>NC_052048.2:107569093-108196176 GCF_903992535.2 Arvicola amphibius | reverse complement strand
ACAAATTATCAGAGGAAAAATCAACAGTGATTTTGTTCTCCCAACAGCAGTGAAGTTGTTTAGCCAACAACAAAAATCTCCTCAACCTTACATGTAAAATAAAAAAATACCGTGAATACTAGGGCATGAGCATAGGAAGGAGAAGATGCCAATCTTCTTATTTATGAATTATGGCATTCTTAGGAATAACAAGGCAGGCTATAAATCTTAAAAGTTAGATTATACATGTCAAGGTGACACATGCATCACAGGTAAGTGGCCAGACTATCAGGAAGTTACTTCTATTATACAGAGGAGACATCAAAAGATTTGAGAAGCTGCCTATTTGAGCTAAGCTTTAAAGGATGGGATATGGGAACATGCATGGATATTTTATGTTATATTATTTATGTTATAATTTATGTTACACCTGCATACCTTAAAAGAGGATAGGATTTGCTCAGAAGTTATGTACCAGCACAGGGTAGAAAAGGCAAGCTGAGGTCAGGAGAATAAAAGCCACAGACTACTCAAAATCACAGATTTGCCCTCAAATTTTGTGAAAGTCACCATTAAGAGGCAAGTTGGAATAAGCCAGCAAACCTACATACAAAGAAAAGCAAGCACCAAAGTAGAATGCTGTCAAGCAAGGATTTGCAAAGGAAAGGGTGACTAGTAAAATATATCATTGCACATTTGAGCAGCAGGCTAATGAAATTCATTAAAAATTGTTATATGAATGCATTATTGACATGAGTTGTCAATATACTAATGAAGATTGTAGAAGACCAGAGTCATTGTGCTCACAGATAAGCACCCAGTGAACCAGGAATGTTAAACATGCAAGGCTATCTCTGCAAATGGAGAAATGTATAACCTATTTTCCACCTAGAAATCTGGGAGAGGAGGGGATAAATAGCCTGGTTACCTTTGAGACAGCACCAGATTTCTCCAGTAGACTCTCAGATGTTCACATCTGTAGAAGCAGGTGCATTCAGATTCATCCTTTTTTGCATGATCTGACCAGGGCTCAGAAGTCTTCAGCTGCATGCTACCTTGCAACCCTCCCTGCCACAAGGGTCAGGCTAAGAGAAGAGAAAATCTGACACCACATTTGTGTTCCAAGAAATGGCTCCACCACTCCTCCAGTACTTAATTTTTTTTCCTCCAAGCAGGAATGATACAAATGATCCAAATGAACCAAAAGAGCAAAATATATACAGCTTCAGATAAAGTACAAAAGCAAACACTTTTTAATTGTTTAGGATATGTTATTCAACAACAAATTGTTTTACAATCCTCACAGTTTAATACTTCATGACTAATGGACTTCCGGTTATTAAAAAATTTGAGGTCATGTTAATTGGGTACATTATTATCTGTCTATCACTATGGATTTGACTCTTTAAGTTGCCTTCTGGAGATTCTTGTTTAAAGTCTAAGAAACATAACGCCTCAATAAAAACATATCATTAGTTAAGTAATGCTGTTGCTAAAGCAGCAGCCCATAGAATTAATCTTCCTTACTTCCGTATCAATTACTTATACTTCTTTCCCTCTCCTTACCTACTGGAATTATAGAGCAATAGATAATGACCCTATAGAAACTTATGCATGTCATTATTCTCCACAGCAATCTGTAACTCATTATTTACAAAAGACATATAGACTTGATAATGATGGTAAACATGTCTTAAACAACACACTGGTCACTAAATAAAAAGCAGGCTGATTGCTCTAAGCTGGCAACCTGGCAGGTTGCATTACATTATTACTCTAGATCATTATCCAAGAGATCCCCTGTTAAATTTTTTTTAAATATTTATTTATTTATTTATTATGTATACAATATTCTGTCTGTGTGTATGCCTGCAGGCCAGAAGAGGGCACCAGACCCTATTACAGATGGTTGTGAGCCCCCATGTGCTTGCTGGGAATTGAACTCAGGACCTTTGGAAGAGCGGGCTATGCTCTTAACCTCTGAGCCATCTCTCCAGACCCTTTTAAAATTTTTTGAAGATGAAAATTACATCTTAAAATCTGATAAAGATAAATTTTAATACTTTTAAAGATGGTTCTTCAAAAGTAAAAGGCATATGGATTTTTAAACAAATTCTACATGCTCCACAAAAAGATTGTTCTTACTCCTCATTATACAACTCAAAAATCTAAACTTTTTGTAATCAATCAGCTTTTATTAGCTTTTCTTAGACATTGAATATTTTAATTGACCTTATGCATAAATGAATAAGTGAATGACCCATATTAGATCTGGATTAAAGATGTACCTTCCTACTTCAAAGATCCAGATTAGAAGTAGATCTTCCCACATCAAAATAAGCCAGAATCCTTTACAGGTATGAACTCCATTTTGGGGTTTTCATTAATTCTAGATATAGTCAAGTTTACAACCAAGGATAGCCAGGACAGCAACCTAATTTGAGAGAGAAAAAAAAATGTTATAGAAGGATTGTGAATGTGGGTGAGAATAATGGAAGAATGGGAACATTGGAAAAGACTGATGGAGATTAGTAAGTGGAAAATTGGAATGGGTGGAAGAGGAATAGTTTGGATACAAAAATAAAAGAAAGAAACCTTCAGCTGGTTTTTCTTAGCTTAAACTAAAATATATAAAATTACTAAATATAAAAGTAAATCCAATCCTATTGAAACATAGCAGTAATTATACATTCCTGTTACATCCTTCTCTGGTGAGCATAAGCAGGAAAAGCCTGCCTAAAAGCAGAAACAGCCCTGGCTGTTACTGGTAGAAGCCTGCTCCAAAGAGTTGATCTATTGCTGAAACAGTAGGAGATGCTTTCTCTAACAGTGCCTGGTCAAATTATGCATCCAGCCAATTTATTCACTCACAGTATTAGCCAAAAAAAAAAAAAAAAAAAGAAATTTTAACTTGTTCTTTGCATCAGAAATTGAATCTTTTCAGGTCTTTCAGGCACTGAGAAACCAAACATTGCCTGAATTTCTCTGTATTTATGATTACTAAATTTTTTTTTAATTTTTATTTTTGTAAAAGTTGCCCAAAATATTAAAAAGTAATGATTTGAGCAAACTTGGAATACATTTTAAAAGGAGAATGGGAGAAATTTGTAATCAACAAAGTTTTTTAGACTATTTCTTCTGGATAATACAATGGTCAAGGAGTGTAAGCATAATTAGTTGTTCATCAAATTTACTTGGAGTCCAAGAGTGAGTCAAGCAAAAGTGCAATCAAAAAGAATTATACTATGTTAATGTTTTCATCTAAAATTATTTTTGGTACAGTCTGAAACTTTTTACATCAGTCTCTCTGTGAAATACAGTCCTTGCCTTCTAGCAAGTTCTTCTATGAAACTGTTCTTTGATAGTGTTAATATTTTGGTTTCATTTGTAGTGTCAGCTAAATATTTATTCTCATGCTTGCATGGAAAAACACACAATTTTCTGTACTTATTCCTCAAATACATCTGGGTATCTTGTCACTTAGTAGGAGAGTCTTCTTGAACTGGAAGTTAAAATTGGCCTGAATCTTAAAGATCATAAATCATGGAGCGTTAGGTTTAAATCATTAAACATTAAATTGTTAATTAAGTAGGTTTTGCTTTTTTTTTTTTTAATTTGGTGGTTTGACACAAATTATCGGACTCTTGTAAAAGAGGAAGTTAAGAGAAATCTCATGATAGTCTATGCTCTATTGAAGAAATATTTTACATAGTATCCCAAGCATTCTAGTGCAAAATTAGTAGTGACTGACTCTTACATAAGTTTAATGTCTGGAACTAGAACTATCCATGTCTTTGGTCTTCTCTGCTGTCAGGTAGAGACCTGTATTTGTAGTGCCCTACAGGTATTTACAATGCCTCTCCCTAACTAGTTAGCTACAGAGCATGGCTCCAGGGAAATACCATTTTGCTGTATATGAAACTTGGTTTTGTAAAATAGCTCTTCATTTATTCCTTTCTAGGACTCCCATTAAAACTGAAAACTGATAATGGTCCTGTTTATACTAGCATATGCTTTATGGAATTTTGCAATTAATAGAACATTAATTATGTTACTGGATCTCATAATCAAATGAGTCACACTCTTATAAAAATATTTAAATGGCCATTTTTAAAAATAAAAATGGGAGTACATACACCCACCTAAATCCCCATATACATTTAGTTATATTAACTTTAAATTTTTCTCATTTTAGAGGCTAATGGTTCTTCTTCTCACCAAAAGCATTTTTCCCTGTCGGATACACAACCTAAAGTATATGTATATAGTAAATGGAAAAAAATCTAGAAAGTAATCAACAGAGAGGGCCATATAGTCCTCTAACATAGAGGTGAAACTATGCTTATGTCTTTCTAGAAAATGACTTGAGTCCCAGATGGCTGATGCTTGATGCATATGACCAGGATAGCATCCCAGAGACGTTTGGAAAAATGATATGTCTGAAGACAAATGACAAACATATCAAGAGGATATGTCCCAAGTGGAAGAATAAGCCAATAACTTGGGAAGGCAATCAGACTTTAACTCAACAACCTGAGAATTTGGGGAAACAAGGATCCCAAAATAATACTGTTGTGTTTACTGCTTGTATTGTATATTAATGCTCAGCTTGTACATGCAAGATTCCAAATGCCTTTGTCAAGGAAGAATAGAAGATTCCTGAATAATAAGAGACAATGTAGTGTTATTTTCCATAGTAAGGATCTTTTTATGCTTTTCTAAATTCTCAATCAAAAGAATGATCACTAAAATATAAAGAAAGGTTTCAAAGATGCCCTGAATTGTTAGAATAACTGCTAATATTACAGCAAAATTATCAGCAGAAATTAATCAAGAGATATGTAAATATAGAACCACAGTTTTACAAAATAGTATTCCAATAAATTATTTATTTCACAAACATAATCTTGGTTTTCAAAAATTTCATGTTATGTATTGTATTAATGTGTCAGGTTTTCCTCATATTACCAATGGTCAAATTATCTCTCATGTGACCCTTGAATGGCCATCATGCTTAAAATGACTTTCCCTATGCCTTGGTCCTCTGCTATCTATTCTTATAATTCTCCTATGTTTGCCTATAAACTTATTAGACTAGTGGTGCAGACAATGCATTTAATATCTTTTACAACTACAATTTTCTCTTTAAAAAATAAAAATGGAGAAATGTAGCAAACAGGAGGTCCTTGTACTCACAGATGAGTACTAGGAAAACCAAGAATACTAAACACACAGGGCTGTCTCTTCAAAAGGAGAGATATATAACCTACTTTATGTACAGAAGGCTAGGAACAGAGATAGTTAATAGTCTTGTGATCTTTGTGCTACCCTTATGACCAAGAACATACCAGATCCTCCCCCAGACCCTTAATATGATACATAGAGTCAAACTATACAAACCATCTTTGTGGAAGATGTCAAAAATAATTTTGATGTTGTCAAGCCTTAAGCTTTATTGTGCACATGCGATTGAGTTAGTTATCAACAGAAAACATATTTTTTTAAATTTTGCTGTACTGAAACATGTCCTAAATAACTGCCCAGTTTCACATTATTCATGTGGACAGTATTATTCAGATGGGCATGTGGCTATCTTTTCATTCTGTCCTTACATGGCATTTCCTTGATATGTACATACAGGTTGATTCTGTGCCTCTCCCTCTTCTTGCAAGGACATTTATTCCTTCTTCAAGACTTCACTGTTCTCATAACACACACCTTATCATTCCCTAAGGTCCTCAATTTCATTTTCTTTTACATTAGATTTAAGAATTCAACCTATAATTTTTTGAGAGATGTAAACATTCATTAAGTAAAAGTAATGAATTCTTTTTATTTTTATTATACAAATGAAGAATTAGAGAGCTGTGAAGTAAATAGTCTAAATATTGGTGGGGAAAAACCATGAATCCCCATGCAAATTGCTGCTTCTTTCTACATTTCTGCCTCCAAAACAATATTTTTTATCAAATTTCTCAATATTCTTTGGTACAATTTCTTCCACCCTCAAATTTTGGTTGTCACCCCTGGGCTATGATTAGTTACAAAGCCAATTAGTGAGCTAGTGGCAAGAAAGGTTAGGAAAGAGCAGATCTTCATTTTCTTCCTAATTCACAGGGAATCAGAGGTCAGAAGTTGTTCAAATTCCCTTGATTCCTGAAAGTCTTTTGACCATATTATCTGCATAAAAATGATAATACTTAACATCTGATGAGTGCTAATATTTAAAGCATTTTACTCCTATTTTCTCATCTAAGAGAAATTATGGGTTAGATATTGTTTTTCCATTCTGCAAATGAAGAAATAGAGAAACTGAAGCAAATTAGAAAAGAACAATATCACAGCCTAGTCCCAAATCTTCAAAAGATAGTAATTCCACATTCCCTTGGTGATTTAGCTGAACAACATGAAAGAATAAAAGTCAGGTGACTACTTAACAGTCTGGTTATGGAGCTGAGCTGGTGGCAAGCACCTTGAGTTCCAGTACTCAGGAGGTTAAAGCAAGCTATGTAGAGAGACCCTGACTTATATAATGTTCCTTCTTGCCTAAGAAAAAAGAAAATAAAATCTGTTCAAGAGAACATAAAATAACCTCCAAGATTTCTCTTATTTGCATTATAAAACAGAATAATTATTTTTAGGGGACTAAAGCTTTATTCTCTTATCAATAATTTCTTTTTAAAAAATGGAGAGTTTCTACATTGGGAAGCACTATGCTCAATTAATAGAAAGGTGAAACAAAATAAAATAAAAAACCACTGTAGTAAATTAAACAAAATCAAGAGAATACACAAAAATGTAGAGATGCTCATTATTAAGTTGGGAGCCTCATCCCAGCTGCTAGCATCCATCTTTAGAATATTGGGCACAAAACTGCATTTCAAGCCCCCTCCCCTGAGAGATGCCTCAGTTCAAACTCCACCACCCCAGGGAGGGTCAAGGAAGCCCACCAAATGGTGACCCCTCTCCAGGGAAGGTCAAGACCACTCTCACACTCTCACAGGATACTTAGACTGCCCCCAGAGAATAAACACATGGTCTCCCTCTTCCACTCTGGTGGTCATGGCTGCTTTCCAGTCCCCTAACACCTGTGTTTTCCTGAGACCACCTGAGAGTCCAATTAAACCTGGATATCTTTAATTTGGTTTAATTTGGTCTGATTGGAATTATTTGAGTTGGCAGAGAGGCTTCTTTTCCGCTGGCTGCTCTTTCGGATCCTGTGATTCAACTGGTCAAGCAGAGGATTCTGATTTGTGAATTTACCCCTAGATAAATGACTATCTATTTCTCAATTCCGAGCTAGTGTGGTATTTCTTTTAAGCATTTGTTCACCATTTCACCTGGTGCCCACGTGGGTCTAAACTTCATGCCCATCAGATGTACAGCTTGGTCCTTCCACGGCTCAGACAGGCTTACTTTTGTCTAACTGTTTTTTTGTTTTTGTTTTTTGTTTTGTTTTGTTTTTGTTTTTGTTTTTTTTGGTAAAATCCCTGTCACAAATGAGTTTGCAGCGCATATGCAGTGAGCCAAAGCAAAAGCAAATGGACACACTGTTTGCCAACCACTGCAAACCCCTGGGGCAATCATTGCATGGCAGTGTGTGCAGATTCTGAGTTTCTATTCTCTGCCCCTGGACTCTGTGTTTTCTTGCTTTATGTATGGAAATGATTTAATTACATTTAATTTGTTGAGCAACTCATATTCCCCAGTCTTTAACAAGTATCAAGGTTACTTTTCTTCACATCTATTTGTCTTTATCATACCTTTCATTAAATATATATGTCTATATAAATAATGCTTGAGTTTTCCGCAATGAACAATAAATTTTCCTACAGTGATCTTTGAAGTTTCCAGGAAGAAGATGGGGCCCCACAACAACAACTCCACCTGGTTGATATGATGTCATGATGCTGATAGCACTATTACAAGACCTGGTTTTTTGGTACCAGCTGCATAAGATGGTTCCGACTTGGTTAGCTGAAACGGTGCACATTTTTACAATGCTTTGACCTGACTTCCACAAAATACTCAGAGACTATTTGCAATCATACCAGACATTAATCTTGAAACTTAACCATCATTTTACTTTCACAGGATCCTGTACAAAGAGCGTCGCCCCCATGACAGCTAAAAGTAATTCTAAAAGACAACATCCCCACTCCCAACAAAGTTTGTCATCAGGGTTAGGGACATTATTTAGGGTTTGATTATAATTGGTAAAGGGTTGGGGGTTGGGGAGAAATTTTATAAGCTCAGGGATCTCTCAAAAAAATAAAAAGGGAAATTAGATGGGATAATAGATTGGTAATAGTGAGTAATCCAGTGAATACTTATGAGTTATTATTTATAGACAATTACATTGGTATAGATTCTTGTATAGTGATACAAAGTTAAATATTGAATATTGTATGCATACATGCTTCTACCTCTGTTTAAAACATTTATATATATTATATATTAAATTATATTATATAAATATATATTTATATATTAATATATATTTACCATATTGCAGTGTACATTTCTACCTCTGATCAAGATACTTATACATTGTTTACATTTGGAGGTCATTATTCTCATTTATTGCACAGTTGTTTATTGTCTTAGTCTTTAAGTTATATAGGTAATAAGAATTACAGATCAATAGTCATCTATGTTTGTCATTCTTATAGTTAGACTAATCAGGTTCTTTAGATACATAGAGATCACATTCTGCATAGATGGATAATCTTTAACTATTTCAAAGAGCTGTAGAAAATGGCATTTAAATAACTTAGAGTTCTGTTAAAGTGAGACACAATTGCTCCTTGCAGCACCGATCTATTCCCAAGAGAATGTTGAGCACCAAAGACACTTCATTTTGAGCTTGTTTTCTTCTTGGGAAAAACTGGCCTTTGGGAAAAGAAATGCCCATGCCTCAACCACTGACAAGATGTATAGTATCTGGAAATGGGTAAATAAGACTGTCAAATCTTGCCAAGACAAGGTAAGATGGTTTTGAAAATTTTCTTGCCTTTAAAAATGGTCTGTCAGTCATTCTAGGCCTTAGCCAAAGTTCCTTGCTTCAACGTTGCAAATGTGACTTTGGGTTATTGTCCAGGTAGCCAGTTGTCTCTACCAATTGATGCCAATTTTGGAAGTTGTTTGATTGCACTTCCTACTTACTCAAGTAATATTATTTCCCTTCTCAGATCTTATATGGGGTTGAAGACTAGATAATTTTAGTTACTTTCATCTCAAGACTTGTCCAAGTTATTTTTCTTACAAGACTTAGATTAACTAGGATAGGGTAATTATTGAATATATTTGTTCTTATTGTACATAATTTTGTATTGGGCTTAGAACTCTCTTATTTAAAGAAAAGAGGGAAGTGCTATAGGAAGTATTACAGCTTGTAATTACCTGCCTACTGGGGTGTGGCCTCTCTTTTTTATTTCATTAAAAATTTCCGCCTCCTCCCCGCTTCCCATTTACCCTCCCCTCCCCCCTCCACTCCCCTTCCCTCTCCTGTCCAAAGAACAGTAAGGGTTCCCTGCCCTGTGGGAAGTCCAAGTTCCTCCCCCCTCCATCCAGGTCTAGGAAGGTGAGCATCCAAACAGGCTAGGCCCCCCAAAGCCAGTATATGTAGTAGGATCAAAATCCAGTGCCATTGTCCTTGGCTTCTCAGCAGCCCTCATTGTCTGCCATGTTCAGGGAGTCCGGTTTTATCCCGAGCTTTTTTAGTCCCTGTCCAGCTGGCCTTGGTGAGCTCCAATTAGATCAGCCCCACCATCTCGGTGGGTGGGTGCACCCCTTGGTCCTGACTTCCTTGCTCATGAGTTCCCTCCTTCTGCTCCTCATTTGGACCTTGGGTGTTCAGTCTGGTGCTCCAATGTGGGGCTCTGTCTCTACTTCCATCCATCGCCATATGAAGGTTCTATGGTGATATGCAAGATATTCATCAGTATGGCTATAGGATCTGGCCATTTCCGGCTCCCTCTCCTCAGCTGCCCAATGAACTAGCTGGGGGAATCATCCTGGACACCTGGGAACCCCTCTAGAGTCAAGTCTCTTGCCAACCCTAAAATGGCTCCCTTAATTAAGATATATACTTCCCTGTTCCCATATCCACCCTTCCGATATCCCAACCATCCCATTCCCCCAAGCGTTCCCCATCCTCCCCTTCACACTTTTCTCTCCCCATCTCCCCTTACCCCCCCCCCCCCCCCCCCCCCAAGTTCCCAATTTTTGCCCGGCAATCTTGCCCTCTTATACTACATACGTTGAAGCTACACCTGCATTCATTTCTTTTTCTCCTTACCCTTGCTCCTTTTATGCCAGATGCTTTTTTGGATTGCATGATTCAACTGGTCAAGAAGAGGATTCTGATTTGTGAGTTTACCCCCTACATAAATGACTATTTCTCAATTCTGAGCCAGTGTGGGATTTCTTTTAAGCGTCCGTTCACCATTTCATAGATCTGTTCCAACTTAAACAAAAGTCAAAGATTTCAGGCCTATTCTTGCTCCTTCAAGGTTATGTCAAGAGGTTTGATCCAGTGAGCAGTTGCCTATAGGGTGCTTATAGTAAGGTGTGGTCACTGCATGTCCTGACTAAATAAAAGAATGCTTAACTCAGGATAGAGTTACTAGATGTTTTGGGTATTGAAGAGGTAATTACTCTGTGCTTTGTATCATGTTAAATCAGTCTTTTGTCTTCTCCCCAAAGACTCATTTTAGATTGGGGTATATAAGGCATATGGAAAATAAACATGGGCGAATTTAGTATTCACTGAGTTGCCCTCCCAACTTTATTCTGGGTCTATGTTTGTTTCTTTTTTTAATCTTTGTTTTGTCAGCCTAACATTTCTAATCCACATGCCCCTACGCTGGAATATACTAACCATAGAGCTTGGACTCTGACAGATGTTGTCCCAACATGGAACCATGACAGATGTCTCTCAACGTGGGACCCCAACAACTGAGGAAAAAATATATTTTAATGTAAAAATGTATACATAACTAATTATTCTCTGCTGTTAGGAAAATAAAATAAATTATAAAACATTTTATATTCCACATCTTTCTCAGGATATTATTAGAATATGTGTTTTTCTAAAATGAAAGAATAAAATCTTAATGAATAACAAATATAAACAAAAGGAAATGCAATCGAGAGACTAGAGAATTGAAGAACACAAAGATGGAAGTGAAGGAAAACATAGAATGATAGAATGTTCACCTTGCCCAAAGAGCCAGCAGCATAGGTCACCCAACAACTTCTAGAAGCAATTTTCCTCAAAAATTGAAATTGTACAATGGTTAAATGTGTTTAATATATATATATATATATATACATATATATATACATATATACAACATACATAGGGAAATCCCAATCACCCCCCTTTTCTGTTTAAATAAAAAAGGTTAACTTTAACATAATAAAATTACATATAATAGGAAAGGTATCAAGCAAGATTTACAGTTCTAATATTTATTTCTACTTTATCTTTTTCTAAGGAAAACTATAACTATCTGTTGTTCAACTACATCAATGATTCCAGAAGGATATAATATTACCTAAATAAACAGGAAGTACATTGTAAGCAACTTCCAAAAACTCTAGAAATGGCAGAGACATCTCACTGCCTGGGTAGTCACCCAAAGTTCTTCTGTATATTTGGTCATCCATCTTTAGCCTACAGGTCCATTGTATCCAGCAGACTTTTCATAAAGCAGGAACCCTGAAGGGTCATCTCACCATTAGGCAAATTCAGCAGTCATTTCTCTGTGTATCCTGCATGTCCAGTTCATTTAACAAACTTCATAATGAGCCTCTTTAATGCCCATCTTCCTCTTGAAGTAGATCGGTGTTGACAGAAGCAGATGTGTCTCACTGTCATAAAAAGTCCTAAATTTTAAGACATTTAAATGTCATATTCTGAAGGTCTCTGAAAGATTTGAAGAATGCCTAACTATTTAAAATATATCTCTATATATCTAGAAAACCTAACTAATATGACTACAATCCTGACTATTATAGATGACTATCTATTAACCTATATTTATTAATTATACATTACATTTTTAAATGAACTATACAAGCACAATACCTTAATCAAGGGCAGAAATATACATATACAGTATAATAAAATTTCCTTAAATTTTATTAATAAACCAAAATCAATAGCAATGCAAATTATTCATATCTATATCATATCCCCCTTAAAATGTAAACAAACATTTATAGACAATATTTTGGAATATGGGTAGTTTTATCCAAACTGCTTCCTGTTGTTTGGGGTCACTGTTCATCAGGTCTTTAATGGTGTATCCTGTGTGCTAGGTTTATCATAGTCAGCAGTTGGGCAAAGTAATTTTTTGAGGGTGTTCACCATGATGTTTCAGGGGGTCATGCTCTATCTAACCATATTAGCCTAAAATGAAGCCAGAGGTTGTCTTGGTTTTCTTTTTTCTTCTCTCTTCCAATCCTACATACATTTATCCAACATTTTGACTAATTTGAATTTGTCTTTATTGCATATCTGTAATTCTTTACTGTGCAGTAGTGCTTTTTAAAATGCTAAGTGCTTCTTAAAGCTTAAGCTGTGCATTACTATAGTATATATGGTATTTCCTGTTTGCTCTGCACAGTTCAACATTGTGGAAGTCCATTCATGACCTCTGCAAGTCATGCACATTGTCCCAGTTTTAGGTACACAGCAGGTCATGTTTCTACTAAGCAAGCTACAGCAGTCTTCTCCGAAACCCCACTCAAATGCTCTGTAGCTGGACCTCCTTCCTGAAAGAGGCATGATGGCCCAGAAAACCAGCATTTCAAAATGGTGCAGCTTTTTTCTTTTGCTATCCTGAATCAGGAAAACCTCTCTTAAAGGAGCTGCAGCATGCCACCAGCAAAAATCAAGAAGCTGCGTGAAACTCTGTGTTTTTGTGTCTAGAATTCCTTTCCAAGCCCTCTCAGATTTTATGTGGATTTAGATAGTCCCATTGGCGTTAATCTGTTGGAGGAGGGGCTGCTTGTTGATCTCAGCTGCCCAGTTACCTTAAACCTGAAATAACTACACTGAAACTGTATTAATTAAATCGTTGCTTGGCCCATTATCTCTAACTTCTTACTGGGTAACATTTACATTTTAATTTAGCCCATTTCTATTTATCTGTGTATCACCACGTGGCTGTGGCTTACCAGCTAAATTTCCCAGAGTCAGTCTCAAGCAGAGGATCCATGGTTTCCCCTGAATTCGCCCTTCTGTTTCCCAGCATTCAGCCTAGCTTTCCCTGTCTACCTAAGTTCTGCCTTGCTTTAGGTCCAAAGCAGTTTCTTTATTTACTGATGGTAATCACACCACACAGAGGGAAATCCCACATCATTAAGATGCAATATGAACAAATGAGAAAAGTTTGAGATGAAAATAATAAACAAAGCAAAAGATACATAAAAAGATAATATTCTCTTAAAATATACATTGCTTTAGAAGAAAGAAAAACTAATCATAGCACAGGACCTCAATGTATTCACAGATATTTTAGGAGGTCTTTCTGGGTCAATCCTGACTTTTCTTAACCTAAAATAAATCCACAGCCTCTTACTTCCTGTGAAAACAAAAGCAAAACCTTTTCTCCCAAGTAACATATCTTTTGACTTAAATTTTGAATTTAATGCATTTTCAAAATATATGTTTGATAAGTCCCGCAACATTTATAATTAAATATCTTTTAGGAGCTGTTGCTCCTTCATCAGCAGTCAAATAATTCAAAAATAACACAATAACATACAGCATCCACACTGTCTGTATATTCTCCATCCTTACATAGCTTTTTTCAAACCCTATTTATTTTTATTTGTATTTTATTTTTAATTTTTGGGGTTTTTTGAAACAGATGTTCTCTGGTTGTTTTGGCTATCCTGGACCTCTCTCTGTAGATCAGGCTGACCTGAAACTCACACAGATCTACCTGAGTCTGCCTACCAAGTGCTAGGATTAAAGTCATGTGCCACCATACTTAACTATATTTCTTTTCTAAAGGACTTTATTTATGCTTTCTCTATTCTCTTCAAAGCCTATGTATATTTTTAAACACACCTTAAACCATTTAGAGGATTTTTTCTTTTTCATTTCCTTCTGAATCTATATTTACTGTATATCTCTATCTTTTTCTGACCACATGAGTCTTTAGTGTACTAAGCAACATGACTAGGATTATAGTTGTGGCTTTGGTGGCTGGATGCATCCAATTCCTTGGCTTTCTGAGAGACTAACTTCATGGCAGAGGTACTAGTGTGATGTGGGAGAGTCTTCTGTTTGTGTTGATTTTATTGGTTAATAAAGAAACTGCCTTGGCCCATTTGATAGGCCAGCCCTTAGGTGGGTGGAGTAGACAGAACAGAATGCTGGGAAGAAGGAAAGTGAGGCAGATGCCTCAGGCAATCACCCTGCCTCTCCTCTCTGGGACAGACGTGATGGAGCCAGCTGCCAGGTCAGACATGCTGAAAATATCCCGGTAAGGCACTACTCGTGGTGTTACACAGATTATTAGATATGGGTTAAAGAAAGATGTGAGAATTAGCTAATAAGAGGCTGAAATTAATAGGCCAGGCAGTGTTTAAATGAATACAGTTTGTGTGTTGTTATTTTGGGTTTTAAGCTAGCCAGGCAGCCGGTAGCTGGTCGGGAATGCAGCCCGCACCTCATCACTACAGAATGGCGCCCAGACGTGGATAATTGAATCCACAGAAAGCCTGAGAAAGCTTGGGAAAGAATAGACTAAAGCATGTTTTCTTGGTAGCAGCAATTTCTCAGGTTTGCTCTGCTTGCTAGAGGCAAGCAAGCACTCTCATCTAAGAGAGGCTTCCTGATTCAGCTTTAGCTGCAAAACCCCACAGCTCTTTTAAGAGGTCCTGCCACAAAACACTTAAATGATGTGATGAAAAGATGAATGCATGCTTTTCTGTTTTTAGCTGCAGCAGGAAAAAAGTTGTGCTGTTTTAAAATGCTGGCTTTCTGGCCAGGGCAAACTCTGACTCTTTAAGGCAGGCAGTCCGAATGAGTGTGGTCTGTGAGCAGAATGCTGCAGCTTGCTTTCTGGCAGGAACCTTGAAATGCCATAGAGTTGTGGCAATAAAAATGGCTACAGCCGATACCTCCGACATGAGGCTGGAAAGCTAAGGAATGGGCTGGATCCAGCCGCCAAAGTCACAGCTTTAGTCCTACTAATATTGTTTCATTAATTAAAGACTCATGTGGTCACAAAAAGAGAGATATACAGTAAAAGAAAGATTCAAAATCAAAGAAAATGTCTAAATGGTTTACTATGTGTGAAAAATATATGCAGGCTAAAGGTTAAAGTTCTTAAAAGTAAAAAAGAAAAAAAAAGGAAGTAGGTGGGTATGGTACTACACACCTTTAATCCCAACACTTGGGAGGTAGAGATAGATTGACCTCTGTTACTTGAAGGTTTGGTAGCACACACTTTAATCCCAATGCCTGGGAGGCAGGAGGATCTCTGAGTTCAAGGACAGCCTGGTCTACAGAGTTATTCCAGGACAAAGATATACAGAGAACCTGTCTCAAAAAGGAAAAGTAAAAGAAATAGAGGATAAAATAAAGCTGTACAAAGATGGAAAATACACAGAGAATCTTGATACTGTATGCTATTATGCTCTCTTTGAATTGTTTGAATGCTGAGGAAGGAGCAACAACTGCTAAAAGATATTTGTTTATCAGTGCTGCTGAACTAATCCAGGATAGATATTTTGAAAACACCTTGACTTCAAAGTTTGGATTTAAGGTTATGATGCTTTGGAAAAGTCCTTTTGTTTTTACAGAAAATGAGACCTTGTGGATTGCTTCTATCCCAATATGGTATGATAGAACACGCGCTCCTGAAAGGTTGCTGTGAACACCTTCAGAAAATTACTTCACCCAACTGCTGACTGAGATGAACTTGGCACACAGGTTATACCATGAAAGATCTGATTAACAGCGTCCCCATTCAGCAGGAAGCTGTTATGGAGAGAAATAACTATGTCCATATTTCCAAATATTGTTTATAAATGTTCTTTTACATTTAAAAAGGGATATGATATAGATATGAATAATTTGCTTTGGTATAGATTTTAAGGTCACTTTTGTTATATGTATTTCTGATCTTGATTAAGGTATTGTGATTATGTAGTTCATTTAAAATGTAATGTATATAGGTTGTTAATGGATAATCATCGATAATAGTCAAGCTTGTGGTCATGTTAGATTTTCTAGACATGTAGAGATATATTTTAGTTAATAGGCATTCTTCATATCTTTCAAAGACTACAGAATATCACATTTTAAATGTTTTAATAACTTAGGGTTTTTCATGACAATGAGACACGTCTGCTCCTGGCAGCACCAATCTATTTCAAGAGGAAGATGGGCATCGAAGAGGTATGGAGTTTGATAACCATTTGGGCAAGAAACTGTTCTTGCCTGGACTGTTGCATGAACTAGACACAGAGAACCCACAGAGAGAGGACTGCTGAACTTGCTTAAAGGTGAGATGATCTTTTCGGGTTCCTGACTCATGAAAGAGTCTATGAGACATTCTGCAGGACACAGCAGTTTGAAATTTCCTGCTTCATGGAAATGTCTGCTAGAAACTATGGGCCTGTAGGCCGAAGATGGATGCCCCAATGGTACAGAGGAACTTTGGGTGACTGTACAGGCAGCAAGATATCTCTGTGATTTCTAGAGTTTTGTAAATTGCTTACTTCTCATTTACTTAGGTAATATATCCTTCTGGAGTCTTTGATGGAATTGAAGAATAAATAGATAGTTATAGTTTTCCTTAGTTATGATAAAAGATAAAATAGTTATAAATATTGTAACTGTAATTCTTACTTTATAACTGTTTTGTTATATTTAATTTTGCTATGTTAAAGTTAAAGCCTTTCTTTTTTGTTTAAACAGAAAAAAGGGAAAAGATGTGGGGGAGTCTTCTGTTTGTGTTGATTTTATTGGTTAATAAAGAAACTGCCTTGGCCCATTTGATAGGCCAGCCCTTAGGTGGGTGGAGTAGACAGAACAGAATGCTGGGAAGAAGGAAAGTGAGGCAGATGCCTCAGGCAATCGCCCTGTCTCTCTTCTCTGGGACAGACGTGATGGAGCCAGCCACCAGGTCAGACATGCTGAAAATATCCCGGTAAGACACCACTCATGGTGTTACTCAGATTATTAAATATGGGTTAAAGAAAGATGTGAGAATTAGCTAATAAGAGGCTGAAATTTATGGGCCAGGCAGTGTTTAAATGAATACAGTTTGTGTGTTGTTATTTCGGGTTTTAAGCTAGACAGGTGGCTGGTAGCTGGTCAGGAATGCAGCCCATCCCTCATCACTACACTGGTGGGAGTCACGATTTTTTACTATAACGCTGCAGTTTCTAAGTTCATGCCACCACCAAGAAGCATGCTGCCAACTGCTCATAAACACAATTTAAGTGTTTGGTGACAGAGTCTCTTAAGAAACCTGGATTGTTTTTTCTACTAACACTGAGTCAGAAAAGTTCTCTTAAAGGAGCTATGCCTCTGCTTGTTGCCAGCAAAAGGAGCCCACCTGAGACAATGCTACTACCAAGAAGCTGTGCTTGATTCTGTTCTTTTTTTCTGTATAGAATTCTTTCTTTCAACAGGCTTTCTCAGACTTTATGAAGAAATTATGTCAAATGTGTGGATACCCTTTGCAGTCAGAGACTTCACTTTCATATCCTGGCTACACAGGACCAAATAATCACACAGAAACTATATTCATTACCACACTGTTTGACTGATAGCTCAGGTGTATTTCTAACTAGCTCTTACATCTTAAATTAAACCACTTTTTTTAGTTTTTATATTGAAACATGGCCATGGTGTTACCTTATTTTCTACATGCCTTGTTTTCTCAGCAGCTAGCTAGCATCTTTCTCTTTTGGCAGCTACATGAAATCTGGCTGACTTTACTTTCTTTCTCCTTGAATTAAGTTTAGTTTTCCCACCTACCTCTGTTCTGTCCTGTTATAGACCAATCCTATGACTTTAAACATGGTAGGAAGAGAAAATTTTTATATATTTAAAGTTTGCTGATTTATGTCACTATGCTTATTTTTAAGTATGAGGTTCTTTAGCAGACTAAAATCTTTGCAGGAGGAATAACTGGTTGTCTTCAATATTTCTAACATGCAAGTATCAGGAAACAATACATTCAAGAGTTAAATATCTGTCTCACATTGCAGAAAGTCCACAACAACCATCTAAACTTAAGAAGTCATAACATGTTAATATCATTCCTTCCTGGAAATGAAGAAAAAGGGGCAGTGAAGATTACAAACCAGCTGATTTCCATGATATACAGAATTGCATCTCCTATCTATCCATCTATCTACCTACCTATCTATCTATCTATCTATCTATCTATCTATCTATCTATCATCTATCTATCTATCAACCTATCATCTCTCAGGTATAACTATGTAGCCCTAACTGACTTTTAACTCACTATATAGAACAGAGTGCTCTAAAATTTGTAATTCTCCTGCCTCTACCTTTGTCTCCTGAGAACTAGGTTCCACAACACCCTGTTTTGACTTATTTTATGTCATGTCTATTTATTACTTCAGTAAATTTGTAAACTTCTTCAAAAGTTTCTCAACTTGGAAAATTCTAAGATTTTAGAATGTTGTTATCTATTAAAAACATTCTAAATAGTTGAAATGAATTATTCTTTGTTTTGGTTTGGGGGTTTTCTTTTTAAAGAATTTCCTTGGGAAATGAGGTTCAGTAAGCTTAACAACTCATACTCACTTAGAAAATAAGAGAATTAGAGTTTTATGGATTTAGGAGCCCAGAACATAATATTCTGAGAATTGTATTTAGAGACTTTAAAAATATCTTTTATTCCCATCAGAGTATTATACTCATGATACTCCTCCCACCTGGAACATGCTCTTCAGCCCTCCTAAAGAAACAAATTTCTAATTTTCCTTCTGTTTGTTTCAGCTTAATAATACACAAATTTAGGGTTATCCCACATCTGAACTCACAGACTCAGGTGCTCCACTCCCAGAATTTACAAAATGTTCATGGTAACCTATATAATGGTAATGTGGGGATGTGTGTGACCACTGATTTCTTATGCATTACTTTCCCTAAAAGAATTAGAATCATAAGGACAGGGCATTGCATTTAGCTTTGCTTAACTTTTAGGCCCAATACTTTAAAGAATATATAGCTGAATAAAAAGCAAATTCCTGGACAAGCTTTATGTTTCAAATACATGGATCAATCAGTTTATGCTCTCAATGCAATTATATTATCCTTGTGGCTTTCACATTTCCTAAAAAAAATAGTGTTCCAATTTTTCCAGAGACATAAGGTGAAGCAATTGTTGGTGATACAAGCCAGAAAACTTTTCAAAGACAGTGGAGTCTATTGCCAGAGTAAAAGACAAAAACAGCCTGTCTGGTTATTGTTTTATTTTGTTTTTCATAAGTCCATGTGGTTAAGGTATATTCTGAATAGGAAATGAGACACTAGTATTCCCTAAGCCAGGGTTTTCTGTCAATTTCCCACCATTCTAGATCTCTGCTTCTGAAATCCTATTTATGGAGAGAACATGAAGGCACAGAAGGCTGCCTTCTGAACACACAGGCCCTGCTCAGAATAGGGAAACAGAAAGGACTGCATCACCCACTTTCCTGCTGTTACTAGCATTCCAATTCCTCTGACCTGTTTACTTAAACCAAGGAAGAGAAATGCTTGACTATCTAAAAACTATGTTTTTTAAATAATTGCAGTAAAACATCTGTTTTCTGAATGCTTCTCTTATTGTCCCATGAAACAAAATCACAGAACAGTGAGTAAGAGCAGTTCCACATCCATCATGAGCAAAACTAGATAACCAGGCACAGGCTAGAAGGAAGATCATTTTAATTAATGTGTCATTTGCCTGCAGACAAATCATTTTTCCCATAGATAAAAACAAATAAAATATCCTTATTTTTTAGTCTTTTAACTGGTCAAGTGTATATACTTGCCATTAACAAAACCACTATTCTTCTTAGTTTAATAAACACAAAAAAGATCTGGCCATGTTTCTCTTACCAGGTTCTTCAAAGAGTCTGCATATTGAGGTAGGTCTTTTGTCTTCTGTCACATTATCATAAATTGTACTTGAAGACAGAGCATTGCAGTGTGCTTTTCATTCCTTTATATCAGCTTTACAGCACACAAAGACCTAAGTGAAGGGGATTAATCAAAGATGTCAGGATTCCACATTTCTTTGCTCTGACTATTCCCTGTCTCCTCTAATACCATCCCAGAGATCTAAGGCCCTGTTTGCTGGATGTCCTCCCTTTATTATATACAACCTCCTCTCATCTATTGCTGATTAAGACTATTCTTTGTTCTTCACTCATTTGCCTTTTATTCTCAGAGCCAAGTATCCATTCTGCTCCAAATGTGCAGAAACCAGAGTCACATTAACAATTCTTTTTAATTATGCTATCTGTTTTTTAAAGATTTTTTTATTTACATTGGTTCTTTTTCATATTTAAAAAGCACACACAAATTGACTTTCAGAGCCCTGCACCCTTTGACCCTCACAAGATTAGAGAAAGTAACTTTAGGAACTGCAGGCTCATATTTAATGGCACGTAGATATTTGACTTTTACTTCATCACATCTTTATTCCATCTTTTATATTTAATGTTAAACATACTTGACTCCTTGACATTTTTTTTAATCTCACATGATGAATGGTGCACAAATGAGTCCCAGATTTCACTATCCAGCAACTTGTCCTTATTCATCAGGACAGATAAGTTATCTTTTTTATCTATTCATTAGCATTCAAATAATTTAAACCTCTTCTCATATGTAATCTACATGTGTTATTTATCATATTCTGTTAGTAACTCCTTCCTAGTGGGATCTACTATACATACATAAATCATCTTCTGAAACTAATTTCTCATTAATACCAAAACTGCTACTTTTTGGATACCAAGGTTAACTTCAACAGTACTTCATGCTTGGAGAGATCAAATGGCTTTCCTATTTGTGACCACTCACAACCGAACATCCTGTGATAACTGGTAGTTCTTTCAAATCCCTTTGGAAAAAATGCATCACTACTTCCCCAGAAGTATTAAGAAAGGAGAACCATGCCTTAAGAATGAATATTGGGAATAACCTCAGACCAACAAGGTGGTTTCCAGCTAGCCACACTTTGCTTCCTGGTGTTTCAAGGTTCTAAACAGGAGGCAATCTGAATTGGTGGTTTCATTGTGTTCCTTTTGGTACTGCTTTTAAATATCCTGCAAATTCTGTCCTTTGACCTCAGTGAGGTTTGCTCTGGAATTGAGAATACACACATACACACACACACACGCACACACGCACACACACAAGCGCACACACACACACACACACACACACACACACACACACACACATCAACTTCCCCAGACTTCTTTATGGCATCAGATTCAAAACAAAACTCGCCTAGAAAAGTTGGTTCAGCTTATAACTGAGCACATACTACATAAATTCAAAATACATTCTCTGGATACCAATGACCAGTCTGGTGCCCCTGGACAAGGGGTCTGATGTAGGAGGGTTATCTGTATTTGTGTTACTTTTATTGGATAATAAAGAAACTGCCTTGGCTTTTGATAAGCCAGCCCTTAGGTGGGTGGAGTAGACAGAACAGAATTCTAGAAGAAAGAAAGCAGAGTCGGGCAGTCACTATGACTCTCCTCTCTGAGACAGACACAGGTTAGGATCTTTCCCGGTAAGCCACCACCTCGTGGTGCTACACAGATTACTGAATATGGGTTAAAGCAAGATGTGAGGATTAGCAAAAAAAAAAAAAAAAAAAAAAAAAAAAAAAAAAAAAGGCTGAAACTAATAGGCCAGGCAGTGTTTAAAAGAATACAATTTGTGTGTTGTCATTTCAGGTATAAAGCTAGCTGTGCAGGAGTTGGGAGGGATGAAAAGCAGGCCTGCCCACTGCTCCTCACTACAAGGGTCTAATGTATTTCCAAAACATGCTTTCTCTGTGCCATATTACTATCTCCTGGCATATTTCCACATGAGAACTGAATTATGCCATCGAGAAAGGAGATAAGAAAGAAGCAATGGGTCAGAAAAACTCAGATTTAAAATGTTCTCATTTCATTTTGCACAACTTAGATTTTGAAAATATAGATAATTTATTTGGCAAAAGAGGAACATGCAAAAATAATGGCAAGAAAAATAATTTATTTTTAAAATCCAGGCTCTGAATAAGACATAGAAAGAATTCTGTCTAGTATTTTTATATATGGTTAGGAAGTATTCAACAGTCAATTGTTGGGCTAGAGTTTTTTCTTGAAAGATAAATCTTTGTAGCCAGAGTCCATTTTGTTGATAAGAAAAATAATGTTTCTGAATGAGCAAGTTCATTGAGGAAGAACCCAAGTTCTATATTACCTTGATACAATATAAAATATAGAAAAACAATAAATGCTACTGAATAGAGAAATGAAAAAAATGATCATGTTGACACTCTAGAGACCTGAAATCTCCAGCCACAGACACTGTATGATCAAGTAAATGTTGTATTCTGATACTCTTATAAAATACAATGTTTTCTTGCTGTAGGAGCCCACCATGATAATCTGAACATATCACCCAAAGGAAGTTCTTTACTTCCAACTATTATCACTTACCAGAATAAGACTCAGCCATCGACAAGCTTAATGAAGGCCTGAGTCTCAGTAGTTTACCGTGAAGCAATACCTGGTTGTAGGAAGAACCATCCCCTTTTTGCCAAACTCTTACAATCTTTCTTTCCTCTCTTCTGAGATATTCCCTTATCATTGTAAAGGGAGATTGATATAGGTGTCCCATTTATGAGTAAACACTCATGGTCTGTTATCCCGAGTTCTTTGGCCACTTACGTGTTTTTGCATTAACTGCCACTTACTCAAAAATAACTTTGTTCCTGATTCATGAAAGAGTCTGTGAGATATTCTGCAGGACACAGCAGATAGTGACTGAACTGTCTTTGAAATTTCATGCTTCACAGAAAAGTCTGCTGGATACTATGGGCCTGAAGGCCAAAGATGGATGCCCCAATGGTACAAAAGAACTTTGGGTGACTGTCCAGGCAGCGAGATGTCTCTGTCATTTCTAGAGTTTGGAAATTGCTTATTTCTTGTTTACTTAGGTAATATTATGTCCTTCTGGAGTCTTTGATGGAGTTGAAGAATAAACAGATAGTTATAGTTTTCCTTAGTTATGATAAAGACAAAGTAGATATAAATATTGTAACTGTAATTCTTGCTTGATAACTGTTTTGTTATATGTAATTTTACTATGTTAAAGTTAAAGCCTTTCTTTTTTGTTTAAACATAAAAAAAAAGGAAATGATGTAGGAGGGTCATCTGTCTATGTGTTACTTTCATTGATTAATAAAGAAACTACCTTGGCCCTTTGATAGGACAGAAAATTAGGTAGGTGGAGTAAACAGAAAAGAATGCTGGGAAGAAGGGAAGTGAGGCAGTCTCCATGATTCTCCGACTCGAGACAGATGCAGGTTAGGATCTTTCTCGGTAAGCCACTACCTCGTGGTGCTATACACATTAATAGAAATGGGTTAGCCAAGATATGAGAGTTAGCCAGTAAGAGGCTAGAGTTAATGGGCCAAGCAATGTTTAAATGAATACAATTTGTGTGTTGTTATTTCGAGGCATAAGCTAGCCATGCAGGATCTGGGCGGGATGAAAAGCAGACCTGCCCATTGCACCCACTAAACTTTTAGGACCAAGATTAAAGTATTATAGAACTATGGGCATAAACATAAATATTTGGAAGTTAGGTGACAATATGAACCTTTAGCAAGATAATAATAATAGGTTTCCCCTATGGCTAAGACTGGAGTTCTTGACCAGTTTTACAGTACTAGTCATGAATTCTCTCCAGTGGATCCAGTTACAAATCCAATCTAAAAATGATTAGTTATCTCTATAACAATCATGTCACAGCTGGACCATGGTGGCGCATGCCATTAATCCCAGCACTTGGGAGGCAGAGGCAGGTGGATCTCTGTGAGTTTGAGGCCAGTCTGGGCTATAATAGCTAGTTTCAGGACAAGCTTCAAAGCTACAGAGAAACCCTGTCTTGAAAAACAACAAAAAAAAAAAAAATCAAATCATTATTGTAACTAAATCCTTCCTGGCAAGTCAATATTAGAACATGTAAAATGCAAAGCTGGGTAAGACAATCTTTCCCCAGTAGCCTGCATAGCACATTCTAGCACTGTGAAAGCTAACCATGGTAGTTTTCTAGTATGTTTATTGTTGTTTTTTTTTCTTTTTATTTCCTACAAAGTGAGTGATGTCTTCAAAAACAGACTCGGATCATCCACCTTCTAGTTATGGTGGCACTACAATAGCTTTTCTAGTTTTAGAGAATGCTAGAGACTCCCTGACCAATAACATATGTGGAAATATGCTATGCTTGGTATTGAGATTTTAATTTAATTACCTGTGTCTTCTGGGACCAACATTGTCATCCCTGAGGTGTATCTCAACTCAAATTCCTTTTTCACTATATTTTGTAAATAGCTTGCAAGCTAATCGGTTTCCATAACAACTTTTTACGTATCCTTAGTTTTGGAGAGCCCAACTACCACCACCTCATATCTGTTATTCTCTATTCCCATACCTACCTTTCACTCCCAGCATCCCATTTTTTACTTCATATCATTTTTATTCTACAATCCTCCCTTATTGTATTTCTAATTGACTTGTGAGATAATAGGTTTTCTACAGCTTTTCCATGCAGCCTTCATGTTGGTTATTCATATCCAGACATCCTGTTTCTTACTATCTGATCAGCTCCCTTCCTGCTTAAATGTTTCTACCCACAGTATTTTCTAGCTCTGCTTTTCTTTTTCCTATCTTCTATTGTCTGTCCCCAGCTTAGTGCACCTCCACAATTGGCTATTTTTTGGTTTCTTAACATCCACAGGTACTTTAAGCTAAGCAATAAAGCCAAATTATTTGAAGAGAATATCCACAAATGGGACTATACTTAATATCTTTTTATAATTATATTTTTTCTTTGGTAGTTTTAACATAATGAAATGAATAAATATTTGTATAAGGTCAATGTCAAAGTTATTTAATTATACAGTTTATCTTCTATCTTATCAACAAACTGGCACAAATATACTGCTAAGCATTTTGAGGAACCTCCATGGGTTTCCATGTAAAACCTTTCAACTCAAGAAGGAACCTAAGATTTGTTTAAGCTGGGATAATTTAAAAATTATCACTTTAGGTTGGCTGTGGTGGCACACAGCCTTAATTCCAGCACCCAGGAGGCAGAAGCAGGAGGATTTCTGAGAGTTCAAGGCCAGCCTGGCATACAAAAGCTAGTTCCAGGACAGATGCTAAAAATAGAGAAAACCTCCCTTGAAAAACCAAAACCAAAAATAAACCAAAAAAACTACAAAACAGAAAACAAAAGAACAAAATAAAAAAATCCAAATAACAACAAAACACTTTAAAAAATCAAATCAAATAAAAAAATCAGCAATCAATTAAACTAATGGTTACATATAATAATTCTATTTAGAATTCATTTTGTTGAGTTATAAAATATCTAGTGTAGATACTTGTGATAATTAATTAAATATTCAGTATTCTTTTAAAATATCTGAGCTCAGTGTACTAGCCAGCACAGCTTGGGAAAAATGTCCACTGCTATGATATCAATTGAATCAACAAAGTGATCAGCTCTGCAATCACCATTCTCAGGATTCTCTAGAAACTTCAGATAATAAACAATAGTAAGTTGTTGCAAGGAGGGCAGCTACTTGTTCGTCAGGGCCACTCAGCTAGCTTAGCCCCTAAATAACCACAGAAGAACGGTATTCATTAAGTTACTGCTTGGCGCATTAGCTTTAGATTCTTATTGGTTAATTTTTACATCTTAATTTAACCCATTTCAAATTAATCTGTGTATCGCTACGTGGTAGTGGCTTACCATGTAAAATTCCCAGCATCTGTCTCTGGCCGATCCATGGCATATCTCTGACTCCACCCTTCCTTCTCCCAGCATTCAGTTTTGTCTTCCCTGCCTACCTAAGTTTCTCCCTATCAACAGGCTCAAAGCAGTTTCTTTATTCACCAATGAAAGCAGCACAAGGACAGAAGGACCTCCTACACCAGTAAGTAACTCAGAAAAATACAACTATTATTGTATATTCATAATTTACAGTAAATTTCAATTATGAGCATATACAATATGGTATATTCATGTTCATACTCTGAAGCCCAATTTACTAACAATGGACTCAGGATCCATGAGTACACAAGCAAATAATTAGGAACTACCCGCTTCTTTTGTATATCATGTCTTGAGATCTACTGTACTTTCAACATGGGGTGTCTCCCAAATATCCACATGCTGAAGTCTTGGTCCTTAACTTAAAGTACTAACAAGAGGAGTTGGGACATTTAAGAAGTAGAACCTAATAGGAATACATTAGGTAATTATGGAGTGTGCTCTTGAAGAAAATGTTGGGACTCCATGGTCTTCCTGTCTCTTCCACTTCTTAGCAGCCAATGAAGCCAGAATAACCTTGCCTATCACTTGCTCCCTTTGTAGTGTATTATGCCACTAAAGCCCAAAACAATAAGTTACCAAATATAGTCTGTGCCAAAATAAATATTTTTTCTCTAATTCTATTTATTATAGGTATTTGTCATAGGAATAGAACTCTAAAATGTATGCTCCCAAAAGGTAAGTAAAACTCTCATTAAATATTTCTGTTTTGACAATTGAGTTTAATTTTTCTCTTGCTGTCTGAGTGATAGGAGGTTACACACAACTAGTTATAACTAGAAATACACACAATAATCCTGTGACAAGTCATTACATTAATATGTCTAGGTGTGTTTTGCCATAGCAATTTCAAAATCCCTCCACACACATTCATTTAATATCTTCTTATTTCTTCATGATACATATGCATACATTTCTCAGCAAATCCACGGCAAAAACTAAGAACATTTCCCTACAGGTAAAGTTAAGACATCAGTAAGAATTTTATTTTTATTATTATTAATTAGCATATCTTCCTCTTTTACCATTAATATTATCATTTGATATCATTATTAATTAGCACATTTTTAATATTGGTTCTTCCATATTTGATGCTTGCAAATAATAATATGAAGACTTTACAAAATAGTTTGGCATCTTATTAGCTTAAGTTCTAACTAAATCTTGGTTGGTAGAACATCAACCATTCCAAATTCAGTGAGAAATGGAAAAGCTTAAGGGAAAGTGTCAGTTGAAAACCACCCAACTATGGGGCATCTAATGATCTGACTATTTTTCTATTACTAATTAAAAATTGGTTACTATAGTCATTTTACATAAAAACAAGTGGTATGATTGGCGATATTCCAAGGTTTGCCTAAAAATGTGGTATTCTACTGTTTTTTTAATATGGTTTATTTTTTATATTTAAAAATTTCCATCTCCGCCCCTCCTCCTCTCCCTTCCCTCCTCTCCCTTCCACCCATACCCCTCCTCCCTCCCTCTCCAGGCCAAGGAGCCATCGGAGTTCCCTACTCTATGTTAAGTCCAAGGTCCTCCCAACTCTCCCCAGGTCCAGGAAGGTGATCAACCAAGCTGAGAAGGCTCCCACAGAGCCTGTCCATGCAGAAGAATCAAAGCCCAGCGCCACTGTCCTTGGCTTCTCAATCAGCCTCCACCGTCGGCCACATTCAGAGAGTCCGGTTTGGTCTCACGTTCCATGAGTCCCATTCCAACTGGAGTTGGTGATCTCCCGTTAGTTCTGTCCCACCGTCTCCATGGGTGAACCCACCCCTTACGGTCCTGATTTTCTTTCTCATGTTCTCCCTCCTTGTGCTCCTAATCAGGACCTTGGGAGCTCAGTCCGGTGCTCCAATGTGGGGCTCAGTCATTTGCTTCATCTATTGCCAGGTGGAGGTTCTATGGTGATATGCAAGAAATTCATCAGTATGGCTATAGGAACTGGCCTTTTCAGGCTCCCTCTCCTCAGCTGCCCAATGAACTAGCTGGGGGCGTCTCCCTGGAAACCCGGGAACCCCTCTAGAGTCAAGTCTCTTGACAACCCTCAGATGGCTCCCTTAATTAAGATATATGCTTCCCTCTCCCATATCCACCCTTCCTGTATCCCAAGTATCCCATTCCTCCGAGCTCCCCCCATTCTCCCCTTCACGCTTTTCTCTCCCCATCTTCCCTTGGCTCCATCTCTCCCCACCCTCAAGTTCCCAATGCCCTTCAGTGGAAGAAAGGATGAAGAAAATATGGAATATATACATGTTAGAATACTACTCAGCGGTAAAAAACAATGACATCTTGAATTTTGCATGTAAATGGTTGGAAATAGAAAACACTATTCTGAGTGAGGTAACCCAGACCCCAAAAGATGAACATGGGATGTACTCACTCATAATCGGTTTCTAGCCATAATTAAAGGACATCGAGCCTATAATTTGGGATCCTTGAGAAGATAATAAGAAGGTGAACCCGAAGAAAAACATATAGTAATCCTCCTGGATATTGGAAGTAGACACGATCTACTGTTGTTTTTATAGAGCATTAAAGCAATTATCTGGATAATTAAAAAATGATACACTATCAAAGAGGAAAGATAGGAAGTGGGAAATGAAGACTCAAATTATCTATTTAAAAAAAATTGTTAATTCTATGTGAACCCATGAAATGTTTTTTCTATTTCCTCATGAAATGCTCCATTTAGATGACAAGAATCTTCAGAACAAATTTCAATGTGATTATACCTAAGCTTTATTAAAATGGTTTATAAAAATGTTACATATGTAAAAAAGAGATGTCCTCTTGTCTATGGAATCACAGGTCAAATTGTCTATATTGTTTAGGTTTTCATCTTTTCTTCCTTCCTTCCTTTCTTCTTTCTTTCTTTCTTTCTTCCTCGCTCTCTTTCTTTCTTTCTGGTTTTCCTGACATCATACTGTTATCAGGAAAACAAAAACAACAGCAACAACAAAATCCCCAACAATTTTAAAATGCCATTTACCAACATCATGACCTATGTTGTTCTCAAGTCTTCACTATCTCAGCGACAATAAAAATTGCTCATTTCAAGAAGCCCAACAAGCCTGGGTCTGTTCAAATTTATTATGTTAGAACTCAGACTTTTTATTTTGTGTTTCTCATTGCACTTTGAAAACGATGAAGTGAGCAGAGTCAAACAGAGCTACTCACAGATGAGACAAGGGCCTTCTTCAACTGTGTTCATTTGCAGAGAAGGAGCTCATCAGGGCAAGGCAACTGCCTTGATTTTGGAGCCAAAGTCAGCCACACCCTCAGTTTGCCACTCCCAGCCAGGGCAGCTTTTGTGAGACTTCTACAAATGGTGAAGTTCCTAGATTCTGCTCCTCTGCTCCCTACCTTCCTAATAAAAATTTTAAATTGATTTTATTGAGTTCTACATTTTTCTCTGCTTCCCTCTCTGCCTCTCCCCTCCCCTTCAACCCTTTCCCATGGTCCCCATATCAGCTTTGCCTAAATGCAAGCCTCGTACCCCTTTCCACCACGCCCCAAAAAATGAGGCAAGGTTGGTTGTGTTTGAAAATCTAGTAGAGTAGCTTCTCTTCCTTCCTCTTTCAGTAAAATTAAGTCATATAGCAGATACACAGACATTAAGATAACAAAACAACCCAAAATTGATTTATGAAAATAAAGCTGAAATTCTTAGTACAGAAATTGTGACACCATTGGATCACTTTATTTTAAGCATGACATCCACGTTTTCTAAATCCTGCCCTCACATGGAACCTGATAAAATATATTCAAGGCATCCAAACCCAGACCTATCTTTCTACCTGCATGTTTAAAAGCTGTAGACATTAGCCTGGTATTACTAGCCAAGTAGATGAAAACAGTACTGGATAAGGGGATGGTGGAGCAGCCCAGGCTGAAGACCACTGTCTTACATTCTTAAGGGTATCCGCACATTAAGCTTTATTAAATTTTAGAGAATTTAACATGAAAAGTTGGGTCACACCGATCTCTCCCTGAGTTGACACTGATCTTTCCATGTTCACATTCCTTGAACAGGTTGAATGAAGTATAATAAACCCAACATCTGCTCCTGGCACTTGTTTAATTTTAGAGAGAATCTAAAATTTGACTCAGTAAGAGGAGCTAAGAAAATGTAAACAAAGCCTCTTAATTTAAAACTGACTACAGACGTGTTTTTCCTGGTTCCAGACAATCTGCTGTCTTCCAGCTGTGCTTGCTCAATTCAGCATCACTATAAGCACTGCTGTGTCACATCAGAGAATAAGCAGGCTTGGGTGGAGATGAGTCTGTGCAAATCTGGCCTCTTCCACAGCATACAAATGAGTGCCCTTATGACAGCATTAATAATACAGAGCACACAATGTAGATGACTTGGCATGGTCCTGAATGCACATCAACACAGGCAGTCAGGACTACCAGCCCAACTGTCTGCACAACCTGATTGTCTGAAAGGGCCTGCTCTCCTAATCACCAGTCTCCTTTCCTGTCACCCTCAAGGGCTTCATGAATAAAGATGGACAAAGACTTTCTGTTACTCATTAGTACCTCAGCTTGTCCACACTTAATAAACTTTCTTATCTCTTTAGGTACAAATGACCTCAGAGATCCGCAAACCCCAGAAAGTCATTAGTTTTCTCCTGACATCACAAAAAAGTATGCCCATGTTATTGAGGAAAAAGAGAAAATTCTTGGATGACAATGTTACAAGAAACAAGCTAATCTCAAAGATGTACAGAATATCAACACAAAATAGTGGGCAGTGACAAATGTACCTTAGCAAGCTATCTGCAATACTCAATTAATGAAAAGGCACCAAATTCATTTTTTAATCATATGTTAACACATGATAAGAAGTTCCTAGTATCTCAAAAAAGGACTGACAAAAATCTTTTGAAAGGAAATTTAGATTATATTAATTCAAATGCCATCTAAAAGGAGAGTGAGTCCCAAATCCTGTTATTTAAAGAAACTCATGCAAATTTTATATGCTGCTACCACTAGAAGCATAGGGAAAAGATGACATTGTGGGGTGTTTGCACATTGTTATTTACAGGCAGATCATAATCCTTAATAGGTCCAAAACAATATTATAACAGGTCATTAACGCACACATGAGAAAGCCAGGAGTTTGACATAATTTTAAGGTATAACTGCCTAAATGTATGTTTGATCATGTGTTTATTAGTTCCTTTCATTCCACAGAGAATAAAACACACAGAATGGACCTGCTAAGCTTTAGAGATTAATGGATGATTTAACTCCAATGGAGGACTCATTGTCTTGTCCTTGCTGCTTCCAGAGTTTTCATGCCCCCTTCTGTAAAGCAGTTGAGTTTGTTTCTAGTGTATAAAATACTCATATGTGAATGCATGATGATGTGCACACACGCATAATTAATGTATGTTAAGATAAGAGAACCAAACATGCACAAGAGAGACAGAGGAAAAATGGGCTGTATGCAACTCATAACAAATTAGAGATTATCATGTTGCTTCCAAGACTCCTATGCATCAAAAGGGAAAACTAGATTCTACAACACACCCATGTGTTACCAGAGAGGATAAAACATTTCAATTCCTAAGAAGACAACTTCTAAGTTAGAATCAATAGAAAGGAGAATTTGTTTGTGAGATTTTTGCACAGGGGTGCACTTTCCTACTATTACCTAGCATGCCAATAATGTTCTTGCCTTGGGCTTTTATAGCTATTGCTATACTGTCTAGATTGTTCATCCTCATGTCAACCCCAGATTTCCATCCTTCACTGATTACATATTTTCATAATATCTCAAATGTCATTTCTGTTTCCCTAAAGTTTTCTCCAACAACCCAATTTAAAACTGAAAATCTGCAATTTCTTGCCAGCATCCATACAAGTTTTCCTTCACTTGTTTTTCTGTAGAGCACTTGCTGCCATACTGAAGTTTTTTACTGGATCCACAACCAGCAGCAGCTAGAACATAAGTTCTCTGAGCTCACAATTTTTCTGTGCTGTTCACTATTTTTCCTGGACAGTATCTGGCAAATTTGCTGAATTCATGGTAAGTCCATATGTTTTCAATATTATTGTTGCAATTGTTTCCCATGGAGAAGTAATTCCACAAGACAGTTGATTCCATCTTATAGAAATCTAGTGATATGCCTCCATTTGATGTCAACAGTGACTCTTAACCGTATGTAGTCACACATTCTTTTGATGTTCAAGAAAAACAAGCCCTTAAACATCATTTGAGTATTTTTGTTCCTCTAAACCCATGTTGTATGTTAATCACCAATAGAGAAGTAGAAAGTGGTGGAGACTTTTATTCCACTAACCACATTTCAGGTTCTCAATAGCACAAATGACCATTCTTAGAATGTTTATAGCATAGTTTAGAAGGGAGTGGAGGTGGGGTTCTCAGTCTCTTTCTGAAACCCAACTGTTTATTGATAGAGGATTTTCAGACTCTGGTAAAAAAAATACTTAACAATATGAAAGTAAAATATTCACTAGAAATCAGATAATTAAATGTTCCACAAAATAAGTTTGTTTTTTCCTTTGTTTAAAATCTTTCACACAGCAGGAGGTGTAATCCTACTGTTTCAAGCAAAAGGTAGTCATTCCGACTTTACTTTCTCAGGCTCCCAGAGAATAACTCAGGAAGTATAGATGAGAAAGTGAGCTTTTAAATAAAAACTAGATGTTTTCCCAACATGATGTGGGAGGGTCTTCTGTTTTAATAAAGAAACTGCCTTGGCCAGCCCTTAGGTGGGTGGAGTAGACAAAACAGGAAGAAGGAAGTGAGGTAGATGGTTCAGTCAGATGCCACGCCTCTCTGAAGTTAATAATAATAATAAATCGCCATGCCTCGGCTCTCTGAGCTAGATTGCCATGCCTCTCCTCAGGGAGAGAGATGCAACGAAGTTCCAGCCCAAGATGGACATATGCTAGAACATTTCCCAGTAAGACACCACTTTGTGGTATTACACAGATTATTCGATATGGGTTAGTCAAGATGTGAGTAAGAGGCTGAAACTAATGAGCCAGACAGTGTTTAAAAGAATACAGTTTCCGTGTAATTATTTCAGGGCAAAGCTAGCCGGTGGCTGGGAGCCGGGCAGGATGAAAAGCTGGCCTGCCCACAGCTCCACACACTACACCAACACTAAATAGACTTCTTTTGACCTCTTTATAAAAATGGTGTACTTTTACATTCACTTCATTGCTCTTACTATCTCTTTGGGAAGATAAAGAAACACACCCATTTCTTAACCAACTATCCTCCATACTATGAAATGGCATTTTCCAGTGCCTTCACTTGACCTTTTCAGAAACTTTATAGTCATATTCTTGGTCACTAGCTGAATATCTATTTTTACATTGTCTAAGCTAAAATATTACTTTCTCTTTGACAAACCACAAGTTTCCACAAAGTAAGAAAACCAAAAGAAATGTAGAATATTCATAAAATGAAATTTTAGATATATAAAACGTGTTTTTTTCTAAAATACTTGAGAAATACTTACATTAAAATATTTCATTATCTGCAATTCTATTTTTATTTGCTAAGTCTGACAACTTTACTCCAATGATAAGTTTGCACTCCATTCTTAAGATATTAAAGTCCACAGGTGTTTAATCCAAATCATTGGAGGCAGGAAACAAAACATTCACATAAAGAAAATAACACTCCCTTAACCAACTTTAAACCTTGAAAAAAATTACAATATAATTACTTGTATGCTTGGGAAACTAATGAAATGTATATGGAGTATGAGAAGTATTTATCTGTTAAAATTGCTGACTTCTAACTATGAACATTGGAAGACTGATCATAGAATGCTATGCTACAATAGAAAGTTAGAATATTAAAACTAAGTGAAAAAACCCATTAATGCCTTCACAGTTTGGCATGATGCAGCATTATCCTAGTCAACCTATTAAACAGAAAGCAGGGGGAAAGTGAGAGGGGAATGAAATCAGAATTCAAAATTGTACCCATAATTTATCTAAAGTATCTAGTTTTCAATAACAACAACAAAATCTCTCTCTCTCTCTCTCTCTCTCTCTCTCTCTCTCTCTCTCTCTCTTTCTCTCTCTCTCTCTCTCACACACACACAAACACACACACAAATAAGCCCATATTTAGGAAAATGTCAATATCAATAGAAACACTCTGAATTCCTCCAGATATTGTTCCATATAGAAAGCAAAAATTATAAATATTTTCAAAGAACAAAGGAAACAAGTTTAAAGATTTAAACTATAATAATAAGAAAGAAAAAAATTTTAATAAGAGGAGGAAAACAAAAGAAAAATTAGAAATTCTAGAGACAAAAAATAAGTAACTGAAACAAAAAGAAAGGAAGGAATGGAGGGATGGAGGAAGAAATATCTAAGGGGTCAGGAATTGATTGATGGCTTCAAGAGAAACCAATAAAAATTGTCTAATCTGAAGAACAAAGAGAAGGGAAAAAAGGCAAACAAAAATGTGCAAAATTTCTGACATCTTTATGAAAGCATCAAGCCTGGCATCAGTTACATGTTGGAACTCTCAAAAAAAAGGTGAGGGTGAATGACAAGGGAATAGAGAAAAAAGGGAGAAAAAGGAACAGAGAAAGAGAAATTTCAAAAAATAATTCTGAGAAATGTTTCATGTGATGTTTTATAAATTAATACTTATATTAAATATAAACCATTCTCAAGTAGGATAAATTAAAAGATGTTTGCATCTGCACATACACATGATATGCTCAATTTTTTAAAAGCCAAAGACACCATGCAAATGAAAAACCCTGATATATAATGGAATTACATTGACTTAGGCTATCTATTGTCGTGAGAAAATATTCTGACAAAAGTAACTAGAGGTAAACATGTTTCTATTGGGTTTCAGGGTCTTTATTTCAAGGAAGTCAAGACTGTAGGATCCTAAAGCAGCTTGTCACATCCCATACACCAACAGGAATCAGAGAGATCAATGCATGCCCTTGCTCATGTCCCTTTTGCCATTTACAGAGTCCCATCAAGGGAGTGATGTTACCCACAGCAAACAGTCTTCCTATCTTATTTAATGTAATAAAGACAATCCACTTCAGTCATGCCCAGAGGCTCATCCCCCCACCCAGGTCATCATGATTCTATTATGTTGACAGTTAGCATTAGCCATCAAAAGTGGATAAATATTTGAGATATGCTCTGTATATTGTATATGTTTTAAACTTACAAATATTGCATACCTGTGCTGAAAAATTATATAGTACCTAGTGGTAAGTAAATATATCATAAAATGCAGATAACTATTAATTTTTAAATATCAAGATGTAAATTTAAAAATTGCAGTGTTGTTCTTTTAGAGATAAACTGAAAAGTGCTTTCATGAATCAAGTGATTCCTTGGTTCTCAAATGGAAAGAGGGTTGACTTGCATACAAACACAAACTTGTCCATCTCATATCTGACTGAAGTCTTGATTTAGGAGAGCCAGAACATCAGAAAAGGTCTTGGAAAAGTTCCAAAAGCAAGACCTGAAAGATTACCCACATGGTCAAGAAGAAAAGAGCCTAGCAAACTTACCCTGTCAGGTTTTTTCACCTCATATTTTATTACCTAAATTAGTTCTTTGTCAGTTACACACACACATATTTATAATGCATTCTATTTAACCTCAAACATGTCCCTGTCCTTCCTTATCTCCCCCCTACCATTGTCAAACCTCTTTCTTTATATAAACACTTTTTCCATATTCATTGTTCTTTATTTTTTAGCCCGCATAGTTTAAATAAAAGTCTTTTGCTTGGCCATGACTTTGGAGTTACCCATTAGTGGCTCACCATTAGGTATACAATGTAGGTAGGTAAACCCCCATCCAGGATCTTTCAGTAGCCCCCACTTCATCAGGGAGGGTCAGACTCCTACCACCATCTGTCATCCATGACTAACTGTTGGTAGGGCTAGTTATGGGCGGGTAATTGCAATTGCTTTGTATTTACAGTTGCAATGACTGTGAGAAATTTTCCAAACTTTTCCATGTCACTTACATTCTTTTCAAAGGTTAGACGTTGAGAAAAAACATGATCTACAGCTGATAACAGAGTGAAAAGAAATAAAAGCTTCCTCAGTCTTTAGTCACCTCTGTAAATGGCATCAGTGGCTAATTTCTGAAGTAATTTGGAACTAGTATGGGTTAAGTGGACTATGAGTTAGGTATCCTCATTCCCAAAGGAAGTAGGGTGAATCATTCTTCCTCATTGTAGGAGACTGTACTTTCAGAACCTACACAAAAAGTGTGTAACCAAAGAAGACAATCTAAATAGCAAATCAGCTGTCAGTGATTAAATGACTATTTATTGGTGATTATTAAAATAAGAGTCAACAATTTACAAATTTGAAAGTTACATTGTTTTCTACTCAAAATAGTAATTTGATCACCTGGATAATATTCTATGTTTTGCCCTTACTGCCTTGGAGAAGAGTCTTAAATCCAACCAATAGGGAGAATTACAAAAATAAGTGTGGAGACAAGATTCACTAACCACTGAAGGACAATCCCCAAAGAAAAATGTGAGATGAAGTATATGTGGACCCAAAAGATTTGTACCTCTGTCCTCACTTAGCACCATTCCCCATAATCTCAAACTACCTGCAAATATTTCAATACTTGCCTAGAGTAACAGGATGACAGGAATAAACTCACTTATATTAACACAGAAAACACAATCACAGGTATATGCAATGACATATGTGGGGTTTTAAAGCATAAAATTGAGCATGGATGATATTCAAATCATTATAAACTGAATAATTACATTCTTGAAAAGTTCAAAGGCAAGCAACAGTAATAAATGGTCACAGAAATCAGAAGAGTCCTACCTTAGATATAGTTCAATTTAATCATAAAGAGACAACATGTCAAAACTTTCTGAGATGATAAGCATAGAAAAATGTACACACAGAAATATTCAATATGCCAGTAGATATGGTGACACATGCTCTTATGACAGCACTAGGGAAGTGGGGGCAGAAAGATCATCAGTCAGTGGTTCAGCCTAGAATACATGCTGAATTCCCTGCTATTTGGATGGAAGTCTCACCCCAGACCTTGACATCCATATATCCAGAGTCTGGTATGTTAGGGTGGAAGTTCTACCCCAATCCCCTTCCCTTGGGAGTTGCCTCAGTCCAGATTCCATCCCTGAGAAAGCCAGCCTAATGATGACCCTTTTCCAGAGATGCTCAAGACCACTCCCACTGGGCATTTAAGCTGACCCCAGAGAACAAACACTTGGTTTTCTGATCTTCCTCCCCATCTTTGTTCTGAAGGTCTGGAAAGTCATCTAGGAGTGTGGTATTGATTAAAAATGGGATTTTTCTAATTGGGTTTGATTTTGTCTGATTTGAATGATCGCATTGGCAGAAAAGCTTATTGGAGTGCAGAAAATTTTCATCTGAAGATCCCACCAAGGGGGTGGTTTTTTTCCTCCCAATTGTGTGAGGCTATGTGGTGAGAAAACACCATTCTCCCCCACACCTGCTCTCCACCAGGCTATAATCTGCTTTGGCCGGTTATTATGTCTTTTCCACATCATTGCCTTAGAGGCCCAGGGCCTCCTGCAATTTTTAGGGTGTCCTGTGTACTATGTAGCTGTGTCAGGCTCCCAGCCTGTTACAGGAATAAGGACTTGCCTTGTTCTGTGGGACTCCTTTTTCAGAATCATTAGGCTTCAAGTCCTGGGAAAGTCTTGCAAAATGGACACCTACAATTTGAAGCCAGATCCCCAAATTCCCATGGGCTGCCTATTACAATTTAAAAAAAAAAAATCGGGGCTATCTGATACCATACATCCTAATGCCCCAAATTTTTTGCCGATATGGGGACAAGTAAATAAAACTCCTTATGTGCACTGTTTCCAAGTTCTGTGCTCCTGCCTTTCCTCACTGGCCAGTGTCACTTAGCACTGGTCTTAGTTGCTAGGGTCATGGTGCTTCCAGATTTCCGCTTATCTGGGAATTGCGATCCTAAAAATGCTACCATGACCATTCTGCCAGAGACACTGGCCACTGGCCCCCACTGTCATTGGAATCACTGTTTGCTGTTTGTCTGCTTCTTTGCATTCCTGGTATATGATCTAGTCATGCTGGGATTCTTCATGCACTGGGTTCATACCCCCTGCTCTCCCACTCTGAGCTACATAGGTATTCTGTCCTTGTGTTTCTGTTCTCCCTTACAGCGTCTGCAGATATGACTCTTAATGGGGCCACCTTATGTCGTTGCCTGTCTTCTGCAACCTACTCCAGGATTTTTATGTTGGTCAGCTGACACAGTTTTCTGGAAAAAATTTTTGGTCTGTCTGTTAATATATGCGTGTAAATAATATGGCCACAGTATGCTTGTTTTATGTATCTGTGTGTATGTGAGGTTGCTTTAAAATATGTAATACTTGTGACTCTAGATTACAACAGTTCTGAAAAAATATAAACCCATGAATAGCCACCATTTTGGTTGAGATCAAAGCCGAAACCTTAGTGCCATCTTTAATAAGGGTACCCATATGCGTTGAACCCAAGGAAATATTTCTCTCCAATATATGTTGGCTTACAATATATTTCTATATGAAGATTCCTGTCCTGTCCAAAAAAAAAACCCAAGTTCATAACAATGATGATTTACTGAGCTATTAAAGATACACCATTACAATGTTAAACCTTAGTTCTGCCTTCTACAAATTAGGATTATGCTCTAGGTCTCAGGACCACAGCTAAAAGCTATAGACTAAAATGATCTATATAATCTTCTAATATTGGTAAGCTGTAACTGATTGGGTAAGCTATATGTCCAAATTTAGCTTATATGTCTAATTTGGATATACCTGGCAGTTAAAGATAGCCTGATTCTCAAGTGCCTTTACAGATCTGAGATTATGGCATTTAACAAATGAGTTTCTTTGATAGAGAGCATGCCAGCTTCTTCAGCACCCTATAATTCCTCCAAGAAAATGCATGACTGCAAAAGAACTTTCTCCTGGAGGCTTGCCTTTGGATGTGGCAAAGCCACCTACACAGTAAAATAAACCTTTCACCTTATCAGGAGCCTGGAGCCTGCCTGAACCGGATACTGTGTATCAGTCTTTTCATCAAGACAGGCAGACTGAGCCCTACATCCACAGGAACATTTGTTGGGACTTCTGGGCTTAGCAGCTAAAGACAAGTACTGATTCTAAGACTGGTGTTCACCAAAGACCATGGAGAGACTTGGGATTGCCTGGGAGGCTGGAAAAGCAGTCTCACTTCTGCTCATTTCCTTATCCCTCTCAAATCTGTCTGTCATTTGATGACTTAAGGTACTGGAACCTAATTGGTTTATTAGTTGAGTTTCCTGTTAAAAATACAGACAGTTGTGCCTCTCTCTCAGGCTTCATAGTCCAGGATTAGCAGGTTTCAGATATTATCTCAGAGGTTTCTTTAAATAAGTTCTGCTGCTGTATCAAGGTATCTGATCTGAAGAAAACTAACAGTCTCTAGAGTCTATTTTGACCCCTTCCAATTTTGAGCATATTTTACAGGTCACTCCTACTTACTGATACATATATGTCCTTTTTATTGTTGAATGATGCTATAAAATATAGGTTTGAGCAATACTGGAAAACTGTCAAAGACAAACACACTTGCATTTCCCATGCCCATATATATAATCCAATGCTGAACTACTCTTGAATAATCTTCACCTTGATCAAATCAGCTATGCATTTTGAAATCAGTTAAATTAACTAAATTATACTATTTTAGTGTTTTTATTGTTTGACATTCTTAGCAGGTGTTTCATCATTTTTTCTCAGGCCTTATTATTAAAGTAAGTGCCGGTGTGTTACTCAATGCAGGCTAGCTCACTTAGGTCAATAATGACCCATCTTTTAACTCTAGTATGGATTGTTATACAGATGTGATAGTTTTGTTATGTTCAGTTTTAGAAACTATTTTAAAATATAAATTTTCATATGACAATTCCTTTAATCTCCTTAAATTACTGTCAAGTTTTAAGGGTGTTTTTTTTTTTTTTTGCAATTTTAACTTTAAACTCTCAAAACAATCATGACAATCAATGCTTCTATTTATAGTTATTAAGACTGTGGGAGACATCTCAGCAGTCCTTGCTTGTTTACTGTTACTATGTGTATTCTGGTTCATGTTCTCTTCTGAGTCTTCCATTTCTCCATAGCCAAGACCACAGCAAGAATTTATCTGCATAAACCTTCCCAGACTCTTTCTCTTTCTATACTGATCAATCCTACTGATAATATATAATTTTTAATTTTGAAATTTAGAAGAAAAGAAGGTGCAATTACATAGTTTTCTGTAAATATTTTGCTCCTGCATCTTGTTACTGACTGAACAGGTCAGCTGAACACAGCATTTTTTTTCCATTTAGAAGGGATCGGTTCTACACATGTGGTGATTTTATTTGTCCCTTGTTTTCAAAATACACCTACTGTTCCATATAAATCTCAGAAACGCTAGCAAATGGTTTTATTAAATAAAGAGGGAAAATAACCTCCCATTACTTCCAGAGCGCAGTAGAGGCCCAAAATGTATTACTTTATTTCGTAGACATGGGTAGCCAGACCACAAATAAGGAATCAAAAGAGAAACACTCTGATTTGTTATGACCCATCTCTGCAGAGTAGAGTATATTAATAACTTCAGGTCTTAATATTCTGAGATTCCTGGACTCACCTGTCATGTAAACACAGCTGGAGCTTACTAACAACTCTAGTGTTTTATCAGCGAATTTCCTTGTTTTAATGGTTCTCAAGTCACCTCTGAACAACCACATCTGCTCAAGGTAGGATCTTATGCCTTGTTCCAACTCAGGCTTTATAGTAGAGCTTCAGATATGGCTTTCAGAAAGAAAACACACAGGTTAGCAGAAGTCTAATGCCTTAATGATTTTAGATATGAAATGAGTCATAATAAGATGTAAAAAAATTATGCAACTGTCAGGTTATCAACTTTCAATAAATTACAAGGCTTCATTTCCTGAGTCCCAAATTTTTCAAAATTTTTGATGAATTTTGTGGCATCTTGTTGCTTAGCAACATAGCATCTGTCAGTTGTGGGGAGGAGATGAACTATGGCTCTTTGTCCTCTTCTGATGCTTTTAAAATTATTTTTATGTATATGGATGTTTTCCTGCATATATTATATACTGTGTACCATATATACTACCCACAGAAATCATAAAATGGCACAAAACTCTCTTATAGTCTGATTTAAAAATGGTTTTGCACAGCTCTTGTCTTAAAAGCTCCTTTGTCAGGTGATAAACACATGAGTTCTGACTTCAGCAGTGATCTAATCTATTGATGAGATTAATATTGGGATTACAGCCTGATTAAGAAAGCTGGCTACCAGGAGTTCTCTCTATCTCAAAATCACCCATATCAGTGAACTATCCAATCATAAAGTGATACAAAAAATCTGATTTGATTTTTTTCATGCATTTTGTCTCAATGATGGAAAGTTCAACTGATATAAATACATTACCCTTCTCCAATTTCTTCCACAATTTCCTACATACCAAACCCAACCTACATATCAACCAATTGCCTATAAACCAACTCAAAGAAAGGCCCATTCTAAAGAAGATAATGTATTATTTAACACCTGAATCTTATTTTATTCTGTTCTGACAAATTACTTTGCTTATCATTAGCAGGCGAAGTTTCAAGAATTTAGTGCCATGCCTTGATAGGATGTGAATAATCTTGTTTGGACAACAGAAATAAAAAGGGTCTTCAAGGCAAAAGGGAACCACTTAGATCAGACTGCAGAAAATTGCCTATAAAAAGAGGCAATGGCTACCTTTTTTTTTTTTTTTTTTTTTTTTTTTTTTTTTTTTTTTTTTTTTAGAAAAGCTGTCCCTTGACTTTCTTCTGTGCATAGGCAGCTAGAAACAGCTTTTATCATGGTATCATGGTATCATTTAGGCTCAGCACTGACGTTTCTTCTGAACATTAGGCCATTATACAAATAATATTATAATTCAATTCTTGTTACTAGTATAACCTTGGCAAAATCTTTCCCTTTGCTTTGGATTTACAAATGTATGGTTTCCCAAAGCTTCATAGGTCACATTCTGTGGTTGATGCTGTCATGGGGGGTGGGGGGCAGTTGTTCAGTTGAGATGGTGTCTTAGTTAATGCTTCATTGCTATGAAGAAATATGATGAATAAGGCTACTATTATAAGAGAAAATATTTAATTGGGAGTTTGCTTACAGTCTCAGAGATTTAGTTCATTATCATCATGTAAATGATTATGGTGGCATTCAGATGGGTGCTGGAGCAGTAGCTGAGAGCTACATGCTGATCCATAGGTAGAGCGAAAGAAAAAAATCTAAGCTTGACATTAGCCTCCGAAATCTCAAAGTCCATGCCTAGTGGCACACTTTCTCCAACAAGGTCATACTTGTTAACTCTTACTAAAGCATTCAAATAGTGACAGTCACTCCCCGGTGATTAAGTGTTCACATATATGAGATTATGAGGGCTGTTCCTATTCAAACCATCATAGATGGCTATAGTTTTGATGTGATCAACAGCCATGGTTTTCATAGAATTAAGACTTATTCCTCTGATACATTAAAAACAACAAGAGAAAGTATTTCTTGAAAAAACTGTACGTTAGTCAAATCTCTCTCATTTTTTTCCTAAGCAAAAGTATGTGGGCTTATTTTGAAAATGCCAACAGAGCTGTGAACACTGGGAAAATAAAAAGACTGAAAAAATAGATTTTCTCAGAAAAATATCAGTATGAATATTCAGAAGAATGCATGACTTATTTATTAAGTTGTGCACTGGGGGATGATTATCTTCACTATGCATATCTCTAACTCTGTGACAGTGGCTTTAAAATATGGAGTATTTTTGCACTGTTCACACCCAAATTCAAATGAAATCTAAATCTCAGCAACTTCAGAAGCTTTGGCTGTGACATAAAAATGAAAAAAATCAGAGAAATAAATATTGTCAACACACTAATCTCTGACAGAAAAGTGTTTTAGGAACATTCTATAACCCTTTGAGGGTTACTCTAATAAATAAAAGTTTGAAGATGTCTAAAGCAATGAATGCTTACTGAGAAGGTCAATAGGAGGTGTGTCTCTATGCATTGCTACAGTTAAAACATAAACAAACAAACATGCCATCTTCATTGGATAATCACATGTAATCTAGAGTCACAAGTTACAAATTAGAAACAGTGGATACAGTTGTAATATTAGTAAAGCTTCTAACTTAGTTGAAAGGTATCTTTCTATGTTTTCTAACATTGTGGTAAAATACCATGTCCAAAAGTAGCTTGAGTAGGAAAGAGTTTATTTACTCTTCCATTTCCACATTATAGTCCTTCATCAAAGAAAATCAGATCAGTAACTTGAGGCAGGCATCAGGAGTCAGAAACTGAAGAAGAAGCTACAGAAGAGAGCTGCTTACTGAATTGCTCTATATGGTTTGTACAGCTTGGTTTCTTATAACACCCAGGACCATTAGTGGCATGTCCCATATTAATAAACAAACAAGAAAAGGCACCACAGGCTTCCCCACAAGTTAATCTTGAGGGTCTTTTCCTCAACTGAGATTTCCTTTTTTAAATTACTCTAGCTTATATTGAGTTTATACAAAACTGCTCAGCATAAAGAGCAAAAGAAATTACATCTACTAAATGATTCTTTGGTTTGAAGTTACATTATGTCAACTAATAGTAGCATTGTAAACAAATATATTTTTCTAATTTGAAAAGTGTAGAATGCATTTGAACTAACAGAGACTGTGTGTCAGCAAACACAAGACCTGCACAAGTTTGAACATGACAAAAATCCCATCGTGCATCAGCCACATGCCCAAGACTAGCTGGCCAACACAAAATGGACTCCATGTGTTTTTGTACCCCCTTTCTTTTTATTTGATTTAGTTTGGGTTTATTTTGTTTTGTTTTGTTTTGTCTCATTTGGGATTTTGTTTGTTTTGATTTTTAGAAAGCAAAATAGATCATGAAGTTTGATGGATAGACAGATATATATGATCCAGGGGGAATTAGGGAGACAGACTATGAATAAAACACACTGTATGAACAAAAATGAAGTACTGTACAACCATGAGTTAATCCACTGAGTTGATTGTATTAATTACTGTGACTAATTGGATTATATTAATACTGTTTTATTTTAAGGGAAGAGGATAAGGAAAAGAAATGACATGCAAAAAGTAGAGACTAATATTGTATCTTAGTCTACCAGAATTATATCTCCTAGTGATGTGGGAGAGTCTTCTGTTTGTGTTGATTTCATTCATTAATAAAGAAACTGCCTTGGTCCATTTAATAGACCAGCCCTTAGGTGGGTGGAGTAGATAGAACAGGAAGAAGGAAGTGAGGTAAATGGCTCGGGCATTCGTCATGCCTCTCCTCTCCAAGACAGACGCAGGTTAAGATCTCTCCTGGTAAGCCACCCCTCGTGGTGCTACACAGATTACTAAATATGGGTTAAGCAAGATATGAGAATTAGCCAATAAAAGGCTGAAACTAATAGGCCAGGCAGTGTTTAAAAGAATACAGTTTCCATGTAATTATTTTGGGTAAAGCTAGCCCAGTGGCGGGACACAGCCCTCTGCTCCTTCTACACCCTGGTTCAAATCCAAGTGTGTGTGTGTGTGTGTGTGTGTGTGTGTGTGTATTTGTATGTGCGTGCACGTGCACACTTTTAAAATTTATTTAAGTCTGTATAAACTGTCTGTAAGCAAACAATATGAACATTCTTTTAGTTTTCCACAGTTGGTAGATGGGAAAACTTAGTTCCTCCTTACTTGTTAACTAGAGACCTCCTTCAATTTTTGCATACAACTTCTAGCATGTGGACATATTATGTGATAAAGGTATCTATTAGTGTGAGCAAACTAGAGAGAAGCATAAGAACAGAAAATGTAAATTAATTAAATCAATTAAAATTTCTACCTCAGTCTTGAATATTCTACTAAATTATTATACCATATACTATCTGTTAAAAGAAAATGAATAGATATGGATACCACTTAAGAAAGGATAAGGTTCCTAAGAATTGGAATGAATCTTAGATGCGACCTGCCATTTCTCTATTTATATCTAAAATTTCTATGTGTGTATAAATATATAAAATACCAATAACATGTACATTATTTATAATATATTAAATAATTTTTATAATTAAGTATATTTTAATCATTTGCTTACCCTCATCAAAGTCCTTCCGGATTCTCTCCTCCACTTTACCCTAAGTTCTTTCTAAGATAACAATCCAAAGCCCAATACAACAACAAAACACCAAAAAACCTAGAAAGCAAAATAAAACATCACCTAAAAAAGGGGGAAAAAAGAAAACACCAAAGAGCAACCAAATAACTGCATATAAGAAAACTGTGAAGTTTTCATTATTGTTGTTCAACTCTATCTAAACATGAGAACTTCCCTGGAGTGGTTGGTATACCCAGTACAATTCCATTGGAGAAAAAAAATGTTTTCCCTCCCAGCATATATAAAGGACAGTTACATTAATAATCTTTACCTTAGTGACAAGTTTTACATTCATTCATTCATTTGTTAAAATATAACAAAATATAATGTGATTATTCAAAGACTATCACATCAAAATCAGACAAGATAGACCAAAAGAAACAAAAGAACCTAAGAAAAGGCACAAAAGTCAGAGATCCACATGTTATCATGTTCAAGAATCCCATGAAAAATATTAAACTTGAAGAGATAATATAAATGCAGAGGGCCTGGTGCAGACTGGTGCAGGTCCTTGCATGCTGCTTAATTCTCTCTGAGTTCATTTGAGCTTTGAACATCTTGACTGAAAGAGTCTTTTTTTCTGGTATTCTCCAAACTACTGAGCTATTAAATTCTATCCTTCTCCTCATCTGTAGAGTACCCTGATCACCACTGCCAATGACAACAACAGCATGACAGGATTCAGCATTCACTGTTTATTGCTACTTATCAAGATCAACATATTCAATTCCCCAATAAAACTATAACAACTAACAGAATAGACAAGAAAACATGAACCATCCTTCTGCTGAATTCAAGAAACACACCATAACATTAAAGATAGACATCAACTCAGGGTAAAGGATTGGAAAAAGTATTTTAAGCAAAAGAATATAAGAAACAAATTAGTGTAGACATTTTAATATCAAAAAATAGACTCAAACCAAATCTAGTCAGGAGAAATAAGGAAGGACACTTCATAGCCATCAATGGAAAAATCCATCAAGAGCATATTTCACCTCATAACATTTATGTACCCAAGTTTGTGAAAGAAACATTACTACAGAGTAAATAATATATTAATCTTGCCGGGCGGTGGTGGCGCACGCCTTTAATCCCAGCACTCGGGAGGCAGAGGCAGATGGATCTCTGTGAGTTCGAGACCAGCCTGGTCTACAAGAGCTAGTTCCAGGACAGGCTCCAAAGCCACAGAGAAACTCTGTCTCGAAAAAAAAAAAAAAAAAAAACCAAAAAACTAATCTTTACCCACTGATATTAAGAGACTTTAATAGTCCTCTCTTCCCAATTGTTAGGATTCAGGCATTATGCTGGCATCTGTGACTTGGCAGGATGCACTCAGGAAATACACTCATCAGTCCCTATGTTTTCTGTACACAGGTACAAATTTATCTACCCACTTCCACTCTCTTCCCACTGTTCTTCTAAAAAGGCAAGCAAGTCTCTTCCTCTCTCTCCTTCTCTCTCTGTCTCTCTTTTCTTCCACCACTCCTGTCCCCAGAGACTGATCTCTTCCCTCCCTTTCCCCTTTTTCTCAATAAACTCCTCATTCAAACTCTGTCTATTTGGCATATTTGTCTATCCCTCACTTATATTGGCAACCACCAACTGCCAAGTTTCCTTTCATGTAAAATCATTACATTGGTGTTATGATTCTTCTAGGCTCTCCCCATGGTACCTCCTGTGTCATGGACTGGCCTCAGCAAAAATAACTCTTACGGGGGTAGGGGCACAGGAATTTAGAAATATATGTAAAGAATAAGGAGATGCATACAAATATTAAGAGAGAAACCATAAAATATTACCAGGAGTGCATCCCAGTGATTACTGAAAATCACCAGCATTTATTTTTCCATAGCTTTTATACCCAATGTAAATGGGAGTGAAAGAAAGCAACAAAAGACTTTAGTAACATGAAACAAAAACAACACAAACAGTTAATAGCTTTAACACTTCAAGACTTCAATCACTAGCATTCTGTTGTCTTGGTAGCAAAACTTCTCTAGATCACATATCCTGAAGACTTACTCTCGAAAAGTGACCAGAGTTACAAAAGAAGGAGCAGAAGTATGCTTGCATATCCTTACCATCTGTCAGGATTGAATGGAGCTATCTTAATGTCAAAAGAAATAAGCAATCCCATCCTTAGTTGGGACATGAAACTATGATTATCAACCATTTTGAGCCACCTCCAAACTCTCTAATGGATAGACAAGGTGGAAATGGGCCCACATTTTGGGCTTCTGTTGGCTGTCCAGATGCAAATAATCACACAGAAACTGTATTACTTAAATCACTGCTTGGCTTTTAGCTCTAGCTTTTTATTGGCTAGCTCTTAGTTCTTAATTTAACCCATTTCCATTATTTTAAATTTTATAATGAAGCTCATGGCCTACCAGCAAGGTTCCTGCTGCTGGCTCACTTTTCCCTTCTGGCATCTCCATGGCTTCTCCTGACTCTGGCTTCTTTCTCCCAGCATTCAGTTAAGTTTTTCCTGCCTACCTCTATTCTTCCCTGTGAAGGCCCAAGACATTTCTTTATTTATTAACTAACAAAAGCAACACAAATACAGATGGGAATCCTACATCACCTCCCCTTTTCTGTCTAAATAAAAAGGAAGGTTTTAACTTTAACATAGAAAAATTACATTCAACAAAACAGTTATCAAGCAAGAATTATAGTTAAAATATTAATATCTACTTTATCTTTTAGAATAACTAAGGAAAACTATAACTATAACCATCTATCTATCTATTCTTCAACTCCATCAAAGACACCAGAAAAATATAATATTACCTAAGTAAACAGAAAGTGCATTATAAGCATCTTCCAAAACTATAGAATTGTGAGAGACATCTTACTGCCTGGCAATAACCCAAAGTTCCATGGTGCCTAGGAGACTTTTCCACAAAGCATAAAATTCCAAAGACAGGTCTGCCTACATTGGTAGTTTGTCAGTTACTTTGTTCTGTGTTCCACAGAAAGTCTGTCAGACACTTTCATGAAGTAGGAACTCCAAAGGACTGCCTTATCATCTTTAGGCAACTTCAGCAGTCATTTTTCTGTGGGTCATGCATGTCCAATTCATCAAACAGTCCAGGCAAAAGCAGTTTCTTGCCCAAATGGCTAATATACTTCATAATGATCCTCTTCCATGCCCATTATCCTCAGTAGTAGATTGGGGCTGCCAGCAGCAGATGTGTCTTATTGTCATGAAAATTCCTAAGATCTTGAAACATTTTAAATGCCACATTCTGAAGGTCTTTGAAAGATTTGAAGAATTTCTATCTAACTGAAATATATCTCTATATATCTAGAAAACATAACTAACGTGACTACAAGCTTGACTACTTTAGTTAATTATCTATTAATCTATATTTCTTAATTATACATTATATTTTTAAATAAGATGTACAAACACAATAACAGAAATACATATATAACAAAATTACCTTAAATATGTATGAAAAAACCAAGATCTATTCCAATGCAAATTTCTACAGCATATCCCACTTTCAATGTTAAACAAACATTTAAGACAATCATTTGGGGAATTTGGACATAGTTCTCACCAAACTGCTTCCTGCTTTTTTTGGGGTGAAGTAATGATGTGGGAGGGTCTTCTGTTTGAGTTGATTTCATTGGTTAATGAAGAAACTGCCTGGCCCATTTGATTGTCCAGCCCTTAGGTGGGTGGAGTAGACAGAACAGAATGCTGAGAAGGGAAGTTAATAAATCGCCATGCCTCTGCTCTCTGAGCCAGACTACCGTGCCTCTCCTCAGGGAGCCAGATGCCATGAAGCCAGCCACCAGGTCAGACATGATGAATCTTTCCCGGTAAGACACCACTCGTGGTGTTACATAGATTATTAGATATGGGTTAGTCAAGATGTGAGTAAGAGGCTGAAACTAATGGGCCAGGCAGTGTTTAAAAGAATACAACTTGTGTGTTGTTATTTCAGGGCTTAAGCTAGCCAGGTGGCTGGGAGCCAGGTGGCAGGACTGCTGCCGGCAGCCCATCACTACAAAGTAATTTTGGAAGTTTTTCATGGAGACCTTCCAGGTGATTTTGCTCCATCAAACCACATTAGTCTAGAATAAATCCATAGGTTCTCATGTTCTATGGAATTAAAAAAAAAAAACCTCTTTTCCAAAATAACATATCCTTAGACCCAATTTCTGAAATCAAGATACCTTTCAAATATATATGTTGGTTTAGCTTAGCAGTCTATACAATGAAATGTCTTTCTGTGCTTAGCTTCTTCACAGTCAAAAACTTCAACACAATAATATACAAAATTCAGACTTTCTGTGTATATTCTCTCTTCATGTGGCTTATTCTTCTTACTATATTACTTATTCTATGAGTTTAATATTTATCTTATTATCTTTGCTCCTTTAATCTATGACTGTGCTCATTTATATTACATTTACTGCCTCTTTATTCTTCTCTCTTCAAAGCCTATGTACATTTTTTAAAATACACTGTACTCCATCTAGACATCTTTTATGTCTGAATCTGTCCTATTGTATATCTGAAAGTCTTTTCTGTATAGAAATGCTTCTTAAAATGCTAAACAACATTACTACGAATAAGGCTGCTTTGTCTTTTGGCTCCACCCAATCCAACATGTCAGAAGTCCATTTATTGCCTTTGAGAGACAGTCTCTTTGCCCTAGGTACAGGTTCAGGTAGCAGAAGGTCTGTCTTGCCATTAGGTAAGTTATAACATTCTGCTCACAAACCCCATTTAAATATTCTATAGCCAGACCTTCTGAAAGAAATAGAGTTCATGCTACCTGCACAGCAAGGAAGCTGCCATTTCAAAACCACTCAATTTTTCTTTTTGTTGCTACCGCTGAATCTGGAAAACCTCTTTTAAAGAAACTGTGACACTCCATGAGCCAGTAAATAAATAAAATGCAGCTAAACTCTCTCTCTCTCTCTCTCTCTCTCTCTCTCTCTCTCTCTCTCTCTCTCGTGTGTGTGTGTGTGTGTGTGTGTAGAATTCCTTTTTAAGCTTTGTCAGGTTTTACATGGATATAGTTAACCATGTTGGGTGCCAATCTGTTGGCAGAAGCCACTTGTTCATTTCCTGCTTCCCACACCCAAAATAACCACACAGAAACTATATTAATTAAATCACTGTTTGGTTTATTAGCTCTAGCTTCTTACTGTCTAGCTCTTAGATATTAATATAACTCATTTCCATTACTTTATATTTTATCATGAGGCTCAAAGCCTACTGTCAGCATTCTGGTTAGCAGCTTGTGTACTTCCTCTCTGGTGGCTCCATGACTTCTGACTCTGCCATCTTTCTCCCAGCATTCAGTTTTGTTTTTCCCACCTACCTCTATTCTGCCCTGTGCAGGCCCAAAACAGCTTCTTTATTCACTAAACAATAAAAGTAATACATATACAGAAGGGAATCCCATATCACCCCTCCACAATTCTTCCCTTTTTATTAATTTTAATAAAAACTCTGCTTCTACAACAGGACATATGATCATTTCTTTTATTTGCAATGAGAAAATAGTTTGTGAATAAACATGCTCCTAATGGCTACAACCTCCTAATTAAAGGAGAGAATATCATCAGGGTTGGGCAAGCCCTTTTCAGTCAGATTATAGTAGTTCTTAATAATTTTTAGTTTTATCAAAATCTAAATTTCTTATCAAATACGTTAAATCCAAGCACTCATAAGAAATGTCAGACTTATCTTAACATCTTATGGTAAACTAAAGAAGTTGCAAACATTAACCAGTCAATAAAATAATTATAGAATTGAAATTAACAATAAACACACAATTTGTCACATCATAATTCTCTCATATCCATATTGTTTAAAAGATGAGAAAAGGCTTCTCTGATGGGTGAGAGTCCCACAATGCTATTTTTAAGTAACTGTCCAGTCTCTGAGACATTGTAAAATACTTTCAGGCTACCTCTCACATATTTGAAAAATACTCTTTGTAATGAGTCCTTTCTATCCTGAGGAGAAATTGAGGTCTCAGTTCTCAGGTCCAGTATTTCAACAGCAGATTGAATATTATACTGTCAAAATGAGTTCTGTGTCCAAAAGAGTAAAGCAGTCAAATATTTAGTTTGCATTTCTGGTCTGGCTTTAAAGCAAACAGAACTCCCTAGGTCGGAAATCTGAGTATCAAGTCCACCAAGAGACTAGAAATCACCATGATCTTCTTTCCCTTGTCAGACTGCAGTAAGTTGACAGAATTATTGGTTCAGGTACCCTCTTCCTTGGCCTACAGCATGGTAGTATGAGGAAATCAGAACCACAGGTTCAGCAATATTTTTTTGCATGAGTAGCTGCGATGTCTGGGACTCCTCTGTTGTGTATTCATCCATCTCATCCAGCTTTATTTTCTTCCTGTGAAAAAAGCACAAACATATCCTAAATCCCAAACTAATACAGGATCGGGTCTTTTGCATAATCTAATGCAAGGATCTCTTTACCTTGCTTTATCAAAGGTTGCATTAAGGGCCAGTCTGTCTGCAACAGATTGCTCATGGGCATCCATAAAATGTGCATGACAAGGTATTATGTGGTAATTCTCTTTTATTATTTTATTACTTTAAAAATATACCAATCCAAATTCCCACTCTTTCTCCTCCTCCTACTCCCTAGCACAACACACCCTCCTACCCCACCCTTCCAATCCTAAGAGACAATAAAACACCCTGCCCTGTGGCAAGTTCAGGGCCCTCCCTGCTACATCCAGGTTGAGCAAACTATACATTCAAAGAGAATAAAATCCCAAAAAGCCAGTATATGCAGTAGAGACAAATCTCAGTGCTACTGTCAGTGGCCCGTCAGTCTGCCCCATCAGCCAAACACATTCAGAGGGACAAGATTAATTCCATGGTCATTCACTCACAGCCCAGTTGGAGTTAGTGAGCTCCCATTAGCTCAGGCAAACTCTCTCAGTGGGTGAAACCCTCATGGTCTTGACCTCCTTGGTCATATTCTCCCTCTTTCCACTTTTCAACTAGACCTTAGGAGCACAGTCCAAGGCTCCAATGTGGTTCTCTCTGTTTCCATCTGTTGTTTGATGAGGGCTCTATGGTGATATTTAAGATAATCATCAGTCTGACTACAGGGTAAGGCCAGTTCAGGCACCCTCTCCTCTATTGCTTAGGGTCTTAGCTGAGGTCATCTGTCAGATTGACCTGTCCATTGGTGAGAGAGGAGTGTTGAAGTCTCCTACTATTAGTTTGTGTGGTTTGATGGCTGCCTTGAGTTCAAGTAATGTTTCTTTTACATAAATGGGTGCTTTTATATTAGCGGCATAGATATTCAGGACTGAGACTTCATTCTCATGGATTTTCCTGTTATGAGTATAAAATGACCCTTTCTATCTCTTCTAATTGATTTTAGTTTAAAGTCAACTTTGTTAGAAATTAGTACAGCCACACCTGCTTATTTCTTAGGTGCATTGCTTGATAAACCTTTTTCCAACCCTTTACTCTGAGTAGATGTCTGTCTTTGTGGTTGAGGTGTGTTTCTTGTAAACAGCAGAATGTTGGCTTCTGTTTTCATATCCAATCTCTTAGCCTGTGCCTTTTTATAGGTGAATTGAGTCCATTGATATTAAGTGATATTAATGTCCAGTGGTTGTTAACTCTTTTGGTAGTAGAGATTGTGTGTTTCCCTTCTTTGAGTTTTGCTGGTGAATGGTTGCTAGATGTCTGAGTTATTGTGGGCATTGTTGGACTCCTTGGTTTGTGGTTTTCCTTCTATTACTTTTTGTAAGGCTGGATTTGTGGCTATGTATTGTTTAAATTTGTTTATATCCTGGAATATTTTTGTTTTCTCCATTTATAGTGAATGAAAGCTTGGCTGGGTATAGTAGTCTGGGTTTGCAACCATGGTCTCTTAGTTTCTGCAGTACATCTATCCAGGACCTTCTGGCTTTCATGGTTTCCATTGAGAAGTCAGTTGTAAGTCTGATAGGTTTACCTTTATAAGTTACTTGGCCTTTTGCCTTTGCATTTCTTAATAATCTTTCTTTTTTCTGTATATTTGTGTTTTGATTACAATATGGAGAGTGGATGTTCTTTTGATCCAGTCTATTTGGTGTTCTGTATGCTTCATGAACCTTCATAGGAATATCTTTCTTTAGTTGGGAAAGTTTTCTTCTATAATTTTATTAAATATATTTTCTGGACCATTGAGCTGTAATTCTTCTCCTTCTTCTATCCCTATTATTCTTATGTTTGGTCTTTTTATTGTGTCCAGATTTCCTGAATGTTTTGTGATGAGAATTTGTTGGATTTGCTGTTTTTTTGGATCAGTGCATTTATTTTCTCTATGGTATCTTCAGAATCTGAGATTCTTTCTTCTATCTCTTGTATTCTGTTGGTTATGCTTGTTTTTGTAGTCTCTATTCATTTACGTAGATTTTCCATATCCAGCAGGCCCTCGATTTGTGATATTTTTCCTTGCCTCCATTTCAGTTTTCAAGTCTTGCACTGTTTCCATTATCTTTTTGATTGTTTTTCCTTTTTCCTAGGATATCATTTATGGATTTACTCAGTTCTTCAAACTTTTCTAAAGGTGAGACTGTCCTTCAGGGTTCCTGTTTCATGAAAGAGTCTGTCGGACATTTACAGGACACAGAAGAAAGTGAATGAAAAAATGCCAATATGGATGTAATTGTCTTTAAAATTTCTTGCTTCATGAAAAAGTCTGCCAAATACTATGGGCCTGTAGGCTGAAGATGGATGTTTCAACATTACAAAAGAACTTTGGGTGACTGTCCAGACAGCAAGATGTCCCTGTCAAGTCTATAGATTTGGAAGTTGCTTGCAATGAACTTCCAGTTTACTTAGGTAATATTATATCCTTCTGGAGTCTTTGATAGGGTTGAAGAATAGATAGTTATAGGTTTTATTAGTTGTGATAAAATATGAAGTAAATATAAATATGGTAATTATACTCTTGCTTAATATATGTTTTGTTATTTGTAACTTTACCATGTAAAAGTTAAAAGCTTTGTTCATTTAAACAGAAAAGGGTAAATGCTGTGGGAAGTCCTTCTTTTTATGTGTTGCTTTTATTGGTTAATGAATAAAGAAACTGCTTTGGTCTATAGCAAGCCAGAACTTAGCAGGACAGGGAAAACTAAACTGAATGCTGAGAGAAAGAAGGAAACATCGGTGAGAAGCCATGTAGACCCTGCTGGAGACAGACATTGTACAGAACTTTACTCAGTAAGCCACAGCCATTTGGTGATACACAGATTAATGGAGATGGGCTAGTTTAGGATATGAGCTAGCCAGAAATATGCTTAAGCTATTGGCCAAACAGTATTGCAATTAATAAAGTTTCTGTGTGATTATTTCCAGGCTGAGCAGCCAGAAAAAGACAACTAGCCTCCTGCAACAAATTGACAATCCAATGTGTGTTACCTAAATCCACATAAAATCTGAGAGGGCTTGGAAAGAAATTCTAGACACTAAAACACAAAGTTTAGCCACAGTTTTTTTTTTTTCAGATAGGCTCTGCTTGCTGACGGCATGATGCAGTTCTTTAAGAGAGGTCTTCCTAATTCAGCAGTTGCCGAAAAATAATGCATGATTTAAAATTGCTTCTTCCTGGATTATGCTGCCAGCATGAACTCTGGCTCTTTAAAAAGATCAATCCTGGTTTGTTAGCAACATGTTACAAACTGTTTAATAGTGTGACATAGAACTGCTGCATAATTAGAACTAGAGCAGTGTGCATGGCTTGCAGAAGCAATGAACATGCCTTCCCTATACTATACAGGGTGGATCCAAAAGGCAAAGCAGTGTTGGCCCTAGTCACACTGTGGCTTAGCATTTTAAGAAGTGCCCCTGGACAGAATAGGAGTTTAGATACACAATAGAACAGATTCAGACATACAAGACCTCTAAATATGACATGGTGTATTTTAAAAATTTACATAGTCTTAGGAGAGAGAAGAAAAAGAGTAAAGAGACAGTAAATGTAATATAAGAGACTACAGTTAGTCATAGATTAAAAGAGTAAAGATAATATAGAAAAAGTAATAGAGTAAGAAAAATAAGCCATGTAGATGGAATATCCACATAGAGTCTAGATTATGCATATTATTGTATTTTCTTTATATTTCTTGACTGTGAAAGAACTAAGTACAGAAAGACATTTTCTACAGTCTGCTAAACTAAACCAGCATAGATTTTTTAAAGGTATCTTGACCTCAGAATTTGGGTCTAAGAAATTGTTGCTTTGGAAAAGAGGTTCTTCTTTTGTTTCCACAAAAGATGAGAACCTATGCATTTCTTCCAGACTAATGTGGTTTAATGGACCAAGACCCCCTGATGGACCAGGAACACCCCCCAAAATTACTACACTCAACAAAAGGCAAGAATCGGTTTGGATATAACTATACCCAAATTTCCAAATAGTGTTTATGAATGTTTCTTTCCATTTAAATGGGGATATGCTACAATATGAATACTTTGAATTGGTATGGATCTTGGTCTATTGATACAAATTTAAGATCAATTTTGTTATATTGTGTATATGTATCACTCTTAATCAGCTCTTGATTAAGGTATTGTATTTATGCAACTCATTAAAAATGTAATGTTTATTTAAGATAATTATCAATCTGAGTACAGGGCAATTTAAGATTGGGCCCCCTCTCATTTATTGCTTAGCGTCTTAGCTGGCGTCATTCTTATGGATTCCTAGGTATTTCTCTAAAGCCAGGCTTCTTGCTAACCCTAAAATGGTTTCCTCAATCAAGATATCTCTTTCCTTTCTCTCATATCTGTCCTTCATCCTTCTCAACTATCCCATTCCCTCATGTTCTCCTCATCCCTTTCCTTCTCCCCTCTTCTTCTCCTTCCATCCTCCCTTCTCCATGCTTCCAATTTTTTCAGGCAATCTTGTCTCTTTCCACTTTCTGGTGAATCTATACATGTTTTTCTTAGGGATAACCTTATTATTTAGGTTCTCTTTTATCATGAACTAAATGCTCAGTATCTTTTGTTTAGAGTTACTATCCACTTATGAATCAGTACATACCATATTCAGCTTTTTGGGAATGTGTTACCACACTCTTATGAATATCATAAATATCATCAAAAAACCTTTATCCAGAAACTAATGGAAACAGAGGCAGAGTCCTAAACTGGAGCACAGGACTGAGCTCCCAAAACTAGGTGAAGAGTGGGAGGAATGAGAATATGAGCAAAGAGGTCAAGACCATGATGAGTACAGCTACTGAAAGAGTATAACTAAACAAATGGGAGCTCCCCAACTCCAGCCAGGCTGGGAAGGAGCAAGCATAGTACCACACTACAACCTCTGAATGTGTTTGACAGTTGCATGACTGGGGCAAACTGAGGAGCGACTGGCAGTGGCACCAGGATTTATCCTCAATGCATGTATTGGCTTTCTGGGAAGCTATTCTCTTTGGATGATACCTTGCTCAGCTTAGATACAGTAGAGAGGGCTTTGGACCTTCCCCATAGCAATGTGCATTATCCTATCTAAGTATTGGATCGGTGTGTAGTGACAGGGTATGTGGAAGGCATGGGAGAAGGGGAAAGAGTGGGAACTTGGATTGGGATGTATAATGAAAAAAAGACAGTTTGTTTTCTTTTTTAAAAGTCAACTTTTTAAAAAGAGAAAAATGTAATGTAAGAAATATAGATTAATATATAATCATCTATAATAGTCAATCTTGTCATGTTAGTTAGGTTTTCTAGATATATAGCAATATATTTCAGTTAGGTAGGTATTCCTCAAATCTTTCAGGGACCTTCAGAATATGGCATTTAAAATGTTTTAAGAATTTAGGCCATTTTATGACAGTGAGACACTGTGCTGGCAGCACCAAGCTAGTTAAAGAGGATGATGGTCACTGAAGAAGCTCCTTATGGCATTAATTAGCTATTTAGACAAGAAACTGTTCTTATGTTGACTGCTTGATGCTATGCTGCATAAACTAGATATGTGGTACCCACAAAAAAATCACAGCTGAAGATGCCTAAAGAAGGTGAGACAAGTGCTCGCTTCGGCAGCACATATAAAATTGGAACGATACAGAAAAGATTAGCATGGCCTCTGCACAAGAATGACATGCAAATTCATGAAGCATTCCATTTTTTAACGAGCATGTGATCAAACCAGACTCTCTGAATGTGGCTGACAATGGGGCTGACCGAGAAGCCAAGGATAATGGCATTGGGATTTGTTTCTATTGCATGCACTGGCTTTTTGGGATCCTAGTCTATTTTGATGCACACGTTCCTAGGCCTGGAGGGAAGGAGGGAGTGCCTTTGACTTCCCACAAGGCAGGGTACCCTGCTCTCTCTTAGGACTGGTGGGGGAGGGAGGAGGGTGAGTGAGGAAGTGGGATGGAAATGGGAGGAGGGAAGGAAGTTGGAATTTTGAATGGTATTATTTATAAAGCAATAAAAAAGAAAAAAGAAAAAGAAGGTGAGACAATTGTTTGGGGTTCCTACTTCATGAGAGCATTCTGTAGGACACAGAAGAAAGCAACTGATGGACTTTGTCATTCCAAAGAAGAACAGATCTTCAAATTTCCTGCTTCATTAAAAAAGTCTGCTGAATACTATGGGCTGGTAGGCTGAAGATTGGATGGCCGGCCCAATGATACAGAAAAACTTTGGGTGACTATCCAGGCATTGAGATGTCTCTGTAAATTTTAGATTTTCGGAAGTTGCTTATGATATATTTTCTATTTAATTAGGCAATATTATATCCTTCTGGAGATTCTGATAGAGTTGAAGAATAGATAGTTATAGTTTTTCTTAGTTATGATAAAAGAAAAAGTAGATGTAAATATTGTAACTGTAATTCTTGCTTGATACCTGTTTTTTTCATATGTAATTTTATTATGTTAAAGTTAAAACCTTTTTTATTTAAACAGAAAAAGGGAAATGGTATGCAAGGTTCTTCTGTTTATAATGTTTTCATTGGTTAATGAATAAAGAAACTGCTTTGGTCTATAGCAAGACAGAACTTAGCTAGGCAGTGAAAACTAAACTGAATGCAGGGAGAAAGAATGTAGAGTCAGTGAGAATCCATGTAGCCTCTGCAGGAGACAGACACTGGATGGAACTTTATCCAGTAAGACACAGCCACATGGTGATACACAGATTAATGGAGATGGGTTAGTTTAGGATATGAGTTAGCCAGAAATATGCTTAAGATATTGGCCAAAAAGTATTGCAATTAATACAGTTTCTGTGTGGTTATTTTAGGGCTGAGCATCCAGGAACAATCAAGCATCCTCATATAACAATAAATAAACTCTACTCTGTAGGTTCCACAAGCAGCATAGACTCACTCAGCCATGACAAGTTTCACAATAGAGCACTAACTCATATGGTGGTCAGTACATCTGAGGAAGTTCCTTTCAGGTGAAGAGACCTGCTGAAACAGAACCAATGCCCAGATGACAAGTAAGTGAATTGATCACAGTGGCCTCCAGGATGAATAAAAAAATCCAGTGATCTAAAAAAGTACATTGATCTGTAATGTGGAAATATGCAAAAGGCAAAATCAATTACAAACAAGGAAGTTACTGGAATCAACATCAAAACAGAAGAGGGAAAGAGGCAAATGAATGTTACATAGTGAAGAGTAGCCTGAGGAACATAGGCTAAATGGAGGGGAAGAGAATGTATACGTCATAGGTACTAGACATAGCCTGTCGATATTACAGGAAATGATGCAGTCTCATAGAAGTCTTGATCTGGCTCAGCCCTCCTCTGACCCAAACCAGAAAGTCACTTGTGAATCTGGAGGCTCCTGATGTTTGTGTAAGATGTGACCTTGTTATTACAGAAGTCATAGGTAATTATGACACAGAAATCAAGGCAAGTTCCATGGAGGAAGAGGAAAGAAAAATAATAAGGAAGAAGCATTAAAGAAAAAGAAGGAGGAGAATTTGGGTTACTTTTTGGAATCCTTTCCCCCAGTTCATATACCTCAAATCGAAGTATGCATTCATTATCTTTATCTGAAGTAAAATCTATTTTCACTGATTTTAAACTCAAGACAGCCTTGCTGGCATATTTATGCTGTAGTACTTATTCTCAGAAGTAGTGCTGCAACAGATGAAAGATATTTCCTTCAACAGAAAGGAAAATATTATACTTCAATATTTATAAGTATGACTGGTAATTTTTAAAATGCTAAATAAAATATTATAATTATTATACATTGCTAGAAATAGTTTTCTTATGTTTCTCATTTAAAGATTAGAGGTAATATTCAAGACATAAACTATACTTCAAACTGAATGTAGAATAAAGTGGTTTTAAAAAACCAGAGTGAGCTGCATATCTAAGTAGCATGCAAATCAGTTTAACTGTTTTATGTCAGATTTTTCTATGAAGGGAAATGACTATAATAAAATTAATAAAGCTACTGTATTTTGAGTAGATATTTTAGTTCAAGTAATATAATGGATGTTTTACAGTTTGCATATATTTTCTTATCTAATGCTTAAGATAACTTCAAAAAGTCAATGCTATTAACCCTATTTTGTGAGTTAGGAATCTTTTAATAAGATTTCCATGACTGTAGTTTATAATGTGATATAATTCATTTATTAGGAGAAAATGTTTATTTTGACTCATGGAGTTAGAGGTTTCTAGGCATGATTGTTTTGTACCTGTTGTGTTGGGTCTATGGAGAGATAACCCATCAAGGTGGGTATATTAGTAAAGCAAAAATACCCCCTTCATGGACAGGAAGCTTTTAAAAGTTTGACAGAGTTTGGAGTCCCAAAATCTCTTGAACGCACATCCCCTATGATTTAAATGCATGCCCAATAGTCCCCATTACTTAAGGTTTCCACTACCTCCCAGTAGTTTATCCTAGAACCAAACCTTTAACCCATGGGCCTTTGGAAAACATTCATGGTCCAAATTATATCAGAAACCATGGTGCATGGAGATTAATGTCTGTAAGAGTTTCTAAGCAGTTGAACTAATATTTACTGTGTCTCCTACTACAAGGTTGCATTTATTTAATATTTACCCATTGCTTCTTGAATTTCAGTCTTAGAGGATGGCTGATGACCAAAACGTTATCTGCAGAAACTATCAGAGAATACAAAATCAAGGGCTAAATAGTTACATTATGATACCACGAAGTAATCCCACAATATAGTATACAATATATTCTTTTGCACTTCCAAGATTCTTTCTGAAAAATGAATCTCAGCATTTCCCAGCCTCACATGAACAACTGCAACATGTACATAACCTTCTTCAGCCACTGGGCTCTGATGGAATGGGATGTCTCTTACCAGCAAACTGCAAGCAGGTAAGAGACCACTGAATTAACATAGAATGTGTCATCCAATAAAGACAGTTAATAAATGCTGACTGTCTGCAAAAGAACACCCCTAACAGAATACCCTAGAAAGGGTGCACCCTATGATGGCTCACACCATCTCCCTCTTCCTTCCTTCCCATAATTTCCCTTGGCACTGCAGGTATTTCCTAGAAGAAGCTTGCTGTTTCCAAACAGGCATACAACCTCTCATACATACACCAGAACCAAGAGTCCTTTTCAGAGTGTTTTTCCTTTTACTGGTAGGAAAGGCAAACAGGAAGTTCATTTCACCTAATCCCACATAATTCCACAGAAGCAAAGCAGTTATGATTTGACATGGCAACAAAATGTATTCCCGACACAAAGGAAAGTATTTTATCTTCAGCAAAGATAGCAACCTAAATTAGAAGTCTTCATTGTTAATAAGCTAGTACTTACTCACTTACTTGGAATGTATTTACATTTTAAAAGAACCTGTCCTTTCTTATGAATAGTTGCCTTTAATGTTTGGCTAGAAACATGATACATGAAAAATAATGTGATTTCTCATCTACTAGTACCTAAAGTATCTTTTTTAATGCAAGGGGGTTCTGAGTTCAAAACCAGCCTAGGTTACTAGCAAAATCTTGCTTAAAATGAAACAAAAACAACAACAAAAATTTCTAAAATTTTATGGTGGCAGAGAAACCAATGGACACTAAACACAAACTGAAGAATAAAGAACAGTGAAGGGAATTTTAATGCTACAATAACTTTCATTATCTGGATGCGTTGACATCCATAGAAAAAATTCACATGCATTTTTTAAAGTGACTTTAGTAAAAAAAATAATAATTTGGTTGCATAAAATAGGATTATTTACCCCCATAAACATTTATTTGATTTTATTGCACTATAACTAAAGCCGAAAGCATTTGCCACCATAGGGAAACAAATTTCTGAATTGCAAAACAATTCAAATGTGTGAGTGGGATCCCACTTGACTCCATTGCTTACTCAGACAAATCAGGGAGTTAAAATATGCTGTTTCTCCGGGATGCATTCTAATGAATCCAGGGCCTTAAAAAAAATAAGATAAAAGCTACAAGAGCCCACCCTTCCTGAAAACACTACCACTTAGTTAAATACCATTTAGCCCCATTCTCAGCCTCACCAGGACTCTCACTTGTTTCCACATCAGTTTGTCAATTTATAACAGTCAGAGACTTAATCTAGAGAGGAATACGACTTTGAAACTTTTGAGACAGGCAAACACAGGAAACAATTTAACAAGCTGGAGCTCCACTTGGTTTGGGCTATACATGCATCCATTTCATCATAATACATCTATAAACCCAAGATACCCACTTGCATCAAGCAAACACACAAAAAGCAGATGAAGTGCTTCCACTCCTAGCTACCATCAGTGATTCATTTTTCCTGGACAGTTTCAACTTAAGCAAATTTCTGAATAAACTTTTGATAATAGGACATGTATATGATTTAAATTGGATGTATGTGGGAAGGCATGTGCATAGTAGAGGAAATAACTATGTAACACAAAGCTGTCAAACAACATAGAGAACCAACATCACTATGTCATTTAATAGGTAGATTACTCTTTCTCCTTCTGGATCCCATACAAAGAAACCTGGTGGCACATTGCTTTCTCAAAGCATATCTGACCTGCTGCTTAGTTGTCATTTCCTTGACCTTTGAAATCTATAAGATCTCTTTTTTTTAACCCCCAATTCTTCTAATAAGAGGCCAATAACCTGGAAATGTCTGTCGAGGCACCAGTACCAAATTTACAGTGAATATGATTGCAAAACTTTAGAAAAATGACTACATGAAACATGTTTCCAACCCTCAGACCTCTGAATTTTTCACCATTATACAGTAGGTTCCCCTCCCAAATGAGCCCTGGGACAATTAATTTATTTCAATAATATTTCTATAAGCACCTACCCCTCACATTTTTTCATACCTTTCTGGACTTTTAAAACACAGGTAGCTTCTGGCAAAGGTGGGGACAGATGACAATGCAGAGCTCCTGGCAAAAGAGATGAATGTACAGAATATCAACACCCACTTCTTAGGTTAGAAGACCCAGAAAGCCTGAATCCTTCCAAAGGTCTCAGAAAAAGATTACTTCTTAAAATAATTTTCTGGTTAACAAGAAATTCATTCAACATTTCATGCCAGAGTGTTTCAAAAGCCCCCTCTGGAAGATCTACACTATGCATTTTAATTTAGGTTTACATGTTTGGTTTTTAATAGAATGAACTATGCATAACAACATATCTCATGATATGAAATGAAGTACTCTTGATTCAGGTCACCCACCGAAAAGTTTTAACTCTAAATCAAGAATAATTAAAACAGTATAAAAGCAAGAGAACTCCAACAGTTCTCTTCAGCATTTGAAAATTGGTTTGGGCACAGATTTAGGAGCTGTGTTGAATGTGGAAGAGAAGAAAGAGAAAGGCACAGTAATATCTGTAATATGCTCAGAAATTTTTAATCTTATCAGGAGTTGATTACTTTTATTAATATTGGAAAGGAAAAGCCTGTTCTGACTCTCTAGTGGCCATTTTGTTACATTTGCTGAAAATCAATTCTTTGTAATAAACTTAAGATTTCAAATAAATTTAAGAGTTATTTCATCATTGTAGCAAGTAAATGGGGATTTGAAATCCTTTTGAAAACACAGCAGGAGGATTAATTTGGATAAAAGAGACATTTTCTCTTTGTTCATGTTAAAATAAGAGAATTAATGGAGGTAATGAATCAAATGGACTTAACAGACATCTATAGAACATTCCACCCAAATAGGAAAGAATATACGTTTTTCTCAGCATCTCATGGAACCTTCTCGAAAATTGATCACATACTCAGTAACAAAGCAAACTTCCACAGATACAAAAAAAAAAAATACTACTAACCACCTGTGTCTTATCAGATCACCATGGAATAAAGTTAGAATTTAACAATAAGTCTACCCCCAGAAAGCCTACAAACTCTTGGAAATTGAGTAGTCAACTACTGAACCACCCCTGGATGAGGGAAGAAATAAAGAAATTAAAGTCTTCCTTTAATTCAATGAAATAAAGACACAACATACCCAAACCTATGGGACACTATGAAAGTGGTGCTAAGAGGAAAGTTCATAGCACTACGTGCCCACATTAACAAAAAAATGGAGAAAGTTCACATTGAAGATTTAACAGCACAGCTGAAACCTCTAGAAAAAAAAGGCATACTCACCCAGGAGGAGTAAAAGACTGGAAATAATCAAACTGAGAGCTGAAATCATCAAAATAGAAACACGGAAAGCAATCCAAATAATCAATGAAACAAAGAGCTGGTTCTTTGAGAATGTCGACAAACCTTTATCCAAACTAATCAAAAGGCAGAGGGAGAACATGCAAATTAACAAGATCAGAAAGGAAAAGGGGAACATAACAACAGACTCTGAGGAAATTCAGAGAATCATTACGTCTTACTACAAAGGCTTATATGCCACAAAGTTGGAAAATGTAAAAGAAATGGACATGTTTTTAGATAAGTACCATTTACCAAAATTAAATCAAGACCAGGTGAACCTTGAAGAAACCTATAAGTCATGAGGAAATAGAAGCTGTCATAAAAAAACTCACAACCAAAAAAAGCCCAGGACCTGATGGTTTTAATGCAGAATTTTATCAGAACTTCCAAGAACAGTTGATACCTATCTCCTTAATGTGTTTCACATAATAGAAACAGAAGAGTCATTGCCAAACACTTTTTACAAAGCTACAGTCACCCTAATTCCAAAACCACACAGAGACCCAACCAAGAAAGAGAATTACAAACCAATCTCACTCATGAACATCGATGCAAAAATTCTCAATAAAATTCTGGCAAACATAATCCAAGAACACATTGAAAAAAATTATCCATTATGATCAAGTAGGCTTCATCCCAGAGATGCAGGGCTGGTTCAACATATGAAAATCTATCAATGTAATCCAGCACATAAATAAACTGAAAGAAAAAAATATATGATCATTTCATTAGATGTGGAAAAAGCATTTGACAAAATTCAACACCCCTTTATGATAAAGGTTTTGAAGAGATTAGGGATACAAGAAACATACCTAGCCGGGCGGTGGTGGCGCACGCCTTTAATCCCAGCACTCAGAAGGCAGAGGCAGGTGGATCTCTGTGAGTTCGAGACCAGCTTGGTCTACAAGAGCTAGTTCCAGGACAGGATCCAAAGCCACAGAGAAACCCTGTCTCAAAAAACCAAAAAAAAAAAAAGAAAGAAACATACCTAAATACAATAAAAGCAATATATAGCCAGCCAACAGCTAATATCAAATTAAATGGAGAGAAATTCAAAGCCATTCCACTAAATTCAGGAACAAGACAAGGCTGTCCACTCTCACCATATCTCTTCAACATAGTTCTTGAATTTCTTGCAATAGCAATAAGACAACATAAGGAGATCAAGGGGATTCGAATCAGAAAGGAAGAAGGCAAACTATAGTTATTTGCAGATGATATGATATTGTACATTAATGACCCCAAAAACTCTACCAAATAACTCCTACAGCTGATAAATAACTTCAGTGATGTGGCAGGTTACAAGATCAATTCGAAAAATCAGTAGCCCTCCTATAAACAAAGGATAGAGAAGCAGAGAGGGAATTCAGAGAAACTTCACCTTTTAAAATAGCCACAAATATCTTAAATATCCTGGGATTACCCTAACCAAGGAAGTTAAAGATCTATTTGACAAGAACTTTAAGTCTTTGAAGAAAGAAATTGAAGAGGACACCAGAAAATGGAAAGACCTTCCATGCTCTTGGATTGTAGGATCAACATAGTAAAAATGGCAATTCTACCAAAGGCAATCTATAAATTCAATACAATCTTCATTAAAAATCCAAGAAAATTCTTCACAGACCTTGATAGAACAATAATCAACTTTATATGAAAAAAGAAAAAACCCAGGATAGCAAAAATAATCTTATACAATAAAGGAACTTCTGCAGGCATTACCATCCCTGACTTCAAACTCTACTACAGAACTAAAGTATTGAAAACAGCTTGGTACTGGCATAAAAACAGAGAAGTAAACAATAGAACCAAATAGAAGACCCAAATATTAACCCACAAACATATGAACACCTGATTTTTGACAAAGGAGCTAAAATTATACAGTGGTAGAAAGAAAGCATCTTCAATAAATGGTGCTGGCAGAACTGGATGTCAACCTGTAGAAGAATGAAAATAAATCCATATCTATCACCAGGCAAAAAACTCAAGTCCAAATGGATTAAAGACCTCAATATTAATCTGACTACACTGAGCTTGATAGAAGAGAAAATGTGAAGAAGTCTACAAAGCATGGGCACAGGAGACCACTTCCTACATATAACCCTAGTAGCACAGACAATAAGAGCAACATCGAATAAATGGGACCTCCTAAAACTGAGAAGCTTCTGTAAAGCAGAGGACACTGTCATTAAGAAAAAAAGGCAACCAACTGACTGGAAGAAAATTGTCACCAATCCCTCAACAGACAAATGTCTGATCTCCAAAACATATAAAGAACTCAAGAAACTAGACTTTAAAATGATAATTAACCCAATTAAAAATGGGGCACTGAACTGAACAGAGAATTCTCAACAGAAGAAGTTCAAATGGCCAAAAGAAACTTAAGGTCATGCTCAACCTCCCTAGCTATCAGGGAAATGCAAATCAAAACAACTTTGAGATATCATCTTACACCTGTCAGAATGGCTAAAATCAAAAACACCAATGATAGCCTTTGCTGGAGAGGTTGTGGAGTAAGGGGAACACTCATCCATTGCTGGTGGGAATGCAAACTTTTGCAACCACTTTGGAAAGCAGTGTGGCAGTTTCTCAGGAAATTCAGGATCAACCTAACCCAGGATCCAGGTATATCACTCTTGGGAATATAACTAAAAGATGCCCTATCATACTACAAAAGCATTTGTTCAACTATGTTCATAGAAGCATTATTTGTAATAACCAGAAACTGGAAACAACCTAGATGCCCCTCAATGGAAGAATGGATAAAGAAAGTGTGGAATATATACATATTAGAGTATTACTCAGCGGTAAAAATGATGACATCTTGAATTTTGTATGCAAATGGATAGAAATAGAAAAAACCATCCTGAGTGAGGTAACCCAGACCCAAAAAGATGAATATGGTATGTACTCACTCATTAGTGATTCTAGCCATAAATAAAGGACATTGTCTTATAATTCATGATCCTAGAGAAGCTAAGTAAGAAGGTGAACCCAAAGAAAAAAATATAGTTATCCTCCTGGATATTGGAAGTAGATAAGATTGCCAGGCAAAAATTGGGAGCTTGCGGTTGGGGTTGGGGTTGGGGTGTGGGCAAAGGGAGATGGGGAGAGAAAAGTGAGGAGGGGAGGATGGGGAGAGCTTGGGAGAATGGGATGGTTGGGATGGAGGGAGGGTGGATATGGGAGCAGGGAAGTATATATCTTAATTAAAGGAGCCATTTGAGGTTTGACAAGAGACTTGACTCTAGAGGGGTTTCCAGGTATCCATGGAAATATCCCCAGCTAGTTCCTTGGGCAGCTGAGGAGAGAGAGAGCCTGAAATGGCCCTATCCTATAGCCAGAATGATGATTATCTTGCATATCACCATAGAACCTTCATCTGGCAATGAATGAAGATAGAGACAGAGATCCATATTGGAGCACTGGACTGAGCTCCCAAGGTCCAAATGAGGAGCAGAAGGAGGGAGAACATGAACAAGGAAGTCAGGACTGTGAGGGGTGTGCCTACCCACTGAGTGGGTGGTGCTGATCTAATGGGAGCTCACCAAGGCCAGCTGGACTGAAACTGATGGAACATGTTGTAGTGAGGACCAGCGGGCTGTGTTCCTGCTGCCCAGCTTTTGGCCACCTGGCTAGCTTATGCCCCGAAATAACAACAAACAAATTGTATTCATTTAAACACTGCATGGCCCATTAGTTTCAGCCTCTTATTAGCTAATTCTCTCACATCTTGATTAACCTATATTTAGTAATCTGTGTAGCACCATGGGGGGTGGATTACCAGGGATATTCTAGCCTGCATCTATCTCAAAGAGGAGAGTCATAGCGACTGCCAGAAGCATCTGCCTCATTTCCAGCATCCTGTTCTGTCTACTCCACCCACCTAAACCCTGCCCTATCAAAAAGCCAAGGCAGTTTCTTTATTAACCAATGAGAGTCCTCCATCAACATGTGATCAAACTGGACTCTTTGAACACGGCAGACAATGAGGGCTGACTGAGAAGCCAAAGACCATGGCACTGGATTTTTATCCTACTGCATGGACTGGCTTTGTGGAAGCCTAGTCTGTTTGGATGATCACCTTCCTAGAACTGGATGGAGCAGGGAGAACCTTGGACTTCCCACAGGGCAGGGAACCCTGACTGCTCTTTGGACTAGAGAGGGAGGGTGAAGGTGAAGGGGGAGGGTGAAGGAAATGAAAGGAGCAGAGGAGGTGGAAAATTTTTTTTATTTAAAAACTTTCCATCTCCTCCCCTCCCATCCCCCCACACTCTCCCTCCCTCCTTTTTCAGGCCAAGGAGCCATTGGGGTTCCCCACTCTATGCCAAGACCAAGGTGCTCCCAACTCCCCCCAGGTCCAGGAAGGTGATCAACCAAGCTGAGACGGCTCCCACAGAGCCTGTCCATGCAGAAGAGTCAAAGATCAGCGCCTTTGTCCTTGGCTTCTCTGTCAGCCTCCACCGTCAGCCACATTCAGAGAGTCCGGTTTGGTCTCATGTTCCATCAGTCCCAATCCAACTGGAGTTGGTGATCTCCCGTTAGTTCTGTCCCACCATCTCCATGGGCGAACGCACCCCTCACAGTCCTGACTTTCTTTCTCATGTTCTCTCTCCTTCTGCTCCTCATTAAGACCTTGGGAGCTCAGTCCGGCGCTCCAGTGTGGGGCTCAGTCATTTGCTTCATCTATCGCCAGGTGGAGGTTCTATGGTGATATGCAAGAAATTCATCAGTATGGCTATAGGAACTGGTCTTTTCAGGCTTCCTCTACTCAGCTTCCCAAGGAACTAACTGGGGGCGTCTCCCTGGACCTGGGAACCCCTCTAGGGTCAAGTCTCTTGACAACCCTCAGATGGCTCCCTAAATTAAGATATATGCTTCCCTGCTCCCATATCCACCCCTCCTGTATCCCAAGCATCCCATTCCTCCGAGCTCCCCCCATTCTCCCCTTCAGGCTTTTCTCTCCCCATCTTCCCTTGGCGGCGTCTCGCCCAACCCTCAAGTTCCCAATTTTTGCCTGGTGATCGTGTCTACTTCCAATATCCAGGAGGATTACTAGATCTTTTTTGGTGGGTTCACCTTCTTATTATCTTCTCAAGGATCCCAAATTATAGGCTCGATGTCCTTTAATTATGGCTAGAAACCGATTATGAGTACATCCCATGTTCATCTTTTGGGGTCTGGGTTACCTCACTCAGAATAGTGTTTTCTATTTCCATCCATTTGCATGCAAAATTCAAGATGTCATTGTTTTTTTTACCGCTGAGTAGTATTCTAACATATATATATTTCACGGTTTCTTCATCCATTCTTCCACTGAGGGGCATCTAGGTTGTTTCCAGGATCTGGCTATTACAAATAATGCTGCTATGAACATAGTTGAGCAAATGCTTTTGTAGTATGATTGGGCATCTCTTGGGTAAATTCCCAAGAGTGGAATTACTGGGTCCTGGGGTAGGTTGATCCCGAATTTTCTGAGAAACCACCACACTGCTTTCCAAAGTGGTTGCACAAGTGTGCATTCCCACCAGCAATGGATGAGTGTACCCCTTACTGTACCCCTTACCCAAAACCTCTCCAGCAAAGGTTATTATTGGTGTTTTGGATTTTAGCCAATCTGAGAGGTGTAAGATGATATCTCAAAGTTGTTTTGATTTGCATTTCCCTGATAGCTAGGGAGGTTGAGCATGACCTTAAGTGTCTTTTGGCCATTTGAACTTCTTCTGTTGAGAATTCTCTGTTCAGTTCAGCGCCCCACTTTTTAATTGGGTTAATTAGCATTTTAAAGTCTAGTCTCTTGAGTTCCTTATATATTTTAGAGATCAGACCTTTGTCAGTTGCAGGGTTAGTGAAGATCTTTTCCCAGTCAGTAGGCTGCCTTTGTGTCTTAGTGACAATGTCCTTTGCTTTACAGAAGCTGCTCAACTTCAGGAGGTCCCATTTATTCAATGTTGCCCTTAATATCTGTGCAGCTGGGGTTACGTGTAGGAAATGGTCTCCTGTGCCCATTTGTTGTAGAGTACTTCCCACTTTCTCCTCTATCAAGCTCAGTGTGGTCAGATTAATATTGAGGTCTTTAATCCATTTGGACTTGAGTTTTGTGCATGGTGATAGATATGGATCTACTTTCATTCTTCTACAGGTTGACATCCAGTTATGCCAGCACCATTTATTGAAGATGCCCTCCTTCCATTATGTACTTTTGGCTCCTTTATCAAAAATCAGGTGTTCTTAGGTTTGTGGTTTTAGATCCGGGTCTTCTATACGATTCCATTGGTTTTATGCCAATACCAAGCTGTTTTCAATACTGTAGCTCTGTAATAGAGTTTGAAGTCAGGGATGGTAATGCTTCCAGAAGTACCCTTATTGTATAAGATTTTTTGGCTATCCTGGGTTTCTTGTTTTTACATATAAAGTTGATTATTGTCCTCTCAATATCTGTGAAGAATTTTGATGGGACCTTGATGGGGATTGCATTGAATCTATAGATTGCTTTTGATAGAATTGCCATTTTTACTATGTTGATCCTCCCAATCCACGAGCAGGGGGGAGATCCTTCCATTTTCTGGTATCCTCTTCAATTTCTTTCTTCAAAGACTTAAAGTTCTTGTGAAATAAATCCTTCACTTCCTTGGTTAGAGATACTTCCAGATATTTTATGCTATTTGTGGCTATTGTGAAAGGTGATACTTCTCTGATTTCCTTCTCTGCTTCCTTATCCTTTGTGTATAGGAGTGCGACTGATTTTTTGGAGTTGATCTTGTAACCTGCCACATTACTGAAGGAGTTTATCAGCTGTAGGAGTTCTTTGGTGGAGTTTTTAGGGTCGCTTATGTACACTATCATATCATCTGCAAATAATGAAAGTTTAACTTCTTCCTTTCCAAATCGAATCCCCTTGATTCCCTTATGTTATCTTATTGCTATTGCTAGAACTTCAAGCACTATATTGAAGAGATAAGGAGAGAGTGGACAGCCTTGTCGTGTTCCTGAATTTAGTGGGATAGCCTTGAGTTTCTCTCCATTTAATTTGATGTTAGCTGTCAGCTTGCTGTAAATAGCTTTTATTATATTTAGGAATGACCATTGTATCCCTAATCTCTCCAAGATCTTTATCATAAAAGGGTGCTGAATTTTGTCAAATGCTTTTTCAGCATCTAATGTGATGACCATATGGTTTTTTTCCTTCAGTTTATTTATATGATGGATTACATTGATAGATTTTCGTATGTTGAACCAGCCCTGCATCTCTGGGATGAAGCCTACTTGATCGTAATGGATAATTTTTTTAATGTGTTCTTGGATTCGGTTTGCCAGTATTTTATTGAGAATTTTTGCGTCAATGTTCATGAGTGAGATTGGCCTGTAATTCTCTTTCTTGGTTGAGTCTTTGTGTGGTTTAGGTATGAGGGTAACTGTAGCTTCATAGAAGGAATTTGGCAGTGACTCTTGTGTTTCTATATTATGAAATACCTTAAGGAGTATAGGTATTAGGTCTTCTTGGAAGTTCTGGTAGAATTCCGCATTGAAACCATCTGGTCCTGGGCTCTTTTTGGTAGGGGGGTTTCTGATAACAGTTTCTAATTCTTCGTGACTAACAGGACTATTTAGAGCATTTACCTGGTCCTGGTTTAACTTTGGTATATGGTATTTATCTAAAAAAGTGTCCATTTCTTTTACATTTTCAAATTTTGTGGCATACAGGCTTTTGTAGTAAGATCTAATGATTCTCTGAATTTCCTCTGTGTCTGTGGTTATGTCCCCCTTTTCATTTCTGATCTTATTAATTTGCGTGTTCTCCCTCTGCCGTTTGATTAGTTTGGCTAAGGGTTTGTCAATCTTGTTTGTTTTCTCCAAGAACCAGCTTCTTGTTTCATTGATTCTTTGGATTGTTTTCTGTGTTTCTATTTTGTTGATTTCTGCCCTCAGTTTGATTATTTCCAGTCTTCTACTTCTCCTAGGTGAGTCTGCTTCTTTTTTTCCCAGAGCTTTCAGGTGTGCTGTTAAGTCACCAGTGAGTGCTTTCTCCTTTTTCTTTAAGTGGGCATGAACTTTTTTTTTTTTTTTTTTTAGTGCTATGAACTTTCCTCTTAGCACTGCTTTCATTGTGTCCCATAGGTTTGAGTATGTTGTGTCCTCGAATATCTTGTTTTCTCCATCGATGGTGAATGCAAGCTTTGCTGGGTATAGTAGTCTAGGCTTGCATCCATGTTCCCTCAGTGTCTGTAACACATCTATCCAAGCTCTTCTGGCTTTCATAGTTTCCATTGAGAAATCAGGTGTAATTCTGATAGGTTTCCCTTTATATGTTACTTGACCTTTTTCCTTTCCAGCTCTTAATATCTGTTTTTTATTCTGTATGTTTTATGTTTTGATTATTATATGGCACGGGGATGCTTTCTTTTGATCCAGTCTATTTGGTGTTCTGTAGGCTTCTTGTACCTTCATAGGAACATCCTTCTTTAGGTTGGGGAAGTTTTCTTCTATAATTTTGTTGAATATGTTTTCTGGGCCTTTGAGTTGTAATTCTTCTCCTTCTTCTACCCCAATTATTCTTAGGTTTGGTCTTTTCATAGTATCCCAGATTTCCTGGATATTTTGTGTTAAGAATTTGTTAGATTTGTTTTGTTCTTTGATCTGTGAATTTATTTCCTCTATAGTATCTTCAGAGTCCGAGATTCTTTCTTCCATCTCTTGTATTAGGTTGGAAATACTTGTCTCTGAAGTTTCTGTTCATTTACTCAGAATTTCCATTTCCAGTCTTCCCTCAGATTGTGTTTTCTTCAATACCTCCATTTCATTTATCAGGTCTTGTACTGTTTCCCTTACCTGTTTGATTGCTTTTTCTTGTTTTTCTTGGGTATCTTTCAGAGATTTATTTATTTCGTCTACCTTTTTGTTTGTCATCTCCATTTCTTTATGGCAGTTTTTTACCTCCTGTTTAAGGTCCTCTATTATTTTCATAAAGTACTGTTTAAGATCGGTTTCTTCTATATCTTCTGGGGTAGGGTGTTCAATTCTTGTTGTTTCGGGATGTCTGGATTGTGGTGATGTCATGTTGCCTTTCATGTTGTTGGAGGAGCTCCTGCTTTGGCGCCTGCCCATCTCTTCCTTCAAAGGGAGGCGCTTGGTGTCCTAGACCAATCTTTGCTGTGACTGAAACTGGTTGGATCTCCCCAGTGCCAGAGGAGGACCTATTCCTTGCGTCACAATCTGAAGAAGCCCGCACTCCCTTGCAGGAATCCTCAGACCTGCCTGGAGGCCAGAGTCTGACCCCTTTGGGTGGATGGCCTTAGAACAGGAGTAGGACACCTGAGAACACTAGGGAAGGCTTGGGAGAGGCAGGGTCTTGAGAAACAGAGACAAGCCTGCAGAGGGAGCTGGGGGGAGGGGGTCTGTGCTCTCATCCAGAGCAGGTTGCCCCAGGGTCCGCATTCACTCACCAGTTCAGATGGAACTTCAGGGCACAGGATCAGGGATTCCAGGCAGCCCAGGGACGTTGCCCGGACAAAAGGGCCAGGGTGGGGGCAGGGCGGGATGGAATATCACACAGCGAACCTGGCAGCACAATCTGAAGGAGCCCGCACCCCTCTGCAGGAATCCTCAGACCTGCCTGGAGGCCCGGAAAATTTTAATTAAAAATGAGACAGTAGAAGGATTAATTTGGATAAAAGAGACATTTTCTCTTTGTTCATGTTAAAATCCACAAGACTTGTGTGTTAACACAGCTTTCTGAGAAATGCCAGTGGCCTTCAACAACATCTTAATCCTATTCTCTGATGATAAGAAGTGGATTTGGGCATTTGCTCGGCTTGCCTGTATGTAGTCACATACTATCAGAACGTGTTGCCTCCATCCTAGCTTCAGAAGACTATGTTCATGTCAGACATCTGATTTTGTCATAATAGGTGAGACAAGTAGACACTAATGTCTTACCCCAGGTTCATCCCCATTTCACCAAGGACTAAAATGAGTATGGGAAAATGACATTTTGTTTGTTAGTTTGTTTGTTTTTGAGACAGGGTCTTACTGTATAACCATATTAACCTCTAAAAACAACTCTCCTATCTTCACCTCTGGGGTACTAAGATTATGAATGTATGTCCCTAGAAGAAGATATCTGATGTTGACATCTGATCTCTACAAACATGTACACAAAATGCCCTCTCAGATAGGGGGTGTTGTACAGAAACAACGTTCATGTAGAAGTTTAGCTCACAGCTGGCTGAATGACACTTTGGAGAACCAATTGCTATTAGAGCAATAATGAACATAATCTTGATTCATTCCACAAAACAATAAAACATTGTGTGGAATTCTCTCAATCTCTTTTCATTTTCTGTTTATGAAAAACTCTTCTAGACACATGGGGTCTTACACAGTAGGAAGGTAATGTGCTATTATTTCACACATCATTATTCTAAATATCAAACAGATTTCAGACAAAGCAGCAAAAGTCTTTTTTTATTATTTTCAGTCTTTAAGATCTGTGCCTGTTGAGTCTTCATATAGTCTTCACCAAGCACTCACAGACCTCCCAGGCTTCCTGTGGACACCAACTTCAGTATATTATTAGATAATTCTCTGTCCAAAATTACTTCTATTAAAAATCAGACTTAAAGATTAAATATGGAGGTCAAAACATGAATTTTAGAGAGGTATAAATATGAATACTTGCTGCACAAGCACAAGGCTCTGAGTTAGAATCAACATAAAAAGTCAGGTGCAGGCACAAACACACCCACAACCCCAGAACTACTAATAACAGAAGGAAAAATTGCTAAGGCTTGATGACTACTAAGTTCCAGATTCAATGAGAAACATTGTCTTAAAATAATAACCTGGAGAGTGTAGAACAGGACATGCAATGTATTCATCTGGCCACCACATGTATGCAAGGGTGTGCATACACACGTACACACACACACACACACACACACAGACACGCACGCACACGCACACATACACACAATTCAAAATACAGACTTTATTACAAAGTGTAATTGCTAGGACTGACCTATTTCTTTAGGAAAACTGACAATTTTCAATAGCCCTGATCGGGGACAAGAGATAGATATATGTCAGAGGACGCATTGAGTAGAGCCAAATCTCTGTGTGTACAAACTGGCCCTAAACCAGAGAAGAAGAGAACATGCAATGCATAAGTCTTCAGTCAGTCTCTCTTTCACTCCAGGAAACTATAGTGAGTAATCAGGGAAAGAAATCTGGATCTTGCGCAGTAGAATTCCTATTCAATAAAGCTAATTACAGGAGAAGCTGTGTTTTCTTCTCATAGAAAGTTGTGCATAAAACTGCTACATGAATGTTTCTTCTATATGTTTATCTAGACATTTGTGTGTGTATGGGGGTGTGTGTATGTGTGTATATAAGCACATTGTGTCTATGTGTGTGGAGGCCAGATGTCAACACCTGATTATCATTGTCTACTGGTCTCTGCATTATATTTTGAAAGTGTCTCTGGTTGAAACTGTAGTTCACTGATTTTACAAGACAGGAAGATAAGAAATATCCAGGGATCACACTGCTTCCAACACATCAGAATTGAAGTTTTAATTGCACACCAGTGTAATGAATGCATATTTAGCTTATGAACAATTTGCCCAGCTCTTCTCTGGATACCTAAAGCTTCTTCAGGATAAGAGCCATTCTTGGATTATCTACTTCTCTGTAAAGTGTAGTTAATGCATTGTTGTTCTTTAGGTGTTTTCATTTTGAGTTTTGCAATTCTGTGGACTGAGAAAGGATATTGATTGAGTATAGCAAGCAAGCCTTCCCTACTAAGGTACATCACAAGTTCGATAAATATTGATCATTTAAATGACTGGTCATAAGAGTAGGTGTTGTTCAAAATGTTGTGTTCATGTCCATAAAAAAACTTGAGAAAAAACTAATGTATTTCAGCCCATAGCTGACAGTTTGGATCTGGGTCAAAGTCATTCCTTATATCTACGACCAAAGCTCTGAGCTAAAGTCAATCGATCTTATGTGTGGCAAAAATATTCTACTTTGTTATTCTGACTTTTTATTATTTTTAGTAAACTCAAATATTTTTAGTAAAATTTGGCATAATTTCCCTTTTCAAATATTCATTGTGCTAATACATTCTTAAATAAATGTCTCTTACATTACAAGAGGCTGGAACTTTTTCTGAGCCTCATAGATTAGCAAATAATACACAAAGAGGTCACATATGACTTAAGATTGATATGCTACTATGTATTCAGAATGTTTGTTTAACCTACCTTTAAGAGAGTGTATCAGTCAGGTAGGGTTATCAAGAAGAACAGAACTTGTTGACTGAATATATATATATATATATATATATATATATATATATATTGACTAATACATATATATGTGTATACATATATATACATACATATATATATTACTGAATACTAAATATATATTTAATCAATATATTTAGCTATATATGGGGAGATTTATTAGAATGATTTACATGCTGTGGTACAGCTAGTCCAACAATGGTTGTCTATCAAAAGAAGATCCAAGAATCAGTAATTGTTCAGTCTACAAGGCTGGATGTCTCAGGTGGTCTTCAATGCACACTGAAATTTATAAAATGTAGGTTCTAATGCTAGTAAAGAAATGGACTTATTAGCAAGAGTGAGAGAAAACAGGCTAAGAGAAAGAAAGCTTACTTCTTCTATATAGTTTATATAGACTGTCAGCAGAAGGTGTGTACAATTAAAGGTGGATCTTCCTACCTTAAAGATCTGATCATGTATATTTGATAATGAACTGTTGTTGCGCACATCCTACTTTATGACTTGGCAGCTCAGCAAACATTTAGCTCATGATGAGCATCTCTGTTCACATTTTACAAGGTTAACTAGGTGACACATTTTCAAGTTCAGTTTCCACTCAGGCCCACTAAGAGGCTGTCTCTCAAGGAAAAAAATAGTTATCTTCAGATGAAACTTCAGATAAAATTTCTTGCTCCAAATTCCCAAAGGCGTCTTCTGTAATTCATCTATAAGGGCCTGCAAAAGGCTCTAAATAGCATATCTACATGCCCAAACCACTCAAATATCATTGATCCTGCCACACAACATAGGACAAGAGGTAGATCAGTCTGCACAGCAGTGTGCACCTGTTAAGAGACTTCTATTGCAAGCCCACATAAAGTTCTCTAAATCACTTGGTATATGAGCCAGAGTAAGACACACAAGTGAGAATGTGCCAGAATACAAATAGGCGAACTAAAAGTTATGCTTCTTTCTTGGTGGTAGAAAGGGCCAGGTGTTATAATTTCTTCACATTGGAAACTACATCTCTGAATGACCACACCACTGTACTCCTAAGAATATCACTGACATAGCAACTTCTTGAATTCCACTTTGATTTATTTACAAAATTCTGTGCACACATGTGTTACCAACAAATTCAAAGCAGTGATACGTTCTACTCATTTGTTTCAATCCAAATGATGTTAGCAATATTGTAAAGCAATGTGATATTTGGTGGAAGAGACAGGCAGTTGAGATCCCTTTGAACTTTGAACTAAGTTATGACAAAGAGTTGGAGAGTTAGTATACCCTTGAAGTAAAACTGGAAAGATACACTGCTAGCCTTTCCAACTGAAAGTGAATTTATTCACCTTATGGACTGGTACTGAGAAAAAGGCATTTGCAAAATCAATAGCTGCAAAGCATGTACCAGGAGATGTGTTAATCTGATAAAACAGGTGCAGTAGGTGCCACTACTTGATTGAGTTTTCTATGGTCAACTATAATTCTCCATGATCTATCTGTCTTATTCTCTGGCCAGATGGGAGAGTTAAAAGGAGATGCAGTAAGAACCAACACCCCTGCATTTTTCAAGATGGTAGGAACACTAACTTTTATAATTCTTCCAGGGAAGTCATGCAGTTTTGAATCACTATTTTCCCTAGCAGAGGCAATACTAAAGGATTTCATTTAACCTTTCTAACCCTCACTCCACAGGTCACAGAACCAATGTGATAATTCTGCTAACCTCTAAGTTTATATATCCATATTATACATTTGAGGGTTAAGAAAATAACCACAAAATGAGTTTGATGACCCACTGGACCTACTGTGATTCAGACTTCAGTCAAAACTTCATTAATTACCTAACCTCCATAAGCTCTGACTTTAAGCAAAGCACTAAAATGTTTCTTGTGTCAATTCAGATCCAGTATCCAATAGACCACAGAAAGTCTGATTTTTGCCTTCCCCCAGTATACACTTGCCATGGTAAAAGAACATAGGTCCCTTTGTGAAAGGACTGGGGAAAGGCTAACAGTAAAACTTTCAGGTATTTTATCAAGGTCCTTACTCAAGGGAACCTGGCCATCCCTTAATACATGTGACTCTGGGTCTGCAAACTGACTCAAATTTGGAATCTACTTCATGGGCTAGTATTCCCTTTTGCCATGATCTGATGTAGCATTTGTATGAGAATTCATTTGTATGAGACTTTTTCTATTTATACAGATCAAACAAAATTGTAGTAGACTTCTTATCTATTTCATGCCTAGAAAAACCATGATTGATAATCCAGTATCAGAAGACTGCCATCATAAAATTCACTTTACCTGTGCTAAATGTTATATATAGATAAGGCTATTATGGACATTGCTTTGTCTATGTTGGCCATTAAGATAACTATGATCACCTCGCCTTTGGCAATTTAGTCCTGCCACCCCTCCCCTTCTATCTCTGGGCCTAATTAAATCCATTGTATTTCATTCATTCAACTAAGCAGCAACATCTCTAACCTTAAGTTATGGTACAAAGAAAAGGATGACAACAAAGCTTTTTGAAAGCATTTGTGTCCCTCACACCATTTTGCATTTCATAGGACTAGTGGATGGCATACCTTCTGGGTCTTCCTATTTTTGAGGATTAAGTTTTACATTGCATACCAACTCTAGCTTTGGAATTATGTCTGAGCCTTAAATACCTTCATCAACATTAAGCTGAGTAATGTCAGACATCTCCAACTCCTTCTCAGTAGGCCTTCTTTTGACAAATGTTTTGGTCAATAATTCAAGCACCTCAGACATTTTTTTATTTTAACTACATGAGTTTAAATATTAAACCTAGAATGTTCATTCAGTGGGTCCATATCAATAAACTGATTCAAATTTATATTATCCAACACCCTTAAAATCCATTCCTATGCTTATTCCCCTGTCTTCCATTCAAGCAAGTTATCAAACTCATTAAGCTCCTAAGTACTGTAGTGTACCTCCACATGTACTATACATTATATATACTCTCTAGGACCTTATTTCACCTTAAGTTTGGTTATATTTCAAGAGGCAAATAATAATGGACCACAAGTGTCATCAGTATTACCTTGCCTGGCATCTCTTTCAGAGAAAGTAGCTGCCGGTTGAACAGAAAACAAAGGATTAATTTCCTCAGTCAATAGTGGAAAAAAGTGTGGAGATAGAAGAACATCTTATGTTGAGAGTGGAGACACTATTTCTTCAAGTGAGATGAATGCTTGAGAATCTGAGTATTCAAAGATCTCATCTTCAATAGAGTCCTCCCACACATGCCTAGTCCAAGTTAGAATATTCCATTCTTTACCAGTAAATGCCCTTACTTAAACCACTGACACCTCTGAGTATCAGATCCAAACTTTTGATTTTAATTCACCCAATCATATTATGAGGAATTCTGTTTGATTTTCTGCAACTTGAGTCTTGTGGTTGCTGGAGAGAAGATTCTTTTCCAAGGCACAGTTTAAAAACATTAGATGACTTGTAAAGTGCTCATTCTTTTCTTTTACAGTTAAACAGGGATTATAGGAACAACCAAACAGCATCCATATTTTCTTATTTTTTTTCCACAAATTGTCAAAGTTTTATAAACTAAATCCCTTGCATTAAATATGAAACCTAGAATGTCCATTCAGTGGGTCCATATCAATAAACTGATTCAAATTTATATTATCCAACATCCTTAAAATCCATTCCTATGATTATTCCCCTGTCTTCATTTAAACAAGTTATCAAACTTATTAAGCTCACAATTGATGAATTGTATTTGTTCTCTTAAGTTTATAAAATAGTTCATATTATAAGCTTTCAATACTCTCCAAGCTTCCAAGAGAGGTGTCAGTAACTCTAAGTGCTGGCTAATTGGAAAGCTTTTTCCAGATACTTAAAAGATTCATCCTTATACTTTTGTTGCCCTAGAACTAATTTAGCTACCAAAATATTTATGAATTATGATTTTCTAGAGTTACAGAAATTATAATATATATTTATATATTGTGGATTTATTAGTTTTGGAATTCATTAAACTGATGTTTGATTTCTTGAATTAGAATGACTTATAAATCTCATATATTTAGATACTTTGTTCCCAGCTAGTGATTATTCTTGTCAAGTATTGGAAATTTGTCCTTGTTATAGGACATGTGTCCCTGGGATCAAGTTTACAGTTTCAAAAGCCTTCTGTTATCCCCTTATGTTATCTTTGCCTCTTGCTTGCACTTCTAAGATGTAAGCTCTCAACTGTTTCTGTCACTATACTTCACTCTAATTCCATGGAGTCCAGACCTCTGGAACTTTAAGACTAAGTAAATGCTTTCTTGTACAAGTTGGCTTAGTCATGGTGTTTTGTCACAGTAATATAAAGGTAACTGAAACAATGAGAAACTTCCTCCATGCTGGCTAACCTTCATAGCACTAACTCCAAAACTTACTGTCTTTGCTATATAATTTCTGATTCCCAGATATCTATTTTACAACACATAGGAAATGACTATAAGTTCAAAATTCTGATGAAACTTAAACCAGCATCATAAACACCTGCAAACATTCACCAAAGCAAGTGCTCCCAAACTCTACAGATCCACCAAAGAATCAACTTTAAGGATGTGGTCCCAGTCTTTGACAGCAAGCTCTGCTGTAGTTCTTTAAATTCAGAGAAATACTCATACAAAATACCAAGGACTCTATAGTCAAGCCACCCTGAAGGTTCTAGATCTTATTTGATCTCAAAAATTAAGTAGAATCTTTCCTTGATAACACTTGGCAAGGAGAAAATTCCAATGAGATGAAATATGGTGTGTAAAAAGTGGCTGGTGTACTGTCACACACCAAAAGCTGGTACAATGATTACTAGCAGAAGAAATTTGAAGAATAAAGAATTTTCCCATGACCTTACCTTGTTAATAATTATTAGCTTTTCCCTATTTAGCTAAGTATACATCTAGTCAAGATCTTTGAATAAATTCAAATTTTATTGAATTTTCTTTCTTAAAACCATCAAATTATTTAATTGAGAGGGCTCTCTTATGATTCAAGGTTCAATCCATCATGGTGGGGACCACAGCAGCATGGAGGCTGGCATGGTACTGGAGAAATAGCCAAGTGTGCTACATCTTGCAGGCAACAGGAAGTCAACTGACTGTCACTTTGAGTGATGCTTGACAAAAATACCCATAGTGACACATGTCCAACAGAAGGTGTGGCTCAGATTAGAGGTGTACCCTCCTGTTGCTGGAGACTGCTCATTAAATTCCTGGTCACCCAGACCCGATATAACCACATAGAAACAATATTAATTAAAACACTGCTTGGCCTATTTGCTTATGCATATTTTTAGCTATCTCTTACATCTTAAATTAACCAATTTCTATTGTTTTATATTTTACCATGAGGGTCATGGTTTACCAGCAAGGTTCCAGCATTTGTCTCCTGTGGTGGCTACATGGTGTCTCACTGACTCCACCTACTTTCTACCAGCATTCAGTTTAGTATTCCTGCCTAGCTCTATTCAGACCTATCACAGGCCAAAGTAACTTCTTTACTCATTAACCAATGAAAGCAACATATACACAGAAGGATTTCCCACATCATCTCCCCTTTTCTGCCTAAATAAAATAAAATTTTTTAACTTTAATATAGTAAGATTACATATTACAAAACAGGTATCAAGCAAGAATTACAGTTACAATATTTATATCTATTTTTATCTTTTATTGTAGCTAAGGAAAAGTGTAACTATATCTATTCTTCAACTCCATCAAAGACTCCAAAAGGATTTAATATTACCTGCATAAATAGAAAGTACATTATAAGCAACTTTCAAAACTCTAGAATTGACAGAGATATCTCACTCCCTGGATAGTCACCCAAAGTTCTTCTGTATCATCGCAGCATACATTTTCATTCTGCAGGCCCATAGTATCGGCAGACATTTCCATGAAGGAGGATCAGCCTCCTGCCTACAAATCGGCATGCCAACTGTGCCAGCTAAATCCACACAAAGCCTAAGAGAGTTTGGAAAGAAATCATAGAAACAAACAAAAAAGTTTAGCTGATTTTTTTTCCCGGATGGTGTCTGTTTGCTGGAGGTGAACAGGAATGCTGTGGCTTCCTTAAGAGAGGTCTTCTTGATTCAGTATTAGCAGCAAAAACACCATAAGGACATCGTGAGGTTTTGAAATGGCAGCTTCCTGGTTCGAGCTCGTTGCTGGAACAACTCTAGCTTCTTCAGGAGGCAGAGTACTTCAGTGGGATCTATGAACAGCATGTTACAAATTGCTTAATGGTGACACAGACCCACTGTGACCTTGGAGCTGGGGCAATGTGCATGGCTCTCAGAGGCAGTGAACCCGCCTCCACCAGGTTGGACTGGTCAGAACCAAGAAACAGTGCTTTCAGAGTAAGTCCTAGCCATGCCTGCTTAGCATTTAAAAGAAAAACAGTGCTCCTGGTCAATTATATCTATCTAATTATAGATACACCTGCAATAAAGATAAATTCAGATGAAAAATACCTATAAATGAGTCAGTGTTGGATATATGTGCATAGACTTTGGAGAGAGAAGAAAAATAGTATAGAGAGTTATAAAAAGAAGTAAATCATTCTAAGAAAAAAGTCCTTAAAGAGAGAGAATTCAGACAAACATGGATTAAAAGAGCAAAGAAAAATAAGCCATGTAAATATGGAATATACACAGAGAGTCTAGATTATGTATACTATTGTGTTTTCTTTGAATTTTTACTGTGAATGAGCTAAGTTTCCATGGTCATGGTGTTTCCTCATAGCAATAGTAAGCCCTAACTAAGGTAAATATCAAGTCATCATCTTGGAAATCAAATACATACAGGTAACATTATATCAACTGAGTACTGAGTGTATATGTATGTGCAGCAATATTTCAAGAAAAGGCCATGAATTTGAGAAAGAGCAGTGTGATCATGGGAGGAGTTTGAGTGAGGAAAGGGAATGGTAAAACCAATGAAATTACTAAAAATTAATAAAAAATCTATATGGTAAAAATTTAAAAAAAAACATCAAATTATTTCTATACTTTGTTTTTTGAATTCATTACCTAATAATCTATTACATGAAAGTACCATTTTAAAGGAGATTATACTGGAAAGATTTCTAGTTTAAATATTTTCATTCTAAAGTTTTTATATTATGTAATTATGTATTATGCAATGTAACATATAATTAAGCTCATAATATGTTACAAGGAGGACTTGCTTATTTGTCCTGGCTACCCACAACTGAAATACTCACACAGAAACTGTATTAACTAAATCACTGCTTAGCCCATTCGCTCTAGCTTCTTATTGGCTAGCTCTTATATTAATAGAAGCCATTTCTGTTCATCTGTATATCACCACGAGGTCATGGCCTACCAGCAATGTTTCATCACGTCTACTTCGTCTACTTAATTTGGGAAAATTAAGTTTATTATAAATATTATGAATGATTTTCAAAACAATTGTAAACTCCTAATCGACTTTCTTTTTATGTTCTATATAGATATTTTTACATAAATTTCATTTCCTGCCTTAAGTTTCTTTGATTATTTTTATTTGTTTATTTAGAGTCATTTATTTGATATGTGATGCTTACATATTAAATAACACTAATGCTCTATTTTATACATGTCATATATGTATGTGTGCATGTGTGTGTACATAAGTATCAACCATAAGTTACCGTAGGTGCTGATAACTGTACCTGGGTGTTCTGGAAGTGTAACAAGTGCTTCTCATTCCGCAGCCCTAATATGTGATATTGCTAACAGGAAAATATTTAAAGTATTTGAAGTAAATTTACTGTGACTATGGATAATAATTAGTATTTTTTTACAAATACATGTAAGTCATGATAAGTTTCATTCTGAAGGTTTTTTTGGTTGTTGTTGTTCCTTAACAGTGTTTTTTTTTTAATTAATTTTGATGCTTTGTTGTGGTTTTCAAATAAAATTCTACTTTGGAAGTCAAAAAAAGTGAAAGTACCATAAGTTACATGTTTTTTCCTTAGTTCTAACAACATGTTGTTTCTAATTTTCAGTGGACATTTGTGTTATATAATTTATTCTTTTTCTGGACTATCTCAAACTCCTAAATGGAAGACTGCTATGTCATAAACAAAGAATTAGTTTATTCTTATGTAAAGTCTATTGCTCATAGTGCTCTCAACAGACTGTTCAAATGAAAGTTCCTAGTGTTAGATGTTTTTAAAGATGTGCAGTCAAATTCGCTTATATTTGTATGTATGCACCACATGCAAACAGTGCCCACAGATTACAGAATAGGGTGTCAGAGTTCCTGGAACTGGAGTTAAAGTCAGCTATAACCTTCCAGGTGGAATCTGAGCCTGGGTTCTCTGAGAGAATAGCAACTGTTCCTAATTGCTAAGCCATCTCTCTAACCCCCATTAGAAAAAAATTAATAACTACCAGTTATGATATTCATATGTATTAAGGAACAACTACATGAATATTCTTTGAAATCCACAGTTATTCTTCCTATAAATCCAAAGGAAAGGATGATGTTTCAACTGGCACCACTTTGGTATTAACCTGACTTGAATGCTAGGAAACTAAGAAACAACAGAAAAGCTATGATTGGATGGCTATGTGCTCCAATGGAAATGTACAAATGCCCTGTGTACTCAGTACCTTTATTATATACATGTGGGCAATGAGGTGAGTTAACTAATTTTTGTAGGGAGGTCTCTGTAAGTGAGCAGACTCAGGTTGCCGTGATACAAGAGGAGAAATTTGGAATTGTTACATCCTGCAAATACAACCAACATCCATACCTGGATCAGGCAAATTTCTTGCCATTCACCTGAGACACTGGAAAGGCCTTGCCATCACCATGGATTGGAAGTCTGGGGATCCTTGATATAGCTATGCTTATGATACATATTCACTGAAGGCTTTTTTTGTTCTCCACAGGATAATATTAGATTTTTTTTTTTGGTTTTTCGAGACAGGGTTTCCCTGTAGTTTCTAGAGCTTGTCCTGGAACTAGCTCTTGTAGACCAGGCTGGCCTTGAACTCAGAGATCCGCCTGCCTCTGCCTCCCGAGTGCTGGGATTAAAGGCGTGCGCCAACACCGCCAGGCTAGTATTAAATTTTAATCTAAAAATTATCATTCTGAAATGCTAGGAATTATTGAATTTCCTTTATCTTTTATGTAAAAGTATATCAAACAACATTTAAAATAGATTCTTTTTACAGTCTTATGTTTAAATATTAAAATGCTTGTCTTTCCTACTGATATATATGATTCTAAGTTCTGTGTGATATATGAATAAAACAGAAAGGAATGTAGCATTAATGTTCATGTTTTACATCTTTGCATTGACTGCTGCTACTTCAAAATGAAATCTCACAGATTGAGAACACCCTAATACTGTGGGTATAAGCACAAATATTTAGAAGGCAATTAGATAGCATAGTGATTCATCAAAATAGCAAAAGCAGGTTCCACCTAGGACCTAAGACTTCCAAAGCATGGGCTTTTAACTACATTTACATTATCAAGCACAAAATCATCTCCTGTGGAGCATTCCTGAAATCTAATCAGAAAGCAGTTAAATATTCCATAATAGTCAGATACATCTTACCTAGCATGTCAGTATTGGAGAATATAAATTCTAGCACTGATCATGACCACTGATATCAGCCCAAAAGATGCAGCATCCTGGTTAAGATCTTGCATTACTGCAAGGCCAGCAAGTATGGAGAAAGTTTCCCCTTTGAAAACTGACATTTTTACATTCCATTCATAATTAAATAGAAAATGACATAATCAAATTAAGAAAGAGCAAATATGAATTTTTATAAAGAAAATTTAATGCTTTAAATACATGGCATGAGGAAATGGATATGAATGTATAAGAGTGATAACACAGCAAAGATGACAATTCTTTGCAATTTAATTCACAGGAAATATAATCACCAACAAAAGTACTGACGTAAGGAACTTAATCAATTTGCTTCAGATATTTATGTCAAAATAAAAGAACATAAACAGACAAGTTAACTTTATAAAAGAAAAACAACAGAAAAATTAAAACTAAAACTATATTTGGTCCATCTATGTCACTCCTGGGTTTATCCCCAAAGACTCTAAAACAACATACCATAGAAATATTGGAAACTCATGATTTTTATGTTTTAGCACTATGAACAGCACATAAAAAGAAATGTAGAATATACACATATAGTATTTTATTAAATAATAAAGAAGAAAGCAGGAACTGTGGAGAAGGATCAGTTGATAATAGGCTTGTTGTACATATATGTGGATTTTGACTCATATTCCTCACACCTAAATAAGAAGTCAGGTACACCAGGTCACACCTGCAACCCCAGAGCTGGGTATGGAAACTTAGACAAATGGATATTTGAAGTTCATTGGCTAACCAACCAAACTGAAGTAATGAGACTCAGACTTAAAAAGAAAATACTTCACAGAGGACAAATGAGATAAGAAATCTGAATCAAACTTGGCTTCCACCTGCATGTATGTGTATGCATACCAACATACACACAAGGATAAACTAACCACTTAAAAGTACATGCATCACACATGCAACATACTGCATGCACACACACACACACACACACACAGAATATGTATGTTTGTATACCTACATAAATACAACTTCTGTTAAGATATAAAAGATCTTTTTCAGTTAAAACCAAATTAGTCAGAAAAAATAGTTAATGATTTTTACATACTTTCAAACTATTAAGAATATCTGACCTAAAATATTAACTTATTTTCTCTCCATAAGAAACCAATGACATGAATATTTTTATTTTCTCATATTAAAGAGGTACTAAAATAAAGTGGCTTACTACAGATCGCAGGTGCTTGAAACTTAACCTCATTGTATATATACATGTAGTGTGAAGCGGCGGGGCTGCGTCCCGCCACCCGCCGCCGGCTAGCTTTACACCCGAAATAATTACACGGAAACTGTATTCTTTTAAAACACTGCCTGGCCCATTATCTGTAGCCTCTTATAGGCTAATTCTCACATCTTCCTTTAACCCATATTTAGTAATCTGGGTAGCACCACGAGGTGTGCCTTACCAGGAGAGATCTTAACCTGCGTCCATCTCGGAGAGGAGCAGCATGGAGACCCACTATGGCGAATTGCTGAAGCGTCTCTCCCACTCTACTTCCTTGTTCCCACAATTCTGTTCTGTCTACTCCGCCTACCTAATTTTCTGTTCTTAAAGGGCCAAGGCAGTTTTCTTTATTAATTAACCAATGAAAGAAACATAGACAGATAACTCTCCTCCATCATATACAGAATTGGGATATCAAATTTTTTGGGTTTGATTTTTAATGTGTTTTGCTAAGACACAATCCTGCTGATGAAGTTGACTTCAAATTTAGCAACCTCTTGCTTCAATTTTCTGAGTGTTGAGATTACAATTGTGTGACAGCATACCCAACTCTGTGCGCAGATTACACTCTGGAAAACTGGCTGCCAATTATTTGAATAATGTTTTGTATACATTTATTTTTACTACACTTTAGAACCTCTATGAAGTTTTAATTAGTTAGAGCATCAAGTCAAGTTGTTTATTATTGGGTTTGCTGCAATGACTAAATTTTATGGCAAAAAAATTGGATTGTTAAAACATTTATTGCAAAATTCTAAAATGCTGCTACTCCTTATTATACTATCATAAACCCCAGAGGAAACCTTCCCTTAGTTTCCTGGTTTCTCCCATGGAAAGTCTGATTTACAAGGAGACCTGAATCTCCCTATCTATCTGAATCTATCTGGCTGTGCTGTAGCTACACAGGTTCAAAGATGTGACAAGACATTTCTTTGTTTGACAGGATGGAAAGTCAGGACAACACCAGGCTGCAGAGTTGATCTGGACAGCGAGATTTCATTTTTCAGAACTCAGCTTGCTACTACCTTAAAGGGAAAAAAATACTAGCTTTTCAAAGAATTGAGAAAACTTTCATAGCAAGAAAGCAAGAAAGCAATCAGCTGGAAGTACTGTAGTGTATGGATGTGTGATACTGCAACATATTTTTCAGTGTTGGACAAAAAATCTATTTAAACATACCCTGCCAGAGGCACTCAAATTTATTATCTAAAAGTAATTGGTTACTTCACTAAGGATAGTATTTTCTAATTCTATCCTTTTGCATGCAAAATTGAAGATGTCATTTTTTTTTTTTACTGATAAGTAGCACTCTGATGTGTAAATGTGCCACATTTTCTTTATCCATTCTTCAGTTGAAGGGCATCTAGGTTGTTTTCAGGTTCTGGCTATTATAAATAATGCTTCTGTGAACATAGTTAAACAAATGCCTTTGTAGTATGATTGAACATCATTTGGATATATGCCCAGGAGTGATATTGCTTAATCCTGAGGTAGGTTGGTTCCCAATTTTCTGAGAGACCACCATACTGATTTCTAAATTAGTTGTATAAGTTTTCATTCACACCAGCAATGGATGAATGTTCGTTCCCCTTACTCCACATCCTCTCCAGCATAAGCTATCATTGCTATATTTTATTTTAGTCTTTGTAACAGGTGTAAGATGGTATCTCAGAGTTTTGATTTGCATTTCCCTGATGGCTAAGGATATTGAACAGTTCCATAAGTATCTTTTGGCCATTTGAGAGTCTTCTGTTGAGAATTCTGTTTAGTTCTGTACCCCATTTTTCAATTGTGTTATTTAGATTTTTGATGTTTAATTTCTCGAGTCCTTTATATGTTTTGGCGATCAGTCATTTGTTTAATGTGAGGTTGGTGAAGATCTTTTCCCATTCAGTAGGCTACCGTTTTGTCTTAACTACTGTGTCCTTTGCTTTACAGAAGCTTCTCAGTTTCAGGAGGTCCTATTTGTTTATTGTTGCTCTCAGTGTGCTGTGCTGCTGGGATTATATTTAGGAAGTAGTCTCCTGTGTCCTGTATTGAATTAAATTGTTCACCTGGTCTTGATTTAATTTTTCCATATGGTATCTATCTAGCAAATTGTCCATTTCCTTTACATTTTCCAATTTTGTAGAGTACAAGTTTTTGAAGTATGACCTAATGATTCTCTGAATTTCCTCAGTGTCTGCTGTTATGTCCTCCTTTTCATTTCTGATTTTGTTAATTTGAATATTGTCTCTCTGCCTTTTGATTAGGTTGGATAAAAGTTTGCCTATCCTGTTGATTTTCTCAAAGAAAGTCTTTGTGTAATTGATTTTTTGTATTGTTTTCTTTGTTTAAATTTTGTTGATTCCACCCTCAATTTGATTATTTCCTATCTTCTATTTCTCCTGGGTGAGTTTGCTTCTTCTTGTTCTAGAGTTTTCAGGTGTTCTGTTAAGTCACTAATGTGAACTTTCTCCATTTTCCTTATGTGGGCACTCAGTGCTATGAACATCCTAGCAATGCTTTCATAGTGTCCCATAGGTTTGGATATGTTGTGCCTTCATTTTCATTAAATTCTAGAAAGTCTTTAATTTATTTCTTTATTTCTTCCTTGATCCATGATCATTTAGTAGTTCAATGTTCAATTTTCAGGAGTTTCTTTGTTGTACCTTTGTTTTTATAAAAAATAATTTTCAGAATTATCTTCCAGGGTCACTCAGCAGATAAGTCTCAGGGACAAACCTGGATTTTTACTCCAGACCTCTTGTATTTAACAACAATATCTCTCAATACATAATAATCTTGTCCTCTGGCACACTGTAAATAATTAGTCTTTTTTTACTGTTTTAATTCTGTATTAGTAATATCATCAGAGAAGAAAGTAGATCTGCCAAAGATGTCAGTGAATCAAAGAACGTGAAGAGTTCAAAAATACTAATTATTTCTAAAGAACTATGGAGCCACCTCACTCCCACCATCCTCTGCGGTCAAAGCACAAAGGGGCATGGCCAAGTCTCCCCCTTATCCAGCTAACATCTCTGACATCCAACACTGATTCTGCTAGCATCATCTTTGTTCTCGCTTTCCATTCTCACTTTGGATGAAACAAGCAAGCAATCAGTCAGACAATCAAAGGCAAATTCCTCTCTTGGGCTCTGGTCATCAAAAGAACAAATAACCCAATAAAGAAAAATGGAGTACAGACTTAAACAGAAAACTCTCAACAGAAGAATCTAAAATGGCTGAAAGACACTTAAGGAATCTTCAAGATACTTAGTCATCAGAGAAATGCAAATCAAAACAAGTCTGAGATTCCATCTTACACCAATAATGGCCAAGAACAAAAACACTGATGACAACTTATGCTAGAGAGATTATGGGGTAAAGGGAACACTTCTGCATTGCTGGTGGAATGCAAGCTGGTACAGCCCTTTGGATGTCAGTGTGATATTTCTCAGAAAATTAGGAAACAACCTTCCTTAAGACCCAGTAATACCACTTTTGGGTATATATCCAAAGGATGCTCAATCGTGCCAAAAGGACATGTACTCAACTATGTCCATAGCAGCATTGTTTGTTATAGCCAGAATCTGGAAACAACCTAAATGCCTCTCAGTGGAATATTGGATAAGGAAAATGTGGTACATTTACATAATGGAGTACTACGCAGCAGAAAAAAATAACGACAGCTTGACTTTTGCATGAAAATGGATAAAGCTAGAAAACATTATTTTGAGTGAGGTAACCCAGACACAGAAACACAAGTATCACATGTACTCCCTCATAAAGTGATTTATAAAACATAAATCAAAGCAAATCAGCCCACAAATCACAATTCCAGAGAATTTAGACAAAAATGAGGACACTAAGAGAGACTTACATAGATCTATTCTATATGGGAAGTAGAAAAAGACAAAATCTCCTGAGTAAGTTGGGAGCATGGGGACATTGGGAGAGGGTTGAAGTACAGGGGAGATACAGGGAGGGGAGCAGAGAAAATGTAGAGCTCAATAAAAAATCAATTTTTAAAAAAGAAAGAAAAAACAATAAAACAAACCATGATCAAGACATTGTCCCAGTTAGCCAGCACTATGACCACAAAGTACAAATCTGACTTAGTTTTGTTAAGGGACAGTTTAAGACCATTATAGGATCTCATCTTTTGGTCAGTCCTCCAAAGCCCTGTAGACTAGACTTTGGTTCTAAGTTCAGTTATCCTTAAAGGTGTTGTTAGATTATACATGGTCCTTCAATTTGTCATTTCTACCAGCTGTGGCTGACATTGGACTCTTATTTGCACACTCCATTCCAGGTGTTTTTCCTTGAAAACATAATCTTGTGGGCTCTTCTTCCTTCTCCTTTCCCCTCCTGTCTCTCTATACATCATCTCTCTTCTCATACTTATGTTTGTTGCTGTCACACAGTGAGGTAGCTTTGAGGACCAATGGAGCTGTAAATGAAAAATGGAGCATTCAACATTTCTCTCACTCAACAATCAACATAAAACACTTACTATGTGTCAGATGCTGTACCAGTATGTATATAAAAAGGCTCCCTGTTGTACATATAAATCATAGCAAACAGATTCATGAGAGTTTGCAGCCTTTTGATTATCAATCTTGTTATCCTGTCAGCATATGTACTATCTTCCCAGTTTTCTTATATGCCTAGAATGCTTTGCACAGGCCTTTAGTTCATCGTATGGGTTCATGGAGTAGTCAAAGACTGAAAAGGACAAATAGACAAAAAGCTCCATGAGGCAAAGCCCACTGTGATCCAGCAATATGCATGGAGCCAAAAACAACCACAAGCTATGTTTTTGTTCCAAATGCTATCCTGTAATTTACTTCTTAGGAAAAAATATTCTTGTTGTTATGACTTCCTATTCAGCTGTTTAAAGTAACGCCATATTTTTTTTACTAAATAAAAAGTTGTTCTCTTGGTCTTGGAAAGATGACCTATAATTCTACTACAAAGGAAATTGAACCTTGCAGGTAACAGTTACTAAATGGAAATATACAGTTATATAGAAAATGGAGGTCATATAAAACTTTCTTGGACAAAGTTATTGCCTCTTCTCTTAGAGCTCTCACCAAGCCAAATCAAATAACCTAACTACCAGTTGACAAGCACATGTTATTGTTTCATGAAACAAAAGGATCACAAACTTTATGGCTGAATCCTTAGTTCTGATTCCCACCATTTAACGAGATCAAGCCTCCTGCATGCATTTAAGGAGACAAGCCAATAAAGAGAAGCAATTATAGATTTTTATTTTAAGTGTGTATTTGGTGTGTGTGTGTGTGTGTGTGTGTGTGTGTGTGTACCCAAGGAGTCCAAAAAAAGTTTCTGATCCCCTGAAGCTGGAATTGCAGGCAGTTTTAAAATTGAGTTATGGACAATTTTGGGAAGTGGGAGTGTACAAGAACAGAAATCATTAACTAATGAATTATTTCCCTTCCCCATGATATCAAATATTAGATTAAAGGTGTAGATATTCCCTGTCTACAATATAGTCATTAATCCCATGCTTATCCTCCTCAACTGGAATATGCTTGGCACTTGAATATTGGCAAAAAAGACAGATCTACTGGATCTTTTCCTTAAATAGAGAAGAAAGTTAACTTTTGCTCATCAACCAAGAATATCACAAATCCTAGGACATTATGATGCCTAAATCTCATGAATTATTTATACTGCTTTAAGTGAGAGAATTTATATTTAATTGGTCTGAGGAACATCTTCCCTAGAATTAAATGGAAAGCATCCTCATTTGTCTGCAAGTATATTTTAAGGACAGGTTACCTTGACTTTATATAGAAAATATATATAAAGCCAGGATCATTGGCTCAGTCTAGAAAAATAATGGAATCTAAAGGTCCTTTCTATACCTACATGCAGGCTGTTTCTGAATTAAATCCAGCAAGAATGATACCAATACCCACACATGCAAACACTAATAAGCAAGCTATGCCCAATTATTAAGAAGGCAACCTTAGGTAACAAAAACAATTTTATGAACTTGATTTTCAATGAAAAACTGTGTGATTACACTTAGAGCATTTACAGCTAGTCAAGGGAAAAATTATTTCCCATGGAGTTGTACTACTTTCTGTGCACGTAAAATTAGCAGGATGGGTAGTGCTAGGCTTCCTTAGCCTCCTTACTCCCCAGGGAAAGGTGAGTGCTCTATTAACCCGTTCTGCAGCCTCACAACAGAGGACAATCAGATGCAATAGGGAGTCAAGTAAAGAAGGAACTGTGTTTCTTACTGTGAGTGTCAGCTTATAGGTTAAGTGACATAGTGTAATGTGGGGGTATCTCCAGCAAATGATAGACAGCCAAGCCCTCCCTCTGGCTAGAGGGGCGTCTACCTAGATTTTGCTGTCTCATTCTTACTCGGTTCCCTCAAAGTTGAGCCAGGCTTTTCTCTGTCTTACAGGCCTCTAGGTACAGGCCCTGAGATAATTTTGGCCCAACAGGTAGAATTTACATAACAAGTAGTCAGAAGTGTCTGAAGAGACAGAACATTTTTCAATAGTTTTCTAATCAACCCCACAATCTGGCCAGGTATGCATAATATATTCAAGTTACAGCTTTATTACATTTGGGCAAAAGTCATTGAAAAGCTGAATGTGTGGAATTCTAAGCAAGATCCTCAATACTTTTGAAAGATCCGTATATATGCACTTAAAATTTTGTTTGTCCAGAAATAAGAGACCTTGCTTTCAATAAAAACAAGCATAACTTTGAGGGACAGAGTATATATCTAAAACTAGCCATGAGATATATGCTCAATTCATCTCTTACATCACTTTTACATTCTATCTGTTATCAACTTCTGCAGGTTCCATCTTCATATTTATATTAAAGTAATGTGTTTTTTTAAGGCTCCACTGTCAGACTGTCCAAAGCTTCCATGTCATCAATCTCTTGGCACATTTTCCCTTTTGCTCCTGATTCCTCTATTCTTGTCACAGTAGGCATTAATGAGAGATCATTACTGCTCAGTCTTAAACCTTTCCAAGATTTCCTTTTGCCCTTTGAATAAAACTTAAACTCCTTTTGTGCTGTAAGGATTTTTAATTAAGTCTAGGCTTGTGGTACCTGCTGATAGAAGAAAGAAAGAGGATATGAAGTTCAATGACAGCCTGAGGTACACAGGGGACTCTGAAAGAAAGAGACAGATACAGAGACAAACACAGAGAGATACAAAGAGAGGCAGAGATACAGAGACAGTGACAGAAAGATGAGGGGGAAGGAAAAACAATGTAACATCTTATCACCTCCTTGTTCCCACCCCTTCTCATTTTGTCCATCCCCTTTTAAAACCTTACCCTGGCCTTCTAGAGTTTACTAATCCTTTTCTTAGGAGATTCTTCCTAGACTCATGATGCTTTGGCTTTATTTTATTTATTCAGCTTGATTCAGGTTATTTTCTATACATTAATCATTTTATTCATTTGCTGTATTAATGTATGCTTATATAAATATGAAATTTGGGACCATGGCCACAATTATCAAGGTCAATAAAGTGTGATTTTCTTTTGACTTTTTGAGACAGGGCTTCTCTGTAGCTTTGGAGCCTGTCCTGGAACTTGCTCTTGTAGACCAGGCTGCCCTTGAACTCACAGAGATCCACTTGCCTCTGCCTCCTGAGTTCTGGGGTTAAAGGCATGTACCACCACCACTCAGATTAAGGTGTGATTCTAATCTAGGTAATAAATTTACAAGACAAGATGCTTAATATCAATCCAAGGAAGCCACAATAGACTATTAAGTGTGTTCTAGGTAAACACAGGGCCAAATGAATAGTGATAGCAACATATTCATCAGCGGCACATCTGCAAGTTGTTTTAAAATGTTAATAGGAAATGGAAAAGGTGAGGTGATAAGAAACCTCCTTCATACAATGGCCTTTAGGAGGCTGGGCTACGTTGAGGTATGGCTTTGGGTACCAAAATGTTGGGGTCCAAACTAAGAATAATAGGAAGGAGAAGGGCTAAGTCTGGAGTCACCAGTCAGATAAAGAGGAAGTAGAGAATGAACATACCATAATAAATAAGAGAGATAACATAAAGAGAGTAAATAAGGAATATGGGCTAACTTAAAATATAAGAGCTAGCTAGTAATAAGCCTGAGCTGTTGGTTGAGCATTTATAAATTTATAAAAAAAGAAAAGTTATGATAGGTTAACAGATAAGGTATTTCTCCAGGAAGGCAATATGAACACTATCAAAATTATGTTCAAGAAAGAGACGTTATCTTTACTGGACAAATTTCATACCATGAAATCATCAATGAGGGCATTAAAACAGAATACTGGAAAAAAGATTTGGACTTTAAAAAGGCAGTGGCAAAAAGATTCGTAAAGATTGAGGAAATAATTGAAATGGACGAACAGGGAGAGAAGGTACAAGGACAAGATTTTTGCCTCTCCAGTATGAACAGTTATAAACTGATTGGCCATTAGCTCAGTCTTCGTATTAGCTCTTATAACTTACATTAGTCCTGCAGGTCCAGTTTATCAAGCAGTCCAGCAAAAGCAGTTCTGATGGAGGAGGGTCATCTGTCTATGTTTTACTTTCATTGGTTAATAAAGAAACTGCCTTGGCCCTTTGATAGGACAGGAAATTAGGTAGGTGGAGTAGAAAGAACAGAATTGTGGGAGACAGAAAGCAGAGTCATACAGATGCCTCAGGCAAATGCCATAGCTCTCCTCTCCGAGATGGATGCAAGTTAGGATCTTCCCGGTAAGCCACCACCTTGTGGTGCTACATACATTAATAGAAATGGATTAATCAAGATATGAGAGTTAGCCAAGAAGAGGCTGAAACTAATGGGCCAGGCAGTGTTTAAATGAATATAGTTTCCATGTAATTATTTTGGGTAAAGATAGCTGGTGTGCAGGAGCTGGGTGGCAGGAAACTGCCCACAGCTCCTTCTACAGAGTGGTGCCCAACATGGTAACAAACTCTATGTAAAACCTGAGAGATCTTAATTTTAAATACAGAAAAAAACTGAGTTTAACACAGCTTTTTACTGTTTTCTAGGACGTGCTGTAGAGAGATTTCCTGATTCAGCAATAGTGGCAGAAAAAAAAGCTGGCCAGCCATTTTAAAATGTGGCTTCCTGGGCCCTGCTGCAAGTGCAAACTCCGGCTATGGAGCATTTCTGGGCCCACTCAGGGTCGGGAACAAAGTAGCTGAGAACATGCCTGTGGCTCAGCTCTTCCTGCCTGGGTAGGCCACGGGATCAGGTCTACTAAAAAGTGGCAGTTTTGAAATACCAGTTTCTGGGCTGTGCCGCCATTGTGATCTCTGTCTGGTTCCTGTGAGAGAAAGAGCTTTTGAATGGAGCATTTGGAGTAAAGTGCTATGATTTGTTTGATGGTAACTAAACTGGCTGTGTGCCTGAAAGGGGAATATTGTGTGCTGCTGCTCAGAGACACAAGCAGCTCCACCATGCTAGTGGTGAAATGTGCAAGGATCAGAGGCATGAGTGGCTCTGCCATGTTAGACTGGGTGGGGCAAGCAGGCAGTACCTGTTTTTGACCTAGGAATGTCACAGCTTAGATTCTTAAGTGCTTAGTGATTTAAAACTGCAAATCAAAAATGCTCCTGGATAGTAAAAATTTACAGATTCACAATAAGACAGATTCAGACATAAAAGAACTTTAAATGGGTCACAGTATTGGATGAGTGTACATAGGCTTGAGAGAGAGAAGAAAAAGAATATAGAGAATAAAGTTAATGGTTTAAAAAAGGTGGGGTAAATTCTTTAAAGAGACAGAATAAAGTAAAGTAAAGTGATACAGTAAAAATAAGCCACGTAAAAATGGAAAATTCACAGAGAGTCTGGATTCTTTGTATTATTGTGTTTTCTTTACAATTTTAGACTGTGAAGGAGCTAAATACAGAGAGACATTTCATTGTGTGTTCTGCCAAACTACATATATGTTCTAAAAATACCTTGACTTCAAAATTTGGATCTAAGGTTGTGATGCTTTGGAAAAGTCCTTCTTTTGTTTTCACAGAGGATGAGACCCTATGGATTGTTTCTATCCCAATATGGTATGATAGACCACACCCTCCTGAAAGGTTGCTGTGAACACCCTCAAAAAATTACTTCACTCAACTGCCGACTGAGATGTACCTAGCACACAGGTTATATACCATGAAAGATCTGATTAACAGTGCCCCCATTCAGCAGGAAGCAGTTTGGAGAGAAATAACTGCACCCATATTCCCAAATATTGTTTATAAATGTTCTTTTACATTTAAAGGGGATATGATGTAGATATAAATAATTTGCATTGGTATGTATTTTAAGGTCATTTTGTTATATGTATATGTATTTCTGATCTTGATTAAGGTATTGTGATTGTGTAGTCCATTTAAAAATGTAATGTATAATTAGGAAATATAGGTTGTTAATGGATAATCATTGATAATAATCAAGCTTGTAGTCATGTTAGTTAGATTTTCTAGATATATTTCAGTTAGACATTCCTAATATCTTTCAAAGACTACATAATATGGCATTTAAATGTTTTAATAACTTAGGGCTTTTCATGACAATGAGAGATGTCTTCTCCTGGCAGCACCAATCTACTTCAAGAGGAAGACAGGCATCAAAGAGGCTCCTTATAGAGTTGCTTAGCCATTTGGGAAAAACACTGCTCTTGCCTGGACTGTTGTATAAACTGGACACAGAGAACCTGCAGAGAGAGGACTGCTGAACTTGCCTAAAAGTGAGATGGTCTTTCAGAGTTCCTGATTCATGAAAGAGTCTACGAGACATTCTGTAGAACACAGTAGATAGTGACTTTGAAATTTCCTGCTTCATGAAAATATCTGCTTGAAATATGGGTCTGTAGGAAGAAGATGGATGCCCCAACAGTACAAAAGAACTTTGGGTGACTGTTCAGGCAGTGAGATGTCTCTGTCATTTCTAGAGTTTTGAAAGTTGCTTATTTCTTGTTTACTTAGGTAATATTATATCCTTTTGGAGACTTTGATGGAGTTGAAGAATGGTTAGTTATAGTTATAGTTTTCCTTTGTTATGGTAAAAGATAAAATAGTTCTAAATATTGTAACTAATTCTTACTTGATAACTGTTTTGTTATATGTAATTTTACTATGTTAAAGTAAAAGCCTTCCTTTTTGATTAAAGAGAAAAAGGGGAAATGATGGAGGATGGTCATCTGTCTATGTGTTACTTTTATTTGTTAATAAAGAAATTGCCTTGGCCCATTGATAGGACAGAAAATTAGGTAGGTGGAGTTGACAGAATAGAATTGTGGGAGAAAGAAAGCAGAGTCAGGCAGATGCCTCAGGCAAATGCCATAGCTCTCCTTTTTGTAAGCCACTACCTTGTGGTGCTACACATATTAATAGAAATGGGTTAATCAAGATATGAGAGTTAGCCAAGAAGAGGCTGAAACTAATGGGCCAAGCAGTGTTTAAATGAATACAGTTTCCATGTAATTATTTCAGGTAATGCTAGCCAGTGTGCAGGAACCGGGTGGCGGGAAGCTGCCAACAGCTTCTTCTACACAGTTTCTTGCCCAAATGGTTAACAAACTTTATAAGTTGCCTCTTTGATGTCCAATATCTTCTTGAAGTAGATTGGTGCTGCCATGAGCAGATGTGTCTCACTGTCATGAAAAGTCTTAAGCTCTTAAAACATTTTAAATGCTATATTCTATAGGTCTCTGAAAGATTTGAAGAATACTTATCTAACTGAAATATATCTCTATATATTAAGAAAAGCTACATTAACAAACATGACTACAAGCTTAACTACTATAGATGATTATCTATTAACCTATATTTATACATATTTTAAATGAGATACACAAACGCAATACCTTAACCAAGAGAAGAAATACATTATATATATATATATATATATATATATATATATATATACAGTATAACAAAATTGACCTTAAATTTGTATCAATAAACCAAGATCCATAACAATGAAAAGTATCCATCTCTATAGCATATCCCCTTTAAATGTAAATGAACACCTATAAACAATATTTGAGAATATTGGAATATTGACATACAAATAACTCTGTGCTAAGATGACTTGTAGTCCTACACCAAAACAGTATGCTTGGATCATGTAGTGAATCCAGTGCAGTGTTTTTAGGACACTCCATTTCAATTCACATAATGACTAAAACAGTTTACATTCCCGCAGCCAGTATTTTAGGAGTGCCTTTTGTGGGCATGCTTCTCGTCATTTTTGATTATTTCTTGTATTAATGACTACAATTCTAACAATGCATTTTTAATTTACACTTTTACAAAGGTTAGAGTGGATGAACATTTTTTCATGTTTCCCAGTCCTTTGCAATTCAACCTTTGTGAACTGTTTGTTCATTAGTCTATCTACAAACTAGTTGTTTAATCTCTTAGTTTTTCTTGCTGTTGTTGTTTTATTTCAGATATATAGAGATATTAAATTTCTCTTCAATGCCAGAGACTGTCTCTTCACTCAACTTTTACCTTTGCACAAGCATTTAATTTCATGAAAGCCATTTATGAAATGTTATCATTATATTGTGATAAACTGTAGTGGCATTGAGGAAGTACCTGCCTATTGTCTGTATCATGAATTTTTCCCCTAATTTTTAATCTAAAAGTTTTAGAGTTTTATATCTCCAAATAAGGGGTTTTGTATATTTAAGGTTAATGTTTGTATGTGCTAAGATGTACAAGTCTCATTTAATTTTACATAGTTTTAGATATCTAGCTCAGTCAGGACCATTTCCAAAAATGCCTCCCCATTATCCAATGTATATTTTAGGCAATTTTTGTCAACATTCTTATGGTTGTCGAGGTGTAGGTTTTGTGTACTGTTTGGTTGCTCTAGTCTATTCCATGACTATACCTATCTATCTTTTGAGGGAACCATGATAGTTTTGCAGCTGTGGTTCTATATTATATGATGAAATCAGACAAGACAATCCTCCAGCATTGTTCTTTTGCTCAGATTTGCTCTGACTAGCCAGTGTTTATATATGAATTTTATCATTGTTTTTTAATTTCTGTAAAAGGTAGCATTTTCACTCAATGTGTAAACTGCTTTTACAAGTATAACTAATTTCACAATACTATTTCTTCCATGAGCATTGGAAGATACTCTAATCATCTCATGTGCTTTACATTCTTTACTTAATTTTCATGGAAGAGGTTTTTTACTTGGTGGCACAGGCTTATTCTGAGGGTTTTTTGGGTTTGGTTTTTTATATATTTCTGTACCCTAGATTCTCTTACATATAGAAACATATCTTCTGCAAATAAGATACATAGATGTTTTCCCTTTTAACTTGCACTCCTTTTATTTTGTTTGTTTTTGTTGTCATAACTAAGATTTCAAGCACTATATTGAGAAGGGTTGAAAAAATGAACGACTTTACTTGTTTCTAATTTTAGCCAAAATGCTATGAGATTCACTTCTGTCTATTAAAATGTTGTTCATAGGTTTGTCATATATAGCTTTTGTGGTGTTAATATATGTTCCTTCTATTCCTATCACTGGGTTTATTTTTTTCATGAAGAGATGTTAGACTGCATGAAAAGCCTTTTCTGTATCTATCAAGATTAATATGTAATGTCTGCTTCTGAGTTCATTTCTGAGAAATATTACAGCTATGGTTTTCCCTGCATCTCTGGAATGATATTAACTTGATCATTATGAATGAGTGTCTGATATGTTTTTAAATTTACTTTCAAGCTGAGAACTTTTTTCACTTATATTCTTTAGAAAGACTTATTCTTAGTTTTTGTTGTTATAGTTTTATTAAAAACTGTTTGGAGAATTCTATTCTTATTTATTGACTATCTTGAGATAGATAGAAACAAACTGGTGTTTGCTCTAAACTGTCTATAAGATTTCAACAGTGAATCCATCTGGATCTGAATTATGTTAAGTTAGAGAATTTATTTTAATTATTACTTCAATATTCTTGCTTCTTACGGATCTGTTTGAAGTGTTTATCTTACCTTGCTTTAATTTTGGTAGGTCAAATGAATATAGAGATACATCCATTTGTTTTAGATTTTCCAATTTAATGAAATTAAAAATTTCAAGGTCTTTCTGAATGACTGAAATTCATTAATTTTTATTGTAATGTCTCTTTTCTCATCAAGTTTTATTAATTTGCATCTGTGCTTTCCTTTGGTTAGTTTAATTAAGGGTTTGTTGCTCTTATTTATGTTTATAATGAATCAAATTTCTTTCATTGATTCTCTGTCTGAATTTTTTAAATTTCCATTTCCTTTATTTTTCTGTATTGTTCTTAATTATTTCTTTCTCTCAACTGACTTTAGGTTTGTCTCCTCAGTGTCTGAGGATTAAAGCAAAGGTTATTTGAATTTGATTTATTATTTCTGTTTTAAAGTTTGGATTTTTCTACCTTAATGTGCATTAGGTCTGCGTGACTCAACAAAAGTCATTTTTATACAGTGATCTGAACACACACAAGAAGTAAATCTTTGTTCACAGCTTTAGTTAATACAATTGTGAGTTTATTTTATCAATACCTATAATGATAGTGAAAATAAATTGTAATTGCCCTACATTGATAATTATACTGAAGCGTGGTTGTGTGATCATAAGCCAGTAGCAGTCCATCAACAGACTATGGAGATGGCATTCCCTTACTGCTATTCTCCCATTAATATATGGAAGGAGGAAGGAACTCAGTCTTGCATTTATTGTTGAAAAGTATTTCAATTCTGTAGATTATATTGTGACAGGCAATTATTCAACAAATACATTTTTAAGAGTACTTAAGATAGGTATGGAAGCAAAACCTAAGAAGTACATTTATAATTTACAAGACAGAGATTAAGCAATAGACTTGCATGTGATATTAATAAGAAACAACCAAAGTCTGCTTTAATATAATAGAATCATTATGGGAGATTTTCTCCTATAACAGTTCTTTGAATGCAAATTTGATCAAAAAAGGAAAAAAACAGTTTTCATATTCAGTATCAACACTTGTCTTACCCTTTCAATGAAATATTAGTGAACAAAAATTGGCTGTGTTAAGTATTTTCATTTCTAAATTAAAAATATCCATTGTACTTTTTCTAATCAATGCAAACAGATGTTTTAGTAGTGAAATATAGGAAAGTGGCACACACAGTCAAGAATGCTAACCTAAATAATTAGGTTGTTTATTTGGTTCATACATAACACTTTCTTATTTCAGCAAATCTAATAAATGGAATACACAGTAAAGGATTTATTACCACAAAAAGTTGCCAGCTATTTATACATTGGGTAAAAAGATAACCTGAACTAATTTGCAGAACCCTGGGACTATGAGAACCAAGATTTAATTAAGTCTTAACTTTGAAACGAATCAGTTTTCCTGAAAAACTCACCTTGACACTGGTTCCAGAAATGTGTAGCAATAGCAGAATTTGAACTGATACCCTAAAAATAGTTTTGTTTAAGGAGCTAGGGAGCAGAGCCATAAAATTTAACAAGGTCCAGATGTCCCTAGGGAACATCCTACCCTTGAAGGTAACTTGTTAGTTATTAATGGCTCTTTGTTAGGGTCTTTGTGTCCCAAAACTGACCAATGGTTTCCGAAACTCCTTTACCCTAATCTCTCCTTACCTAGTACCATGACAAGAGGACATAAACTCCCCTGATTGTAGCATTTCTCTTCTTTCCTGGGCTTGGGGCTATGCTTCAGTCACCCACTGTGTTGGCATGCTGGAGGGGTAATCCAATATTCAATTTGACTATGAAATATCCTCTTGTGCTTTACATTGGAATCCCATTCCATGAAGCTTTTATTTGGGGGACAATTAACTTGGGCATAACAGAATTTAGCTCTCCTTACCAAGAGTCAACTTTGTTGGTGCTAGGCTTCCTTAGCCTCCTTATTCCCCAGGGAAAGGTGAGTGTGCTATCCCTCCATTCTACATCCCCACAATGCAGGAAAATCCAAAGCAGCAACTCAGTTTGAGTAGCCACTTATAAAGGCTAAGCATTATCCTGTGATATGGGAGTACCTCCAGCCAAAGAGAGGAAGCCAAATCCTCCCCTTGGCTGGAGGGGTATCTACCTAGTTTTTGCTGTCTCATCATTACTCAAACTCAAGCCAGGCTTTTCTCTGTCCTACAGGTTTTGAAGTCTAGGCACTGGGATAATTTTGGTTCAACATCTTCCTGTTTTGCTATATATCCCACCCTCCACTGGGGTCACCAAGCCAGAATAGCCCATCAGAGAGAGAGTATGGGTCAGGGCCACCACCATCCAGAGTTTCAACTTGGACACCCTCAAATTGAGAGTTCATCTGTGGGGTGAGATGTATTGAGTCTATCATAATGTACCTGAAGGGCCATGTACCTACTGTATCTGATTTTTGAATGCTTGTTTCAGCTTTTGGAAAATGCATGTGCCAAAAAGACAGATCAATAAACAAATAGCCACTGGCTCAATTACAGAAGAGATGAATGTGGAAAGCCATGGGGACCAAATAAGCCAGGTCTCATAGTGGGCTCTTGATTTAAATGAATCAATATATTTTCTTAACTCATCTAGGGTTTTTGAAACTATCCCAGAATGATCAGCATAGAGCAACATTCTTCCCCAAGTACATTGCAAAATTCTCCCTGTTCCATAAACAGTAAGTCCAAGTCTTTCCTTTTTTGTAAGGTTACCCTTGCCAAGGAATCCAAAGACTTTTGTAAATAACATAATGCAGTCTCTTGTACAGTCCAGTCTGCTCACATCCCCAGAAAGAGCAATAGTAATAAGGTAGCCCTCCCCCTCCTCAGTTTCTAATAGTGGAGGCACTCCAGTTGCTTTCTGGGAAAACATAAAAGTGTTTCTGCAGGAAGGCATGTCTCCTAAGGACATGAAAACACCCAGGCTCAATAGATGCCTGGGGTAGGGTGCACCCCCAAGAGCCTCTGCAACCCAGCTCTCATGCACCAAATCACAGAGGTCAAACATCAGGTCAGGCCACCATGTCCAGAGTTTTGTCATTTGAGAAGTCTAGTTCAGGATCCCTTCAGTGCTAGCGATTGACAGAATCCATGTCATCTTCTGTGGTTGGTAGGGGCTTGCTGCCTGGACCTTGGTCCCCATGAGAAGAATGAACATCATTACCACCAGGAGTGCCATCTGAAATAGATAAACAGGCAACAATTTCCTCAATGGTTAATCTCCCTTGGGCAGTGATTATTTTTCTTTTCTTGTTTTTGAATTTAAGGGTTGTCCACCATAGTCTCTTTCTTTCTTTATTGGTCATCTTGGTCTTCCCCCATTGTCCTGGGAGGAGAAGAGAAATTTTAAGTTATGAATGGGTAGTCATATAAGTATTTCCCCTCTGTTTGTGAAGACACATCCATATCCTTGGCCCTTGTCAACAAGGGAACTGGGCTCCTTTATTGGCTAGAGAGAGGATCCTTCCATCTAACCTTTACAAAGGGCCTTGTTTGTAGGGATCCCCAATATTTCTGGAATCTATTTTGTTCATCTGATTTTTGAAAACTTAAAATATTGATGGTTAATAATCCCTTTTGCAGTTGTAGATGGGGAGACTTCTCCCCTTTTTTATAAGGACCTCCTTGAGATATTGGTGATGTCTTTTGATAATCACTTTACCCTGAAGGTTGTATGGAATCCCAGTTGTATGGAATATATTCCATCTTTGAAAGAATTCTTTTAGTGTTTTACTTATAAAACAGGGGATGTTTTATAAATTGACCTGTTGTGGTAGTCCCAATGTAGCAAAACATTGTAGGAAGTGGCTTTTGGCATGGATTGCCTTTTCCCCTGAGTGGGCGATAGCCCAGCATGCCTTAGAGTATGTGTCTATGGTCATAAACATATATTTTAATTTGACAAACCAAAGGTAATGTGTTACATTTTTTGCAAGATGATATTGGGTCCTAACCTTCTTGGGTTCACCCCCGGCACCGTTGGCAAGTCTTACATGTATGAACAATTCTCTTTAATTCTGTTGTAGGAATCTAGAGTATAAGTATTTGAGTCCTCTTCAGTTGACATGATTAAGTCATGCATTTGGGTAGCATTTTGTATAGGCAGAGTTGAGACCTCTTTGAGACAGGCCCCTGAAGCTGCAGCATCCACAACAGCATTCCCTTTGGAAATGAGGCCAAGGAGGTTTTGATGTCCTCTGAGATGTTGAATATATATGGATGTTCTTCCCTACCTTCTAAGAGCAATCTGAGTTGTATCATCAAGGCAAAAATAGGATGGGCATCCAGGCATAGGGTAGTGACAGTAGGTTCACCACATAAGTGCTGTCTGAATAGAGGCTGCAGGGTTCTGGGACCTCTTGTAGGGTAATATGTACATCATTTCCTTATATTGAGTGGATCCTCCACAAGGGAGAATTTTGGTATTCTTTTTCTTAGTCCCCCCTGCAGGGAAAACTACAAAAGTGGCACCATTCTTCCCACCCTGGGTGCAAACAATAAATGCTTGAAGCAGAGGCCTAAAAGAAAAGATTAAGGGACTCTCTAGTGTAGTTCTTGATATAGCTTCATTAATCAGGACTCCCCAAAATCAGTGTCCAGGGTCCCTAGAAATTCCTTCAGGGCAAGATGCATTCAAGAACAATGTCTGTCCGCCCACTCTAAATTCTTAATTTTGAATAGAACTTTTTATGTAGAGGGATCTTTTTCATAATGTTGGAGGGATTTTTATAATCATATCAGCTATTTGACCAACTATAGAGTACACTCTGGGAGATTCCCCAAGGGTGGTTGTACCCATTCTAGTGGCTGTGACTGCTGAACAATGGCAGCCATCTTGGTTGTTTACCCTAATAATATTGACCCTTGGATTGGAATATTAGGATTATAACTTGCCACAGAATCCTGATGGAGATTGGTGATGAAGTCAGTGAGTGCCTGACAGCCCTCAGGGCATAATGAAATGATCTCACAAAATTGTTCCCCTTTTAGGAGATCATATAACACATCTAGTCTTTGAGTCTCTAAAGGCAACCAAGGCAACCTAGTCTCTAAGTTTCTAAAGGCAACCCAGTTCATTTCCCCAAATATATTTTTTAACTCCAATAAAATGAGAGGTTTAGGCAGGATTAATTGGGGTCCATTCATTGCTTGAGTGAATGCTACTACTTATTCTTGTACCCAATATTTAAAAAAAAAGACACAAGGAATGGACAAGAGTAGAAAAAAATATCTGTTATACTCAGTCTGTGAAATTGCACAAAGACCAGCAGTCTGAATTTATATGCAAAAGCAAGGAGCCTTTGCTCAGACTTGAACTTGGACCCTCCCTGGGTCTTATGCAATATAAAAGTACAGAGGGTCTCAAGCTCAGTTGGGGTGGGGTTTTTATCATAGCAGAGCTTGGGATGAGGAATTTCTAAGGTTAAGAACCCCTGATTGACTGACATTTATTTTTCTGGGTGTGTTTTGGTGAAAGGGGATGGTTGCATACTGGGTTAAGGGACACTTGGTGATTCTATCTATAGTGGTTGGCATGTTAGGTATTTCCTTTAGAATGGTAGGTATTTTCCCCTTGGATGCTGATTGCTCCATTCCTTGGGTGACATCTGAGTGGTCTCAGTATGTGGTCTTTCCTGAAGTCAGGTGTTTCTTTAGGGTTAACTGGAACTCAGGCCTACTTTGTGTGGTCTCTATTGAGCCTAATATGGCAGCAGTGTTGCCAAACTGCCCTCCAACAATATTCCTCAAGAAAATCTACTGGAAGCTAAATCTTTCCTAACAACTTGCTCTCTTTCCTAGAACTCCATGCTTTAAAATGTACTTCACTGTTTGCAGCCCCCAACTCTTTCACCCCAGCACAGCTGCAGCGGTCCATACGGACAAACAATATAGTTATGGTCATCAATACATGCACACATTTCAGCTATGGCAGTCAATATACATTCTCTTTCCTTCAGTCTCTCCCTTCTCCTAGGGCAGAGGTCTTGGATGGCATGTTTAAGTCTTACTACAAATGGGAAGAGCCCACTAGAAGAATTCTTACTCAGAACTGCTGAATAGCAGAGTCAATGGGTCAAATCCAGCAAGTAGATGTGGTAATAGCTCCTCGTATGTTGTTTGTATTTTATTTTAACTGCATAACTGATAAATTTAAATGGATGATTTTTAAGGAGCTAACAGGCAACATTTCTTCAAAAGTCAGAAAAATATTAAAAACTTCTCATACTTGAAGCAGTATGTCAAGTGAAGTTCATTTGACTGGGCACCATAATATTCACAATTCCAAAGAACTCACAGCTTCCTAAGAAAAATAGATGAAATACAAAGAAGTTTAAAGCTAGACTTTTCTACTGTTAGGCTGGATGTTTCCATACAAAAAGATCCTTCCTTCCCTTCCAGTCATAAGCCAGTATTTACAGTCCATGAACCGAAAAGGAGATTTGCACCAGAAGCCCACGCAAAACTCTAGAAAAAGAGGACCCTTAGCTCCAGATTCCAAAGTGACCACTGACCTCAGTACACACCTATTGGATTCCAAACCCAGCCAAAACTCCAATACTTTATCAAGAATATTGCTGTCTCCCACGCTTTGTACAAAAAGCCTCTAACTCAGTACAGTCAAGAAACTTCATGACTGTGAAGTTGCCCAGGAGTGACTAATCCCTTATGTAAATATGTTTTTTATGTTTTAATTCAGCTCAATTGGATTTATTTCAGCAGTCTCAGAGAAATTATTCATATACAACAAATATTTCCTAACAAATTCTCTGTTGTAGTTACTACTGGAACAAAAACTGCAGCTGGGATACCCGATGGCTATTATTACACACAGAGTTGAGAAGAGGTACCGAGAAAGAAAACTTTACATCTCAATTGCTCTGTGAAGTTTCTTATTTCACCTGTAAAAAAATGTTACTCTTACAACTTAAAATATCTGTCTTGAATAAATAAATTTTAATATAACATTGAAAAAGAAAGGTTTTCTCAAGAAAAAATATTTTATGTAATTAAGCGTTTCTACTACAAAATGTTTAAAAAGCTAATGAACATGGTAAGTCCACGAAGACTGATTAATTCTAGAAACCTCCATATTCTGTACCCTTAGTCAATTTCTACTAGTGGCAAACTCATAGGTAGGTATGTACATCATCATATCTATCACACTGAAAACCTTTTCTAATGAACACATTTTAACTTAGAGCTCTGCAGTTTAATGGTAATTTTCCTTAAAAAGCCCTTCTAGGGAATAAGAAGGCATTATTTCACCTATTAAATTTGTTGCTTAAAAAATATTATCCAGCACTGAGGGTTACAAAGATATTGTCCAAAATCAGGTGTAATCCTCATTTGAAATCTTACTTGGCAAGATTATCAAAACATGTAGGACTATAAGTTAGAGGGCACAGACCCTGGAGTCACCTAGTTGTGTGAGTTAGTGAGTTACTTTATTTTCTGGCACTGCATAAGTACATATGAAAATGAAAAAGTATATACAAATATTTAAGGAAATATATTCATGCACATTTAAATATACTTATATAAGTAAATATAAAATTGTATATATGTATTAAAATTATCAGTCTTTTTATTTAGTAATAAAATTTATTTGTTTGGAAATTTTATTTTTGGAAATTTACTCAAAATACTAAATGCAAAATAAATTGAAGCATACTTATAGAAGTGGATTATTCACAGTATTATTTGTAGCACACTTTAAAAAAGATGCCTAAACTTTCAGCAGCAAAGAGTCAGGTAAATGAGCACAGTGAATTATAAAGTCATCAAAAACTGAAATTTTAACAGCCCATATTCTTATTTTGTAAACTCCAAAGTGTTAATTCTAACAAAGCACAATAAAAAAATATATGTTCACTGTGCACACAACTGAGAAGGAAATTATTCAAGAGCTAAAATTATTCAATTTTTGAAAATGGGATTATATTACTTTAAACAAATATACATTTTAAAATATCTTCATTAATTCTAATAAAGAATCAAGAAAAGAGGCATATTGAGGAAAAACAAAATATCTAAACCATAGTCAGATGAGAACAACTACTTCTTAAGACAGATAACACTTTCCAAGTGTGGTGGCACATACCTTTGATTCCAATACTTGGGAGGCAGAGACAGAGTAATCTCTATGCGTAAGAGCCAACTTGGTCTTTATAGCAAGTTCTAGAACAGCCAGTGTTATATAATGAGAACCTGTCTTAGAGGGAGACAAAAAGGTTTCCACTAGGAGAAAAAAACTGTAAAAATCTTATACCATGTACAAGAAGCCTGGAAAACTGAAGTGTAGAATAAAGTTATTTTAAAGCACTATGTTAGTTATAATGAACATTATACACTCAATATTCATCAATCTCCAGGAAATTTTCCTTGTACCTTTGAAATTAGAGCAATAGACCCAATAATTAATCTGAGGAAAGTATAATTAAAAATTATAAAATTATTTAAAGTCTATAAATACAGGCACAATGATATATTTATTATAAGTATAATCTTGTCCTGAGAGTCTATATTCTTCAAACATTTAAAGCTTAGTTCACTCCCCTACAATGCTACAAAAAAAAAATTCAAAATACTCCTTAAACTTAAATGTCACAAGTTTAACTATAAAACTCTTTTAATCCATGAAATATTTCTTAATAGTATATAAAATTAGTAACCTATAAAATGTGTTCAGTAAATTAGCTCTAAACATTTTTCAGTTAATATATCCACATGGCCTTGTGTTAGGAGAAAAAACATGCTCTCAAAAGGCTTATGAAACTGGACAGTGCTACAATATAAGTCTGTACTTCTCCAACAAAGTTACCTTTCACACAGGGATCAGCTTTTGTGAAATAAACTAGAGAAGCATAGAACTTCGTCAACACACTCTAAGCATCACGGACAGTTATTGTAAAATATCTCAAATACAAGAATCTGCTTCAGAAATGCAAGAAACCTCAGTGTGATATGTACACTCTTAATTAACTGATATACAGTTGAGCACAGTAAATTCTTGTGGTTAGGTAACCTTTGGTTAAAATATAAATAATATCTACATATCTATATATTTTCCTTGCATACATTTATCTCTCTATCTCAAGTCCTGATGACAGTTTGGTGATGTTCTTCAGATTCTAGAGGGAGAAAAGGTCTATCCTACTGACAATAATACTAAGAAAAAAGAATTGTGATATAAAGTGGCATTTCATAATATAAACAGTGAACAATTTGAGTAATAATTTGAGTAAAAAGAGAGATTTAAAAATTAAATTCTAGTCAGAACCTGAAATTTATGCTATGGTCTTTGATGTTTACAAATAGACAGAAATATGATACTCATATAAAAGAAACACAGGAATAAAACTTTCTACCTGAAACAATGTTTACTTTAAACAAGCAGAAATCGGTAAGTACCTGGAGAATTTTATGTTCAATTAGTGAACAAAATATTTAGCCACATTATTAATTAATTATAAAATTTCCATAGTTTTTTAGCCATAGGCTAAAAATAAAGTGACAGCACTCATTCAACTTGTCCTATATATATATCCACTTATGACAGCTAGAATTGGAACAGTGATATCTATGAACCTAGTGTGTTAAGAACAACCAGTAACACTGAAATGCACAGATATAATAAGGTCAACTAAACTATGGTCTTTTTCTGTGGTCAGAAATAAGACCATGAATTTGTTCTTGAAACCTTTCAATTCTCTATTCCATCCCCATTCTAGAGGATGCTTTCTTTTATTTTTTCATTTAGGTTGAGTTACTCTGCTGTGTCCTTGAGATATTGTCTTTATACCACTATATCTGTTAATACATGAATCCTAAGGATAAAGCCGACATTTTACTGCAGACTCTACACAATGGCAAAAGAAATACTTTCCTGCATGTGGTAAAGTGGAGAGAAGAGCTAAGGAACAGAGCTTCCAAAAAAGATGTAACCTTTCAAATATTCACCAAAAAATGTCTCAGAACATTAATCCCAAACTGAAAAGTTAAACTGAACAATTAAATAGAAAAAAAAAAGACATAGAGCTATTATTTATTTATGTTATTTTATCATTTTTTAATATTACTTAAAAGAGCAGATAGGGTTTAGTGTATAAAACTCAATAATATCAGAAAGGCCACAGTACTGAATAAAAATACCAGTGAATATGAGAAAACATGCAAAAGAGAAAGACTTTCTCATTAACACCTGAGGTATTAATTAAATCTTTTTACAATTTTACCTCAAATTAACTTAAAATCGCTGCCGTAAAAATAAGATTTCAAAAACTTGTATAATAAACTTATCTCGTGGCAATATCAAGTTAATCTTAGAAAACGCAGTTTTCCAAGTACCTGCTGTCAATGTTGTGAACCAAATTTGAAGTCATATTAACTTACTGGAAATTGAATGAAAAACTGAAATAAAAGGACCTGACACTCCTAGATATGTGAGAATGTTATTATAGATATGAGGGAGAGCACAATCAGAGACTTCTGTAATCATCCACAGTGAGCATGACCAGGAAATAGCACTGGGCCATGAGAGGAGGCTGGGGACCTGGGGTAGAGTAAGAGAAGAAGACAAGAAAGTGGTACCAGGAACCAAGAACCAGGAGTTAATCAGGAGACTAGGACATCAAGAGAGTAGCATAGCCAAAATGACTGAATCAGAGAAGGTGGAAGAAGAAAACCCAGCAGCTGGAGAGCTTAGAGTAGGTATCAAGGTAGGCCAGCCAGAATGTGTCTGTTACACTTACTTGTGATACTGAGTGACACTGGCAGACAGCATCCACTTTGATATGTTAGTAGTTATCGCAGTTAGCTGTTTGCCCAGGGTTTGTGATCTTACAGAAATTACATATAAACTTCATTCTTTAATAATAAATAGAGGTAATACTGCACTTATTTTTAAATTAAATTGCATTCAGTTATCCTTATTTTGTAACATATACGATTGTTCAGAACCCCAATTTAAGGTGATTATTGAAAGAAAAATAAAAAATACTAAAATTTTCAGCTTTATTCTTTTGCCCCCTCCAACACTTTTGATATTATTCTCTTCATATACTAAAATAAAACCTACAGGAGAAATTATGATTTTCTTGGTTGTTCAACATAGGTTTATACAAACTCTGAAATAACCAAGTAATTTTCATTTCACATACACAGCATCTGGCTCACGAATATGTTAACTAATCACCAGGCATTACCTAATTTAATATAGTATATTCTATATGGACTAAAATTTAATTTTTATAGAAAAGTAGAGGACAACAGGAATAATAGAACTATATTAGACCTTCTTTTATGTACCAAATACTGGGCAGTGGACTTGTTCTGTCAACTCTTTTATTTGCATATGGGAAAAGAAGGCATGTATGATTATTATGTTACTCTCATTTAGATTTAATATTTTGAGAAAGGTTGCCTATTATTTACAAATCAGGTAATAAGGTACTGATATACCAAAATTTAACTTACTGCCCTAGATTTTAGTGAAATAAATGAAAACTCAATTAGAAAAATCAGAATGTGCACTACAATACTGGTGATTTTGATATTTGTGATTTTTCTACATTTTGAAAAATAATATTCTCAATGACTTTCTTACTGAAAATCTACTTATTAAAAAGATGCTAACTTACTTAACAACAAAAGAAAACAATTATGAATGTTTTTTCTGCATATATGTCTATCTGTCATGTGAGTGTCTGGTCCCTGTAAAGATCAAAAGAGGTCATCAGATCCTCTGAAACAGTAGTTACTAGTGGCTGGGAGCCTCTGTGTGGGTGCTATAAATAGAACCCAGGTCCTCTACAAGAGCAGTCACTGCTCCAATTTTTTTTTTTTTTCAATCAATAAAAAGATGGTTTATTAAAAAACACCTAGCAAATATTAATTTTACATGATTTCACAATCAACATGATTATAGCTCAGACTGCTGTAGACTTCTGTTCACATTTCCATTCTATACTCAAGGCTACAATGTCCAGTAAAGAGAGGCTGTGCAGCTATTCCACGGCTGACCATCCTGCACCGGTGGACCACCAGTCTGTTGTAGGCATCTTGTAGGTCAGTGACAGTTTGAGGACTCCAGAGCCTCTCACCAACAGCGCTTGCCCGAGGCCACCAATTTTTGAGTAAACTTTTCAGCCCCCAGATTTTAATATTTAATTTCAAGTTTTACAGGATACTTCAGAGAACAAATGGTATCTGTGACCACAGATATGCACCACAGTGCTTTTCTTCTACTTTTTGCTTCAGAACCATTTGTTTTAAGCATTTTTCTTTGTTTGGTTCTGAGTTGCTTATATCTATACATGTAATTCTTTAAAGCTGAGAAGTGTGGAGCTGTTAACAACTTACATTTTTGTCGATATTTTTCTAGAATGATCACTTTTTTCTCTCCTGACTTCAACTGCATATGAGAGCTGTTGGTACTGTTCTTTAGGTCTCTGTAATACTCTCCACCACCTCTTGTCACCCTCAAGCCTCCTTTCAATGTTTAGTCTTTCCTTTCTTATTTCTGGGACACTTTTCTGGCCTATCTTCAAAATAACTGACTCTTCTGTTGCTTTCATTCTGCTTTGCTGCCCATGCATTGAATTTTGTTTTATAGTTTTTACTTCTCAGCTTCTCCTTAGAGAGCTTCTACTTTTTCTATATAGCGCATCCCCTTTAAATATAAACAACAATTTATAAACAATCATTTAGGGAATTTAGGTGCAGTTCTCTACAAACTACAACATGCTGTTTATTGGACAACGTAAGTTATGGGGTGTTCATGGAGCCCTTTCAGGGGATCTTAGTCCATCAAAACACATTAATCTGGAATTAATCCACAGGTTCTCCTCCTCTGTGGAAACAAAAGAACCTCCTTTCCAAAGGAACTTATCCTTAAACAAAAATTTTGAAGTCAAGATACCTTGAAAACATATGTTGGTTTAGCTTAGAAGCCCATATGCTGAAATGTCTCTTTGTACTTAGATCCTTCACAGTCAAAAATTTTAAAGAAAACACAATAATTTACATAACCCATATTCTCTCTATATTTTCCAGCTCTACATGGCTTACTTTTCTTAGTCTATTACTTTTTTTACAAGTTTACTTTGTATCATTAAAGACTGTTTTATTTTTTTTAATGATTTACTTTTTCATATAATTCTTCATACTCTTTCTTCTTTCTCCCAAGCCTATGTACATTTATCCAACTGTGACCCATTTAGAGGATCTTTTAATCTGAATCTGTCTTTATTGTGTATCTGTAAATATTTTCTGACCAGAAGTGCCCTTTTTAAATGTTAACTGGGTGTGGCTAGAGCCGACATGGCCCTGCCTGCTTGTTCTACCCAGTCCAGCATGGTGGAGGCGTATTTGCTACCTCTGCGAGTCATGCACATTGCCTCATTTTTAGGTACACAGTAGGTCTCTATTGCCATTAAGCAAGTTGTAGCACTCTTCTCACAAACCTCATTTAAATGCTCGGAAGATGCATGAAAGAGCCAGGGTTTGTACTGGCAACATGGCCTACAAAGCTGCCATTTTGAAACCATGTGGTTTTTTTTTCTGCTACCACTGAATCAGGAAGACCTCTCTTAAAGGAGCTGCAGCATGCCATCAGCAAACAGAGCAAGAAGCAGAATTAAACTGTGGTGTGTGTGTGCGTGTGCGTGTGCGTGTGCGTGTGTGTGTGTGTGTGTGTGTTTGTCTAGAATCCCTTTCAAACCCTCTCAGGTTAAAACCTGATTTAGTTAGCATGTTGGTGCCAATTTGTTGTGGGAGGCTGCTTGTTTGTATCCCATCTGTCTGCCCATACAATGAAATAATTACATAGAAACTATATTATTTAAATCACTGCTTAGCTGATGTGAGATTCCTCTCTGTATGCTGCGAATGCCACTGGTTAATAAAGAAACTGTCTTATGCCTTCACAGGGCAGAACTTACATAGGTAGAAAAGACTAAACTGAATGCTAGGAGAAAGAAGGAGGAGAGAGGAGAAGCTATGCAACTTTGCCAGGGAGAGACATTGGAACTTTATGGAGTAAGCCATGCTACATGGCAATATGCAGATTAATGGAGATGGGTAAAATTAAGATATGAGTTAGTCTGAAATACACTTAAGCTATTGGTCAAACAGTATTGCAAATAATATGGTTTCTGTGTGATTATTTCAGGGTTCAGCAGCCAGAAACACATAGGCAGTCTCTTCTTACAATACTTGGCCAATCCCTTAAGTGTATTGCTAACTAGTGCTTAAATCTAGAATTAACCCATTTCCATTATTTTATATTTTACCACAGTCTCATGGCCTACTGGCAAATTTCCAGCTGGTAGCTCACATCTTTCTCCTCTAGTGGCTCCATGACATCTCTCCACTCTGCCTTCTTTCTCCTAGCATTCAGATTTGTTTTCTCCACCTAGCTCTAAATAAACAGTTTCTTTATTGACTAACCAGTAAAAGAAACATATATGCAGAAGGAATTCCTACACCATTTGAGGCTAGCCTCTCTTGAAAAAGGAATAAAAATAAATAATATTGATAATTCCCAGGAAAGTATGAGCTATGAGAATTTATAAATGGCACTAACCAATTTTAGACTAAGATTTATGAAGGGAAAATTACCATTTGATATAGCTAATACAGATAGGATCTATGGCTCTTACCAGATGACATAAGTATTCTGAGCAGCCACAAACAGGGGTGTGACTCCAAAGTCATCCCGGAATCTCTGTCTGCTTCTTCTTTAAGAAGCATTTTGTTAATTTCAGCATTTCCCTAAATCACAGGTACTTAACATAAGTTATGCAAAACCTTTCTCATTGTGCTTTGCTTTTCTTATCTTCTCAGTAAAGAAAAACTTCAAGAAAAGATAGTGTCTTGTTACATTGGATGGAAAAGACATGATTAATCAGATGACTCTAGTCTTCTACACAGCTCATTAAGTATAAGCATATGAAATATTAGTCTCTAGAAATTATAATACTAAATTCCTATGAAATTTGTTTGCTACTTCAAGCAGCAGGGAACAATCAAGCTTGTAAAATATGCAATTCTAACAAAACATGGCATGTCTCCATATCAGCTTCTCTCCAACATATTCAGATAATTTCATAACTATGTGACTAACATTTTAAACTTAAATAACCACTACAACTCAAATTTCCTCCAGTCACTATAGCAGTTTCCTTATTTAGAATGGTCATTAGCATTTAGACTGCCTTTTTTGTACTGTACTAGCCATGATAAATCACAACTAAGGAGGAAACGAAAATCATATAGAACTGTCATTTTAAAGGGGTAAGACATACAATTTACATGGAAATAAAATAATAAATCAAAATATTACCTAAAAGAAAGATGAGTCCACAGAATCTTGAAGATGGAGGCTTAAAAGAAATCCCACACCTGCTCAGAATTGAAAATAATAGACGATTATTTATTTAGGAGCAGACTCACAGATCAATATCATCTACTGGAGCAGAGAACGGCAACCAAATCCCACAGCTGGAAAAGAGGCCAGATGCATGCTTTTCATCGGCATAAGTGGTATAAGAGGCCACACCCAAGTGGGTGGGTAACTTAAAGGCTACTGGCTACAGGAATTTCTACAGCACCTTGCCTTTTGGTTTAAATAAGAGAGCTCTAATCCTAATACAAAATTATATACAATAAAAACAAATATATCAAGCAAGAGACATGTGACAGATGGTTTGATAATTATTCTATCCTAATGATCTTAAGTCTTATATAATAACTGACCAAGTTATGAGAGGAGAATAACTACAGCTATCTAGTCTTCAGCCCCATCAAAGATACACAAAGGAAAATAAAATTACTTGAGTAAGCTGGAAGTACAATCAAGCAACTTCCAAAAATGTATAACAAATGACAGAGACAACAGGCCACTTGGGCAATGACCCAAACTCTCATTTGTAATGTTGAAGCAACCAACTTTGGCTAAGGCCTAGCATAACTGACAGACCATTTTCAAAGGCAGGAATTTTTTCAAAACAGTCTTACCCTGTTGTGACAAGATTTGACTTTTTTTCTTTTGTCCTGCTTTTCCATTTCTGGATATCATGTACCTTGTCAATGGTTGAAGCATAGGCAGTTCCTTGCCAAAAGGCCAGTTTTGTCAAGAAGAAAACAAGCTCCACGTGGAGTGTCTTTGGTGCTCAACATCCTCTTGGGAATAGATCAGTGCTGTCAAAGCAATCATGTCTCACTTCAACAGAACACTAAGCTATTTAAGTGCCGTATTCCACAGCTCTTTGAAGAAGTTGAAGATTACCTATCTATGCAGAATACAATCTCCATGTATCTAAAGAACCTGATTAGTCTAACTATAAGTATGACTGTTATGGTTTTGGTCCTTGGTCCCTTTAAGAGACAAGTCATGCCCACTCCCTCCCCTATCCACTGAGACAGGCTGATCTTCAGCTTCCAGCCTGAGCTCCCTCTCTTTTCCATCTTCCTCTTGAAGAGGCAGTTTCACTTCTGCCTCTCTCCCCACTTCTCTGCTTCCCCTGTCTCTCTCTTCTCTCTCCTCTTCTTCTCTCTGTCTCTCTCTCTGTCTCTCTACCTCTCGCACCCCCCTTCTCCCTTCCCCCTTCATAAACCCCTGAATAAATATTCAACCTCACTCTGCATGCCCTGGCTATCCATTTCTCTGTCTCCTGCCCACCTGCCATGTGTCTCCCAACCTGGGACCAGCCACTGCTCGGGGACCGTCTCTGGGACTGGCTGCTCCCAGGGCCCACTGTCTGCCGCCACATGGCCTCCTACCACCATTTGGGACCTACAACATTTCTGCTGCCTACAGCTGCTGCCTGGGACCCATTTTTTAAAGAAACAACATTGGTGCTGTGGACTCGACAGATTCGCCTGCCCCAGACTTCCACTCGGGGCCGGGGTCCGTCTGGGACTCTGTACTCCGACTTCTGGGGACGAATTCTAACCAAGGACCTTCTCAACAGCAACCCACATGTTCCATCTGCCTGGGCGTGGCCCCTCCAAACAACACAGCTTCTAATCATGAGTGTCCCCATTTCAGCCAGCTTAACTATCTCTTTTAACCAGAAGGATTGACCATTGAGCTCCTGGAAACCCTTCACAGTTTCTAGGGACGGGGACCTCCAACCGTGGTCCTTCAGGACCTCAGTTGTTCCCTTCACTGACATTCAATTCAGCTTGTCTCCTTTGCAAAGCCCATGCCATGGACAGCACAGCCTCCTGGCTCACCCGCACCTGGAGGCCCAGGGTCTCCAGTTCTTCCTCTTTCTCTCTTTTCATTCCTTTTCTTCCTTCTTTTCGTCATGACCGCCACTACGGTGCCACCCACTGCTATGGTGCAGCCCGGCCTCCAGTTTCTGAGCAATCTGCCCAGATCCAGGTAGGCCATTAGCACTCCACTCATAAAACGGGGACGCCCACTTACGTGTCCTGGGTGTTCGTGCCATTTGCATCTTGCCTAACGGGGAGCCATTCTCATTATAGGCCTGAGGTGCTATGGTTTTTTGCAGGTGTTTTCAAAGCCTTGACTATGGGAACCAAGCTGGGATGCCTTTTGGACGCCCTGCAGCCTCACGCTTTAATGCCTTCCTTACAGACCTCCACACTTATCCATCTCTGTTCAAAACTACCACCGTACAAATATGTAGGTGCTAAGATGGTGTTTAAAATTCCAGCTGGCTTTTTCAATTCCAGCCATGGCATGGTGCAGGATTTTTCAATCCCAGCCTTTTGCTCCCCACTCTGGCTTGTGGCATGGAGGCTTGTGGCATGGCGGCTCAGCGACAGGGTGGATCACGCTTCTAGGTCTCTCTTATTATTAAGCTTAAAATACCTGCAACTCAAAATTTGTCACTTTTCCATCTCTTATTGATCTTAAAACCAGTACAGCTCAAAAATTATGGCTTTTTTTTCATACAACATGTGACTGCTGCCATTTTGACTGAGGTCATGTAACCTCACCACCATCTTAACTGAGGTCAAGTGACTTCAGCGCCATCTTAACTGAGTGACTTTTCCATACAACATTTGGCTGCCGCCATCTTGATTAAGGTCAGGTGACTTTGTTGCCACCTTGGCTGCTTCAATTGGTGAGTCTCTCCCCATTCTGCTACAGTTGCTTTCCTTTACTGGAATCATGTTTGGACTGATCACGGGGGTCAGTCTGCCCCACGCGTTAGCACTGCACACTCTATGTGCAGTGCATTCAACTGGGGAACCGGGGTCCTCAGTTTCTTTATCTTTTTATCAACTGTAATTGTGTTTGGACTGATCCCGGGCGTCAATCAGACCACGCGTTAGAACTGCACACTCTATGTGCAGTGCATTCGACTGGGGAACTGGGGTCCTCAGATTCTTTATCTTTTTCAACTGGAATTGTGCTTGGACTGATCCTGGGGGGTCAGTCCGCCTGCACATTAGCACTGCACACTCTATGTGCAGTGCATTCGACTGGGGAATTGGGGTCCTCAGTTTCTTTATCTTTTTTCAACTGGAATTGTGCTTGGACTGATCCCCGGGGTCAGTTTGCCCTCACATTAGCAATGCACACTCCACATACAGTGCATTCAACTGGGGACTCAGGGTCCTCAGTTTCTTTATCTTTTTTCATTTTTTCATTTCTTCTCTTTACTTTTCTCTCGTTATAATCGCCACTCACAGCGGACCCCCCAGACTCCCTGGTTTCTTGGTCATCCGACCAGATCCAGCTAGGTCATAGCACCCCACCCATGAACAGAGGATGCTCTTCCACGTGGTCTTGGGTGTTCACGCTGTTTTGCGGGTTTTCATGATTTTTTTCTCTGGATAGCAACCAGCTCCCCGTCTCTTTTAAATTCCAGCTGACCTTTTCAATTTCAGCCATAGCATGGTGCAGTTTTTTCAGTTCCAGCTTTTTGCACACCCCCCTGCGGCTTATGGTATGGCATAGCGGCTCAGCAACTGAGCAGATCACGCCTTTAGGTCCATCTTATTAAGCTTAAAATCCTTACAGCTTAAAAATTGTGACTTTTTGATTGGGGTCAGGTGACTTTGTCGCCATCTTGACTGAGAGTCAGGTCAGGTGACCAAGTTCTCCCGTTCTTTCTTAAGTATACCCTGCCTTTCCCCTGGTTTTCATTAAAATCCCCTTATTACCTCTGTTACATGTGTTTTGCACAGTGGCATGCCTTTGATAGGACCCATGAAAAGCATCCACATTGCCCAATTCCTGTTCACTCTTTCTATGTATAATAATTGTTCATTACATCTCATTTCAGACTACAAAATCATAAGTATCATATTTTAAACTGGTATGTACTTCTAAGTCTCTTAAAAATATATTAAGCTGTTCTCTACCATTGTCAGTTCTGTCATTAACCTTATATTACAAGCAGTTTTTTTCTTTTTTCTGTCTTTTTACGAGTGTAAATCTTACCTGTTAAGTTGAGAGCCAGTGTAGTCAAGCTCAGACCCAGCTCTCCAGGCAGATTCTGTACTGTAGTTATACCTGATAAACAGCCCTCAACAGCTCAGAGATCTGGGGAACGTAATATTTAAATATTTAATTATTAAAAACTTTCCATAACAAAAAGAGACAGGTTGGCTCCTAGCAGCAGCACTCTGTTTCCTCCAAAGAAGACAGAAGACAAATGGGTGCACAGAACAACGTCCTTCTATAGTTCGCATCGACTGCCGAGCGCTGACCATTGGGAAAAACTGCCTTTCATCTAAACTAAAGGCCTCCAGATGTGGTCAGAATCACTGGAATCGACAGCCTAGCTGCTCAGGTCAAGGTAGGCCTGTCTTCCTACAGATTTCTTAGCCTACAGGGCCTTCTGGAGCCTGGCAGGCCCGGCGCTAAACAGCAAAGGTCAAGTGCAATCTTCAGCGACAATGGTGCTCTGGGTGCCAACCAAGAAAGTTCTCTGTCATTTTTTAATCAGTAACTCAAGTAAAATCTTATCCTTCTCAAAGATCTCTGACAGTTTGATAGCTGAGAGGTTTTGCCAGGTTACCTCACCAAATAAATTTCAAATCAAATTTCTCTCTTATACTGCCTTCCATAGTCTTAAAAAATACTTTTCATTGTACAAAAATATGCTACAGTCATTATGTGTCTAAAACTTCTGTTTTCACAAACTCAAGGAGTTCTTGTGAGTTCCAGGGAGCCAAATTAAAGAATCCACCTTAAACATGTCAGATACATCCCCCTCAATTCCCTGATCTTAAAAAAGGTTTTTTTTTTCTTAATTTAACTTTGTTCTTTGCTCTGACAATACCTTAAACAGGATAAGAGACACCAGACATTCCATGCCACAAACACCAGTCAAAAGCAAAGAGACCAGCTATGCCAGGATGTGGCCAGCACCCAGCCTTCTCTCAGGTCCCCCCCAAAGATGATACCCACAAATCAGCAGGAAGCAGTTTTGAGAATTTGCCACCCCAATTCCTTCAAACTGTGGTGTCTAATCTCCTGCTTTTTATTATAAGGAAGACCTGGGAATGTTATGGTTTTGGTCCCTGGTCCCTTTAAGAAACAAGCCATACCCACTCCCTCCCCCATCCACTGAGGCAGGCTGATCTACAGCTTCCAGCCTGAGCTCACTTGCTTTTTCATCTTCCTCTTGGAGAGGCAGCTTCACTTTTGCCTCTCTTCCCACTTCTCCGCTTCCTCATCTCTCTCTTCTCTCTCCTCTTCTCCTCTCTGTCTCTCTGTCTCTCAGTTTCTCTCTCTCCCCCCTTCTCCCTCTCCCTTCATAATCCCCTGAATAAATATTCAACCTCACTCTGCATGCCCTGTCTATCCATGTCTCTGTCTCCTGCCCGCCCACCATGTGTCTCCCTGCCTGGGACCAGCCACTGGTCAGGGACAGACAGCTGTCTCTGTCAGGTACTGGCTGCTCCCAGAGCCTGCTGCCTGCCACCACATGGTCCGCCACCACCGCTCGGGCCACCGCTCTGGGACCGGCAGCAGTCTCTGCCTGGGACTGGTTGCTCCCAGGGCCCGCTGTCTGCTGCCACATGGCCCGCTACCACCATTTGGGGCCTACAGCATTTCTGCTGCCTACAGCTGCCACGTTGGACTTTATAGTATTTTTTAAAGAACAACAATGACCAACATAGATGACTACTAATCTATAATTCGTAATACCTAAACAACTTAAAGGCTAAGACTTTATATCATAATATTATACAATAAACAACTGTGCAACAAATGTGGAAAATGACCTCAAATGTAAACAATGTATAAGTATCTTAATAAGAGGTAGAAATGTACATTGCAATATGATAAATATATCCTAAAATAGTATCAATATACAAAAATGTTTTAAGTAGAGGTAGAAGCATACATGCATACAATATGACAAAATAACTTTGCCTAGGTATAAAATATTATGGATTAAAATAGGAACATAGTCAATATAATTTAAATTTGCATCAATATACAGGAATTTATACCAATATAAATTGCCTATACATAATAACTCAAGTATTCACTCTATTACTCACTATTAGTAGTAGTAGTATGAGTAAGCTCACACTAATCTATTATCCCATCCAATTCCCCCCCTTTTTAAAGAGATCCCTGAGCCTACAAAATTTCCCACCAACCACCAACCCTATACCAATTATAATCAACCCCTAAATGATGTCTTGAAACCTGAGGACCAACTTTGTTGGGAGAGGGGACATCGTCTTCAAGAATTAATTCCAGCTGTTGTCGAGGCTATGTTCTTTCTATGGAATACTGTGAAAGTAAAATGATGGTTAAATTTCAAGACTATTGTCTGGTATAACTGCAAATAGTCTCTGAGTGTTCAGTAGGGTTTTTCTGAGGTTCCTATTTGTAGTTCTGGCCAGAATATTGTGAAAAACAGTGCACCATTTCAGCTAACCAAGTTAGAACCATCTTGAGCAGCTGGTACACAAAACAGGTATTATAGTAACACTATCAGCATCATGATGTCATATCAACCAGGTGTTGTTGTTGTTGTTGGGCCCCATTTTCTTCCTGGAAACTTCAAAGATTATTGCAGAATATTCATTGTTCATTGTGGAAAACTTGAACATTATTTATATAGACATATGCAGACATATATATTCAATGAAAGATATGATAGAAACAAAAATAGGTATAAAGAAAAGTAAATTTTTTTCTAAATTCTTTATTCTTTCTGTCCCACATCATGGCTCTTGACATGAGACAGGAACTCTAACTTTTTCTTTTAAAAACATGCTTGGATTTAGAGAAGGATAGATCCAGTGTCCAACTCCAAATGCAGCTCTATATATTCATAAGCACACCCACACACACACACACACACACATTCCTTAGTACTTATTTTTCCATCTGTCAGCATTCAATCATCCAGGATCTCTTGAATTTTTGAAGATGTGTATTCCTTTAAAGATAAGAGGAAACCCTGCCCCAACCCTATATAATTTTCTTATCACCTGTATGGTTGGCACCATTGTGAATGAGCTGTCATTTCTCCTTCTTAAAAGGTTTCTCTTTTCTAAACTGAATCTTTATTCATTTTTGATGATATCCATAGTATTTCTTCTCCTGTGGAAACAAGATCAAACACCCTTCCCCATCATAGCACATTTCCTGGCTTTCATCGTGAGGTCAACATATCCTTAAAATAAACTGACTGATTTAAATCAGAAAACTTTTTTTTATTACCCAATATCTCTCTGATGTTGTTGTTCCTTTAAGAACATTATGAAAATTTAAGGTCAATAAAGCACTATGTAATGTATTTCTGGGGGTACATTACACTCTTTTCTGTGAGTTTAACATATTCTTTATAGATATTTGAACTTTTTATAACTACCTGACCTATAGGATTATGGTATACCTGTAATATGATTAATATTATAATAAGCAAAAAAGGTTTCATTTTCTTAGAGACATATACTGAAACAGCTGTCTTTTTTGTGCAGGTATGCCCATGATGTCCATAACTTCTAATAAATGTGTGATTACTGAATCAGCCTTTTCTGAGCTTAAAGTAATGGCCCACTGATAACCTGAATAAGTGTCAATGGTGTAGCGTAAATATTTTAATTTTCCAAATTATGCAAAGTGGAACACATCCATCTTTCAGATATCATTTCTTTGAATACCCATTGGGTTAATCCCTGCAAGTAGTGATGTTTGGTTATAGAAAGAGTAAGTAGGACATCTCTTCATCATCTTCTTAGCTTGTTGCAATGTAATAGAAAACTCTTTCTTTAAACATTTGCTATTGACATGATTTTTTATGAAATTCTGAGGTCTGCAACCCACTTCCAATCAATAATTGATCAATTTCTGCATGACCTTGTGCTAGAGGACATGGAAGACCCATATGGAACAGGATCTGTGTTATGTATATATGACAAAGTCTATTCCTGATTATGTCTTGCACCTGGATAAGTAATGAAGTCAATTCTGTATCATCTGGTATAAATTCAGCATTTTTAATATGCAAGACAACTCTTTGTGCATATTGTGAATCAGTAACTATATTAAGAGGTTCTTTAAAATCCCTTAGCACCATGAGAATAGCATATAATTCTGCCTTTTTGGAAAGTATTATAAGGGCTTTGTTCCACCTTACTTAATTTTTCTGATTTGTTACCTGCCTTTCCTGATTTATTTGCATCAATATAGAATGTATGGGCTCCAGTTATTGCAGCATCATGTACAATTTGGGGAAGAATCCAAGAAGTTCTCTTTATAAGGTTAAGTTTATTACTATTGGGATAATTGCTATTAATCTCTCCTGTAAAAATTAGCACAAGCTCTTTGCCAGGTTCATTGTCTTACCACATGTTTTTTTTTAAATTCAATCAGTAGTAAAGGGCACTATAATCACTGCTAGGTCTATACCTGATAATTGATGAAGTCTCAATTTACCTTTTATTATTAATTCAGAGACTTTTTCCACATAAGTTTTAAATTTTTTACTTGGTTTATGTGGTAAAAATGATCCATTCTAATATAATATCATCTCTCTGCATTAAAATTCCTGTAGGGGAACTTCTGGAAGGCAATATGACTAGAATGCAATTAACATTTTGATTCATCCTAACCACACGTGACTCCTGTAATTTCACCTTAACAATTGTCAATTCCTTTTCTGCTTCAGCTGCTAATTCTCTGGGTCTAGTCAAGTCTTTATCACCATCTAAGGTTTTCTTTAAATGAATTATTAGATCAGGTGTTATCCCAGCAGCTGGTTATAGACTGGAAATGTCTCCTAACAATCTTTTAAAGTCATGGAGTTCACAGTTGTTCTCTCCTAACTGTGCCTTTTGTGTTCTAATTTTCTGCAAACCTATTCTATAACCTAGGTAATTGACAAAATTTCCTCTCTGTATTTTTCAGGAGCAATTTGTAATCCCCATTTTGGCAAAACATTCTTTTTTTTTTTTTTTTCAGTGCAGAACTTTTATTTTTTTTTTCTCTCATGGTTTATTTTTTTTTATATTTAAAAATTTCCATCTCCTTCCCTCCTCCTCCCCCTTCCTTCCCCTCCCCTCCACCCATACCTCCCCTCCCTCCCTCTCAAGGCCAAGGAGCCATCAGGGTTCCCCACTCTATGCTAAGACCAAGGTCCTCCCAACTCCCCCCAGGTCCAGGAAGGTGATCGACCAAGCTGAGAAGGCTCCCACAGAGCCCGTCCATGAAGAACAATCAGAGCCCAGCGCCATTGTCCTTTGCTTCTCAGTCAGCCTCCGCTGTTGGCCACAGTCAGAGAGCCGGGTTTGGTCGCATGATCCATCAGTCCCATTCCAACTGGAGTTGGTGATCTCCCATTAGTTCTGCCCCACCGTTTCCATGAGTGAACGCACCCCTCTCGTTCCTGACTTTCTCCCTCATGTTCTCGCTCCTTCTGCTCCTCATCGGGACCTTGGGAGCTCAGTCCAGTGCTCCAATGTGGGGCTCAGTCACCTTCCCCATCTGTCGCCAGCTGGAGGTTCCCTCACGGTCCTGACTTTCTTTCTCATGTTCTCTCTCCTTCTGCTCCTCATCAGGACCTTGGGAGCTCAGTCCGGTGCTCCAAGGTGGGGCTCTGTCATTTTCTTCGTCTATCGTCAGGTGGAGGTTCTATGGTGATATGCAAGAAATCCATCAGTATGGCTATAGGAACTGGCCTTTTCAGGCTCCCTCTCCTCAGCTGCCCAAGGAACTAACTGGGGGCGTCTCCCTGGAAACCTGGGAACCCCTCTAGGGTCAAGTCTCTTGACAACCCTCAGGTAGCTCCTTAAATTAAGATATATGCTTCCCTGCTCTCATATCCACCCTTCCTATATCCCAAGCACCCCATTCCTCCGAGCTCCCCCTGCTCTCCCCTTCACACTTTTCTCTCCCCATCTTCCCTTGGCCCAGTCTTGCCCAACCCTCAAGTTCCCAATTTTGCCTGGCGATCGTGTCTACTTCCAATATCCAGGAGGATTACTATATCTTTTTTTGGGAGTTCACCTTCTTATTATCTTCTCAAGGATCCCAAATTTATAGGCTCGATGTCCTTTAATTATGGCTAGAAACCGAATATGAGTGAGTACATCCCATGTTCATCTTTATGGGTCTGGGTTACCTCACTCAGAATAGTGTTTTCTATTTCCATCCATTTGCCTGCAAAATTCAAGATGTCATTGTTTTTTACCGCTGAGTAGTATTCTAGCATGTATATATTCCACAGTTTCTTCATCCATTCTTCCACTGAAGGGCATCTAGTCTATCTCCAGGATCTGGCTATTACAAATAATGCTGCTATGAACATAGATGAGCATATGCTTTTGTTGTATGATTGGGCATCTCTTGGGTAGATTCCCAATAGTGGAATTGCTGGGTCCTGGGGTAGGTTGATCCCGAATTTCCTGAGAAACCGCCACACTGCTTTCCAAAGTGGTTGCACAAGTTTGCATTCCCACCAGCAATGGATGAGTGTGCCCCTTACCCCACAACCTCTCCAGCAAAGGTTATTATTGGTGTTTTGGATTTTAGCCAATCTGACAGGTGTAAGATGATATCTCAAAGTTGTTTTGATTTGCATTTCCCTGATAGCTAGGGAGGTTGAGCATGACCTTAAGTGTCTTTTGGCCATTCGAACTTCTTCTGTTGAGAATTCTCTGTTCAGTTCAGCACCCCATTTTTTAATTGGGTTAATTGGCTTTTTACCGTCTAGTCTCTTGAGTTCCTTATATATTTTAGAGATCAGACCTTTGTCAGTTGCAGGGTTGGTGAAGATCTTTTCCCAGTCAGTAGGCTGCCTTTGTGTCTTAGTGACAGTGTCCTTTGCTTTACAGAAGCTGCTCAACTTCAGGAGGTCCCATTTATTCAATGTTGCCCTTAAAGTCTGTGCAGCTGGGGTTATGCATAGGAAACGGTTCCCTGTGCCCATTTGTTGTAGAGTACTTCCCACTTTCTCCTCTATCAAGCTCAATGTGTTCAAATTAATATTGAGGTCTTTAATCCATTTGGACTTGAGTTTTGTGCATGGTGATAGATATGGATCTACTTTCATTCTTCTACAGGTTGACATCCAGTTATGCCAGCACCATTTGTTGAAGATGCCCTCTTTCTTCCATTGTGTACTTTTGGCTCCTTTATCAAAAATCAGGTGTTCATAGGTTTGTGGTTTAAGATCCGGGTCTTCTATACGATTCCATTGGTCAACTTCTCTGTTCTTATGCCAATACCAAGCCGTTTTCAATACTGTAGCTTTGTAATAGAGTTTGAAGTCAGGGATGGTAATGCCTCCAGAAGAACCTTTATTGTATAAGATTTTTTTGGCTATCCTGGGTTTCTTGTTTTTCCATATAAAGTTGATTATTGTCCTCTCAATCTCTGTGAAGAATTTTAATGGGACCTTGATTGGGATTGCATTGAATCTATAGATTGCTTTTGGTAGAATTGCCATTTTTACTATGTTGATCCTCCCAATCCACGAGCAGGGGAGATCCTTCCATTTTCTGGTATCCTCTTCAATTTCTTTCTTCAAAGACTAATAGTTCTTGTCAAATAAATCCTTCACTTCCTTGGTTAGCGATACTCCCAGATATCTTATGCTATTTGTGGCTATTGTGAAAGGTGATACTTCTCTGATTTCCCTCTCTGCTTCCTTATCCTTTGTGTATAGGAGGGCGACTGATTTTTTGGAGTTGATCTTGTATCCTGCCACATTACTGAAGGAGTTTATCAGCTGTAGGAGTTCTTTGGTGGAGTTTTTGGGGTCGCTTATGTATACTATCATATCATCTGCAAATAATGAAAGTTTAACTTCTTCCTTTCCAAATTGAATCCCCTTGATTCCCTTATGTTGTCTTATTGCTATTGCTAGAACTTCAAGCACTATATTGAAGAGATAAGGAGAGAGTGGACAGCCTTGTCGTGTTCCTGAATTTAGTGGGATAGCCTTGAGTTTCTCTCCGTTTAATTTGATGTTAGCTGTCGGCTTGCTGTAAATAGCTTTTATTATATTTAGGAATGACCCTTGTATCCCTAATCTCTCCAAGACCTTTATCATAAAAGGGTGCTGAATTTTGTCAAATGCTTTTTCAGCATCTAATGTGATGACCATATGGTTTTTTTCCTTCAGTTTGTTTATATGATGGATTACATTAATAGATTTTCGTATGTTGAACCTGCCCTGCATCTCTGGGATGAAGCCTACTTGATCGTAATGGATAATTTTTCTAATGTGTTCTTGGATTCGGTTTGCCAGTATTTTATTGAGAATTTTTGCGTCAATGTTCATGAGTGAGATTGGCCTGTAATTCTCTTTCTTGGTTGAGTCTTTGTGTGGTTTAGGTATCAGGGTAACTGTAGCTTCATAGAAGGAATTTGGCAGTGACTCTTGTGTTTCTATATTATGAAATACCTTAAGGAGTATAGGTATTAGGTCTTCTTGGAAGTTCTGGTAGAATTCCGCATTGAAACCATCTGGTCCTGGGCTCTTTTTGGTAGGGAGGTTTCTGATAACAGTTTCTAATTCTTCGCGACTAACAGGACGATTTAGAGCATTTACCTGGTCCTGGTTTAACTTTGGTATATGGTATTTATCTAAAAAACTGTCCATTTCTTTTACATTTTCCAATTTTGTGGCATACAGGCTTTTGTAGTAAGATCTAATGATTTTCTGAATTTCCTCTGTGTCTGTGGTTATGTCCCCCTTTTCATTTCTGATCTTGTTAATTTGCGTGTTCTCCCTCTGCCGTTTGATTAGTTTGGCTAAGGGTTTGTCAATCTTGTTGATTTTCTCCAAGAACCAGCTTCTTGTTTCATTGATTCTTTGGATTGTTTTCTGTGTTTCTATTTTGTTGATTTCTGCCCTCAATTTGATTATTTCCAGTCTTCTACTTCTCCTAGGTGAGTCTGCTTCTTTTTTTTCCAGAGCTTTCAGGTGTGCTGTTAAGTCACCAATGAGCGCTTTCTCCGTTTTCTTTAAGTGGGCACCTAGTGCTATGAACTTTCCTCTTAGCACTGCTTTCATTGTGTCCCATAGGTTTGAGTATGTTGTGTCTTTGTTTTCATTAAATTCAAGAAAGACTTTAATTTCTTTCTTTATTTCTTCCTTGACCCAGGTGTGGGTCAGTAGTTGACTGTTCAGTTTCCATGAGTTTGTGGGTTTTCTGGGGGTAGCATTGTTGTTGAATTCTAATTTTAATCCATGGTGATCCGATAAGACACAGGTGGTTACTAATATTTTTTTGTAGCTGTGGAAGTTTGCTTTGTTACCAAGTATATGGTCAATTTTCGAAAAGGTTCCATGAGCCGCAGAGAAGAAGGTATATTCTTTCCTATTTGGGTGGAATGTTCTATAGATGTCTGTTAAGTCCATTTGGTTCATTACCTCCATTAAGTCTTTCAATTCTCTGTTAGGTTTCTGTCTGATTGACCTGTCCATTGGTGAGAGAGGAGTGTTGAAGTCTCCAACTATTAGTGTGTGTGGTTTGATGGCTGCCTTGAGTTCTAGAAGTGTTTCTTTTACATAAGTGGGAGCTTTTATATTAGGGGCATAGATATTCAGGATTGAGACTTCATTCTGATGGATTTTTCCTGTTATGAGTATAAAGTGTCCCTTTCCATCTCTTCTGATTGATTTTAGTTTGAAGTCAACTTTGTTGGAAATTAGTATGGCCACACCCGCTTGTTTCTTAGGGCCATTTGCTTGATAAACCTTTTCCCAACCCTTTACTCTGAGTAGGTGTCTGTCTTTGTGGTTGAGGTGTGTTTCTTGTAAACAGCAAAATGTTGGATTCTGTTTTCGTATCCAGTCTCTTAGCCTGTGCCTTTTTATAGGTGAATTGAGTCCATTGATATTAAGTGATATTAATGACCAGTGGTTGTTAACTTCAGTCATCTTTAGTAGTAGAGTTTGTGTGTTTCCCTTCTTCTAGTTGTGCTGGTGAAGGGTCGCTAGATGCCTGAGTTATTGTCGGCGTTGTTGGACTCCTTGGTTTGTGATTTTCCTTCTATTACTTTCTGCAAGGCTGGATTTGTGGCTGCGTATTGTTTAAATCTGTTTTTGTCCTGGAATATCTTGTTTTCTCCATCAATGGTGAATGCAAGCTTTGCTGGGTATAATAGTCTAGGCTTGCATCCATGTTCCCTAAGTGTCTGTAGCACATCTATCCAAGCTCTTCTGGCTTTCATGGTTTCCATTGAGAAATCAGGTGTAATTCTGATAGGTTTCCCTTTATATGTTACTTGACCTTTTTCCTTTGCAGCTCTTAATATCTGTTCTTTATTCTGTATGTTTTGTGTTTTGATTATTATATGGCGTGGGGATGCTTTCTTTTGATCCAGTCTATTTGGTGTTCTGTAGGCTTCTTGTACCTTCATAGGAACATCCTTCTTTAGGTTGGGGAAGTTTTCTTCTATAATTTTGTTGAATATGTTTTCTGGGCCTTTGAGTTGTAATTCTTCTCCTTCTTCTACCCCAATTATTCTTAGGTTTGGTCTTTTCATGGTGTCCCAGATTTCCTGAATGTTTTGTGTTAAGAATTTGTTAGATTTGTTTAGTTCTTTAATCTGTGAATTTATTTCCTCTATAGTATCTTCAGAGTCCGAGATTCTTTCTTCCATCTCTTGTATTCGGTTGGAAATACTTGTCTCTGAAGTTTCTGTTCGTTTACTCAGAGTTTCCATTTCCAGTCGTCCCTCAGATTGTGTTTTCTTCAATAACTCCATTTCATTTATCAGGTCTTGTACTGTTTCCCTTACCTGTTTGATTGCTTTTTCTTGTTTTTCTTGGGTATCTTTCAGAGATTTATTTATTTCGTCTACCTTTTTGTTTGTCATCTCCATTTCTTTATGGCAGTTTTTTACCTCCTGTTTAAGGTCCTCTATTATTTTCATAAAGTACTGTTTAATGTCGGTTTCTTCTATATCTTCTGGGGTAGGGTGTTCAATTCTTGTTGTTTCGGGATGTCTGGCTTGTGGTGATGTCATGTTGCCTTTCATGTTGTTGGAGGAGCTCCTGCATTGGCGCCTGCCCATCTCTTCCTTCAAAAGGAGCCCGGAGGCGTTTGGTGTCCTAGACCAATCTTTGCTGTGCCTGACACTGGTTGGATCTCCCCAGTGCCAGAGGAGGACCTATTCCTTGTGTCACAATCTGAAGAAGCCCGCACTCCCTTGCAGGAATCCTCAGACCTGCCTGGAGGCCAGAGTCTGACTCCTCTGGGTGGATGGCCTTAGAACAGGAGCAGGACACCTGAGAACACTCGGGAAAACTTGGGAGAGAGGGACGGGAGAAGCAGACACAAGCCTCCAGAGGGAGCTGGGGGGAGGGGGTCTGTGCTCTCTTCCAGGGCAGGTTGCCCCAGGGTCCGCATTCACTCACCAGTTCAGATGGAATGTCAGGGCACAGGATCAGGGATTCCAGGCAGCCCAGGGTCGCAGCCCAGACAAAAGGGCCAAGGTGGGGGCAGGGCGGGATGGAATACCGCACAGCGAACCTGGCAGCACAATCTGAAGGAGCCTGCACCCCTCTGCAGGGATCCTCAGACCTGCCTGGAGGCCAGAGTCTGACCCCTTTGGGTGGATGGCCTTAGAACAGGAGCAGGACACCTGAGAACACTAGGGAAAACTTGGGAGAGAGGGACGGGAGAAGCAGACACAAGCCTCCAGAGGGGGCTGGGGGGGGGGGGTCTGTGCTCTCTTCCAGGGCAGGTTGCCCCAGGGTCCGCGTTCACTCACCAGTTCAGATGGAATGTCAGGGCACAGGATCAGGGATTCCAGGCAGCCCAGGGTCGCAGCCCAGACAAAAGGGCCAAGGTGGGGGCAGGGCGGGATGGAATACCGCACAGCGAACCTGGCAGCACAATCTGAAGGAGCCTGCACCCCTCCGCAGGGATCCTCAGACCTGCCTGGAGGCCAGAGTCTGACCCCTTTGGGTGGATGGCCTTAGAACAGGAGCAGGACACCTGAGAACACTAGGGAAAACTTGGGAGAGAGGGACGGGAGAAGCAGACACAAGCCTCCATTGGGAGCTGGGGGGAGGGGGTCTGTGCTCTCTTCCAGGGCAGGTGGCCCTAGGGTCCGCATTCACTCACCAGTTCAGATGGAATGTCAGGGCACAGGATCAGGGATTCCAGGCAGCCCAGGGTCGCAGCCCAGACAAAAGGGCCAAGGTGGGGGCAGGGCGGGATGGAATACCGCACAGCGAACCTGGCAGCACAATCTGAAGGAGCCTGCACCCCTCCGCAGGGATCCTCAGACCTGCCTGGAGGCCAGAGTCTGACCCCTTTGGGTGGATGGCCTTAGAACAGGAGCAGGACACCTGAGAACACTAGGGAAAACTTGGGAGAGAGGGACGGGAGAAGCAGACACAAGCCTCCATTGGGAGCTGGGGGGAGGGGGTCTGTGCTCTCTTCCAGGGCAGGTTGCCCTAGGGTCCGCATTCACTCACCAGTTCAGATGGAATGTCAGGGCACAGGATCAGGGATTCCAGGCAGCCCAGGGTCGCAGCCCAGACAAAAGGGCCAAGGTGGGGGCAGGGCGGGATGGAATACAGCACAGCGAACCTGGCAGCACAATCTGCAGGAGCCTGCACCCCTCCGCAGGGATCCTCAGACCTGCCTGGAGGCCAGAGTCTGACCCCTTTGGGTGGATGGCCTTAGAACAGGAGCAGGACACCTGAGAACACTAGGGAAAACTTGGGAGGGAGGGACGGGAGAAGCAGACACAAGCCTCCAGAGGGAGCTGGGGGGGGGGGGGTCTGTGCTCTCTTCCAGGGCAGGTTGCCCCAGGGTCCGCGTTCACTCACCAGTTCAGATGGAATGTCAGGGCACAGGATCAGGGATTCCAGGCAGCCCAGGGTCGCAGCCCAGACAAAAGGGCCAAGGTGGGGGCAGGGCGGGATGGAATACCGCACAGCGAACCTGGCAGCACAATCTGCAGGAGCCTGCACCCCTCCGCAGGGATCCTCAGACCTGCCTGGAGGCCAGAGTCTGACCCCTTTGGGTGGATGGCCTTAGAACAGGAGCAGGACACCTGAGAACACTAGGGAAAACTTGGGAGAGAGGGACGGGAGAAGCAGACACAAGCCTCCATTGGGAGCTGGGGGGAGGGGGTCTGTGCTCTCTTCCAGGGCAGGTGGCCCTAGGGTCCGCATTCACTCACCAGTTCAGATGGAATGTCAGGGCACAGGATCAGGGATTCCAGGCAGCCCAGGGTCGCAGCCCAGACAAAAGGGCCAAGGTGGGGGCAGGGCGGGATGGAATACCGCACAGCGAACCTGGCAGCACAATCTGCAGGAGCCTGCACCCCTCCGCAGGGATCCTCAGACCTGCCTGGAGGCCAGAGTCTGACCCCTTTGGGTGGATGGCCTTAGAACAGGAGCAGGACACCTGAGAACACTAGGGAAAACTTGGGAGGGAGGGACGGGAGAAGCAGACACAAGCCTCCATTGGGAGCTGGGGGGAGGGGGTCTGTGCTCTCTTCCAGGGCAGGTTGCCCTAGGGTCAGCATTCACTCACCAGTTCAGATGGAATGTCAGGGCACAGGATCAGGGATTCCAGGCAGCCCAGGGTCGCAGCCCAGACAAAAGGGCCAAGGTGGGGGCAGGGCGGGATGGAATACCGCACAGCGAACCTGGCAGCACAATCTGCAGGAGCCTGCACCCCTCTGCAGGGATCCTCAGACCTGCCTGGAGGCCAGAGTCTGACCCCTTTGGGTAGATGGCCTTAGAACAGGAGCAGGGCACCTGAGAACACTAGGGAAAACTTGGGAGTGAGTGACGGGAGAAGCAGACACAAGCCTCCAGAGGGAGCTGGCGGGAGGGGGTCTGTGCTCTCTTCCAGGGCAGGTTGTCCCAGGGTCCGCGTTCACTCACCAGTTCAGATGGAATGTCAGGGCACAGGATCAGGGATTCCAGGCAGCCCAGGGTCGCAGCCCAGACAAAAGGGCCAAGGTGGGGGCAGGGCGGGATGGAATACAGCACAGCGAACCTGGCAGCACAATCTGAAGGAGCCTGCACCCCTCTGCAGGGATCCTCAGACCTGCCTGGAGGCCAGAGTCTGACCCCTTTGGGTGGATGGCCTTAGAACAGGAGCAGGACACCTGAGAACACTAGGGAAAACTTGGGAGAGAGGGACGGGAGAAGCAGACACAAGCCTCCAGAGGGAGCTGGGGGGAGGGGGTCTGTGCTCTCTCGGCAAAACATTCTTTACTTCTTCAAACATTTTTTCTAAAATATCTGCTTTTGAATCACATAATGAAATGTCATCCATGTAATGGTAAATTATAGACTTAGTAAATTGCTTAGATATTATTTCCAATGGTTGACTTACAAAGTATTGGTACAGTGTAGGGCTATTGAGCATTCCTTGTGGGAGAATGATCCATTGATATCTTCTAGTAGGCTGAGAATTATTATAAGTAGGCACTGTGAGGGCTATTTTCGATCCTATTCTTGTAGAAGTATAGTGAAGGATTGGACCACTTCTGACTTTGGGACCTGTGAGAGGCCTATCAAGCAGTTTCCCAGTGATATCAGGTTGCTTTGACTGCCTTTTGTTGATTTGCACTCATTGGTCCAAAGTCAGCCTTTTCCACACCTTCGGTAGATAGATAGATAGATAGATAGATAGATAGATAGATAGATAGATAGATAGATGATAGATAGAGATAGATAGATAGATAGATGATAGATAGACGATAGATAGATAGATAGATAGATAGATAGATAGATAGATAGATAGATAGATGATAGATAGATAGATGATAGAGCTAGAGAGATAGAGAGATATCTGAAGGCTGATTCTTCCTATTCCTGCCATTTCCAGAGGAGATATTATTACTAGGAATTCCTTCTCTACAATTCCTTCTCAGATGTCCTATTCTACCACAATTAAAACATTTGTCATTTTGATGTCTCCTCATTCCTTTGGAAATTGCTTCTCCTAACCAACCTTCAGTATTATAGTTAAATGTCTCAATATTCATTGTATGCAGGATCTATTCATCCATAGATGCTGATCTAACCTTCAAAGGCCCAAGTATCTTTTTTGCATTCTACAGTGGCATTTTCAAAAGCCAGAGATTCAATAAGTAATTATCTAGCATCTGGTTCTGTTACTCCTACTTGTACAGCCTTAGTTAATCTTTGTAAAAAGTCATTATAGGGTTCTCTCTGGCCTTGTTTAATCCTGGTATATGATTCATTTTATTTTCCCAGTTCTTGAATCCTGCCCCAAGATTTAAGTCTGTTTTGTGGCATAGGGTCAACATTTGTTTGTCATAAAGAGCTTGAACCTGTGGTTCAACATAAGTGCCCTCACCAAGAATTTGATCCTTTAAGTCTTAAGTCCTTTTGATTTTCCCTGTTGTTCTAAAAATTTAGCCTCTTCCTTGAAATAACATCTAAACATCAACTGGGGCCCATTATCCAAGACTTCTGATACTAAATGGAGCCAGTCATGTGATGTCACATTAATGCTAAAAGACCATGTCTTTATCACCTCCCTAACAAATGCAGAATGCAAGCCATAAATTACAGCAGCTTGCTTAATCTTATTTAGATTATTTATTCATATAGGTATCAATCTTCCTTCTTTGCATCCTTTTGGCCTTTAGAACTTGATCCTTTGTCAGAGTAGATTATAGGTAGGAAGATAAAACCCTGGTTAAGTCATCTCTGACAGCTACTGGCAATGTTAAATACTGTCCTTCTGCCTTCTTTCCCTGTTCATCAGCTCCAATAATTTCCTCAATCATTTCAAATTCTTTACTATTATCTTTTATAAAACATTAATCTCCTAAACTGTATATATTTCTAGTGATTTTATTAAGGCATCTATATAGCCTCTGGCCTTCATTCTGCACGTGATTCCAAAGTCTTAGGTTATATGCATGCTTTTCATTGGCATAAATAGTATAAGATGCCATGCCCAAGTGGGTGAGTATCTTATAGGCTACTGGCTGGAGAAATTCTTACAGCAGAATTCCATACACACATATAATGGAATCCATTGGCAGTTGCTCCATATTGAAGTAACAGACTTAACACATCTATCCATTCACTTTTAATAGCTAGAATACAGCAGTAAGAGAAATAACTGTCAGTAAAACATATTAATAAAACTGGACACCTTTGTGACATTCTAGTCATTTTATACACCTTAGAATGCACAATGCTCATTTCTAAACATTTATTCCAACTCTTTGAGTCCAAATCCCTTTACATATGTATAGAACTTTCCATGTGAATACAAAATTATTCTCAATGCTACATTAAAAGAGATAGATAAAAAGGAAGCAAGAAGGAAACATTTACTCTCTCTGATAAGGGTGACAATGTATTCCTAGTTTTGTTAAAAATGTGGCTGAGAGTTGAACAAGGTATACAGTACTGAAGAAATGGCCTGGAATAACAATCTCAATAAAAGATAGAAAGGTTTGCTGTCATCACCATCTTACCACAAGTGACAAGAGTAACCCTCAAAGTAAAGGGAAGTTCTCCATCTTAGACATTTTTATGAACAACAACCATGATTAAACTACATTTTTATACATCCACTAAGAAAAGTGGAGTAAAAACTTGTAATATGTATTGGGTTCAATTCTTTATTTTTTTATTTTATTTATTTTTTTATTTAAATTTTATTAAAAATAAAAAATTCCACCTCCTCCCATTTCCCTCCGCCACCTCCCACTCTCTCCCCCTTCCTCTTCAGTCCAAAGAGCAGTCAGGGTTCCCTGCCCTGTGGATAAAGAAGCAGAGAGGGAAATCAGAGAAGCATCACCTTTCATGATAGCTACAAAGAGCATAAATTGGAAACAGGGTGGTGGTGGCACATGGCTTTAATCCTAGCACTTGGGAGGCAGAGGCAGGAGGATCTCTGTGAGTTCAAGGCCAGCCTGGTCTACAAGAGCTAGTTCCAGGACAAGTTCCAAAACCACAGTGAAACCCTGTCTAGAAAAAAAAAAAACAAATAGCATAAATTATCTTGGGGTAACTCTAACCAAGGAAGTGAAAGATCTATTTGACAAGAACTATAAGTCTTTGAAGAAAGAAATTGAAGAGGATATCGGAAAATGGAAGGATCTCCCTTGCTCTTGGATTGGGAGGATCAACATAGTAAAAATGGCAAATCTACCAAAAAGCAATCTATATATCCAATGCAATCCCCATCAAAATCCCATCAAAATTCTTCACAGACCCTGAGAGAACAATAATCAACTTTATATGGAAGAACAAGAAACCCAGGATAGCCAAAACAATCTTATACAATAAAGGAACTTCTGGAGGCATTACCATCCCTGACTTCAAACTCTATTACAGAGCTACAATATTGAAAACAGCTTGGTATTGGCATAAAAACAGAGAAGTCAACCAATGGAATTGAATAGAAGACCTGGATATTAACCCATAAACCTATGAACACTTGATTTTCGACAAAGGAGCTAAAAGTAAGAAGCTAAATGGAAGAAAGAAAGCATCTTCAACAAGTGGTGTTGGGTTCAATTCTTTGCCTGGTTTCAACTTTGCATCTTACAAAGATATTCCCTGGGGACCAAGATGGTTCAGTACAAAAGGCCACTTACTATCAAACAATGACATGTGTCCAATCTCTAGAGCCCACAGTGGAAGTGATTTCAGGAAGCTATGCTTTCACTTCCACATGGATGTTGTGGAATTTCTGTGCCTGCACACACACACAAACACAAACACATGCGCACACACACACACATGCATGCACACACACACACACACACACATACACACACACATAGGCACAGACACACACAAATGATAATTTTTTAAAAAAAATATACCCCTGATGGGGCTGGAGAGATGGTTCAGTCTTTAAGAGCACTGGCTGCTCTTCCAAAGGTCCTAAGTTCCATTCCCAGAAACCATGTGGTGACTCACAACTATCTGTAATAAGATGTGGTGCCCTCTTCTGGCATACAGGCAGGCTTCTGTATACACACTGCATAAATACATCTAAAAAAATAAAAGAAATAATCTACCTCTTGCATATGAGGAGAATCTACCATAATGCTTAAGAAATAAGATCATACAAATGCTCATAAAGCTCCAGCAAAAAAATACTACAAAATATTATATATGTGAGGCTACTATATAATTATAATAGAAAGAGCTGAAGTGTTTATTAGGTTTAGAGTCATATGCTTGGGCAAGGAAAAGAAAGGTTTTTGTTAATTTTTAAATTTTATTTTACATATGAACAACTTCCCCTCCCTCTTCTTCCATTTCCTCCCCCACCTCCCTTGTACTCCCCATCCACTCCTCCTCTCTATTCCGAAAGCATAAGGCCTCACATGGGAGTCAATAATGCATTGCTTATCAAGTTGAGGCAGAACCAAGCTTCTCCTCCCCTGCCATCAAAGCTGAACAAGGCATCCCACCAGAGGGAATAGGTTCCAAAACACAGGTCATACACCACAGACAGGTCCTGGTCCCACTGCTAGTGGCCCCACAAACAGACCTAGCTATACAACTGTTACCCACATATAGAAAGTCTAGATCAGTTCCATGCAGGTTCCCTAAGTCCATAAGCTTCCATGATCATGGGAGAGTTGTCTTTGTGAGTTTCTCCATCATGATATTACTTCTTCTTGCTCATATAATCCCTCCTCCCTCTCTTCAACTGGACTCTCACATCTTGGTCCAGCACTTTGCTGTGGATCTCTACATCTACTTCCATCAGTTATTGGATGAAGGTTCTATAATGACAATTAGAGTAACCATCAATCTGATTACAGGAGAAGGCCTATTCAGATACCCTCTCCACTACTGCTAGGAATATTAGCTGGGATCATTCTTGTGCATTCCTAGAAGTTTCTCTGTTAATAGGATTCTCCCTACCCACATAATTGTCCCCCTCTATCAAACTATCTCTTTTAATGCTCTGCCACTGAATACCCCCCAACTCAACAATCCCAATCCCTAAAGTTCCAATCCCTTGCTCTCTATCTCCCCACTCCGAGTTTGCACAAGAGATCTCATCTTCTTTGCCTTCCAGGGACAATCCATGTGTCCCTATTAGTGTCCTCTGGGTTACCTAGCTTCTCTGTGGCTATGGATAATAATCTGATTATCTTTTGTTGTACATCTAATTTCCACTTATGACTGAGTACATACTGTGATTGTTTTTCTGTGTCTCTATTATCTCATTCAGGATTATTTTTTTCTAGTTCCATCCATTTGCCTGCAAATTTCACAATGTTATTGTTTTTTAATACTGAATAATTCACCATTGTATAAACATACCACATGGGAAAGAAAGTTTTTAAAACAAAGTAATAGACTTAATATATTTTGTATGTTAACTTAAGTAGATTACTTATACACATACACACACACACACACACACACGGGAGGAATTTTAACTATTTAAAAACAATTTATTTTTTAAAAATTTTTTATTTCAATCACATAGTTACTCTTCTAGAGTAAAGGTGGGAAATGGGAATCAAGACTCTCAGGTATAAAATAAGGAAGTCACTAAACATCTGAGTGACAAGTATTACTTGGAAAACATTAATATAGATAAAGCAATGGGGAACTAAAACTCTTAAAAATGAACCAGGTGTGGTGGCACAAGTCTTTAATCCCAGCACTTGGGAGCAAAGGCTAGCAGATCTCTCAGAGTTTAGGGTCAACCTGGTTTAAAATGAGAATTCCCTGACAGGGCTGTTACACAGAGAACCCTGTCTCAAAAAAAAAATTCCTTAATAGTGTATGATAAAGTCAAGCACGGTGACATATGTGTTTAATGCTACTACTTGGAAGTTAGTACTTAGAAGCAAACATTGGCAGATTTCCATAAGTTCAAGGCCAACTTGGTCTACATAGGGAAAAAGAGGGTACATAGAGAGATCCTCTCTCAAAAGAAAAGAAGAAAATATATAATGAGAAATAAATGTCACTATTATTACCAGAAGATGAGTACCATTGATAATGTCATTAATTTTACAGAGGAATGTATATCAAAACTTACTACTTTGGTAAGGCCTCAAGGAATGCTTATGATTTAAAAACATTTTTTGCCTTGAGAATTTTCTGGAAGATAATGATAGCGAAGGTGTTTACTTTCAGTGTCACAAGTACATTGTATAGCTGATTTCTATGTTTATCAGAAACTCTTTCCATTGTTAACAGAGTTAAACCTACACAAGATAAAACAGAGAGCAACAATTTATGTAGCTCCTCCTATTTCAACATTGAGAAAATTTAAGGCCTAATACTTGAGAGACAGTTCTTTACTGAGAAAATTTACTTTTACAACTCCAATCTCTACTTTGGAAGAATTAAGTTATCTATGTCTTTATCAAACTGAGGGCAGTAACCAGACTATTGATAAAAGTAAACTTTTGCAAGAGTATGCTTCCAAAAAAGAAAGCATTATTTTCTACAAGCATACTTTCTCAACCATCTGGAGTAGAGCAGTCAGAAAGTGCCAATGTAAAAGTTAGATGTTCAGTCTGAATGCCCAACCTGTTGCCCATATAGTCAAGGACAGCTATAAATGAAGTGCTACACAAAATCATAAACTTAATACAGCATTATAAGATTTCTTTCTAAATTTTTAACTCAACTGCAAGTTTCTCAGCCATAGATTTTACCAATGGCACTGTGTAATGCAACTCAAAAGGTTTGACACACTTGATAGAAAGTAACTCTAAAAAAAAAACCCAACCATTGAGGAATCTACATCACTGAGTAGTTCTGTATTCCATGGAGACAGTGAGCATGACAATAAAGCAGAAAGGTAAAAAAATGGCACTAAAAATCTATAAGAATGCTTCGACCTTGAAAGCTGCTGAGATCAAAAGAAATGACATGGACAATAAAAATTTAAATTGACTAGGTGATCTTAACAGGAAAGGATCACTTTCTGCTACATTTGGGGAGGGACTTCATTATTTATTTATTTTTATCCTCTGTTGGGAGCAGTGAGACCCCAGATCCTGAATTTCTTGTAATCCCCTGATCTGAGTGCCTGCAGCTGTTCTGAGCACGAGACCTTCAAAAGTTCCTGATGGCAGAGTGGTTTCTGGTGGGTTTGGCTGGGGCTTGGCTATCTCTATATAATCTGCCCCTGAACAAAATAAAGGGGGCATTCTTGGGGAATTCAAGGATGACCCGTGTCATTGTCTGTCTGTGTGAGTCTTTGTGTATTTTAACCTCCTGCCCCTTGCCCAAAACTCGGTAACTGGGTTCAAGCGCACCAAGCGCAGACACGAGGGCATGGTGTGCGGCAATCCTCTCTCAAAATAAGAAGCATGCTTCGTTCCTTTTATTGTAGTTGTATTTGTATCTTCACCTCCAATTGCACAACTCTGTATTTCTTAGAGTGCTACTTAGATTCCTTCTCACTCTCTCTCATCATTTCCTCTCAATTCCTCTGTTTAAGCTGTGAATTGGTTTCAAGGCTCTCACTCCCAAAGTAAACAAACAAGAACTGAAGAGACAGATCAGGCAGTAAAGTGCTTGCCTTACAAGTATTAGGATCTGAGCTGGATGCCCAGCACTCATGTTAAGTCAGACTTTGGGCCTGGAAGGATGGTTCAATGGCTGAGATTGCTTGTTCTTATTACCGAGGACTAGAGCTTGAGTCTAGTTAACATTTTACACATATAATTAATAATAATAATAATAATAATAATAATAAAGTAATTGAATTAAAAAACAAATAAATGATGTCGAGTCATGGAAGAATATACCCAGCATAAAACTGTGGCCTTTACACACCCCCTCATACTCTTTTAAACACATACATACATCACATTCATACACATATGCATACAGTTACCCATGAGTATACATACAAACAGTTGTTTTATTCTATCATTGTATGATGGGAATGTCTATCCCACACTCATGGTAGCCTGTTTTGATCAAAGACACTCAAGTGGAGAAAACTTGCTTCAGAGTTTGACTTATAGCTGTTTTAGATGAGACTGAATTTTTGAATTGGTATTAGAACAATATATAATTTTGGGGACTGAGAATGAGATTATATTTTACATTGTGAGAAGGATTTGAAATGTAAACAAAATACTGTGGTCTGAATAGTATTTTGTCTACATTAAAGTTCAGATGCTAGGAATGATCTCTAATTCAACAGACCTGGAAAGTGGAACCTAATAACTACAAGATATAATAAGAATGTTATAAGAGAAAAAATGAAAAGGAGACCTGGTGACTGTTCTTCCAGAGGACCTGGGTTTGATCCCCAGAAACCACACTTGAGCCCACAACTGTTTATAACTCAATTTCAAGAGATCCAATGTCCTTTTGTGGCTCATCAGACACCAAGCACACATGGGGGTCACAGATAAACATCCAGGCCACTCGTAGACAATGAAATAGAATAAATCCTTTTTAAAAGCAAGCAAGGAAGGGAGGAAGGAAGGAAAGAAGGAAGGAGGAGTACTTAAAAAATGACTAAAGATTTTTCCCAATTTAAGGTCCAGTATCAACCAGAGAAACAGGAAGTGAAGAGAACACCAAGATAAATGCAAAAACAAACATGAACACAAAATTTGTTGGCCTAGGGAGATCGTTCTGTGAATAATACCCATTTTGTGTATGTATGCAATCCATATTTCAGGTTCCTAGAACCTTGAATACCAGAATGTAATCAATGTATTCCTACAACATGTGAAGCAAAGATAGGTGAACCACCACAAGCTCATGAGTCAGCAGGGAATACACATAAGTGAATAACAAGGGACCCTGTCTTGAACAACTAGGAAAGTTGTTCTCTGACCTCTACTTGCGAACCTCTACTTTTGAACTGCCACACTTACTCATAATAACAATCACACATATCATACACATATATATTTGTATACTCAGATTTAAAATAAACCATAACACATATATGATTTCATAGTACAGAAAACTGAAGGATAAAGGAAAAGAAGTCCAGGGTTGGGGGAAAAATCAATTGTTAAAGAGATTGCCATGAAAGTCAAAGGACTAGAATATGATACCCATAACATATATTTTAAAAGCAGAACATCAGGCTGGAGAGATGGTTCAGTAGTGAAGAACAGTAACCTTTTTTTTTCCCAGAAGAACAAAGTTCAAGTCCAAGAACCCACATGAAGGTTCATAGCCCTTTCTTGCGCCAGCTCCAGAGAATCTGATACCCCCTGGCTTCTTTGGGTACTGAACACATGTGGTGAATCAAGCATAAGCAAACCAAATACCCAAACCCATGGAGAGAGACAGAGACAAAGAGAAAACAGAGACAGACACACAAAGAGAAAGAAAGAGAGAGAAAGAGAGGAGAAACAAGAAATAGTCAAGAATACTTGTAATGCTAGCTTTGAAGAGAGACAGACAACTGGAGTATACTTGAAATTTACTTCATTCACTCAATTTTGAGATATGCCACTATAATTTATGCAAGTGTATTTTTAGTCAATACTAATCATAAATTAATAGGTTAGAAATACCATGTTTATGGAAAAAGACTTCCACAACTTAATCATTATAGTAAAGCAGAAGAAATTTTTACTGTAAATTGGGGGCATTAAATCATTAAACTTCAATTGTATTATATTAACATATTTATATACAGTTTGGAAATTAGACATTGTCTCAACTAATGTGGTCACACACTTTTTAACCTTAAAAGCAATTCCACATTGATATGCTTCTCAACAGAGAAAAAGTGACTGAGAATATTGTCAAATAAAGGAAGCTTGTCCTTATACTATATTAGTGATATCCCAAATGGGAAGTATACTATAGAAAACTTTGTTCCAGAATAAATCTATGGAGAGTGAGCAAATATTATAAGAGGCAATGGGATCATACCCTATTGTGAAGAGACATAAGGGAAACACACATTAACTATGCTAAGAGGATCTTGTTGAGATGCTGATTTCAACAAATTGTTATATATGCACATGAGAGAGAGAGTAATCAATGAAATTTCAATGCTACATTGATATCAGGCATTGCTGACAGAATATTTTATTACTTTAGATAAGGTAAATGATATGTATTATGCTTGTGAAGGTTATTGGTTCCTCTCTACTACCTGTTGGTAATGCCCGATGGCTGACAATAACACATACTTATATGATCCAATATGCAGAAATTAAGCTGGTCCCCAGTTAGAAATTTCATGCCTACTGATTTAATATTTGTGATACTGGAACATACTTGGTTTGCAACCAGATGAGAAAGGTAATCATCAGTATGATTCAGTTACAAATCCTGCTGCTTACCTACAGTAGTGAACTATCTGGAGCTTATACTGTTACAACATTGTCAAAAATGTTACTGAAGTAACCAACCACTTTTGTTTTTTGAACTTAAGGCCTTTCCCATGAAATGGTACTGTCTTCAATAGGGTTACTACTGCTGTGGAGAGACATAATGACCAAAACAACCCTTATAAAGGAAAAACATTCAATGAGAGTGGCTTATGTTTTTAGAGGTTAAGTTCATTATCCTCATGGTGGGACTGGGTAGCATGTTATTGGACATGGTGCTGGAAAAAAAGCTGAGAATGGCAAAGCAGCTATGTCTTGGTTCCACAGGTAACAGGAAGTAGTCTGAGACACTGCACATGACTTGAGAATATATGGGACCACAAAGCCCACCTCTGTATTGATACACTTCCACTAAAAAGGGATAACTCCCAATAGTGTCTTTCACTATGAGTGTATGGAGACCAATTTCTTTCAAACTACCACAAGGACCTATACCTGATACTGCTAATATGAACAAGAATCTAAGTCAAGATATGTCACAGGAATAGAAATAAAACCTAACACTTATTTTTCTAAGAAACATGAAGTAAAATGACCCTAACTGATTTAAATGCATAGATCCCTCCACCCATATTAGAGAAGCTTCTTCTTGCTAGATAAGAATTAACCAAGAAACTCATAAATGGAAAATGTGCAGAGTGAGAGACTTTAGAATACTCAGTCCTAAATTGAACATTTTCATCAAAGACTTTCTTCAAGGCTGAGGAATCTATGTGAAAGAGGAGGCAAAAAAAATTCTAAGACCCAGAAGTGATGGATGATTCCAAGAAAACAGCATCTTCAGACACAACAAGATTAAACATGTGAACTCATGGCAACATGCACAAAACCTGCAAAAGTTCAAGCAAGACTAAGTCCCAACACTGGGAAGGTGAAGCAAACACTGACTCACAACCTCATTCAAAATACATTTTGCAATAGAGACCAGCTGGCAATGGGAAAATCAGTTTTCTCAAATTGGGTATATAAACACTTTAGGACAGACAACGTGGGTATTTCTGTGGGCTTTTTGTTTCAATTTGATTTTTTTTACTCTTTTTTGGAGGGGTGTCTTATTGGTCTTTTTGTTATTTATATTATTTTTTGTTTCTGTGTTTGTGAGTTATTTTTGCATTTTGATTCATTTTTGTTCTTCCTTTTTGAGTTTTTTTTTGGTTTTTATTTTGAAAGAAAGAAGAAAAAGGATGATAAAGTCATATGGATAGACAGGTGGGGAGTACCTAATATGAATTAGAGGATACATGAAATACATGATCAAGTATATTGTATGAAAATTTATTTAAGTTAAAAATTAGGTTTTAACAAAATTGAATCGCTAGACTGTACTCATGTATTCTGTTTTAACATAATCAATGACTGAGTTATGCCTATAATCTGATCATTGTTTAACAAGATAAAGGAGAATTTCAAGTTCATGGCCAGCCTGAGCTACATAACAAAAATCTGACTGAACAAAAATGAACTGAAGATGTGATTCAATAATATAACATTTGCTTAGCATAGATTCTATCTGAACCACTATAAATAGATGAATAGCTAAATAGATAGATGATAGATAGATAGATAGATAGATAGATAGATAGATAGGAGATAAATAGATATGGCAAATGATTTTTATTTAAATAATGAAGTAGAAACATTATGTGGAGCTACAATATAATTATCAGTGGTGATGAACTGAAAATTATTGAAACTGAGTATCAGATATAGGGCAATTTATTGCATATACTTTGTAATTTTATATATATTCAAAATTTTTGTTAAGAAAAATATTCAAAAATTCCAGGTGAAACTTCAAAATAAGGATTTATGGAATGCAGAGAAGATTCAGAAGTTAAGAGCATTCAGAGAACCTGGATTCAATTTCCAGTAACCATATTATGCCTCACAGCTCTCTGTAACTCCAGATCCAGTTGATCTGATCTCTTCTGGCCTCCAAAAGCACAAAATATAAATGTATAAAAATCACCCATATACATAAAATAAAATTAATTTAGAAAATATTAGTGAGCATTTAATAATCATTTTATGAGTATTTGAAATAATTTAATGTACATGTATTTGGAATTTTCAGAAACATGTAAAAATAAAAATATAATTGAACACATTTCTACTAACTCATTAAGGTTGAAATCACATTTTCCATATTAATTAAGGAATGCTGGGTTAGGCATAGTGGTACTTAGGTATAGTGGTACATACCTGAAATCCCAGGACCAAGAAGCAGAGTCATAAGAATCACCACAACTTCACAATGAATTTGATGTAGACCAGTCTCAACTACATAGCAAGTCTCAAAAGAAAGGGAAGAAAGGAAGTGTACAGATTTCTAATTGAGGAAGAATGCTTGCTCTGGACACATGAGGACCTGAGAACCATTATCTACATAAAAACTAGACAGCTGTGGATGCCTCTATAATCAGAACACTTTGGATAGAAAAAAAAAAGGATGCCAATACCTCTTTGTCCGGCCAGCCTTGCTGATAAGTTTCCAGTAGAGTTAGAGACCCCAGCTCTAGGCAATAAAGCTGAAAGCAATAAAGAAAGACATCCAACATTTTGTTTTTTCCTTGTGTGCATAAAAATGTACAGGTATTCATTTCACATTTATGTATGACACAATGTACAAAATAAATAAATATTTTTAAATCAAAACATTTCACTGAGCATTCCATTAGAAAAGGTACTTAATGAACTTATGTATTTCGTGGCATTTGATGGAGGAGAGTCATCTGTCTATGTGTTACTTTTATTGGTTAATAAAGAAACTGCCTTGGCCCTTTAATAGGACAGAAAATTAGGTAGGCAGAGTAGACAGAACAGAATTCTGGAAGAAAGAAGGCAGACACTTCAGGCTGTCGCCATGCTTCTCCTCTCTAGATGGACGGGGGTTAAGATCTCTCCTGGTAAGTGACCACCTTGTGGTGCTACACAGATTACTAAATATGGGTTAAAGCAAGATGTGAAAATTAGACAATAAGAGACTGGAATGAATGGGCCAGGCAGTGTTTAAATGAATACAGTTTCCATGTAATTATTTTGGGTAAAGCTAGCCAGGTGGTGGGACACAGCCTGCGGTTCCATCTACAGATATTACTATAAATAACTGTACCAACTTACATCACAATGCGGTAAGATCTATCAGTTGTAAAACACACTCTGATTTTGAGACTAAGATTTGGACAATAATTCTAAGAAATTATTATAGTCAATGAGGCTGTGAAGAACACCAAACAAGCTGTTCATCTCCTCTATTTTGGTGTGTCCTGGGAAATCTATTAGGATACTTGTGTTATATATGGATTTGCAATTGCATATAGATACAATTGTATCTATCTATGACTTTGTAAGTTGTATGTGTATTCTAATCTCCATCATGTACCTCATTTTTCTATGTAATCTACAGTAAAATACACTTTTTGTTACATCAATTTATCCCATTTTTTTCTTACTGCATCTTTTTTGAACCATAAACCATAGATTAGCTGCTAAAGCTATTGCTAATATTGTGGCTACAGTGACATCTGGTGGCAATAGTACAGAAACTACATGATAATGACATTTCTTCTCTATTGCTGTTAATTTTATCTATATAACCTTATTTTTCTGTTGTGACTCTATTCAAATAAGGTAATAAGTATACCCAAGATGATAGAAGTGTTTAAGTACCATTCTGGCTACAAATGATAATACCCATTAGTGGTGATCCTTTAGGCAGTGTGGCTAGCAAACATATTGAATCTATCATTTCAAAACTGTCACTAGATATGCAGGATTTCCCCCAGTTATTCATGTCTCAACTAAAGTTTTTATATCATGATTATAAAGGGCTTTTCCATCAAAATGGATACATGTCAAATTACATATATGTATACACACACACATATATATATTCATAAAAATTTCTAAAGTGTTTTACAATCATTAATCTTAGCTTAAATGTATAGCATTTTATTAGCTTTTAGAAATGTCTAAAATTATGAAGTTGCAATTTTGTCCTACAATTTTTTTTTAAATATCAAGCTAGGCACGGTAGTTTTTGATATCAGAACACAGGCAGACAAATACTTTCAGTTTCAATCCATCCTGGTCTATGTAGTGAGTTCTAGTTGAGCCAAATCTAAACAGTAAGACCTTGACTAAAACAACAAACATTGTATAATTGCAGTAGTTAATGAACTTAATCATCTATAACTGATGGAGAAAATCAACACTTAATGGTACAAGAAATAGATCATGGTGACTATTCCAATACAATTTTATATATTACAACAGATGATTAATAGCCACTTAAATATCAGATATTATATGCAGAAAAAATCAACACTTAATGGTACAAGAAATAGATCATGGTGACTATTCCAATACAATTTTATATATTACAACAGATGATTAATAGCCACTTAAATATCAGATATTATATGCAGAAAAAGATCCCTTAGTTACATATAAGAAGAGAAACATCCTAAAATTCTACTTTCTTATTCTGTACTAATTACCACTCCATATATTTTCCCATCAGCACAAAGTCAAGAATAACATTTTAATTTAAAAATCTAAAACCCCTAAGGAATGTGGAATATAGCTCAGTGATATAAAAGTGTATATTGTGAGTTCTAGGGTTCAATCACTGCTATTGAAAAATAACAATAAAATTAGCAGTCCTTATTCATTCTTCTGAGGATATCTTCTTTAAAAATTATGACCGTAAATTGTAGAATATTTACTGTTATCCAAAGTTTTTAATTCACACAACAGAATTCTCTTTACAGGAATCAACTCTGTAAGTAATGATCCATATCTTGACTTATTGAAATAATTTAAATCTCTAAGTATTTCTTAGCAAAGAAAACATGTACTGGCCAAAAATTGTCCCCAATTCCAAGTATTCCTACTTTTTAAGACATTGTTTTTCTCTTTTAACCATTACAGTTGGTAATGATAATATATAAATACTTGACTAATGGCAATAATAACCATGAAGCATGAAGGATACTTGCATAGATTTTGCAATCATCTAGTTTGATTGTTATAGCCTTGCTGTGGTGGTTTGAAAGATAAAGGTATCCAAAGGGAGTGAAACAGTTAGTAGATATAGACTTTCTGAAGAAAAGTGTGTGCCACTGTGGGTGCAGGCTTTGAGTCTCTTTTGCTCAAGCTTCCTTTACTGTGACAGTCAGTAGACTTTCTATTGCCTCTGAGTCAAGATATAGGACTCTCAGCTCCAGCACAACATCTGCCTTCATACCACTGTTCTTATCACCACGATGCTAATGGACCAAACTTCAGAAACTGTAAGCAAGTCGTCAATTCAATGTTTTCATTTTTAAGAGTTACTACTGTCATATGTCTCTTTATAACAATAAAAACCTGACATACACAGAAGTTGGTATCAGGGACTAGGATATTGTTTTGATAAGTTTGAACATGTGTTTGTTGGGAGGAATTTGGAGTTTGGTAGTTTGGGTAACGAAAGCATTGAAATGCTATAAGCATTTCTTAATGGGCCATACTTGTAGGAACATGTAAGGAGCTAAGAGTTATTTGAACTATGAAAGGATCACTCAAGTGGATTCAGAGAAGAAAAATTTTAGTGCATTGCCTAGAGGCCATTCTTATGATATTTTGGTGAAGGAAGCAATTGTCTTTTCTCCTTGTCTGAAGAATCTTCCAGAGGCTAAAGTAAGAGTTTTAGTGTAATTGCTTCGGTAGAAGAAATCTCAAAACAGCCTAGTATAGACACTGTCATGTAGATATTAATGACAATTCTAATGAAAATACATAATGAAAAGTGTTATGGTTTTTGTCCCTGGTCCCTTTAAGAGGCAAGCCATGCCCACTCCCGGCGACCCTGACCTCTCGCCACCATCTTGGATTTCTCTCTTACTGTTCCCCTCCTGGCAGGCGCACATGTTTTCCCCGGCTTTTCCCTTCTCTCTGTCTGCCTCCTTTCTCTTCTCCTTCTTTTCCTACTCTCTCCTCTCTCTCCTCTATGTAATAAATGTCCAGTTCTATGCCTGCCTACTCTGTCTATGTGCCTTTTGCCTGCCACCTGTTCACACCTGACTGCTTGGGTGGCTCTCCTGGACCCACGGGGGGGGGGGGGGGGGGGGGGGGGGGGGGTGGGGGGAGGCGAGGGGAGGGCTCACCGCATGGAAAGCAGGCAGCCCCTCCAGGAACCTTGGAGCGAGCAGCTGGGGACCCACCAGGCTTCTGCTGCTCTGTGAGCTCGCCGCCTTCCCACATGGCCCCCTGGGATCTTGCAGGGACCCATAGTCATCTCTGCCTTGGAACTGGCTGCTCCCAGAGTCCGCTGCCTGCCTACAGCTGCTGCCTGGGACTCGCCAGCATTTAAAAAAAAACAAAAAACAAAAAACAGGTTAGGAATATTTCCTAAGCAAGCTCTTGACAACGTAAAAATTCCCAATCAAGCCAAATCAAAACAAGCCAAATTAAGAAATATCCAGGTTTAATGGGAAATCTTCGCTCTCGGGTGGCCCTGAGGGGGAAACCAGGAAGCCGCGGGAATGCAACCCCCAGGAGGAAGAAAGGGAGACCATGTGTTCTTCTTTAGAGGGATCACTTAAGTACCCTGGGGAGTGGTTTTGACCCCACCCCCAGGGAGGAGTCAGGACCTGGCCTGCTGGAATTTGAAGTAGCAAGTAGTTGAGCAAGAAAAAATATTTGAGGAGAAAAAGTGTAGCATAAATAATAAAAATCTGGGGACAGAAATTGGGGTTTAACCTGAAAACCAGATAAGCAAGGCAACCAAGCCATTAGAGAAGTCTTACCTCTACCAAGGCTGGTAGATCAAAAGCTAAGCAGCTAAGCCAGTCTCTCCTTCCATTTTATATTTCCTCTAGTGCTGGGATTAAAGGCATGTGATTCCCTTGGACTGGGATAAAGGTGTGAGCCTCCACCACCTAGATTTGTTTCTGCATTGATCTTGTGTGTCCCAGGGTGAGCTTAAACTAACAGAAATGTATGTGACTCTAACTCTCAAATCCTTGGATTAAAGATGTGTGTCACCATTGCTTAACATCCAGTGGTTTTAGTTTTGCCTTTGGTCTTCAGGCAAGATTTATTCATCAAAATAAAAATAGTTTACCACTAGGCAGAAGACACAAGAAAATGGACTCTAGGTAAATCCTTTATTCAAGGAGCTAAATGGATTAAGAAATAGAATAAAGAGGGTAGTGACGTCAGGACAAGCTTCCACCCACCTAAATTTCCAACTTTTGGAGAAAAACTGAAAAAAGCTTAGAACTGGGTGTGGTCAAAGACATCATTAATTCCAGCACTTGGAAGGCAGAGGCTGGCAGATTTCCAAGTTTGAGGCCAATCTAGTCTACAGGGAAGTTTTCCAGACAAGCAAGTTTAGGCAGTGAAAAACAGAAAGCTGGTGAAGATATAAACAAACAATGGGGACATGTCCTAGCCTCACCAGGCAGAAGAACTCAGCTGCTTAGACCACCTGTTTCTAGCTTAGAGTTAAGGATAGAAGAAAGGACTTATGGAATAAATCCACTGAAAGGTGTCCCTGAATAGATGCCTAGTAGAGAGGTCATTGCATAAGGCAGTGAAGTTGAAACCTTGATTGTCTTGAAAAGCACCTTGTGGCCACACTCAGAGAGACGGGTTTGGTCGCATGATCCATCAGTCCCATTCCAACTGGAGTTGGTGATCTCCCATTAGTTCTGTCCCACCGTCTCCATGAGTGAACGCACCCCTCTCGTTCCTGACTTTCTCCCTCATGTTCTCGCTCCTTCTGCTCCTCATCGGGACCTTGGGAGCTCAGTCCAGTGCTCCAACGTGGGGCTCAGTCACCTTCCCCATCTGTCGCCAGCTGGAGGTTCCCTCACGGTCCTGACTTTCTTTCTCATGTTAAGCAAAGGACAATGGCTCTGGGCTCTGATTGTTCTTCATGGACGGGCTCTGTGGGAGCCTTCTCAGCTTGGTCGATCACCTTCCTGGACCTGGGGGGAGTTGGGAGGACCTTGGTCTTAGCATAGAGTGGGGAACCCTGATGGCTCCTTGGCCTTGAGAGGGAGGGAGGGGAGGTATGGGTGGAGGGGAGGGGAGAGAAGGGGGAGAAGGAGGGGAGAGAAAGGGGAGAAGGAGGGGAGGGAGGGGGGAGGAGGAGGGAAGGAGATGGAAATTTTTAAATATAAAAAAAAATAAACCATGAGAAAAAAAAAAAAAAGAAAAGCACCTTGTGTTAGAGATGACATGGTTGTGGGATATCTTCCAAGAAGAGCTGCTATCAGAGAATGTAACCAGCCCAAAAGAAGGAAGTGTGTTGCAGTCAACAAATCTAACAGAGTTGGAGATCTGAAGCATATTTTGACATCAGACATGGAGCTGCACAGTCTGAAATTTGCTCAGGTTTTATTTATTTTTGGTCATCCTTTGTCTAGTAATTCCTTACTGTTATTCATTTTCTCCATTTTGAAATGGTAATATTTATCCTGTGCCATTATATGTTGGAAGTATGTGATCTGCTTTTTAGTTTTAATTTTTATAGGAGAATTACATTTAAGAGATTGGCATACATCTCAAAAAAGACTTTGGGCTTTGCAACAGTTTTGGACATTGAGATTTTTGTAGACTGGGGACTTTCGAAGCTGAACTGAATACATCTTTGTTTTATGATGTAGTTATAAGCCTGTGGGAGTCAAGGATTTAAATGTGGTGACTTTAAATACAATGGAACTCAGCTGCTTAGACCACCTGCTTAGACTCACCATTATTAACTCCTAATAGTGGAGCAGCACTATTAGGAGTTATGACTTTGTTGAAGAAAGTGTGTCACTGTGGGGGTTGGTTTTGGGGTCTCTTTTGCTATAGCTTCCATCTGTGTGACTGTTAGTTGACTTCCTTTAGCTTTTGAGTCAAGATGTAGGATTCTAAAATTCAGCACCACATCTGTCTGCCTGCTGCTCTGCTCCCTGACATAACGAAAATGGACTGTTGAACATCTGAAACTGTAAGTGAGCCCCCTCAATTCAATAAGAGTTGCCATGTTCATGGTATCTCCTTGTAGAAAAGGAATTAAGACACATGCCATGCAGCAGCAATATCCAGTATCACACATTAACCACAAATAGTCACTCCATACAAGGTGAGACATTTTTATCAGAAAGTAAAGCAACTTTGTCCCTAAGCATAATCTTACCTAAAATTTTCAATGAGGAAGGAAAACAGTGCATTGGCTATATTCTGGCTCAAACTGCCTACATGAATAGAGTGACACTGAGTCACTCGCTGCTTAATGGCATCTAAATAAAACAGACTGTACTATATGAAATAAGAGGAGTGTCAGAATGCACTTGATGAAGTCAAATCATTTATAACACAATTTATACATTCCATCTTAGTTATTTTTCTATTTCTATTAAGAGACAGTATAACCAAGACAACTTACAAAAGAAGAATGTTTATTGGGGCTCATGCTTGCAGAAGGTTCGTGTTCATGTTAATCATGGCAGGAAGCATGGCAGCAGGCATGGCACTGAATCAGTAGTTAATAGAAAATAAACTACAATTGTGATACAGAAATGGCTAACTGCAAATTTTATGAGTTTTTTTATACCCCAAAACCCAGCACCAGTGGCATGTGTCCTCCAAGGACATACTTCCTAATCTTTCTCAAACTTTTCCTAATAACTGAAGGCTAAGCATTCAAACATTTTAGCCTATGGTTTCAGTCTCATTCAAACTACTACATTCTACTTCCTAGTTTCCAAAATATTGTTTTCATATTCTATTGCAATATATATTTATTCAAACTTTAAAACTTCTCACAGTCTCAACAGTTTAAAAATCAAAAATTTCTTCTGATAGTCCAGACAATCAATTAATTGAAACATTATAAATTTAAAAATCAAGTTTTAGACATCATTTTGACATCACACATGGAGGTATAGGTTTTGAAGTTTCCCCCCTGCTAAGTTTCAGTCTTTCTTTTGTTTAGGCAATCTTTTACCTGTAATCATTATAAAATTAAAAACCAAGTTAGAGCCCTCCAACATACAGAATTTATTCCAAAAGTAAGGAATAGGAGCAGAGTGAAGAAATACTTTATTAGTATAATCACTAATAATCAAGTGACAACATTAATATTAACTTCTCTTAAATTTTCTCTGCCAATGAAATTGGTTCAAAATTCTTCAATTTAGCCTAAGGCAGATTCTTAGGACAAGTTCAAAAAATAAGCCACATCATTTGCCAAATAGCACAAGAGACACAAATATTGTGTCTCTAATCTAGACACAATATTGCTCTTTCTGAAATTTCTTGAGCTGGAACCCCATATTCCACATTGCTATCAGTGTTATTGTTTTCCAAGGCCCTACTAGGATAGCCCAATTTTCCCCACTTAAAACATTCAAACATTTTTCTAGTCTAAAATTCCAAAGTCTTCCATATCTTCAAAATAACAGCATGGTCAGTGTTGTCACAATGGTATCACATCCCCTTGTACCATCTTTTGTCTTAGTTTCTTTTCTATTGTTATGAAGAGATATCATGACCAAAAAAACCTATAAAAGAGTTTTTTGAGCTCATGGTTTCAAATGGTTAGACTCCATGATCATCATGATAGGAAACATGGCAGCAGGAAGCTTGTCATAGTGCCAGAGCAGTTGCTAAGAGATGACATTCTAATCCATGATTTGTAGATAGAGAGAGCTAACTGGAAATGGCATGAGTCTTGAACCTCAAAACCCATTAGTGAAACATATCATCCAACAAGGCTATAACTTATAAACTTTTCCAAAAGTTTGAACAACTGGGGAACAAGTTTTCAAATATGAGCCCCTTGGGAATATTCTCATTCCTACCACAATACTACCCTAATATTGTAAATCAATTAAATAGTAAAATCAATAATAAATATCCTTCCAGGCATTGTGGTGCATCACTTCTTTCACAGTACATGGGAAGTAGAGGCAGGCGAATCTCTGAGGTTGAAGTCAGTCTGATCTACAGAGAGTTCCAGAATAGTCAGAGATACACAGAGAAGTCCAGTCTCAAAAAATTTAAATAAAAACAAAAAGAATAAATTTATTTTAAAAACTATTATGGACTCACAGTGACCATATATAAAATTTTAAATAAATATTTTTATATTTATGCCACATCCACGGCTGTCTGGCCTTTGTGACAAAATGCCTCTCAGGTGGTGGCCATTTCAAAATGAGGGGCTCATGCTTCCCGTGCTTGGCCCCCAGCAGCTCCCTGGCAGTCTGCTTGAGTTGTGGTGCCTAATCGGCCTCAACGACCTCGTTCACTTTGTTCCTGGTGATGGTTCTTTGCGTTGGCTCTGCTATTTTCTTTCTCTGTCCTATTTTTCTCTTGCAAAAAAACTTAATCTGTTCAAGGAAACATTCCTAATGGCTCCTTGAATATGGAGGAACTGATGCGTCAGTCCTCTCCCTTGATTCAGGCCATTAGTGTTATGATTAAGATTCCGGCTTGCTCTCTGGGGGAATTTATGGATACCCTAGAACAGAAAGAGCTCATGATAATAGAAGATGGGTAAATATGAAGGAAAACATATGGAGTGATGTGAGTTACCATCTATGGAGAGGCTAGTCAGAATGAGAAACCCCTGGTGCATTTTAGATAGGAAAGAAACGCAGGCTATTCTTGACAATATGAAGCCAGCCATTCAATATTGGAGCAAGCCCTGGGGGTGGAATCCTGAAGAATAGTGTTTGGGTTACCATGAGAACAGATATGATTTAGGGCCATGAGAAAGTTAGCAGTTGGTTAATGGTGTGAGACGAATTTCAAAGAAAAGTTCTGCCTACCTGGCCCTGACGACAAGACATGCTGAAAACAATCAACTGCCTGTAATCATTTTCTTCATGTAAGCTTTTGTGTCTGCCAACTTCGTTCTGTAATCTCATAAAAGTGATGCTTGAATTTTAGTAAAATTGCAGCAGATTCAAAACTCATTGGAGTTGTGTCTGTCTGTCATTCACCGAATCCCGGGTTCTCCTTAGCCTTCACTCCTGTTCTCCCTCAGGCTTCGATCTCCAAGAGAGTCGGTCCGCGGCATATTTACAAAGGAAAAACTCTCCCACAGATATTTTATTTTATTCTCATGTGATAACAAAATCTAGACAGATAAAAATATTGTATAAAGTAATAAATAAGCACAAATTAAGTCAGTGGTCACATAAATTGTATAAGGTATGGTGAAATGGCTTCTTTTTGTTTTGTTTTGTTTGTTTTGCTTTTTTGAGACAGGGTTTCTCTGTATATTTGGGGCCTTACTGGAACTAGCTCTTGTTGACCAGGTTGGCCATGAACTCACAGCGATCTACGTGCTACTGCTTCCTGAATGCTGGGATTAAAGATCATCACCACCACCACTTAGCGAGATATACAGATTCTAATTCAATGGCATTGTCTTAATTTCCTCAAAAATTTTATGAAACAAAATATTCCTTAAAACTCAAAAGAACCAAAGAGAAGGAGTGAATACAAAAAAGAAAAAAAAATGTTGTTATTGGGACTATATAACTTGGATCCTTAAGGAATTACTAGGTGAAGAAATCTGATTCATGATCCACAGGCACAATTGATGAATTCTTTCATAGACCCTTAATCTTTTAATACTCAGAAAAAGCAAACAAGTTAACCTTGCAATGATTATTCAGATTAAAGCATCACTACTATTCAACACTGCCTTGGACAACAATGAGCCTTCAATTAAGAATGGAATTTTCACCCTTAAATAAACATTTTAGGTCTTGAATACCATCAACATCCATGGGTAGAAAAACAAGAAAGAAATCTTTAAAAGTAGGTTTTTGGTTTCAGAGTCAAAGGAAGGAGATATATTTGCCAATGATGCATTATAATAGTTTCTCTAACAAAAATGTTTTTTAAAGATACATCAGTACCAAAAAATAGTAAATATCACCTAAAAGCAAGAATATGGTTTCTTCTAACTTGGTTGCATTAGGATCTTCAGGAATTCCAAAAGAAACAGTGTGATTTTACATTCTTAACTCACAGTAAGATGTAATCCACAGAATCTTTCAAAAGTCTTTATCTTCCTATAATTTGCAGCTGAATCTTTAGAAGAACAGAAATCTGTTAGTCAGAAGATTGTCAGTTCTACTTCTTGGGTGTAAAAAACAAAGACTCTATAATAAGAAAATGAATGAAATACTACAATATCAGTGAGTCAAGCAACAGCTCTATGAGGACTCCGATGTGAATAGTGCTTTGTCATTCTTGCCATAAAACAATGTTCACATTCCTCATATTTTCTTCCTCAAACTTGTGGTGGGCAGAAAAAGAAGTATGGGCAAGAGTTAAAGGTTAAGATTTGAGGCAGATGCAGCACCAAAGGTTTAGTTAAACAAGGTTTACAAAAATATTAATAAAACTGATTTAATTCCAAATTTATTTCCAAATTTCCATGAGGAAAAAGGCCTTACCTTTAACATTGCTTTCTTATATTCAACTATTAGCATAAAGGCAAATTTGAATAATCCTTTTCATTTTCTAATTATGTTCAAGTGTGTGCATATTTGTACAAAAATTTGAGTGAACTGTATACACTGGAAACAGCAATCAGATGCCAGAGAACAACCTCAAACATCATTCTCAGGAACATTATCCAACTTCTCTGAGAAGAGAGTAATGATAAGGCTAGACTGTCTGCTTGGGAACCCAAAGGGATCATCTATCTCCACCTCCTCACTTGCAATTTGGTGCTGCGACTCAAACTCAGGCCCTCATACTTGTAAGAAAAGCACGTTACCAGCTATCTTCCCAGCCCATAAAAAGTGTTTTTCCTAACTTGATAGCATAGTTTAATAATTAACGAAGCCTCCACTTATAAAAGAAAGAAAAACACACTTCAGAAAAGCCACAGTCCCATACAATTCTCAAGCATCCTAAGAGTTAAGAAGATTCTGATAACATTCAAATTATGTAAATAAGGATTATAATAAATATTTTAAAGTCTGCAACAACATTAAGAATTTCTCTTACTTCTGCTTCTATATTAAAAATTTTAAACCGAAAATTTTTAAGAAAATTCAAGGCAAATGGTTAAGCAAAGACTTCTGTGATTGTTATTCTTGGTTGTCTACTTGATTGCATCTGAACTGAAACCTCAAAATGGAAGGCATGCCTGTGATGGATTATTGCTTAATTTGAAATTCCACTTCTGTTCTTGATCTTTGTGGTGGAAAGTCACACCGTTCACCCAACCTTTAATTCAGATTTAATCTGGGTCATTACTTCTCCTGAAAGCCTATACAATTAGATGGAAGAAGAAAGTTTATTCTCTTTTCCTGTGTAACCTCCTCACCTTGTTAGCAAGTCCTTTCATCACTGTCATTAAAACCTACTTCTTCAAGATTCCAGGATATAGTGAAGACCATCTGAGACATCGAACCTTGTGGAATGAGCAGCTACTTGATTCTTGGACTTTCCCTTTACGCACAGAAATTGTTGGATTAACTGGACTATAGCCTGTAAGTCATTGTAAATAACAAACAAATCCTACATATATATGTTATTTACAATGGCATACATACATATGTATGATTTGTTTATTTTATATATATACACACACAGAGAGATTCATTTTATAAATTCTGTTACACTAGAGAACTCGAACTAATACAACTTCTAAAAATATTTTCTTGAATTTACAAAATTGAATCTAACTGTCCTGACAAAACTAGTCATATATTTTAAGTAATTCTTATGATTGTAACTAACAGTCTAAGCCTGAACATTCAAAGCACAACCTGTAACTACTTAGAAATGGAGTCTCACATTTCACAGGATACATACTATATGGGTACATGAGCATTCATTTTAAAAGTGCCTTATCACAGAAGTGTTCCCAAGATGATCTAAATTGAATCCTTAATCACATCTGTTTACTGAGAAATTTGTCAGTATTTAAGGTTTTATACTTTTATGGATATAAATGACTCAAGATAGAAGCACACAGAAGCACTGTACACAGTTGGTAACCAGTAGAAAGTTCCTCAATGTGAAATTTCAACATTGAACAGATAATTATTCTCCTAAAAGTTTTTTAAAAATTTAATGTAATTTTCGGAAAAATTATGCTAGAGCTATTTGTTGGTTTTAAACTTTTTTAGTTTCTGATAATTAATAAAGACAGGTAAAAATACTAAAATAAATTTAGAAAACAAAATTAAACAGGACAAATATTGAGGGGATCTTAGGCTTAAAGTCATGCAAAGTAATATGGTAGTGCTACAAACAGAGAGGAAGGCACTTCCAAGGGAGAGAAAGTGCCAAGAAAGAGAAGGAAGACTTCACCTGAGAACAGGGTATCTGGACCAAGGCAGCCTTTGGGAAGACAGGTATGTCTTGAAAGAAAGAAGGATGTTCTCTAATATTGAAGGATAGGAAATTAATTCTTAATCTATCCATTTAAATGTTTTGCATTATAACATTTGTTTCTTTACTTGCATTGTGGCATGTGTACATTCATGTACCACAACAGTTATGTTCCAATCAAAGGATTACTGATTATAATCATGGATTAAACAGGTCTTGACCTCCCTGGCTAATTTGTTCCATCCTCCTTCTCTTAAACTAAGCCTTCCAGGAGCTCATTGCAGAGACTGAATGTATATCATTTCATCTGCATCTATCAGTTACTGGATGTAGGTTTTATGATGACAGTTGTGGTCGGCACTAATCTGATTATAGGGAAAGGCCAGTTCAGAAACCCTTTCTAGTATTATTAAGAGCCTTAGCTGGGGTCATCTTTGTGGATTCTTAGGAATGTCCCCAGTAGCCAGTTTTACACTAACCCCATAATGAATCCCTCTATCAAAATATTTCATTCATTGCTCCTCCTCTCTTTTCCTCCTCTAACTCAGTCTTCTCAAGTCCTCATTCTCCCATCCCCTATCCCTTCCCTTTTCCCTCCATGTTCCTAGTTTACCCAGGATATCTTAACTATTTCCCTCTCCTAGGTGACTCGAATATGTGTCATTCTCTAGGTCTTCCTTTTTAACTACCTTCTCAGGGGCTGTGAATTGTTGGCTGGTTATTGCTTGCTTTACATCTAATATCATCCACTAACAGTCTTGTGTTCTGTACATATTTTGGAGATGAGTCCTATGACAGATACGGGGTTGCTGAAGATCTTTTCCCATTCTGTAGGCTGCCATTTTGTCTTATTGATAATGTCCTTTTCCATACAGAAATCTGAGTTTCAGGAAGTTCCATTCATTAATTGTGGCTCTCAGTGTCTGTGCTAGTGGTGTTATATTTAGGAAGTGCTCTCCTGTGCATTCAAGACCACTTCACAGTTTCTCTTCTATCAAGTTCAGTATAACTGAATTTGTGTTGTCTTTGCTTCTACCACAGCACTAGTTTCTGGTGCTGCCGTCTTGTTCTTTACATTGCTGAATGTATTCTACACTGCCATCTACTCATCTCTTCTTCCAACAGTTGCATTTGGGGCCTGTGACTCCTATGGTGTTCTTCCACCAGGAATATGGTATATGTGGACCCTGAGGATCTGGTTGTTTTTAATATAACAGGGGATGTTGGGGTTGGGTAAGAAGTATTATGATGCCTGGTATCTCTTCCTCCAGGTGAAGGTGGGGCCTATAGCTCTGGTGGTCACCAATGCAGTAGGGGATTTACGGATGGGAAGGGGGATGTTACTGCTTTGTCACTGTGTGGGTATGGTTGGTAAATGGATGGGACAGAGGATGTGCTTCCAGGGTCTAGGGCCAAGAAGCCAGGCTCCAAATTAATTTTTAAATCTCCTGTCAAGTTCCTATGTAACCAAAATCCAAGAAAATCCCCCTATCTATGCATTTATCTTCTTAATATCCAATGCTATTTTCTCAAACTCTGCATTAGAGAGATAGCCCTGTGTGACAGAATTAAAACTTGCATAAATGGACCAAAGAATTTGTGTAATGGTCTTTTCTCTTATTCAATAGGATTAACACTTTACTCAAAAAGTCATCAGAAACCTTTAATCCCAGCACTCGGGAGGCAGAGGCAGGCAGATCTCTGAGTTCAAGGCCAGCCTGGTCTACAAGAGCTAGTTCCAGGACAGGCTCTAGAAAATACAGGGAAACCCTGTCTCGAAAAACCAAAAAAAAAAGTCATCTGAAAGGCCCCTTTCTTTTTTAAAAAAAATCAAATCTGAAGGAAGAGAAGGAGGAATCTAAACATAGAACATTGGTGCTGATAAAGATTCTAATTGTATTTCAAAATACATCATAAATTATATTATATTATATTTATATTTATATTATATTAAATTATATTATATTTAATATAATATAATAATATAAATTATTATGTAGGACAGAATAATGTCCTACATAATTTTGAAAGTAAGTTTATGACTACAAACTATACATAACTGTACATAAACACTGTACTGTAGCTGAAAAAAGGATTCACTTACAAGATAGAGATGAATAATTCTGAAATCACTATTATGTACAAACTATTATGTATGAATAAAAATGCAATGCAAATCTCTTGGAGAGAGGGGAAAGGGGAAACTTAGAATTAATCTACAGTGTAATTCTTGATTACAGTACTAATGTCATTGTAAAACCATTTAAAAGTACTAATAATTTTAATAGATAAAGAAATAACTATAATATATACTATGCTTGTATATATAAATACATTTATGCCCTATATGTTTAATATTTGCTTTATATACACATATACATACACATTTAGATTATAAGTATTTCTACATAGATAGAGATAACAAATTACACCAGATGCTATAGTAATTGAAGGGAAAATGGAACATTTGTTCACTGCTCATACTAAAGGCAAACTGATACAGTCAGTAAGGAAATCAGTGTTGAGGTTCCTAAAGAAGGTGGAAATCAATCTACCACAAGATCCAGCTATATTCCTACACTTCGGCATATACACAAAGATCTCATATCGTTTTTTCTGAGACAAAATTTTTCTGTGTAACCCTTATTGTCCCAGAACATGCTCTGTGGGATGGGTTGGTCTAAAACTCAGAGATCATCCTGCCTCAGCCTCTGGAATGAAGGGAATGACACCACCTAGCTGAATTTCACATTTTATTACATAAATATTTGCTCATTCAGATTCATTGCTCTACCCAAAGTAGCCAAAAACTAAGAACTGCTTAGATGTCCATCAGTTGATGAATGGATATAATGACAATACAATGGGATATCACACAGCTATTAGAAAAAATAAAATTTTCTGGTAAACTTGGTCTTGAAACAATCATCCTGCAAAAGGAAACCTATGCCACTAAAAACAAACATTGCATGTTTTCTGCCAAATGAGGAGGCTAGATTTTATGCTTTAGATATGTGTGTTTTATTTAGAATATTCAAAGATGTAGCATAGTTAGAAATAGAACAGGGAGAAAGAAGGGCTCTTCCAAAAAATGAAAAATAGAAAATAGTGTTAGGAAGAGATAAAGTGGAAATTTGAACAGGAATATTAAATAGAATACAGTATAGGAGGGCAGAAAAGAGGAGTGAATTTGTGGAGAAACTGCTTCTGAAAACCCATTTTGGAAATCCACTCATGTAGAAGTATCCTAAAATATATAAATATATAAAAGGAGTTAATGTTAGCTAGACCCTATAGTGGGGAACAATACCTTAATTAGGCATAATATATTATCATATACAATCCCCAGCACCAGAAAAAGGTTTTGTCTTTTTGGCTTGTTCACCAAAATAGTCCCATAGATATTACACTCCCGCCAGTGTTACAGGCTATAGTATCAATGCCATTGATTATAACCCACCATTTGATAGTCAGAATGTACTGATAAAAGTACCACATATATGTCAGAAGTTGGAGCAGTGCACAACTGTTGCTCAAAGGAAACTTATTCACTGTTGACTGTTATGGTGGTAGGGTTTATATCAAACTGACATAAGTTAGAGTCATTTTGGAAACATAAGCTTCAGTTAAGAGAATGCCTCCATCAGAATGATCTATGCACAAATCTAAAATGCATTTTATTAATTGATTATTGATGTGGGAGATCCTAGCCCACCATAGAGGGTGCCACCCCTGAGTTGATTGTTCTGGGTTCTATAAGAAAACAGGCTGAACAAGCTATTAGGAACAAACCAATAAAGAGCATTCCTCTAACAGTTTTTGCATTCAGGTTTCTGACTTGAGTTCCTTTCCTAATTTTCATCTATGATTGATTATGCTGTGAAACTGTAAGACAAAATAAACCTTATTTCTTTTGGTCACAATATTTTATCACAGTAATAGAAACCTTAACTATGCTAGGATTCATAAAGGAGTAATAGAAATGCTCTCACTAGTTTTATGTCAAATTGACACAAGGTAGAACCATCTGAGAAAAAGGAACTCAATTGAGAAAATTGATAAGATCAGACTCTGAGCATTTTCCTAACAAGTGATTGATTTGAGAGTGTCCAGCTCAATGCTAACAGGGCCACTACTGAGATAATATTCCTAGATTCTATAAGAAAACAGCAGGTTGAGCAAACCATGAGGAGCAAGCCAGTAGGCAGCACTCTGCTGTGGCCCAGCCTGAAGGTTGCTTCCCTATTTGAGTTTTGTCCTGACTGTCTTCCATATTGAACTGTGATATGGAAAACTAAGAAAAGTATATATTTTACCCTACAACATGCTTTTGGTCACGTTGTTTCAACACAAAAGTAATAAGGTACCTAAGACAATAAGGTACCAAAGGAGAAAATAATGATTAATAACATTCAACTATTAACCTTGGATGCTACAATAATATCTTGCCAAATAGCAAGGCATGCCCATTTGTATAATAGTATTGATAAGGATATGGGAATAACCAACTCTTTTGTTTGTATTTAGGTATTGCTCCATAAGATGGAACCCATACCAGACAAGGTCAGTGAAGCCAAGAACTTGAGGGTAGATAGATCCTAGGGGAAATGTGCTATTATTATTCTACTAAATGAATACAGCAATAAAGTCATTTCTACTAACATAACACTATATTATTAATAAGACCATTGCTTAGCAGTAATTAATGAAGTTTCTTTTTGCAACAGATAACAACTAATCAAGAAACCCATAATTGGTCAACTTTGAGAGAATAAGAGATTTTTTGAGCACTCAGATATAAATGTTTATATCACAACCATCTCTCCAAGACTCAGTGATATATGAAGAAGGAGTGTGTGGAAAGATTATAAAAGTCAGAGGTAGAAAATGATGTCAAGGAAGCAACAACTTTCCAGACAAAGTGGGGCAGATGCACATGTGAACTCACAGACTGTGACGACATGCATAAGAATTTTTCAAAATCAAGGCAGATAAAGAGAGTCCTTTCATAGAAGAGGAAAATGGGCACAAAGTCAGACTTTTAATCAAGGTGCTATTGGGATTTGATTGATCCTGAGTGAGGAAAAATTCATTTTATTAAGTGATGTGACACCTGGCATTCTAGAGTAAGCTCCAGTCCTACTAGTAGTTGACCAACACAAATCAGATTTAATGATTTTTAAAAAAAAATAAGAACAAGAAAAAATAAAATTTGATGGGCTAGGATACAGGAAGACTTAGAAAGAGAAAATGAATATGATAAAATATACTGTATAAAATCCAAAATGAATAAACAAAATCATTATTTTAAAGAAGAACCTTTTACAGGGATGCTAAAATCAGCTAACAATGTATTAGCAGTAAAGAAATAGCCTTTGAATTAGCAAAAATTTAATAACTTGTGTTAATGAATTAAACTTACATCTTCTACTCCCCAAATACAAAAATATTATTCTAAACAAATATGCAAAAGAATGTTAACCAATGATAGAACTGACCTCTCACTAGAAAATGAGTTCTAGACACACATCCCTGCCTCCCCCAAGCCTGTCCTAGTACTGCAAGGTCCTTGGCTCAGGAACAGTTTCCTGCTCCTGCACCAAGGCCACCCACCCAGAGGGGTGAGAGGCTGATTGCCAGGCAGGCCTGAAGATGCCTGCAAGGGAGTGTGGGCACCCTCAGCTTGTGCTGCACGGTCTGCTGTGTTCTACTCTACCCTGCACTGCTCCCACGTTGGCCCTTTTGTCCGCAGTGTCCTTGGGCTACCAGACATCCGTGATTCAGTACTGAGACGTTCCATCCAGTCAGGAACAGTTCCTGCTCCTGCACTGAAGAGATCCACCCAGAGTCAGTCACAGCAAAGATTGGACCAAGACACCAACTCTCTTCTAGCTCCATTTGAAGGAAGAAATGGGCAGGCGCCAATGCAAGAATTCGTCCAAAAACCCAAAAGGCAACATGACATCACCAGAATCCAGACATCCTGAAACAACAAGAATTGAACATTCTACTCCAGAAGAAATAGAAGAAATCAACTTTAAACAGTACTTTATGAAAATAATAGAAGACCTTAAACAGGAGGTGAAAAACTGCCATAAAGAAGTGGAGATGACAAACAAAAAGGTAGACAAAATGAATAAATCTCTCAAAGATACCCAAGAAAAACAAGAAAAAACAATCAAAAATGTAAGGGAAACAGTTCAAGACTTGAAAAATGAAATGGAGGTAATGAAGAAAACACAATCTGAGAGAAGGCTGGAAATGGAAATTCTGGGTAAACGAACAGAAACTACAGAGACAAGTATTGCTAAGAGGAAAGTTCATAGCACTAAGTGCCCACTTAAAGAAAACGGAGAAAGCACACATTGGAGACTTAACAGATGATCTGAAAGCTCTAGAAAAAAGAAGCAGACTCACCTAGGAGGACTAGAAGATTGGAAATAATCAAACTGAGGGCTGAAATCAACAAAATAGAACACAGAAAACAATCCAAAGAATCAATGAAACAAAGAGCTGGTTCTTTGAGAAAATCAACAAGATTGACAAACCCCTATCCAAACTAATCAAACGGCAGAAAGAGAACACACAAACTAATAAGATCAGAAATGAAAAGGAGAATATAACCACAGACCCAGGGGAAATTCAGAGAATCATTAGATCTTACTACAAAAGCCTGTATGTAACAAAATTGGAAAATCTAAAAGAAATGCACTTTTTTTAGATAAGTACTATATACCAAAGTTAAACCAGGACCAGGTGAACAATCTAAATAGACCTGTTAGTTGGAAAAAAATAGAAATTGTTATAAAACACCTCCCTACCATAAAAGCCCAGGACCTGATGGTTTTAATGCAGAATTCTACCAGAACTTCCAAGAAGACCAAATACCTATACTCCTTAATGTATTTCACAATATAGAAACAGAAGAATCATTGCCAAATTCCTTTTATGAAGCTACAGTTACCCTGATACCAAAACTACACAAAGACTCAACCAAGAAAGAGAATTACAGGCCAATCTCACTCATGAAAATCAACAAAAAAATTCTCAATAAAATTCTGGCAAACTGAATCCAAGAAGACATTAGAAAAAATTATCCATTACAATAAAGTAGGCTTCATCCCAGAGATGCAGGGCTGGTTCAACATATGAAAATCTATCAATGTAATCCATCATATAAATAAACTGAAAGAAAAAAAACATATGATCATTTCATTGGATGCTGAAAAGCATTTGACAAAATTCAACACCCCATTATGATAAGATTTTGGAGAGATTAGGGATACAAGGGTCATTCCTAAATATAATAAAAGCTATTTACAGAAAGCCCACAGCTAACATCAAATTAAATGGAGAGAAACTCAAAGCCATCCCGCTAAAATCAGGAACACAACAAGGCTGTCCACTCTCTCCTTATCTCTTCAATATAGTGCTTGAAGTTCTAGCAATAGCAATAAGATAACATAAGAGGATCAAAGGGATTCGAATTGGAAAGGAAAAAGTTAAACTTTCATTATGTGCAGATGATATGATAGTGTACATAAGCAACCCCAAAAACTCCACCAACAAACTCCTGATAGACACCTTTAGTAACATGGCAGGATACAAGATCAAGTCCAAAAATCCAGTTGCCCTACTATACACAAAGGATAAGGAAGCAAAGAGGGAAATCAGAGAAGCATCACCTTTCACAATAGCCAAAAATAGCATAAAATATCTTGGGGTAACTCTAACCAAGGAAGTGAAATATCTATTTGACAAGAACTTTAAGGCATTGAAGAAAGAAACTGAAGAGGATACTAGAAAATTGGAAGCTTGGTGGTGGTGGCACATGCCTTTAATCCCAGCACTCGGGAGGCAGAGGCAGGAGGATCTCTGTGAGTTCAAGGCCAGCCTGGTCTACAAGAGCTAGTTCCAGGACAGGTTCCAAAGCCACAGTGAAACCCTGTCTCGAAAAAAAAAAAAAAAAAAAAAAAAAAAAAAACAAATAGCATAAATTATCTTGGGGTAACTCTAACCAAGGAAGTGAAAGATCTATTTGACAAGAACTATAAGTCTTTGAAGAAAGAAATTGAAGAGGATACCAGAAAATGGAAGGATTTCCCTTGCTCTTGGATTTGAGGATCAACATAGTAAAAATGGAAATTCTATCAAAGGCAATCTATAGATTCAATACAATCCCCATCCAGGTCCCATCAAAATTCTTCACAGATCTTAAGAGGACAATAATCAACTTTATATGGAAAAACAAAAAAATAACAGGATAGCCAAGACAATCTTATACAATAAAGGAACTTCTGGAGGCATTACCATCCCTGACTTTAAACTCTATTACAGAGCACATTATTGAAAACAGCTTGGTATTGGCATAAAAACAGAGAAGTCGACCAATGGAATGGAATAGGAGACACGGATTTTTAACCCACAAACCTATGAACAACTGATTTTCAATAAAGGAACTAAAAGTATGCAATGGTAGAAAGAAAGCATATTCAACAAAGGGTGCTGGCATAACTGGATGTCAACCTGTAGAAGAATGATAATAGATCCATATCTATCACCATGCACAAAACTCAAGTCCAAATGGATTAAAAAACATCAATATTAATCTGAACACACTGATCCTGACAGAAGAGAAAGTGGGAAGTACTCTACAACATATGGGCACAGGAGACTGCTTCCTATGTATAACCCCAGCAGCACAGACAATAAGGGCAACATTGAATAAATAGGAACTCCTGAAACTGAGAAGCTTCTGTAAAGCAAAGGACACCTCACTAAGACAAAAAGGCAACCTACTGACTGGGAGAAGATCTTCACCAACCCTGTAACAGACAAAGATTTGATCTTCAAAATATATAAAGAACTCAAGAAACTAGACTTGGGAGAGAAAAATGTGAAGGGGAGGATGGGGAGAGCATGGGGGAATGGGATGGGATAAAGGAAGAGTGGACATGGGAGCAAGGAAGTATATATCTTAATTAAGGGAGCCATTTTAGGGTTGGCAAGAGTCTTCACTCTAGAAGGGTTCTAGGTGTTCAGGGAGATGTCCCCAGCTAAGTCTTTGGGCAGCTGAGAAGAGGGAGACTAAAATGGCCCGATCCTATAGCCATACTGATGAATATCTTGCATATCACCATACAACCTTCATCTGGCATTGGATGGAGATAGAGAAAGAGCTCCACATTGGAACACCAGACTGAACTCCCAAAGTCCAAAGAAGGAGCAGAAGGAGGGAGAACATGAGCAAGGAAGTCAGGACCGTGAGGAGTGCACTCACCCACTGAGATGGTAGGGCTGATCTAATGGGAGTTCACCAAGGCCAGCTGGACTGGGACTGAAAAAACATGGGATAAAACCAGACTCCCAGAACATGGCAGACAATAAGGGCTGCTGAGAAGCCAAGGACAATGACACTGGGTTTTGATCCTACTGCATGTACTGGCTTTGGGGGGGGCTAGCCTGTGTGTATGCTCACCTTCCTAGACCTGGATGGAGGGGGGAGGACCATGGACTTCCCGCAGGGCAGGGAACCCTTACTGCTCTTCAGGCTGGAGAGAGAGGGGGAGGGGAGTGGGGGGAGATGGAGAGAAATGGGAGGCTGGGAGGAGGCAGAAATTTTTAATTAAAAAATGAATAGATTTTTAAAAAAGAAATAAACCACAGTAGTTATATATTCTATGACTTTGCAAAACTTTTGTCTATTAGTTTCTGTGTTACATTGTTTATTTTAAACTGGAAATAGTCTTGTATATCGCCTATGTTAAACAAAGTTGTAAAATCAGCACATGAAATCTTGTCATTTAAAATATTATTAAAAGGTGTTTTCCAGCAAAAAATGCTAATTAACCCAACTAAAAAATGGGTCACTGAAATGAACAGAGAATTCTCAACAGAAGAAGTTCAAATAGCCAAAAGACACTTAAGGTCATGCTCAACCTCCTTAATGATCAGGGAAATGCAAATCAAAACAACTTTGAGATACCATCTTACACCTGTCAGAATGGCTAAAATCAAAACCACCAATGATAGCCTTTGCTGGAGAGGTTGTGGAGTAAGGGGTACACTCATCCATTGCTGGTGGGAACCCTGACTACTTTTTGGACTGGAGAGGGAGGTGAAGGGGGGATGGAGGGAGGGGAGGGAAATGGGAGGAGGGGAGGAGTTGAAAATTTGTAATACTAATAATAATAAAAATAAAAAAAGAAAAAACAAATAGTGCTGTTATGAACATAGTTGAACAAATGCTTTTGTAGTCTGATTGGGCATCTCTGATTCTCCTGTTACTAAGAAAGCTCTCCTATAAGTTTTATAAGACTGGCAATCTTTTTTAAAATATTTATTTGTTTATTTATTTTGTATACAACATTCTGTCTTTATGTGTGCCTACAGGCCAGAAGAGGGCACCAGACCTCATTACAGATGGTTGTGAGCCACCATGTGGTTGCTGGGAATTGAAGTCAGGACCTTTGAAAGAGCAGGCTCTTAACCGTTGAGCCATCTCTCCAGCCCCGAAGACTGGCAATCTTAATGCTGTCTGAATGCGTCTAAAGTGTTTGTTAGGGACAGTCAGTTGCTCATATGTTTGTTTTCTTACTAATTTCCTGCCTGATTTCATTCCCAGTCACCCAGTGTTGGTATTTAAGTACCTGGTCATACTATCTATCATGTTATATGCTGGTATATTATTTGTATTTTAATAAAGAAATCTTGCCTGAAGACAAGAAGTGAAACGAAAGCCACTATAGGCCAGGTAATGGTGGCACAATGATGGAGGAGAGTTATCTGTCTATATTACTTTCATTGGTTAATTAATAAAGAAAACTGCCTTGGCCCTTTAAGAGAACAGAAAATTAGGTAGGCGGAGTAGACAGAACAGAATGCTGGGTAGCAAGAGTGGGGAGACACTTCAGGCAGTCTCCATAGTGAGTCTCCATGCTTTTCCTCTCCGAGATGGACACAGGTTAAGATCTCTCCTGGTAAGCCACACCTCGTGGTGCTACACAGATTACTAAATATGGGTTAAAGGAAGATGTGAGAATTAGCCAATAAGAGGCTACAGATAATGGGCCAGGCAGTGATTTAAAAAAATACAGTTTCCGTGTAATTATTTTGGGCAAAGCTAGCTGGGTGGTGGGCTACAGCACAAGCCTTTAATTCCAAGATTTGGTAGATAGAGGCAGATGGATCTCTGTGAGTTCAAGCCTACCCTGGGATACAGAAAATCAGTGCATAAATAAATCCTAATTCCGGTGGCTCACACCTTAGATTCCAGTCCTAGGAAGTCACATGCATTTAATTCCAGCAAGAGGGAATATAAAATGGGAGGGAAGAGAGTTTTAGCTGCTTAGTTTGCATTCATGCAGCCTTGGTAGAGGTAAAAATTCTCTATCGGCTTGGCTGTCTTGCTTTTCTGGTTTTTGGATTGAACCCTAATATCCTTTTCTGGGTTTTTATCATTCATGCTACAGTGTTCAATCTTTACCATGACTATTTAATAAATTTGGAAGGTATTTAGAACTCATTTTCTTTCTTTTTTATTATTATTTTTTATTAAAAATTTCCTCCTCCTCCTCCCAGCCTCCCATTTCCCTCCCCCTCCCCCATTGCCCTTCCCCTCCCTCTCTAGTAAGGGTCCCCTGCCCTGTGGGAAGTCCAAGTTCCTCCCCCATCTATCCAGGTCTAGGAAGGTGAGTATCCAAACAGGCTAGCAACCCCCCTCCCCAAAGCCAGTACATTCAGTAGGATCAAACCCAGTGCCATTGTCCTTGGCTTCTCAGCAGTACTCATTGTCCGCCATGTTCAGGGAGTCCGGGTTTATCCCATGCTTTTTCAGTCCCAGTCCAGCTGGCCTTGGTGAGCTCCCATTAGATCAGCCCCACCATCTCAGTGTGTGAGTGCACCCTTCACGGTCCTGACTTCCTTGCTCATGTTCTCTCTCCTGCTCCTCAGTTGGACCTTGGGAGCTCAGTCTGGTGCTCCAATGTGGGGCTCTGTCTCTATCTCTATCCATCGCCAGATGAAGGTTCTATGGTGAAATGCAAGATATTCATCAGTATAGCTATAGGATCGGGCCATTTCAGTCTCCCTCTCCTCAGCTGCTCCAAGGAACTAGCTGGGGACATCTCCCTGGACACCTGGGAACACTTCAAGAGTCCGGTCTCTTGCCAACCGTAAAATGGCTCCCTTAAGATATATACTTCCCTGCTCCCATATCCACCCTTCCTTTATCCCAACTGTCCCATTCCCCTTCACAGTTTTCTCTCCCCATCTCCCCTTACCCAAGCCCACCCCACCCCTGAGTTCCCAATTTTTGACTGGCAATCTTGTCTACTTCCAATATTCAAGAGGATAACTATATGTTTTTCTTTGGGTTCACCTTCCTATTTAGCTTCTCTAGGATCACAAATTATAGGCTCAATGTCCTTTATTTATGGCTAGAAACCAATTATGCTTGAACATCCCATGTTCATCTTTTTGGGTCTGGGTTACCTCACTCAGGATAGTGTTCTCTATTTCCATCCATTTGCATGCAAAATTCAAGATGTCCTTGTTTCTTTACCGCTGAGTAGCACCCTAATTCATATATATTCCACACTTTCTTTATCCATTCTTCCATTTAGGGACATCTAGGTTGTTTCCAGGTTCTGGCTATTACAAATAATGCTACTATGAACATAGTTTAACAAAAGCTTTTGTAACATGATAGGGCATCTCTTGGGTATATTCCCAGGAGTGGTATTGCTGGGTCCTGTGTTAGGTTGATCCCAAATTTCCTGAGGAACCGCCACACTGCTTTCCAAAGTGGTTGCACAAGTTTGCATTCCCACCAGCAATGAATGAGTGTACCCCTTACTCCACAACCTCTCCAGCAAAGGCTATCATTGGTGGTTTTGATTTTAGCCATTCTGACAGGTATAAGATGGTATCTCAAAGTTGTTTTGATTTGTATTTCCCTGATCGCTAAGGAGGTTGAGCATGACCTTAAGTGTCTTTTGGCCATTTAAACTTCTTCAGTTGAGAATTCTCTGTTCAGATCAGTACCCCACTTTTAATTGGGTTAACTAGCCAATTTTGAAGTCTAGTTTCTTAAGTTCTTTATATATTTTGGAGATCAAACCTTTGTCTCTTGTGGGATTGGTGAAGATCTTCTCCCAATCAGTAGGTTGCCTTTTTGTCTTAATGGCAGTGACCTTTTCTTTATAAAAGCTTCTCAGTTTTAGGAGGTCCCATTATTCAATGTTCCGCTTATTGTCTATGCTACAGGGGTTATACATAAGAAGTGGTCTCCTGTGCCCATATGTTGTAGACTATATCCCACTGTCTCTTCTATCAGGTTCAGTGTGCTAAGAAAGATATTGATATCTTTAATCCATTTGGACTTGAGTTTTGTGGATGGTGATAGATATGGATCTATTTTCATTCTTCTACATGTTGACAACCAGTTCTCCAAGCACCATTTGTTGAAGATGCTTCCTTTCTTCCACTGTATAATTTTAGCTCATTTGTCAAAAATCAGGTGTTCATAGGTTGGAGGGTTAATATCCGTGTCTTCTATTCAATTCCATTGGTCAACTTCCCTGTTTTTATGCCAATACCAAGCTGTTTTCATTACTGTAGCTCATTACTAGAGTTTGAAGTCAGGGATGGTAATGCCTCCAGAAGTTCCTTTATTGTATAAGATTGTCTTGGCTATTTGGGTTTTTTGTTTTTCCAAATCAAGCTGATTATTGTTCTCTCAAGGTCTGTGAAGAATTTTGTTGGGATTTTAACAGGGATTGCATTGAACTTATAGATTGTCTTTGGTAGAATTGCCATTGTTACTATGTTGATCCTACCCATCCAAGAGCATGGGAGGTTTTTCCATTTTCTGGTGTCCTCTTCAATTTTTTTCTAAATGTCTTAAAGTTCTTATCAAATAGATCTTTCACTTCTTTGGTCAGAGTTACCCCAAGATACCTTATGCTATTTGTGGCTATCATAAAAGGTGAAGTTTCTCTGAATTCCCTCTCTGCTTCTCTATCCTTTGTGTATAGGAGGGCACCTGATTTTTTTTAGTTGATCTTGTAACCTGCCACTTCACTGAAGTAATTTATCAGCTGTAGGAGTTCTTTGGTAGAGGTTTGGGGATCACAAATGTACACTATCATATCATCTGCAAATAATAAAAGTTTGACTTCTTCCTTTCTGATTCAAATACCCTTGGCCAGTTCCTATTGCCATACTGATGAATTTCTTGCATATCACCATAGAACCTCCACCTGACGATAGATGAAGAAAATGACAGAGCCCCACATTGGAGCACCGGACTGAGCTCCCAAGGTCCTGATGAGGAGCAGAAGGAGAGAGAACATGAGAAAGAAAGTCAGGACAGTGAGGGAACCTCCAGCTGGCGATAGATGGGGAAAATGACTGAGCCCCACATTGGAGCACTGGACTGAGCTCCCAAGGTCCTGATGAGGAGCAGAAGGAGAGAGAACATGAGGGAGAAAGTCAGGAACGTGAGGGGTGCGTTCACTCATGGAGACGGTGGGACAGAACTAATGGGAGATCACCAACTCCAGTTGGAATGAGACTGATGGATCATGCGACCAAACCCGTCTCTCTGAATGTGGCCAACAGCGGGGGCTGACTGAGAAGCAAAGGACAATGGCGCTGGGCTCTGATTCTTCTGCATGGATGGGCTCTGTGGGAGCCTTCTCAGCTTGGTCGATCACCTTCCTGGACCTGGGGGGAGTTGGGAGGACCTTGGACTTAGCATAGAGTGGGGAACCCTGATGGCTCCTTGGCCTTGAGAGGGAGGGAGGGGAGGTATGGGTGGAGGGAAGGGGAGGGAAGGGGGAGAAGGAGGGGAGGGAAGGGGGAGGAGGAGGGAAGGAGATGGAAATTTTTAAATATAAAAAAAAATAAACCATGAGAAAAAAATAAAAACCTGTTCAAAAAACAAAACAAACAAACAAACAAAAAAAACAAATCCCTTTGATCTCCTGATGTTGTCTTATTGCTATTGCTAGAACTTCAAGAACTATGTTGAAGAGATATGGAGAGAGTGGACAGCCTTGTCTTGTTCCTGAATTTAGTGGAATGGCTTTTAGTTTCTCTCCATTTAATTTGATATTAGCTGTTGGCTTGCTATATGTTGCTTTTATTATATTTAGGTATGATTCTTGTATCCGTAACCTCTCCAAAATCTTTATCATAAAGGGGTGTTGAATTTTGTCAAATGCTTTTTCAGCATCTAATGAAATGATCATATGTTTTTTCTTTCAGTTTATTTATATGATGGATTACATTGATAGATTTTCATATGATGAACCAGCCCTACATCTCTGGGATGAAGCCTACTTGATCATAATGGATAATTTTTTAATGTGTTCTTGGATTCTTTTTGCTAGAATTTTATTGAGAATTTTTGCATCGATGTTCATGAGTGAGATTGGTCTATAAATCTTATTCTTGGTTGGGTCTTTGTGTGGTTTTGGAATCAGGGTGACTGTAGCTTCGTAAAAAGAGTTTGGCAATGACTCTTCTGTTTTTATTATGTGAAACACATTAAGGAGAATAGGTAACAGCTCTTCTTGGAAGTTTTGATAAAATTCTGCATTAAAACCATCAGATCATGGGCTTTTTTGGTTGGGAGGTTTTTTTATGACAGCTTCTATTTTCTCAAGACTTAAATGTCTATTTAAATTGTTCACGTGGTCTTTTTTTTTTTTTTAAATTTTTATTTAATGATTTACTTAACTTTATATACATTGGAGTGAAGGTGTCAGATCTCGTGGAACTGCATTTTTCAGACAGTTGTGAGCTGCCATGTGGGTGCTGGGAATTGAACCCGGGTCCTCTGGAAGAGCAGTCAGTGCTCTTAACCGCTGAGCCATCTCTCCAGCCCTCACATGGTCTTGATTTAATTTTGGTAAGTGGTACTTATCTAAAAACAAGTCCATTTCTATTACATTTTCCAACTTTGTGGCATATAAGCTTTTGTAGTAAGATCTAATGATTCTCTGGATTTCCTCAGTGTCTGTTGTTATGTCCCCCTTTTCATTTCTGATCTTGTTAATTTGCATGTTCTCTCTCTGCCTTTTGATTAGTTTGAATAAAGGTTTGTTCAATCTTGTTGATTTTCTCAAAGAACCAGCTCTTTGTTTCATTGATTCTTTGGATTGTTTTCTGTGTTTCTAATTTGTTGATTTCAGTTTTCAGTTTGATTATTTCCAATCTTCTACTCTTCCTGGGTGCATCTGCTTCTTTTTTTCCTAGGACTTTCAGGTGTGCTGTTAAGTCTCTAATGTGAGCTTTCTCTGTTTTCTTAATGTCGGCACATAGAGCTATGAAATTTCCTCTTAGCACTGCTTTCATAGTGTCCCATAGGTTTGGGTATGTTATGTCTTTATTTTCGTTGAATTAAAGGAAGACTTTAATTTCTTTTTTTATTTCTTCCTTGACCCAGGGATGGTTTAGTAGTTGACTGTTCAGCTTCCAAGAGTTTGTTGGTTTTCTGGGGTAGAATTCTTGTTGAATTCTAACTTTAATCCATGGTGATCTGATAAGACACAGGTGGTTACTAATATTTTTTGTAAATGTGGAAGTTTGTTTTGTTACCAAGTATGTGGTCAATTTTTGAGAAGGTTCCATGAGCTGCAGAGAAGAAGGTATATTCTTTGCTATTTGGGTGGAATGTTCTAAAGATGTTGTTAAGTCCATTTGATTCATTACTTCCATTAATTCTCTTATTTCTCTGTTAGCTTTCTGTCTGATTGACCTGTCCATTGGTGAGAGAGGAGTGTTGAAGTCTCCTACTATTAGTGTGTGTGGTTTGATGGCTGCCTTGAGTTCTAGTAATGTTTCTTTTACATAAGTGGGTGCTTTTATATTAGGGGCATAGATATCCAGGAATGAGACTTCATCCTGATTGATTGTTCCTGTTATGAGTATAAAATGTCCCTCTCCATCTCTTCACATTGATTTTAGTTTGAAGTCAACTTTGTTAGAAATTAGTATGGCCACATCCGCTTGTTTCTTAGGATCATTTGCTTGATAAACCCTTTACTCTGAGTAGATGTTTGTCTTTGTGGTTGAGGTGTGTTTCTTGTAAACAGCAGAATGTTGGATTCTGTTTTCGTATCCAACCTCTTAGCCTGTGCCTTTTTATAGGTGAATTGAGTCCATTGATATTAAGTGATATTAATGACCAGTGGTTGTTAACTCCAGTTATTTTTTTTGGTGGTGGAGTTTGTGTATTTCCATTCTTTGAGTTGTACTGGTGGAGGGTTGTCAGATATCTGTGCTATTGTGGGTGTTGTTGGCTTCCTTGGGTTGTGGTTTTCCTTCTAGTACTTTCTATAAGTCTGGATTTCTGGCTACATATTGTTTAAATCTGTTTTTGTCCTGGAATATCTTGTTTTCTCTATCGATAGTGAAAGAAAGCTTTGCTGGGTATAGTAGTTTGGGCTTGCATCCATGGTCTCTAAGAGTCTGAAGCACATCTATCCAAGACCTTCTGTCTTTCATGGTTTCCATAGAGAAGTCAGGTGCATTCTGATAGGTTTCCCTTTATATGTTACTTGAACTTTTTATTTGCAGCTCTTAATATTCTTTCTTTATTCTGTATGTTTTGTGTTTTGATTATTATATGGTGAGGGGATGCTTTTTTTTTATCAAGTCTATTTGGTGTTCTGTAAGCTTCTTGTATCTTCATAGGAATATCCTTCTTTAGGTTGGGAAAGTTTTCTTCTATAATTTTGTTGAATATATTTTCTGAGCCTTTGAGCTAGAGTTCTTCTCCTTCTTCTACCCTATTATTCTTAGCTTTGGTCTTTTCATGATGCCCCAGAGTTCCTGGATGTTTTGTGTTAAGAATTTGTTGGATATGCTGTTTTCTTTGATCAATGGTTCTATTTCCTCTATAGTATCTTCAGCACCTTAGATTCTTCTATCTGTTGTATTCTGTTGGTTATACAAAAGTTTAGTTAGGAATGCATCAAGAAAAATATTCTCACTAGCAAAGCCTAAATTGCTGAGATTTTTCAACTTCACTATAAAATACTTCAATATAAAAATACTTTCAACTAGAATTCATGCATTCCCACTCCTTCTGGTAGAAGTCACCAGCTACATACCAAGAAATGGAAGAGTGCAGAGTACTTTCCTGGATAGAAGGAGAAAATTGGGATTTGGATCACCTTTCTGATGTAGATGAGTGATCACAATTATTCTATAAAATGTTTTCTAGAGCAGTTTTATATTTTTTCTAAGTATGTAGCAACTGACTAGTTATAGTCTCATCAACTATACAGTTTTAGGCACTATAAAATATAATTTTAGTACCTTTACATACCATTTATGAATGTTGCTTATGTCATGCAAGATCATAGCAACCATTTCTCAGAAGGAAATTTTGTGATAAGGAAAACTGTGCTTCTAAATTCTATAACTATAAATCCTGCTAAAATACTGATATAAAATCAATCTTGTCTATAGCTGAACTTTAATGAACTCAGAGCTTTGTTAACATTTTAAGTCATCCTAGTATAGCAAGGGTTAGAACTTGGAAGACAGATTCTATAGATGAACAAATGTAAATCAGTAGGATTTTCTTCTAAAAGAAGGAGAGTAGCAGCAGTATATACTGCAGATTTTTCCAAACAATAATACATGAATTTAAATAATTTATGAAAATATTGTGTCAATCATGAAGGAAACAGAAAAGTCAATACTAACTATGACTATTATAACCTGTTTTTTCTGAAAATATACATAAGTCAACCTAGACAACACTTTCAGAGGAATCAGAAGTAGGTTCATGACTGAGGTTATAAAAAATAAAGAATAGTTCAAAAACTATGATTTCTATGATTTAAATGGATGTATTAAATTGTGAGAGAATTATACTGTTTCACTATTTTTCAAATTTATTATTGCTCATAAGAATGGTTCAAAAGAATATCTGAATCCTATAATTTAACTTTTCTCATTTTATTTAATTTTTGAGCTATACTTTCAACCATGGTGCTAAATTATTTATATAAATTTCATCTAAATTTATGAATCTCCTTTCATTTTTCTGAAAATATACTGTTATCCCAACAATATGCAATGGAAGTATAAATCTGTTGATCAGAATTCCTTTTCAGAATATCCACTCATAAAAATACAGTATCTGGATGGACAGATAGATAGTAGAACTGGCTACTTTTCCAGGAACTATTCGATTCCAGCACCCATGTGTCAGCCAACAAGTATAACTCCAGCCTCAGGATATCTGAACCACACATCCCTACCTATTTAATTGTCCTCCACATAGAATACACACCTGTGAACAGATATACATACATGCAGTCAAATGTCCATCCATATACATTAAATTAAAAAAAATTTAAAAATGCAGTATCTTGACTAATAGAAAAGATAAAAAAGAAGACAGAGAGCCTTCTTCCTCTGAGTAAGGTATCAGGGGATAGTAATTTAAGGAAACATTCATTTATATGAAATAATAAGTCTTATATCACCCAATCAATACTAAAGAAAGGATAGATTTTTTTAAATAATGAGGCATAATACATTTTGAATAGCTGTGAATATAGTGTAGAACCCAATGTGGAAAATGTAAACCCTGATGAGCAATAATGTCACATACTCTTAGGTCATCATTTTTGTGGTAGAGAATGATGGAGTTCACTTGAGTTCGTGGAGAGTTTGGTCACTTATGGATTCCATGATAGCTAGACATGCACAAAAGAACCTGTGCTGAAAAATTTAATAGGATCATGATGGGCATAGTCGACCAGTAAGCTAGAATTAACCAGACCAGCTTGATATAACAGATCTAGTTTAATAATTGGAAAACAGGGAAACTCACATGACCGGGGTCCAGCAAACACCATGCACAGAGAAGAGAGGGGGTGCACCTGGATTCCCAGGTCTTTTCTCCCTGGCCCCAAGCATCCACACCCTAGCCAAATGTGATTGAGTGAGCTTCCCCATCATCTCCCCACTTTGTCTAAACAAGATCAAACCAAACCCAATGCAACTATATACAATAGGAACAGATACCAAATATAAAATTACAAGCAACAAACAATATTAAGCTAGAAACATATAACAAAAGTTTTACTAAGCATTCTATTTCAAGGAGTCTAAATAATGTATTGAAATTAAGTTTAGCTAAATCATGAGGAGGGTAACTACAATTATCTAATCTTCAACTCCATCAAAGATCTGAGAAGGGAAGTAATACTAAGTAAACAAGAAATAGGCAACTTCCAAACTAAAAATGACAGAGACATCTCGCTGGATGGACAGTCACCCAAAGTTCCTCTGTACCATTGGGGCATCCATCTTCAGCCTACAGGCCCATAGTATCAAGTAGACATTTCCATGAAGCAAGAATAAAAGAGTATGTGAGACATTCTGCAGAACACAGCAGATAGTGACTGAACTGTTTTTGAATTTTCATGCGTCATTGAAATGTCTACTGGATACTATGGGCTGAGTGAGTACATACCATATTCCTCTTTTTGGGTTTGGGTTAGTTACCTCACTCAGTAAAGTGTTTTCTATTTCCATCCATTTGCATGCAAAATTCAAGATGTCATTGTTTTTTACCACTGATTAGAACTGTAAAGTGTATATGTGCCACACCTTCTTTATCCATTCTTCTATTGAGGGGCACCTAGGTTGTTTCCAGGTTCTAGCTGTTACAAATAGTGCTGCTATGAACATTGTTGAACAAATGCTTTTGTAGTATGATTGGGCATCTCTTGGGTATATTCCCAAGAGTGGCATTGCTGGGTCCTGGGGTAGGTTGACTCCCAGCTTCCTGAGAGACCGCCACACTGATCTCCAAAGTGGTTGCACAAGTTTGCATTCCCACCAACAATGGATGAGTGTTCTCTTTACTCCACATCCTCTCCAGCATAGGGTATCATTGGTGTTTTTTATTTTAGCCATTCTGACAGGTGTAAGATGGTATCTTAGGGTTGTTTTGATTTGCATTTCCCTAATCGCTAAGGAGGTTGAGCATGACCTTAAGTGTCTTTTGGCCATTCAAAATTCTTCTGTTGAGAATTCTCTGTTCAGTTCAATGCCCCAGTTTTTAATTGGGTTACTTAGCATTTTAAAGTCTAGTTTCTTGAGTTCTTTATATATTTTGGAGATCAGACCTTTGTCAGTTGCAGGGTTGGTGAAGATCTTTTCCCAGTCAGTAGGTTGCCTATTTGTCTTAATGACAGTGTCCTTTGCTTTACAGAAGCTTCTCAGCTTCAGGAGGTCCCATTTATTGATTGTTGCTCTTATTGTCTGTGCTACTGGGGTTTGACGTAGGAAGTGGTCTCCTGTGCCCATGTGTTGTAGAGTACTTCCCACTTTCTCTTCTATCCAATTCAGTGTGTTCAGATTAATATTGATGTTTTTTTAATCCATTTGGACTTGAGTTTTGTGCACAGTGATAGAAATGAATCTACTTTCATTCTTCTACACGTTGACATCCAGTTATGCCAGCACCATTTGTTAAAGATGCTTTCTTTCTTCCATTGTATACTTTTAGCTCCTTTGTCGAAAATCAGGTGTTCATAGGTTTGTGAGTTAATATCTGGGTCTTTGATTCGATTCCATTGGTCAACATCCCTGTTTTGTGCCAATACCAAGCTGTTTTCTTACTGTGGTTCTGTAATAGAGTTTGAAGTCAGGAATAGTAATGCCTCCAGAAGTACTTTTATTGTATAGGATTGTTTTGGTTATCCTGGGTTTTTGTTTTTCCATATAAAGTTGATTACTGTTCTCTCAAGGTCTGTGAAGAATTTTGTTGGGATTTTGATGGGGATTGCATTGAATCTATAGATTGCTTTTGGTAGAATTGCCATTTTTACTATATTGATCCTCTGAATCCAAGAGCAAGAGAGATCCTTCCATTTTCTGGTATCCTCTTCAATTTCTTTCTTCAAAGTTCTTGTCAAATAGATCTTTCACTTCCTTGGTTAGAGTTACCCCAAGATACTTTATACTATTTGTGGCTATTGTGAAAAGTGATGTTTCTTGATTTTCCTCTCTGCTTCTTTATCCTTTGTGTATAGGAGGGCAACTGAATTTTTGGAGTTGATCTTGTATCCTGCCACATTGCTAAAGGTGTTTATCAGCTGTAGGAGTTCTTTGGTAGAGTTTTTGGGGTTGCTTATGTATACTATCATGTCATCTGCAAATAACGAAAATTTGACTTCTTCCTTTCCAATTCAAATCCCCTTGATCTCCTTATGCTGTCTTATTGCTATTGCTAGAACTTCAAGTATTATATTGAAGAGGTATGGAGAGAGTGGACAGCCTTGTCTTGTTCCTGATTTTAGTGGGATGACTTTGAGTTTCTCTCCATTTAATTTAATGTTAGCTGTCGGCTTGCTGTATATTGCTTTTATTATATTTAGGAATGAACCTTGTATCCCTAGTCTCTCCAAGACCTTTATCATAAGGGGTGTTGAATTTTGTCAAATGCTTTTTCAGCATCTAATGAAATGATCATATGGTTTTTTTCCTATCTTGTTGATTTCAGCCCTCAGTTTGATTATTTCCAGTCTTCTACTCTTCCTAGGTGAATCTGCTTTTTTTTCTAGAGCTTTCAGCTGTGCTCTTAAGTCTCTAATGTGTGCTCTCTTCATTTTCTTTAAGTGGGCACTTAGTGCTATGAACTTTCCTCTTAGCACTGCTTTCATAGTGTCTCATAGGTTTGGGTATGCTGTGTCTTTGTTTTCACTGAATTCAAGGAAAACTTTAATTTCTTCCTTTATTTCTTCCTTGACCCAGGGGTGATGGAGGAGTGTCTATGTGTTACTTTCATTGATTAATAAAAAAAAAAACTGCCTTGGCCCTTTAAGAGAACAGAAAATTAGGTAGGCGGAGTAGACAGAACAGAATTGTGGGAGAAAGGAAACAGAGTTGGGGAGATGCTTCGGGCAGTCGCCATATGCTGTAGCCATGCTTCTCCTCTCTGAGATGGACACAGGTTAAGATCTCTCCTGGTAAGCGACCACCTCGTGGTGACACACACATTACTAAATATCGGTTAATCAAAATGTGAAAATTAACCAATAAGAGGCTGAAACTAATGGGCCAGGCAGTATTTAAAAGAATACAGTTTCCGTGTAATTATTTTGGGTAAAGCTAGCCGGGTAGCGGGACACAGCCCGCTGTTCCTTCTACACAGGGGATGGTTCAATAGTTGACTGTTCAGTTTCCATGAGTTTGTAGGCTTTCTGGGGTTAGAATTGTTGTTGAATTCTAGATTTATTCCATGATGATCCGATAGCACACAGGTGGTTACTACAATTTCTTTGTATCTATGGATGTTTGCTTTGTTACATTACATGATCAATTTTTGAGAAGGTTCCATGTGATGCTGAGAAGAAGGTATATTCTTTGCTATTTGGGTGGAATGTTCTATAGATGTCTGTTATGTCTATTTGGTTCATTACATCTGATAGTTCTCTTATTTCTCTGCTGAGTTTCTGTCTGGTTGACCTATCCATTGGTGAGAGTGAAGTGTTGAAATCTCTGTCTGGGATTTGATGTATGCTTTGAGTTATAGTAAGGTTTCTTTTGCATAAGTGGGTGCTTTTATATTAGGGGCATAGATATTCAGGATTGAGACTCCCTCCTGATGAATTGTTCCTGTTATGAGTATAAAGTGTCCATCTTCATCTCTTCTGATTGATTTTAGTTTGAAATCAATTTTGTTAGATATTAGTATTGCCACACCTGCTTGTTTCTTTGGTCCATTTGATTGGAAAACCTTTTCCCAAACCTTTACTCTGAGGTAGTGTCTGTCTTTGTGGTTGAGGTGTGTTTCTTGTAAACAGCAGAATGTTGGGTCCTGATTTCATATCCATTCTCTTAGCCTGTGCCTTTATATAGGTGAATTGAGCCCATTGATATTAAGTGATATCAAAGACCAGTGGTTGTTAACTCCAGTTATTTTTTCTGGTGGTAGAGTTTGTGTGTTTCCCTTTTTAGAGTTGTGCTGGTGGAGGGCTGTCAGATGTTTGTGTTATTATGGGTGTTGTTGGTTTCCTTGGTTTGTGATTTTCCTTCTAGTATTTTCTGTAAGGCTGGGTTTGTGGCAACGTATTGTTTAAATCTTTTTTTGTCCTGGAATATCTTGTTTTCTCCATTGATGGTGAATGCAAGCTTTGCTGGATATAGTAGTCTGGGCTTGCATCCATGGTCTCTTGGTGTCTGCAGTACATCTATCCAAGACCTTCTCGCTTTCATGGCTTCCATTGAGAAGTTAGGTGTCATTCTGATAGGTTTCCCTTTATATGTTACTTGACCTTTTTCCCATGCAGCTCTTAATATTTGTTCTTTATTCTGTATGTTTTGTGTTTTGATTATTTTTAGTGAGGGGATGCTTTTTTTTGATCCAGTCTATTTTGTGTTCTGTAAGCTTCTTGTACCTTCATAGGAATATCCTTCTTTAGGTTGGGAAAGTTTTCTTCTATAATTTTATTGAATATCTTTTCTGGGCCTTTGAGTTGTAATTCTTCTCCTTCTCCTATTATTCTTAGGTTTGGTCTTTTCACAGTATCCCAGATTTCCTGGATGTTTTGTGTTAAGAATTTGTTGGATTTGTTTTGTTCTTTAATCATTGAGCTTATTTCCTCTGTAGTATCTTCAGTGTCTGAGATTCTTTCTTCTATCTCTTGTATTCTGTTGGTAATACTTGTCTCTGCAGTTCCTGTTCGTTTACCCAGATTTTCCATATCCAACTTTTCCTCGGTTTGTGTTTTCTTCATTACCTCCATTTCATTTTTCAAGTCTTGAACTGTTTCCCTAACCCGTTTGATTGCTTCTTCTTGTTTTTCTTGTTTTTCTTGGGTATCTTTGAGAGATTTATCCATGTCTTCAACATTTTTGTTTGTCAACTCTATTTCTTTATGGTAGTTTTTCACCTCCTGTTTAAAGTCCTCTAATATTTTCATAATGTTCCTTTTAAACTCGATTTCTTCTATTTCTTCTGTAGTAGGGTGTTCAATTCTTCTTTATTCGTGATCCCTTGTTTCTGGTGATGTCATGTTTCCTTTCAGGTTGTTGGAGGAATTCTTGCATTGGCACCTGCCCATCTCATCTTTCAAATGGAGCCAGGAGATTCTTGGTGTCTTGGTCCATTCTGCTGTGACTGACTCTCTGGGTGGATCTCCTCAGTGCAGGAGCAGGAACTGTTCCTGTCCCTCTGGATGAAACCCCTCAGCACTGAAACAGGGATACCTGGTATTCCACGGCCACCTCAGACACACAGGCAGATGTGGGGTCTCTATTTTCATCTTTGTGTGAAGGTCAGAGAGTTTGAGGTTGCTCAAAGTTGTTAACAACAAGGGTGGATACACACCATGACCTAAGGTGTGGTTGCTTTTTTTTTTACACTAAGATTGCCGATGCAGGTAAATCCACTCCACCTTGACCAGAGGTCAGAGAACTCACATACTTCTGCTCCTTCTTTTGAAGTAAGAGGTTTGACCTAGAGAGTGGCTGCCTTCAGGATACTTGGTCTAGGGTGGGTTCACTGCCTAAACAACAGAATGTTTTTCTCAAGAATTAAGGACTTGATGGCTCCAAGTATTGAAGCATGTAACTGTTCTAGTTGTCCTTTGCATCATGTTAAAGCAGTTTTTTGTCTTCTTCCCCCTGTTGTATTGGGGTATAAAAGTATATGGGAAATTAAATGCAGGCAGATTTTCAGTATTCACTGGAACTCCCTCCCAGTACTAATTTATTATTTTCATTTGCATCTTTATTTGCAAAGGAGTTTTAATGTAGTCATGCTTTAAGGTTTATTGTGATAATTGTCACGAGGAAAAGTTTTCCCAAAGTTGTACCATGTTTACATATGTAAATAATAAATTGCTCAATGTCAGACTCTAGAAGTTAGAACCAGCCCTGCTAAGCCATGCTGACCTGGATTTCTTCTTTTTTTCCTCTCCCAGCAGTAGACCTTGCAGGGACCCCCCACATAATGTTCCATCAGATGTGAGGAGATTACAATATGGCATCTTAGTTTCCATTATCATGCCTGTGGTTGTGTCTATCCATAGAATGGACAAACAGAAACCTGAAGTCATCTGTCAAAGATGCATTGAGTGGGCTGAATTCAATAGGGTCAGCTCAATGACCAGGGCATCTTCCAGTGCCATACAAGTCAACCTTATATTCCCTTTTAGAGAATACTGTTATGATCCTGCCCCAAGGACTGGCAGGCATTTGAAGTTTCCTGCTATTATATTTTTTTCAGATATTGAAAAACATGGAATGCAGTCAAGAAATGTCGGAATCCAATGCTAGCCCAAACTATAAATTATTTCTCTGAACCAGACCCCAACATAAACTATCTCTCTCTGGACTGGCATAGAGGCACAGGAATAAAGACACAACTCACATGACTTTATCAGAAGGGAGATTCTCAGAGGTCCCTCATGAAGTCCTGAGTTTATATCCTGAAGAATTCCTCTCATTTATTCTACAGTCTTCATCCAAAATTTAGCTGAGGGGGAAATACATTAGCATTCTGTCTCCTAGGTAACCAGGTAAATGGATTTTAGTCACTTCCACATCTACCTGTCTGCTTTGTATGCTAGCTGGCACATAGGCTTGAATCAGCATCTCTATCAGGCATCCTCAAAATTACAAAGAAAGGAGCAAAACAACATCCTGACCTTTTGTTAGATTAGCAACAGCCTGTCTGGAAGTTTATGTGACCACCTCAGGTGTGGTCTAAGGCTTCTGAGCTTGGCTGCTATACCATATAGAAATATGGGCCTTCAGAGAAGCACTGTGCTGTAGAGGAAATGCATCTGGTTAGCATCCATAGCCAAGCAGAGTCAGTGGGAAGAGAAACTTAGTGGATCCTTCTCTATCATTGCATTATCTTGCCCCTGCTCCCAATAGATTTTAGTAATGAATGTATTTTCATGATATCAGTGACAGAAGATATAGTTGCACTATTCATTACCATTCATGCCAAGTTCTGAGCAATGGCATGTTGTGGCCTCTCCTATCTGAAAAGTCTTCTGTTTGGTCTTCTTGTGGGAATCTTACTTCTCTACAATCTAAGCAAGCACTTTACTTGATATTTCTGCTTACTCCTTCTGTCATAGCCATGCTCAACTAGACTACCCAACCACAGGTACGTCACCCATTAGTGAAGACTCTCCATGGCCAAGAATGACTATAACTCACCATTGAGTTTGTGGTAGCTAAATTTAGATGAGATGCCTAACAGGTGACCTTGTACATCAGTGGAATCCAACTGATTCAATGGAACATATTCACTGGGCATTGACCAAATCCTGTACCTTTAATAATAATCCTAACTACTATTTATGCAGTACTCTCCTTAATGTACTTTACTCTGATTTCTTTTCTCAAAGTTGTAGGTACATATTATTATTTTGTCCATTCCACAGACTGTGAGTCTGCAGGTCTTTTGTGCTCATAGTTTGATCACATAAACTTAAGTGGTGGTTCCTGTGATTTCAACACTGAACCCAAGACAATGAACTTGCCTCCCATCAGACAATGTGTCCCTTGTCCCTGATGTGAAGTGTGTGCATATTAACTCTTTTATGGAGTCCACTTGATTTCTAGTTCTCTCTATGGCTACTCATATTTCATGACTTAAGCCATCTTCTTCCCACATAGATTTCCCTCTAACTCAGTATAATCAATTTAAGTTGCTGGATTGGCTTCAGGAAAAAGTATTCAAAGGACAAATATGTATGGCAAGATGGTTCAGCTCCCACCTTCATGTGAGTATCTCTTGGCAAATTCAAATCTTTTCAGTTCCCATGAGTTCCCGCTGTAGAACATAGAAAGATTTTGTAATTAATAGTGTTGTGAATTAGACTTACATCATCACCAGCAGCTAACAGATGCAGCGCTTTCCACTGTCACTATGAGAAGCACAGCACGCATAGCAATATGCACACCCTTTGAAAGAAACCTCTAGACATCACAGTGCTCTCTCTTTCTCTCTCTCTCTCTCTCTCTCTCTCTCTCTCTCTCTCTCTCTCTCTCTCTCTCCCCTTTCAGTCTTGTTCATTCTCCCTGTCTTCCTGTGTGTCTGACTACTTCTACCTCCCTCTAATCTCCACACTCCAAGATGCCCCCCTTCAGTCCCCCCAACTCTCCCAATAAACCTCTGGTGCCAATCTTTTATTGGCATACCTTGGCCCCCCAACCGACCAAGTTCTAACACATAGCTTCTCAAATATCTCAAGAATCTAATTTTGACATAAGCAAAACTATTTGTTATCTCTCATGTTATCCTGGTTAGTTTTATGGTGTTCCTTGTAAATATATGTGTGAGTGTGCTCAACTTCAGATTAAACAAACGTGCATGGGACTACATATACCAAGTGTTTATAATGGAAGTCCTTGTGTGTGTGTTTTCCTGGGATAGAACCAAAGACAATATAAATGACCATCAAAGATTCAACCACAGAGCTATATGAAGAACAGTGAAATTCTTTATTAAAAGAAGGCACACATGGTCTGGAGTGATGGCTCAGTGGTTAAGAGCACTTGTTACACATACAGAGGACCTGGGTTCAGTTTCCAGCACCCACATTGGCAGTAACAATCATCTATAATTCCAGTTCCAAATAATTTGATGCCCTCTTCTGGCCACTGTGAGCACTGCCCATGCATGATAAAGAGATATATATATGCAGAAAAAACACCCCTACACATAACACAAAAATAAATCTAAAAAATGTCTCGTTGGTGGTGGCACATGCTTTTAATCACAGCACTTGGGAGGCAAAGGCAGGCAGATCTCTGAGTTTGATACCAGCCCAGTCTACAGAGTGAGTTCCAGGACAACCAGGTCTACACAGAAAAATCCTACCTTGAAAAGCCAAAAATAAATAAATAGATAAATAAATAAATAAATAAATAATAAATAAGTCAAAATAGACAGAGTGTACAGTGCTTCTAAGGTTTAACTTCAGGAAAAATTGTGCCTTGGCTAAGCTTAGTGAGGATAAGAGGCATCTGTACATATCATCTGGAGTCCAACCTTCCTCAGAGCACTCTTGAAGAAGTTCTAGCTCTCTAATGCTATAAATCTTAGCAGCTGCCCAGAAGAAAATCCAAGTCATTAAAACTGGCATGGAGGCTAGACACGCAGTGAGAAGGGAGGTTTCAGAGAAATTGTATGGAAGCCCAAAATAGAGGAGAATCCAAAGTGTTAATCAAAGTATGCTTATAAAAGAAATAGAAAGATGCAATATTCTTTTGCCTGCTTTTTAAAAATACTGTTTACCTCATTTATGAAACAGAGAACACAAGAGTTTTTTTCTCCCCCTGTGGATCTTTCACAATGGTATATGGCATGGATATTTTTTCCCTAGACCATCATCCTTTTGCCAAAGAGGAGTATGCAATGCTCACCTGGGGCCCTCATTGTCAGAGGGACAATTTTAAAGGTCTTGACTTCTTATCCTTCTACCTCATTGCAGGAGCTGACACCTGTATATGTTTTCACAGTAACCAAGAGGATTAATACACATATCCCTTTGACTGTGTGTATCTAATGACATCTGGATAGTGCTTTAATGACAATTGTGCTGACATGTATTTGGGTCATAGGTTGCCCTTCCTTTTCTCTCTCTTTCCCAGGCTAGGCAGCCTCTTTGATGTGTGGTCTCATTCTCATCTCCACTGGAATCATTTTCAAGGAAGTTCTCCAGGCAAGAACTCTTGTTGTGTCTTTGTCCTTTTTGGACTCTGCTCCACACAGAAGAATGTAAAATGGGTCTGGGGAGGGGTAGACTATGAGCTTCTTTTATATAAAGGTTTTAATATAAAAAATATATAACCAAGTTTAAAGAAATGGAAAAAATAAAGAGTATGGCTCCAAATTAATGTTGCTTATTAAGCACTTTTTTGTATCACACCCAAAGTGGTGGTTGGGGGCATGAAGAGAAGCACTGCTAAACCAAATGACTGTTTAGAGAAGAAATCCCCAAGAGATTCCAACTGAGGTGATGCCATGACATTCATGTGCTAGCAGTTACAGTGCTCTATAAGGACCTGCCATCTCTAACCCTGCTTAGAAACTTTCCATGCTCATCAGGCAAAGCCCCTGGGCTACTGTCCTGGAGGACACAAACAAAGATGAACCAAGTTCAGTTGTTTTCACTGGCTTTAAACAGCCAAAGGGAACGTCTTGTAGACTGCCAAACTTTGCTGCCATAACAGTCCCCAGGAAACCAATTCCAAGTTTTGCCAGGGCTCACAGTAGGGGGATTTTCAGTGGCCCCTGTGGCCTCATTAAAAGTTGACAGGCAATCCACTTCATTTGCACAAATTACAGAGCCTCTGAGGACCAGCCACCGAGATGCAGGCAACTGAGGCTGATGCATACACAGACCCAGGCTAAGATGGAGAAACTATGCTACCCACACCAGAGCAATGATGGTCCCAGGTGGTTTTTCTGCTTAGTTTCCAGCCTAAACTTGACAGTATTTAGCAAGCAAGACCTACAGTTAAGTAATGGAGGTGACCCTCTGTTTCCCCAGGACACAAAAGTCCCAGAGTCAACTGCTACAGACAGTTGTGACACTCTACCTTGCAGAGCATGGCCTCAAGAACAACCCATGCTGCTGGCATACAGGGATGTCCTGTAGGGCTCTGATACCTCTTCTTCCACTGTCGTGTTCAACACATTGTCATGTGAATAACTCATTCATCAATGTCCCGTATCCCACTAGACTCAAAACCCAAAAGGACAGGAACATAGTGAGCTTCAAAGATGTGTTCTCTCTGCCTCAGTAGATACTGTGCTCAGTAACTATTTGGGGGTGGGGGAAGCAAAAGACTGGAGACACAGCCCACTAGTGTTGACTGAGATTTCTGTCCCACCAGGACCTACAGCTATCCAGTCCCAAAGAAATACACAGAGGATTACATTAATTATAAACTGATTGGCCTATTAGCTCAGGCTTCTTATTAACTCTTATAGCTTATATTAGCCCATAATTTTTGTCTGTTAACCATATGGCTTAGTAAATTTTTCGAGGAGGCAGTCACATCTTGCTTCCTCTGTGTCTGGGTGACAACTGCAGACTGCATCTTTCTCTTCCCAGAATGCTCCTGTTCTCATTGCCCTGCTTCTACTTCCTGCCTGGCTACTGGCCAATCAGCATTTTATTAAAATAATATTGTCCCACAGCACATGAGGAGAGTGTTTCTCTAGCAGGTACAAGGCTCTAAATTTATTTCCCAGCATGACAAAACAGCACATAACAAAACAAAGCAAAACAAAACCCACAAAGTAAGCTAGCCAGGAGACTCAAAAAGTAAAGCATTTGCTGCCTAATGACTAATGACTGTGATCTGAGTTCAATCCCAAATAACCACATGTGGAAGGAGAAACCATAACATTGTAAATTGCCCTCTGACCTTCACACATATGTGGCATGGTCACCTACACACATACACACATGCATGCACATACTTACAAAATAAGTAAGTAAATGTACTACCATTAAATACACATACACACCTAGCAGTGGGAGTACACACCTTTATTCCCAACATTTGAGAGGAAGAGGCAGGCTTATCTCTGTGAGTTCAAGGCCAGCTTGGTCGACAGAGCTAGTTTCAGGACAGACAGGGCTACACAGAGAAACCCTGTCTGAAAATACCAAAACAAACAAGCAAAAACAAAACAACAACAACAAAAAAACAGCTAACAGGGCCTGGAAGATGGCACAGTGCCTAAAAGCACACTCTGCTCTATGTGGGTTCCCAGAACAGGGTTCTTAAAACTGCTCATAACTCCACCTCCAGGGGCATCCAAACCCCTGATCCACATATGGTGACACATGCACATACACATAATTAAAAGTAAAATCTTGTTAAAAAATAGCAAACAAATTACTGTCACTCAACCTTGGCTGGTGGACACTACACTGTGAATTGCAAACCCCCTATAAACTGCAAATTACTGTTCTTTAATATTCTTGAGATGCATTTTTCAGGTGTGGGTGACATCATTTGAGTTTTCCTAGCCTGTGCATCACCATATCATCACCTTCATTGTCCCACAGATAGATTATTATGAGCTGGGGCTGCTGGCAGGAGTGGTGACAGTTCTTCCTATGTGAAGCCTTGTCTGTCTTCTTAAGCACTGTAAGCCACTGGACACCCTGCAACCTGAGTTGTCTGTCCTAATGACCTGTTCTCTATCCTTGGATGAGAATACCTTCTGTTCTCAGGTCTTTTGTATGTTTGGGTCCCTCTGGTTGGTGAACCCTTTGCTCTCTTCCTGCCTGTATTAATTATTTTCCTCATTACTGGGCAGAACACCCAAAGCAGGGAGGAAGGGACAATTTTTGAATCACATTTTGAAGCGAATTCTCTCATAGTTGGGAGACACGAAGGTTGGAGATTGAAGTGGCTGATCACATTACATTCAAGGTCAGGAATCACTGTGATGGCTTGTGCTCAGCTCTCTTTCTCATTTGTTTGCAATCTAGGACCCCAGCCACCCATATTTAGGATGGAGCTTCCCACTTCAGCTAAACAAATCAAAATAATCCTTAATTGACAGGCCCAGAGATTTATAATCTTGGTGATTCTAAATCCTATCAAAATGATAAAATTAACCATCATCCCACCACAGGAACAGAACACCTCAAATAAAATACTGTTCTAATCTGCTGACGTGGCCTGTCACCTGGGTATCCTGTCCCTTTAAGAGACAAGCCCCGCCCACTCGCAATCTCCTCCCCAATTTCCTGTTGAGGCAAACTGATCTCCCACCACCTTCTCCTCAGCCTACTCTGTCTGTCTGCCCTTCTTCTGGAGAGACAACTTCTGATTCACTCTCTTCTCCCCTTCCCTCCCTTCTCCTCTTCCCCTCCCCCTCCACAGCCCACTAAATAGACTCTATACCCAAACTCTCCCATCATGGCATATCTGTTTCTCACCTGCCATGGCCTCCCACCTGCAAGGGAACCTGCTAAGGCCTCAGGTCACATGCCATTGGCCTTTGTAGGACTGGGATCGGGTCTCACCCGCATCATAAATGATAACAAACACCACTCAGTCTGCCATGGTCTCTGAGAAACATGCCTTCCTGCCCTTATAACCAGCAGACTCCCGTCCTCACACTCCTTCACTCTTTTCTAAAATTCTAGCACTTATCACCTCTCTTCTCTCTGCATTGGTCCCCAGGAGCAGAGGACATGTCTGCTCTGCACACTGCATTTTCCCCATCTCCCAGGTCAGCAATGAACTCAGATATTCAGGACATAGCTGTTGACTGCATGGTGACTAGAGCTGAGCCTCCTCTTAGTGATTGTCTAGCACATAGCCTTGAGATGCCAGCCTGGTTGTCTTTATCACATGATACTGCTGCTTCACCTGTCCCCATCTCTCTCTACTCTTTATCAAAACGCAGATCACATATAAGGTTTCCTACCTCTGCTTGTAGTGAGGCTGCTGCTTCTCTTAGGAAGTAGAAAACTGCAAAGCAAGACATTGACCAAGGTCTCTTCCACAGCCTAGTGCAACCACCTTCTTGTTTTAGTTGAAGACTGCATACTTAAATTTCTTTTTCAACATTTATTTAATTATTTGTGTGAGAGAGAGATCATGTATCTTCTTGACTGGTGTGAGCATGTATCTCCTTGACTGGTTTATATGGTGTTAGGCATTGAATCTATGGCCTTGGGCATGCTTAGCAAACCATTCTACCAATTGAGCTACCAGCCCAGTACCTATATGTAATTTTTGAGATATCATCTCAGTGTGTATCCTAGACTGCCCTGGAACTCAAGATCCTACTGTCTCATCCCTCTCCCCTCTTCCCAAGTGCTAAGATCACAGGCTTGAACCACCAGGCCCCATTATTCTTTACTCGTGAAATACCGACTACGTGCTAGTGATAAAAGACAATTAGGACTCAACAACACCTTTGAACATTTCCAAACAAGGGAGAGCAATGTCATTCAGATATTTCATGATAAATGCAATAAAAACTTGATGTTCTGGGTTGATTATTAGCATTTTTCTTCTCTAAAACTTCTCCAGGTAAAAAGGCACATGTTTGTAACCAGATAGAAGAGACAGGGAATCTGTCACACAGTCTCCAACACAAGGCCAGGAAAATGGGCTATGACCCTATTTGCAGCACTGAGCACAGGCTCTGTGCACAGCAGAGGCTAATGTATGCCTGTCATCAGAGGACTAGAACTTCTGTTAATTGGGCATCCTTACTGTCAGACCAATAGACAACAAGCAGAATAAAGCCACAAGACTGTTGTGAAAAGTAATTTAGCCTGTTTACTGTTGTTTTGTGGATATATGTGCTTAGTGGATATGTGTGACCTGAAATAGAGAACAGATTCCTCAGATCAAGTAATGTTTGATATCTGGATGGAAAGAGGAGCTCATTCCAAGAAACTACATACACTGTGCCATATTCCTCATACCAATGTGTTTCATTAAAAATTTCTGGGCTAAGGAGATGGCTCCATTGGTAAAGGTACTTGCCACCAACATGCTGACAACATGGGTTGGATGCCAGAAAACCACATAGAGAACAAAAGAAGTGACTCCTGCAAGTTGTCATCTAATACAGAGGTTGGGGGTGGGGAGTATGGGAGAAAAAGGGGGGAAAGAGAGGGTGAGAGAGAACATGTAAAGAAGCACAATTTTAAAAATTAAAAAGAAAGCTGGGCAGTAGTGGCTCACATCTTTAATCCTAACACTCAGGGTCAGAGGCAAGTGGGTGTCTCTGAGTTCAAGGCTAGCCTGGTCTATAAAGGGAGTTTCAGAACAGTCAGCACTACACAGAGAAACCTTGTCTCAAAAAACAACAACAAAAACAAAAAATTAAAACAAAATAATTTAGGTATATTTACAAAAGAGAAAATAAAACCCAGGCACAATAACTCACAGCACCCCCACAAAGCAGGACTGAAAACTGCACCTGTACCAAGACTTAATTGCTCCACATTATGTTATGCTCACCTCTTACGGTGAGCACAGGTCCTTGTTGGGGTATTTCTTAGCAACCAAGCAACCTTAGAGCCCCTTTCTCTAAGTCATTTCTTGGCCAATTCTCTCTCCCTTCCAGTGTGCTAGGGTTGTAACAAACAAGTGCTTCGTGAGAGCATATACGGGACCCAGACCAATTCCTCAAAATTTTGAGTTTCCTGCCCAACCAGGAGGCCAGAGGTTAGAAGAAAATGTTGGCTGGATTCTGGTACCAGGTTGGCATTGACTCAGTCCCTTCCTGTCCTCTACCTCCAACACACCAGCCCCCCTCCCCTCCGGCCCCGGAGCAATGGTTCTAAGGCATCTCCCAATCCTTCCCAATCTGTTTTGGGTTCATTTCCCAGGCTCCCCTATCTTCCTGTCTTAGGGTTTCTATTGCTGTGAAGAGATACCATGGCTATGACTATATACTCTTATAAAGAAAAAATATTTATTGGGTGGCAATAAATATTTCAGAGGTTTAGTCCATTATTATTACAGTGGGACACAGCAGCATACAAGTAGATATGGTGTTGGAGAAGGAGCTGAGAGTTCTGTATCTTGATTTGCAGGCAACAGGAAGTGAACTGTACTAGACATAGCTTGAGCATAGGCGACCACAAAGCCTGTGCCCACAGTGACATACTTTCTTTAACAATGCCACACCTACTCCAACAAGGCCACACCTCCTAAAAGTGCCACTCCTTATGGACTTATAGGGCCAATTACATTCAAACTATCACATTCCACACCCTCAATCTCAGAACTGTTGATGCCTTTGCTGGGCCCTCTGCCTGTGATACCCTCTCTGGACTTGTGTCCTCAGTATCTCTTGCTCACCCTTCAAGATATAGCACAAAATCCATCCTGCCATTCATCCTCCTGACTGAGAAGTGAGACTCAATGCCATAATTACCCTATTCATTATTTTCTTTAGTGTGGTCTGCATTCACTGTATGCAGAGACCACTGAAGTACTGGGAAAACAGCCTGAGTCCTCTCTGGAGGCCACAGTTTAGTGGGAGATAATCTCATTGGTGTAGGAGTTCCTTTTGTTTGTGTGTTGCTTTCATTGGTTAATGAATAAAGAAACTGCCTTGGCCTTTTGATAGGGCAGAACTTGGGTAGGCAGAGAAGACAGAACTCAATGCTGGGAGGAAAACAGCAGAGTCAGGAGAGAACTGCCATGGAGCCACCAGAAACAGACATGCTGAATCTTTCCTGGTAAGCCACTGTAACATAGTGATACACAGATTAATAGAAATGGGTTAAATCAAGATATGAGAGTTAGCCAATAAGACGCTAGAGATAATGGGCCAAACAGTGATTTAATTAATACAATTTCTGTGTGGTTATCTCTGGTGTAAGCTAGCCAGGCAGCCGGGATGAACAAGCAGACCCCCATCCTTCTACAATTGACGCCAACATGATGGACTAAATCCACTTAAAAACCCGAGAGTGCTTAATTCTAGACACACACACACAAACAGAGTTTAACACAGCTTTTTTTGCTATTTGCTAGAGATGTGCCACAGAGAGATTTTCCTAACTCTACAACAGCAACAGAAAAAAGGCGCGCCGTTTTAAAATGAGGTTTCCTAGGCCTTGCCACCAGTGCAAACTCCAGCTACGGAGAATTTGAGGTCCTGGGTGTTTGTGTGCCCACTCGGGGTTAGGAGGAGGGTAGCTGAGACCATGCCCATGGCTTGGATCTTTATGCCTGGACAGGCAGTGGTATCAAATCTACTAGGCTTGGGCACGTGGGAGGGCATGGCAGATTCTCGCCGCCATACACAAAGATATTTCCAGGCTGTGCAGCGTTCTGTGTGGCAGATTTGGCTGTAACTCAGATAAAAAGGGCTTATGTGCTGCACGCTCATTCTCAGGGTTGGACTGCTGAGCTTACTTCTGCCTGACAGCCCCAGAGCTAACACTGGTGGTGCTTCCACCATTTTAAAATTGGAAAGAGGCAGAACCAACATCCAGAGCAGCTGCAACCAAGCTGCTTAGCATTTTAAAAGGTCTTCCAGACAGTAGAGAATTACAGACAATGCAATAAGGACAGATTCAGATATAAAAGACCTAAAAATGGGTCACAGTGTTGGGTAAATTTACATAGGCTTGGGAGAAAGAAGAAAAAGAGTATAGAGAGCCATAAAATAAAGTTAATGCTTTAAAGGGGGGGGGGGGTAAAGTCTTTAAAGAGACACAGTACAGATAGCCATAGATTAAAAGAAGTAAAGAAAAATAAACCACGTAAAAATGGAAAAGTCACAGAGAGTGTGAATTATGTATTTTATTGTGTTTTCTTTGAATTTGTTGACTGTGAAGGAGTTAAATAAAGAGAGGCATTTCATTGAAGGAGCTGCTAAGCTAAACCAGCATGTATATCATAAATGTATCATGACTTCCAAATTTGAGCCTAAGCATAAGTTGCTTTGGAAAAGAGGTTCTTCTTTTGTTTTCACAGAGTTGAGAACCTGTGGATTTCCTACAGATGAATATGGTTTCCTGGATCAAGGCCTCCTGAAGGGTTGCTATGAACACCCTCAAAAATTTACTTCGCTCAACTTCTGACTAAGATAAACCTAGCACACAGGATACACCATAAAAGACCTGATTAACAGTGCCCCATACAGCATGAAGCAATTTGGAGAGAAAAAACTATGCCCATATTCCCAAATACTGCTTATAAATGTACTTTTACATTTAAAGGGGAATATGATACAGATATGAATAATTCACATTGGTATGGATCTTGGTTTATTTATATAAATTTAAGGGCAATCTTATTATATGTGTATTTCTGCTCTTGATTGAGGTGTTGTGATTGTGTAGTTCATTTAAAAATGTGATGTATAATTAAGAAATATAGGTTAATAGGTAATCCTCTATAATAGTCAAGTTTATAGTCATGTTAGTTAGATTTTTCTAGGTGTATAGAGAAGTATTTCAGATGAATAAGGATTCTTCAAATCTTTCAGAGACCTTCAGAATATGGCTTTTAAATGTTTTAAAAAATTAGGATTTTTTCATGACAGTGAGACACATCTGCTCCTAGCAACACCAAGCTACTTCAAGAGGAGGATGGGCATCGAAGAGGCTCCTTAGTCATTTGCATAAGAAACTGCTCTTGCCTGGACTGCTTCACTGGACATGCATGACCTGCAGAGAGATGACTGCTGAACTTGCCTAAAGGTGAGATGACCCTTCGGGTTCCCTGCTACATGAAAGTGTATGCTAGACATTCTGCAGGACACAGAAGAAAGTGACTAAACTGTCTTTGAAGTCTCCTGCTTTGTGGAGAAATCTGCTGGACACTATGGGTCTGTAGGCTGAAGATGGATGTTCCAATGATACAGAAAAACTTTGGTTGACTGTCCAGGCAGCAAGATGTCTCTGTCATTTTCAGAGATTTGGAAGTTGCTTATAATGTACTTCCTGTTTACTTAGGTAATATTCTATCCTTCTGGAGTCTTTGATGGAGCTGAAGAATAGATAGATGTTTATAGGTATAGTTTTCCTTATGATAAAAGATAAGGTAGATATAACTTGTAGAAGGAAGCGGCGGGCTGTGTCCCGCCACCCGGCTAGCTTTGCCCAAAATAATTACACAGAAACTGTATTCTTTTAAACACTGCCTGGCCCATTATCTGTGGCCTCTTATTGGTTAATTCTCACATCTTCCTTTAACCCATATTTAGTAATCCGTGTAGCACCATGAGGTATGGCTTACCAGGAGAGATCTTAACCTGCGTCCATCTCAGAGAGGAGAAGCATGGAGACTCACTATGGCGACTGCCTGAATTGTCTGCCCAACTCTCCCAGAATTCTGTTCTGTCTATTCCGCCTACCTAATTTTCTGTTCTCTTAAAGGGCCAAGGCAGTTTTCTTTATTAATTAACCAATGAAAGTAACATAGACAGATAACTCTCCTCCATCATTTCCCCTTTTTCTGTTTAAACAAAAAAGAAAGGCTTTAACTTTAACATAGTAAAATTACATGTAACAAGAGTTATCAAGCAAGAATTACAGTTACAATATTTATATCTATTTTATCTTTTATCATAACTAATTACCTTATTCTTCAACTCCATCAAAGACTCCAGAAGGATATAATATTACCTAAGTAAACAAGTCATATGCAACTTTCAAACTCTAGAAATGACAGAGACAACTCGCTGCCTGGACAGTCACCCAAAGTTCCTCTGTACCGTTGGGGCATCCATCTTTAGCCAACAGGCCCATAAGTATCCAGCAGACATTTCCATGAAGCAGGAAATTCCAAAGACAGTTTAGTCACTCTCTGCTGTGTCCTGCAGAACGTCTCGCAGACTCTTCAATGAATCAGGAACCCCAAAAGATCATCTCACCTTTAGGCAAGTTTAGCAGTCCTCTTTCTGTGGGTTCCTTGTGTCCAGTTTATGCAACAGTCCAGGCAAGAGCAGTTTTTTTGCCCAAATGGCTAACAAACTCCATAAGTAGCCTCTTTGATGCCCATCTTCCTCTTGAAGTAGATTGGTGCTGCCAGGAGCAGACGTGTCTCATTGTCATGAAAACCCTAAGTTATTAAAACATTAAATGCCATATTCTGCAGTCTTTGAAAGATATGAAGAATGCCTATCTGAAATATATCTATGTACACCTAGAAAATCTAATCTAACATGACTACAAGCTTAACTATTATCGATGATTATCCATTAACAACCTATATTTTCAATCACAATACCTTAATTAAGATCAGAAATACATATACATATAACAAAATTGACCTTAAAATCCATACCAATGCAAATTATTCATCTCTATATCATATCCCCCTTTAAATGTAAAAGAACATTTATAAACAATATTTGGGAAAATGGGCGCAGTTTTTTCTCTCCAAACTGCTTCCTGCTGAATGGGGGCGTTGTTATTTAGGTCTTTCATGGTGTAACCTGTGTGCTAGGTTCCTCTCAGTTGGCAGTTGAGTGAAGTAATTTTTTGAAGATGTTCACAGCAACCTTTCAGGAAGGCGTGGTCTATCATACCATATTGGGATAGAAGCAATCCACAGAGTCTCGTCCTCTGTAAAAACAAAAGAAGAAACTCTTTCCCAAAGCATCATGTTCTTAGATCCAAATTCTGAAGTCATACCATTAAGATGTCCATTCTGGTCTAGATTGGCAGCCCATATAATGAAATGTCTCTCTGTATTTAGCTCCTTTACAGTCAAAAATTTTAAAGAAAACACAACAAAATACATAATCCAGACTCTCTGTGAATTTTCCATTTTTACGTGGCTTATTTTTATTCTATCACTTTACTTTTTTTAAATCTATAACTATCTGTACTCTGTCTCTTTAAAGACTTTACCCTTTTTTTATTCATTAACTTTATTTTTTATATTTTTTCTTCTCTCTCTCAAGCCTACATATATTCATCCAAAATTGTGAGCCTTTTAAAGGCCTTCTATGTCTGAATCTTTCCTATTGTGAATCTTTAATTTTTTTTTTTTTTTTTTTACTATCCAGGAGCACTTCTTAAAAAGTTAAGCACTTCTTAAAATCTTAAGTTGCGCCATGTAGAGGTAATACAGTACCGCCTGTTTCCAGCCAAGTCTAAACCTTAACTGCGCTGTTATCATGGTAATTACAATAGATAGTTCCTGCCTGAGGTCAGCACAGTTCAGCATGGCGGAGCAGAGCCAGAGCGGCTCCTGTCTCAGTCATTTGGTGTCCCTGAGCCGCACACAGTTCCAGGTACACAGCAGTCCACATTGGAGCCGCACTCAGCAGTTTAATTCTGAGACTGAGCGTGCAGCACAGAAACTCTTTTCATCCAAGTTACAGCCAAATCTGACATGCAGAGCACGGTGCAGTCTGAAAACATCTCTCTCTATGGCGGCAGGAATCCGCCATGCTCTCCCGCTCGCCTAAGCCTGATTCCGCCATCTGCCCAGGAGCAGGCAGGGAGCAGGGAGCAATCAGCCCGGTCTCAGAGCACTCTCCTTCCGATCCCAAGCAGGAAAACAAATATCCAGGCCCATAAAAGCCATTGAAATGCTTTATAGCCAGAGTTTGCACTGGCAGCACAGCACCAGGAAGCCGCGCTTTTTCTCTGCCGCTATTGCCGAAACAGGAAATCTCTCTACAGCATGTCCTAGCAAACAGCAAAAAGCTGTGTTAAACTCTCTCTCTCCTTTATTTAAAGCCCTCTCAGGATTTTAAGTGGATTTAGTCCATCACGTTGGGCGCCAATCTGTAGAAGGAAGCAGCGGGCTGTGTCCCGCCACCCGGCTAGCTTTACCCAAAATAATTACACGGAAACTATATTCTTTTAAACACTGCCTGGCCCATTATCTGTGGCCTCTTATTGGTTAATTCTCACATCTTCCTTTAACCCATATTTAGTAATCCGTGTAGCACCATGAGGTGTGGCTTACCAGAAGAGATCTTAACCTGCGTCCATCTCAGAGAGGAGAAGCATGGAGACTCACTATGGCGACTGCCTGAATTGTCTGCCCAACTCTCCCAGAATTCTGTTCTGTCTATTCCGCCTACCTAATTTTCTGTTCTCTTAAAGGGCCAAGGCAGTTTTCTTTATTAATTAACCAATGAAAGTAACATAGACAGATAACTCTCCTCCATCAATAACTATTGTAACTGTAATTCTTTTTTGATAACTCTTTTGGTATATGTAATTTTACTATGTTAAAGTTAAAGCCTTCCTTTTTGTTTAAACAGAAAAAGGGAAATGGTGTAGGAGTTCCTTTTGTTTGTGTGTTGCTTTCATTGGTTAATGAATAAAGAAACTGCCTTGGCCTTTTGATAGGGCAGAACTTGGGTAGGCAGAGAAGACAGAACTCAATGCTGGGAGGAAGACAGCAGAGTCAGGAGAGAACTGCCATGGAGCCACCAGAAACAGACATGGTGAATCTTTCCTGGTAAGCCACTCTCATGTGGCGACACACAGATTAATAGAAATGGGTTAAATAAAGATGTGAGAGTTAGCCAATAAGAGGCTAAAGATAATGGGCCAAACAGTGATTTAATTAATACAGTTTCTGTGTGGTTATTTTGGGCATAAGCTAGCTGGGCAGCCAGGATGAACAAGCTGGCCCTCTCCAAACAATATCTCATGACCAGGTACAGTTTGGCAGCAGACTCCAAGGGATACTAGGAATTAAGGAGGCAGCTGACCAACCAGGGTGTTGAAATCATAGATGGAAGGCTTTCTGCAACAGTGGACATGCAATCTGAAGAGACAGATGGGAATGAGGCATTAAGGATGCACAGGAACCCAAGAGAGAGAATAGAGCACAAAAAAGTGAAACATATGTGTGGTCTCATTTTAGTCTAGAAACTAAAGAAGGGAAGGATTTGAAAAGTGAGAGAGGGAGACAAGAGCAGAAATCAAAGAAGCCAACAAGGGCCAGGCATCACAGAGCCCTACAGAATGTAATGAGGCAGCTGGGTGTAGGGAATCCACAGCTGACTCTAAGCAGAGAGACAGTGGTCTGGTTTGTTTGTTTAGCTACATGTCTCTGGCATTGTATGTGGGGTGGACTGAAGGAATGAGAACAGAACCAGAAATCCCTAGAAGGGGGCTCTAGTGGGTCACATTCGGTCTTCTAGAATTTCAGGAACCTCAGACAATGACCCCGCTTGTAAAAGCAGGTATTAAAGTTGTAATTGGTTAAGACATTGAGATGAAACTTCTCTTAGGTTCAGAGTGTGACTCTGAATGGAAAAGACACAGACATAGAGAACAATATGAATTGAAGACAGAAACAGATGTTGGAGTGAGGTGTCTACAAACCAAGGAACAGCCCCCAAAGCCCCATGCACTACTGGAGCAAAAGGAAACCAGAAAAGAATTGTGGAACACATTCTTCCTCAGAAGCCTCCAGAGAGAAGGCAGCACCCCTCCCCCTCCATTTTGGACTTTTGGACTTTGGAATAACAAGAATAAATTTTGGTTGTTTTAAAACATCCAGTCTTGAAGACGATGATCTTACCTCTCCTTTAAGTGGCTCCTTAGAGACTGCACAGACCACATGCCCAATTACAACTCGGAAGAAATGTAATATAAATGGAGAGGGTGTCTCCACAGGCAGTTCAGATGGACCCATTAATTTTGGTATCATTGCTCAAGGACTGTGACGTGAATCCTGCAATGTGAGTTATATCAGAACATACATTAATAAATGTGCTTGCACTTGACCTATGAAATGAATGATCAACATGTCCCATCGGGCTGGGGACTGGTGAGCTCTCCAAAGAATCATCACTATCACTAATCTGTTTTAAAGGCCTGGTTTTAGATTTTCATTAGGACAAATATCTCTGAATGCTTTTGTTAATGAAAACCAAGTGTCTAATTCCATCTAAAACAGACTCAGAGCAATTAATAAGGTTTTTACTCTTACAGTAAAAATACAGTACTTTTTACTATATCTACATGGTCTGGCTCGTTTTTTCTTTGAGAAGTAACTGTCGTTACCAGTTCACACATAATTGATGAAGGCTTTGGTTCTTTGGCTACTCTGTCCTGTTACATGATCACAATGAAACTTTGACAAAGATTTTATCCCATTATGAAATTTCCTCTAGCCTCATACATCTTTCAATCAAAGATTATATCTGTATATAGATTTGTATCTGCCCATAAAATTAATGCTAATACTATTCTTCTGAAACAATGCTCTCAAAAATTACCAACAATTTTCTATTGCATGTGACCACTGAAGTCATATTCCATGAAACAGTAGCATTTGATGTTGATGTCCCTACATACCAGTGGTACAGCCAGCTAGAAAGGAAGACACTGACCTTCCCAGATCCTTTCTCCACCTCTGTAGCATAACTGACCAGTCTCTTTTGTTGGGTCTTTTCTATCAGCTTGTTAAACTACTTCTCATTAATACCCTTTATTTGGCTCTTTTATTATCATTCCTAATAATATAGTCACTTTAGTGGTTTCTGCACTCACACCCATGTACATCATTTCCTATGTAATTCATAACTATAGTAGAGGGAAGTAGGAGAAGCATAAAAGGTATGCCAGAACTATATCCCCAAATTCTATTAATAAAGCCACACATAAAAGAACTAAAAAAATAAAATAAAATAAAATAAAAATAAAAAATAAAACATCCAGTGTGTGGTTATGTTATATCAATTGTATTATTTTTATTGTTGTCCCTGGTTTTTGTTTGTTTGTTTTGTTTTGTTTGTTAGACAAGGCTTCTTTTGTAATAGCCCTGACTATCCTGAAAATCACTTTGTAAACCAGGCTGGCTATGCCAATTGTAAAACAACACTAGTACAGGGGCTGATGCAGCCTTCTAGGTAGGGTGCTTTTGCACCAGACTGGGGGTCTTGGGAATGAAGACACAGAGAATAAGCACGAGGAGTTGGTTGGTGAGCTCTATCCTGGTTCTTGAACCAGGAAATCCAAGAGCATCTGGAAAGTCTACCCCAAGCCTTGGTGTCAGAAGAGCTGAGACTGACCTGTTTCTTCCATTGCCCCCAGTCCATCCTTCCTGGCTGCCTAGTTTCTGAAGAACCTTGGCACTGCCACTGGGATTGTGTCCTGGCCCCAGCACTCTGCTCCTGACAGGGCCAAGCATAGGGCAACTCTGACTCCTTTCCTAGACATACCTAGAGCAGAACCCTGGATTTTAGGACTGGTAGACTCACACCTGACCCCAGATCTGAAACTGTCCAGATCTAGAAGTCAGTTGGAAGATGTGAGTAGCATATGCACACTGTTAGAGGGGACTGATGGAGGTGAGCTGGAAATGGAGGAAACAGACAGACTTCTCTAGAAAGTGGAACTGTTCCTTTAATCAGAGCCACTGAAGGACCACAGTCTCTCCCAGGGAGTAGAAACTGATCATGTAGCACAGAGGGTTGGGGTTTTATAGGGCAGACAAAGGAACTTTGGGGATGAAAGATTCCAGCTGTAGGTTACTTCCTGTACAGTCTCAGAGTGGTTGAGACCTACTATGTGAATCCTCTTATTAGAAGATTCTAGAAGCTTAACACAGCCCACAGGTGTTATCGGGCAACTTTCTGTTTGGAGTTTCTCTGTCCACCTATGGCTGTGAGGTCAAATGGTCCACTATCCTTTTCAGAAAGTCAAGGAGCCCAGCGATGGAAGGGAAGGGGAGGAAAGAGCTAGTCTTTTAAATTATTTCTTCTAATTTTTAAATTTAAACTTTGTGGGGTGTGTGTGTGTGTGTGTGTGCGCGCGCGCGCGCCAGTACACACAGACATAGGTTGGTACCATGGCACATCTGTGGTTGTCTGAGGACAGCTTGGCTAAATCAGTAAACCCCTTCCAGCTTGTGGGCCTACAGACCAAACTCACTCAGGGCTTCAGGGTTGGCCCAAAGAAGAACTTGGTTCTCTCTGTCTCTCTGTCTCTGTCTCTGTCTCTCTCTCTCTCTCCTTCCCTCCTCCCCTCCTTCCCTCCTTCCCTCTCCCTCTCCTTCTTTTACACACAGCATTTAACCATCAATTAACATTTATTTAGAACTTAGTGCTATGAACTAGGTCTCAGTTTAGAAACTGTATTTTCTTTTAAAACAGTTTTAAATGTATTTTTTAACAACGTCGCACACACATATCCTATTTATCCACATTCCTTTCTCCTGTCCCCTTCCAACTCACTCAGAACTCTTTCTTCCAAACACATCCTCCTCCTACTTTAAGATTTTTTACTCTTTTAAAATAACCCACTGAGTGCAATTAGGACTCTTGCATGTGAATGGGTGCAGGGTTACTCTCTACAGGGAAAGCAGACTTCCAGTTACAAGCCCCTCCCTTTTCCCTTTCTTCTGTGGTCCAGACCATGCACCTGCTTCATCACTCAGTCCGCAAGGTAATTGTCTTCTTTGTGGGATCTGACCTGGGCACCAAGGGTCTTCACGGGAGGTTCCAGGACTGCTTGAGCAGCTGCAATCTGATCATAGCTAAGCCTGGCACCAAGAAGGCTCTAGAGGCCTAAAATTATCTCCAGGGTACCCAGGGAAGCCCAGAGTGCATTCTGCCTGGGGATCTCCAGAGAACGTTTTGTGAGGAATATCTGAAGAGTACAAGGATAAAGCCAGGGCTCAGCCTTCAACCTGCCCACCCCCTTATAAAACTCATGGTGTGAGCTGGGAGGGAGGTGTCCAGCATCTCCTCTGCTACCCCTCAAAGCTGCTCCTGCTGTCGCCAGTCAGTGTGTGACTTCCAGGTTGCTTCGCTGAAGAGCTAGAGCATAAGGGGTGTGGGTTAGGGAGACATGAGGACTGTTGAGTGTGACCCTTGGACCCAGTATGAAGCAGCGATCAACATACAAGTGTGACTCCCTATTCCAGGATCCAGCACCCTGGACAACCTTGGGCTTCTCGTCACGGATGGTAGCGTAATGCTTGTACTAGAGGACTATAAGTTACCAACCTCTGTATTGCTCTGAGAGTGGGTGTGCCTATGTGCAGCCACAAGTGCTTAGGGGCGGGAGGGGCTGGTACTGGGCAGGTGTGCGTGTATCTCGGTGGGTGAGACCTTGCTGTTTGTGTAAGAAGAGTTCGGCTTTTTATGTAGCTCATGTGCACGCGAATCCTGTGAGCGTTCTAAGTTCGCTAACAGTCTACAGGTCAATTTGTGAGAGGTGGGTTAGCGGGTGTGGGCGAGGGTGCTGCACTCCTGCTCCCAAGGCTGCACAACTCTAAAAAGTGCTTCCCAAGAGTCCTCCCACCGCGACCACCCACCAAGGCTGCGTCCTGGAACTGAGATCTTTTTCTCTCTATCTCTAATTCCTCCTCTCCATCTCTCGTATTCTCTCTCCTATTTTTACCTCCATGTCTTTCATTCTCCATTTCTCTATTCTCTTGTTCACTTTTTTCTATCTCTAGTTCTCTTGTCCTCGCTATCTCTCTGGTTCTCTCGCATTTCTCTCTTCAAAAGCCCTCTCACGCCCCCAACTCTTCAGACTCTCACTATGTAGTCCAGGAAGGACTGGAATTTTCTATCCTCCTGCCTTCTTCACCCTCCCGTGCACAGTGCTGAAATTGCAGGTATAAGCCACTACCTCCAGATTCTCACTTTGCTTTTTTAAAAAGTGAGGTAAAAGCCACATAATGTACAGTTCACCTGTCTGAATGCATCAGCCCTGAGGTATATACCGCACTCACTGTGTTAGGCAACCATTATCTCCATCCGATTTTAAAAACTTTGCATTATTCTTGAGGTACCAGTAGCAGTCACTCCTCCTTTCTGTCCCTCTAGCCCTGGGATCTGCTTTCCACCTCTGTGCACTGCCTGTGAAGGACATTTCCTAGGGACAGATTCAGAACTCACATGGCCTCTTTTCTGTGTTCTTTTACTTAACATCAGATTTTCCACCTCAGTCATGTTGTGCCATGTATTCTATTCTTTTGAGATTCACAATGATATGTTACATATCTATGGCATTCATTATTGCCAAGACTTTATTTTACTAATATTAAAGAAAATGTTATATTCAAAACAAAGAAAGCCATAAAACAACAGAAATTTTAAAAATTAAATTCTGACAGACTAAAACCCATTAGCAAGTACTTCCCATTCTACTTTACCCCATTTCCTGGCACTAATCTGCCTTCTCTCCCTGTGGATTTACCTAGTGAGAACATTCAAAACAAAAAAAAAAAAATCACACACTATGTGCTCCTCCCTGCCTGGTTCATTCACTCAGTACCCCATTTTCTAGGGTCCTTACACTGCTGCAGGATCTGTACTGTATTCCATTACTGAATGACATTGTTCAGAGGGTCCCCCTTTTTTAAACCATTCACCTACTGCTTCATCTTGCAATTTGAAGTAACTGTGCTTTGCATCAAGACAAAGAACCAGCAGGGGAAGCAGAGAATAAGGATCCTGTTAGGACACAGAGGAGGAGAGCTCCACCCCCCACCCCCTGAAAATTGGGGCAGATGTGACAGATGCCACTGGGGACAGAGAAGAGAGAATCACTGTTCTGCATCAAACAGATTGGTGATGAGAAGATCCTGGTAGGGATCAAGAGAGAGAGGAGAGGCAGAGACTAGCTTGGCTGTCAGTGTGCAATGGGCATTTGTGAAAGCGATCAGGAGTTCCAGGTCTGCTTGGACTAGATGCCAAATTCCAGATCTATATGGTGAGAATCGGTCCCCCAAAACATAATGTAACAGAAGTCGTGGACAAAGAGGGAATAGCACTGGCAAAAAGCCAGAGGCAGAAGGCTCAGCTAGTGTCAGAGGATGCAGCTCCACGAAGCTGCTGTCATGCCACTCCACAGCTCAGCACTTAGAGCTCATCAACTCAGTTACACACCCCACAACATCACTCTCACAGATTGTTGCTCATTGCTCTGCATCTCAGAGATGGGAGCAGTCAGTCCTAGGTCATGAAACTAGTGAGCTGTTGTGACTAAGCATAGCCTGCACCCCTCTTCCACTCTCAGTGAAGGGGCGACTTCGCAGCAAAGCTGCCAGTCAGACGGATATGCTACTTAGACCTTGAAGGGTTTGGATGTGTGAAAATAGGGAGAAGAGTGGAGAGCTTGATATGAGTAAAAGCAGAAAAGCGTGGAGGGGATAGAGAGTGTGGGGTTGATTGTATAGTAACACCAGTAGTCATGTAAAATAATAATCATTCATATTGTTTATTAAATTCCCAGTGTGCCAGGATCGGCACTGATCACTTAAGATGTCATTTAAACCTCAACACATTATTGTTTTTTGTTTTACACGGTCTTGTTATGTAGCCCAGGTTGCCCTTGAACTTATGAGTTTACTGCCTCTACTTCCCAAGTTCTAAAAGTATAGTCACATACAATGAGTAACACATCCTTTTAACTGATCACTTGAATGGGTATACTACTTTCTCCGGGAAACCTGCCCTGACAGCACTCGGGGATGACATGCTTCTAAACAAGTGGTTTAATTCCTGCTCTATCAGGTGCAACCAAGATGCTAGGATCAAACTACACCACAGTGTCTGAATTCATCTTCATTGGCTTCTCCAACTTCCCACAGCAGCTCATGCCTGTCTTCTTTGTGGTGATCCTACTAATGTACCTCTTCACACTGCTGGGCAATCTGCTCATCATGGCCACCATCTGGAGTGAACGGAGTCTCCACACGCCCATGTACCTCTTTTTGTGTGTTCTCTCCATCTCTGAGATCCTCTATACCTTGTCCTTCATCCCACGCATGCTGGTTGACTTGCTCTCCACCCATCATTCCATCACCTTCCTGGCCTGTGCCAACCAGATGTTCTTCTCCTTTATGTTTGGATTCACCCACTCTTTGCTGCTTACCATCATGGGCTATGACCGCTATGTGGCTATCTGTCACCCACTGCGCTACAATGTGCTCATGAGCCCCCGGGGCTGTGCCTTCATGTTGGCTGGGTCCTGGGCTGGAGGCTCAGCTGTTGGGCTGATAGTGACAACCTCCATTTTCCACCTGTCCTTCTGTGGACCCAACCAGATTCAACATTTCTTATGTCATGTGCCCCCTATGTTGAAGCTGGCCTGTGGAAGTAATGTGCCAGTTGTAGCTCTGGGTGTAGGTCTGGTGTGCATCACATACCTCCTGGGATGCTTTCTCCTCATCCTCCTCTCCTATGCCTTCATTGTGGCAGCCATCTTGAAGATAGCATCAGCCGAGGGTCGGCACAAAGCCTTCTCCACCTGTGCATCCCACCTCACAGTGGTGATTGTGCACTATGGCTTTGCCTCTGTCATCTACCTCAAGCCCAAAGGCCCCCACTTTGAGGAAGGTGATACTCTCATGGCCACCACCTACACGGTCCTTACCCCCTTCCTCAGCCCCATCATCTTCAGTCTCAGGAACAAGGAGCTGAAGAATGCCATGAAGAAGGCCTTCCTCAGGAAATTATGTTCCTCAAACAACTGAGTGGTCCTTACGGAATGATTGGCAGATGTGGTTCATCACTTTATCAATGCCCAGTAAATGTATAGAGCTTCTCTTTGGTTTATGAGTTCTCGTTAAGTGTTTACTGGGATGTAAAATGTCTGTTGAGATATAGTTCATGTACTATGTAGTTTACTCATCACAGTGCATATTTCACCTGTTTTAGTATGTTTGGAACTAGGAAATCATCAACACAATTAGTTTGAGGAAGATGTTCATCACTTAAAAAGAAAACCAGGATGGAGAGATGGCCTAGCAGTACCAAAGTTGAGTTCCCACTGTCAAATGACCCACAATTGCCTGGTACTCCAGATTCTTGTGGCCTCCCTAGGCACTGGCATATATTCATATAGACACACATGCATACATAGAAATATAAATAAAAATAAAATAAATATTTTAAAAGAAAGGCAATTATACTGTTAAGTTGTTCCTTAGTTCTTTTTCTATGTGTATGTTTATTTGTTTTGTTGTGCACATATTTGTGTGTGGATGTACATGCACATTCACGAGGGCCTGTGACAGACATGAATAAAATGGTATCTAACCCGACATGGTAGTGCACACCTTTAATCCCAGCACTGGGGAGGCAGAGGCAGATGATCTCTGTGAGTTCAAGGCCAACCTTGCCTACAATGCAAGTTCCACGGCAGCCAGAGCGGTTACACAGAGAAACATTGTCTTGAACTCCCTCCTCACCAAAGAGCCCAAACCCATACCCAAAACAAAACAAAACAAAAATACTGGATATCTATCTCAATCTGACTTCACCTTATTTTAAACAACAACAGCAACAAAATATTGTTATTGTTTTTGAGACAGAATCTTTCTGTTATGTTCCTGGTTGTCCTGGAACTCACTCTGTAGACCAGGCTGATCTCAAATTCATAGAGATCCATCTGCCTTTGCATCCCAAGTGCTGTGATTAAAGACGTGCCCCAAAATGCCTAGCTTAAACCAAAATTTTAACTTAAATTTTTGTGTGTGTGCCCATCTATAAACCATGGGACAAGTTATGCAAATCTACTTTCTCCTCCTACTTTTTCGGTTCTGGGGATCAAACTCAGGTCATTAGGTTTAGTAGACCTTTCTATTATTTGCTCAGAATTTTTTTTTTTTTGCCACTTTCATTTTATTTTAGAGATGGAAATGGCTCTTTTGTGGAGCGTAGAGATTATCAAATCAACTAGGCTCTCTGCTGGTCTCCTGAGGTCTGCAGGCCTCTGCCCACCCACAGCACTAGTGTTACAACAGAGTATTAATGCACCCAGTTCTCTGCCCATCCACAGCTCTAGGGTAACAACAGAGTATCAATGCACCAGTTTTTTTTTTTTTTTTTTTTTTTTTTTTTTTTTTTTTTTTTTTTTTTTTTTTTTTTTTTTTTTTTTTTTACATGAGTGCTTGTATAATAAGGACTTTACTGGCCGATTCATCTCTCAAGATCCCCATTTTTTCCTCCATTTTCTATTTCTTGAAACTCCCTTATCTTCCAGTTGTACATAGCAACAACCCACTCTCTATATAAATTTCTTGGATATTTCACTCATGAGAGGTCATAAGAGGAATCACAGTCTTTTCCACCTACTTATTCCCCATCATACTATTTCAAGGTTCTCCTTGGTCAGTTTTTTTTCCGTGTTGCACTGCTATATTATATTTTAATCATCCATTAATGATTGATGAGCATTTTAGCATTTCTAAATTTGTTGCTGCTTTGGTTAATGTTGCTGTATGTGGCCATATGCAAGTTTGGTTTCTTATTGTTTTTGTTTTTTCAGAATGTTTTTTTTTTTTCTTGAAGTTGGATTGTGTCAGACACTATGTCTGATGGTTTAGGAACTCCCAGATTATTTCCAAATGTAGAGTCTGCACCACTCTACATTTATGCCGACAAAGGCAGGGGCTTTGATTGCTCCAGGTTGCTGGTGGGAGTGGGTACACAGTAGGGCAGGGTAGCCTGTTGGTTCTTTGTAACTGTGCCTGAAAGAGGAGGTGGAGAGCCTGGAGGATGTGTGTAGCCTGATCTACCAAACAGCAGTCAATCTCTCTTCCCCTCCCTTCTCTTTTCCTCACTCTCCCTCCCTCCTCATATGGTATACATATGGAGTTCCTAATGTGAGGTAAGTGTCACAATGATTTTTTTTTTCTCCACTGTGGGCTCAGAATCCAAAAACCAAAGACTATGAATGGAAACCTTTGGAGCCAATCAATAATTAATCTCTCCTCCTTTTAAGTTGTTCTGCTGGGAATTTTGTCACAGTTAGCACCCTGCCCTTTTTGGACAAAGCAGAATTTCCCTTAAATCTTAAAAGGCCTTTGTAACCCTGTGGGGTACCCAGATAACAAGATGTGAACTCAACACTCTTTCAGTTGGCTGAGAACAAACCAGTCCATTAACCACCCTCTGAATAGTATCAACAGAGCACTTCTATTTCTTTTTATTTTCCTTTTTTGAAAAAACTTATTTTTAATGGTGACTTAATGGAACATGCCTTTAATCCCAGCATGCAGAGGCAGAGGAATCTCTGTGACTTTAAGGCCTGGTATACATATGGAGTTCCAGGCCAGTTAGAACTACACATTAAGACACACACACACACACACGCAGACTGTGCCCAAGAGGTGGGGACTTTGTAGTTTTAGAGAATGAGATGGAAGATTTCACCTGCAGATCAGCTCCCCTGCTGTCTCAAAGTGGTGATATCAGCAGGGGTCATTGTTGATCACCTTACCAGAAGGTTTCACAGCTGTTCTACTGGAAGCCTACTTTCCTGTCCTGAGTTTCTCAGTCCACCTGAGGCATCAAGGATCTTGCCTTAATATAACCCTTTGTTTTTCCTCTGCTACAGTTTGAATCTGAACAGTTTCTTACAGGTCTTTCCATGCTTTGAAAGGTTGGCCCCCTTCTGGTGGTTTTACTTTAGAAGGTTCCAGAAACATTGAGAGGCAGGACCTAGCTGAAAAAAGTAGGTCACTGAGGGTATACTATCTCTACCTTCTTTCTATGCTGCCTATGCTGTTTTCTACTTCCCAGTGCATACATGACATGACCAGCCTCTTGCACACACTCCTTCCATCACAAACTAAGCTGGTCTGCCATTCCCTCCTTACATTATTCTTGCCATCACAGGGCAAGGGCACCTAGTACCACCTTCTCTCCTGTTCTCTTCTCATTGCTCTTCTCTTCTTCTCTTCCCTTTCCCTTTGCTTTCATCTCTCCTTTATTCTCTTCTCCTCTCCCATCTCTGAATTTTCTTCTTCTGGTATTGGGTCTCATTATTTGAGACAGATATCAAACTTTCATTGCTGCCCATTTTAGCCTCCAAAGTTCCAGGATTTTGGGAATATACCACCAAATTGTCTCCTTTCTTTATTGTTCTTCACTACCAAGTTTGTTTCCTGGAATACATCTTAATGAACCCTCACCTCAGGTCAATCTTGACTCATAAGGACCATGGGGATTCATAGTTAGAACACTTTGTTTATTTGGAAATTTATCACAGATATTTTTCCTGTTGTACGTGGATGTTTCTTTCTTGCCCACCAGTTTCCAAATAACTGACAGGGAGACTTAATTAATTACAAATGTTCAGCCAAGAGCTCAGACTGATTACTAGCTAACTCTTACATTTTAAATTAACCCATATTTCTTATCTATGCTTTGCTACGTGTCTGGGTACCTTTTCTCAGAACAGCACATTCATCCTGCTTCTGTCTGTGTCCCCTTGATACTCCTCTGACGCCACCCTTCTTCCCACCATTCTCTGTTTGGTTCTTCCTCAACCTTATCCCATCCAGCTATTGGCCCATCAGCTTCTTTATTAAACCAATCACAGTGGCATTCACACAGTGTAGAGGAATACTCCAAGAGTATTAGAAGGTAGAGATAGTATACCCTCAGAAATATTAAGATTGTCGTCAAAGTGACATTCAATCTTTGTAAAGTCTTAGGAAAGTTCAGATTTCCTGGTCAGTCATTATGTTATGTTATTTTTTCAAATGAAAGAATTAATCTTATGAAACTAAATACTCGGAAGTCTGTTTTGCTGCCTGAACCTTTTCAGTTTTCTCTCTGTATGTCTATCTGTTTCTCTCTCCATTCCTCCCCCATCTTTCTCCCCTCCCTCTGTCTGTCTCTCTCCCTTGCTCTCATTTTTGGGGGAACTGGGTCTTGTCCATACTAGGAAAGCCATCTCTATTTGAGATACATCCTCAATTCTTATGTTGATTCTTGATCATCGTCCTTCACTGCATTATATTAGTCATTTATTTCTAAATTTATTCTTTGTCAGGTATCAGCCTTGATAAAAATACCTCTTGCCAGGACAGAGTCTTGGGGATTTAGAAATATAGTAAAGAATATGAAGACATGATTGAAAATAGTAAATGAAGAAATATATAGGATAGTATTGGGAGGGAATTCCAGTGAGTACTGAAATTCACTCACATTTAATTTCCAATTGCTTAAAATACCCTTCACCCCAAAAGGTAGGAGTAAGACAAAAACTGCAAGGAAATGAATAGACCAGTTGAAGATCATGATGGGCTACAACCATAATTAAACATTCTGTTTCTAGAACAAAACAAGTTACACACACACACACACACACACACACACACACACACACACACCCTAGACCAAAACATTCTGTAGGCAAACCACTCCTTGGATGGAATTCAAAGTTATCTCCAAAAAGGAAGTGGACCCTTAGTTGGATCCTTAGACTTTTATTTGAGATAGGAACAGATCTACTTCTCTATTCTTGGAATACAAGGTCTGGCTATTAGCCACACATGTTGACCATAACCTTAAGAGAGCAGAACTCTCTGGTCTGCGGCTAGGTGGGATCTTTGTTTGAGGTAGAAGCACAAGAACCTTGAAGGAACTAGAGGTAAGTTCCAACTCTCTGACTTTTGGTCAACATAGAAATAGGTTCATATTTTTGGGCCTCCACAATTCTTTCCATCAAGTAAGCTATTAATTTTTTTTACTGTAAAATACACATTTTTCTTGCAGTACTGGCAATCAGAGTCCACATATTAGGAAAGTGTGCCTAAGTAACACTTCTAGCCTGTGCGCATTTTGATTATTATTTGAAGTTTAAGATTTCTCTGTTTTGCAATTTTATTGTGCATTTTAATCAACAGATAGTTGCACATATTTCTCGGGTGCTGTGGGATTTTTTTTAGTATGTATAAACTTTGTATATAATCAAGTCAGGGCAATCAATAAATCTCTGAATATTAGTATTGTTGACCATTTTCTCATGTGACTGCTGTCTATTAGTATGTCTTTTTTGAGAACTGTCAATTCATTTACACATCTGGAAATTGAATTATTTTTAGTTTTTCTTTCTATTGTTTAGTTTTTAAAGATTTATTTTACATATTAATTTATCTGTTTTTATGATTTATTTATTTATTATGTGCATTGGTATTTTGCCTGCATGTAAGTATGTGTGAGGGTGTCAAGTGCCCTGGAACAGAAGTTAGAGGCATTTGTGAGCTGCCATGTGGGTACTGGGAATTGAACCTAGATCCAGTGCTCTTAACCACTGAGCCATCTCTCCATCCCTGATTTATTTTGTTTTTACTTATGTGTGTGTACGTACATGTGCCTGTGTGTGTATGTAATGATGAGTCTGTGAAATACATGTCATCGTACACATGTGGAGCTCAGAGGACAGCTTTGTGGAGTTGGATCTATCCTTCTCCTTTACAAGGGTTCCGGACATCCAACTCAGGTCATTATTATTAACCACCTTTAACAAAGGATCCATCTGACTGTCCAGTCTCCTCCCTCCCTTTTTGAGACATATAGTCCAGGCTGACCTCAAACTCACTCTGTAGCCAAGAACCTTAACATAAACTTTTAATCCCCTGCCTCTACCTACCAAGTGCAGGAATTACAGGTGTGCACAGACACATCCAGTTTATGTGGTATTGGGAAATGAACCCAGGGCTTTGTTCATGTTAGACCATCATGATCACCTTGCCAATTGAAATATATCCCCAGACAAAAACAAAAATTGGCAATAAGGCACTTCAAATATAAAAAGACAACACATAGAATATAAAACATTTGAATATTACATATCTGATAACAGACTTGAAAGTCAGAAGAAGAACCATTCTTGTATCTCAAGAGCAAAAATACAAGACCAATTAAAATGGATAAAGCATCTCAATTCATATTTCTCTAAGAAGATATAGAAATGACCCAAAGGCACATGGTAAATTCATTAGGTAAATGCAAATCAAAACTACAAGATGGTACTGTTACATAGCCACAAGATATGGCTATAATCAAAAACAAAGGTCTGCGCACCATGAGTCATGCCTGTAATCATAACACTCAGGACCCTGTGTCAAGAAGAATATTTTGACTTTGAAAACAGCAGGGACTATATAACAAGACCCTGTCTCATTAAAAAAAAAAAAAGGGCAATAACAAGAATTGGAAAAGTTATGGAAACTTTTAAAGTCCTGCTAGAAGGAATATAAAGTAGTAGAAACACTATGGGAAACAGTCTGATCATTTCTAAAAAGCTAGAGGTTCCATTGATACAATAATTCTACTTCAATATATAGATCTGAATAAGAAGGAAGAGATGTGTACATGGTCATTAATAGCAGCATCAATCCAAAAGAGTGAAAAAAATACAAATTCTGAACTATTCAACAATAAATAAATAAAAAAGATGCAACACAATAGAACATGACTTAGCAATTAAAGGGAACAAAGTACAACACAGGAGAGCCTTGATGATATTATGTTCAGGAAATAAGCAGGTTGGGAAAACCCTAAATCCTCTTATGGCCCCACATTTGTGAAATGCCAAGGACAAACAAAGTTATAGAAAGAGAAGTTGGGTTCTTAGTATATACAATTGGCAGGTAAGGGAGTTAGGAAAAATAGAGAATAAAAAGAGGGGAATTGTGGGTGATGGATCTCTTAGTAAAGTGCTTATTATGCAAGTGTGCAGATCTAAGTTCCATACTGAGTGCCCATCTTAAAAACAAACAAATAAAACCCAAAATAAAAGAACTTCCTGTAATGGCACTGCTTTTGTAACACCAGTGCTGTGGGTAGGCGGGGAAAGGTGGCTCTCTGGAACTTGCTGGCAGCCAGTCTAACTGAATTGATGAGCTCAAGGGTAAGAGACCCTGCCTCAAAATAAAAGGTGGCAGAGACCAGCAAGAAGGTTTGGCAGAGAAAGCAACTTGCCAAGACTTATGACATGAATATGCTCCTTGGAGTCCACAGGTGGGAGGAGAAAAAAGACTCCCACAACTTGTACTCTGGCTTTCATTCATATGCATATGGTGGTGTGCTAATAGGGACATGAACACAAAAATTAAATGAATGCTTAAAAATTAAAGATATGAGGGGGTCCCTACAGGTGTCATGGTAGGGAGGTAAATGATCCAAGAAGAGGTGAGAATGAAAACTCAGTTCAGCCGAGCTTACTCTGCCAGGTTGGATTAAACTCCTAGAGAGTCTGATGCCTGGCTGTTTATTGCCAGCATATTTAAACACAATAGCATTTGGGAAAATATCCAGGCAAAAATCACGTCCATTCTGTAAGCTTCCAGTTTGTACTATTAATAATGTCCTTTGCCTTATAAAAGCTTTTCAATCTCATGAGGTAACTTTTATTAATTGTTGATTTTAGTGCTTATATTATTAGTGCTCTTTCTGTCCAGGAAGTTGTCTCCTGTAGCAATATATCCAAGGTTATTCCCCACTTTCTCTTTCATTGGGTTGAGTGTAACTGGTTTATATGTTGAGGTCTTTGAACCACTTGAACTTGAGTTTTGTGCAGGGTGATAAATATGGATCTATTTTCATTCTTCTACACATAGACGTCCAGTTAGATCAGCACCATTGGTTGAAAATGCTCCTTTTTCCCCTTTTGTTTTTCTGACTTCTTTATAAAAAATCAGGTGTCCATAGATGTATGAATTTGTGTCTGGGTCTTTGATTTGATTCCATTGATCAACACTTCTCTTTTTATGCCAGCAACACGCAGTTCTTTTATTACTATAGCCCTGGAAGTACAGCTTGAAATAAGGGCTGTCTGTATGTAGAAGAATAAAAATAGATCCATATTTATCACCTCGACATAAAACCAGGCAAAGGACAAAGTCAATAGGACAAAATGAAAGCTTACAAAATGCAAAAATATTTTCCTTAACACCAAATTTGATGGAGAGTTAATATCCAAAATACATTTAAAAAAACTCAAGAAACTAGACACCAACAAACCACTCTATTCACATACCCCATGTAAGTACTCTGTAGCAAGAACTCTTGAAAGATCCAGAGCTGCCAGCATGAAATGTAAAGTTTTTGGTGCCAATGCTGAGTCAGGAAGCCTTCTCTTAAAAAAGTCACTCCTCTGCTTGCCGTCAGCAAACAGAGCCTATCTGAAAATATGTGGCTACCAAGAAGCTCCAATTGATTCCCATTTTTGTAGGTCTAGAAGCCTTTCCTAAGCTTTCTTAGGCTTTATGTGAATGTATGTTGCCAAACAGTGGGCTCCATTATGTAAAAGGAGACTGCTTTTGTTTCCTGGCCACCTAGACCCAAAATAATCACAAAAATACATTAATTATAACACAGTTTGACTAACAGCTCAGGCATATTCCTAGCTAGTTACTACATCTTAAGTTAACCCATTTTGTTATGTTTATATTTCACCATGAGGCTCATGGTTTGTTACCTCACATCTTGCTTCTTAGGTGGCTACATGGCATCTGCCTGACTCTGCCTTCTTTCTCCCTGCATTCAGTTTAGTTTTCCTGCCTAGCTGTATTCTGCCCTGCCATAGATCAAAACAACGTTATTATCATTGGTTAACTTTATTAACCAATGGTAATAAAATATATTCACTGCATAAAAAGGGCAATCTCATATCACACATCTTTGAAGAAGCTCACTATGTCACTGTCCTTTTGGGGCTGTGAGTCTAGTGGGATACGGGACATTGATGAATGAGTTATTCACATGACAATGTGGAGGAAGAAGTGTCAGAGCCCTGCAGGACATCCCTGAGTGCCAGCAGCATGAGTTGCTCATGGAGACTATGCTTTGCAAGGCAGAGTGTCACAGTACTGTCTCTAGCAGTTGACTCTGGGACTTCTGTGCCCTGTGGAAACAGAGGGCCACCTCCATTACTTAACTGTAGGTCTTGCTTGCTAAACAGACTCTCAAATTTAGGCTGGAAACTAAGCAGAAAAACTACCTGGGGGACCATCATTGCTCTGGTGCTCTGGTGTGGGTAGCATGGTTTCTCCATCTTAGCCTGGGGCTGTGTATTCATTAGCCTCAGTTGCTTGCATCTCTGTGGCTGGTCCTCAGAGGCTCTGTAATTTGTGCAAATGAAGTGGAGACTGAAATTGTCAACTTTTAATGAGTCCCCAGGGGCCACTGAAAATCCCCCTGCTATGAGCTCTAGAAAAGCTTGGATGGAATTGGCTTCCTGGGGACTGTTATAGAAAGGAAGTTTGGGAGTCTGTAAGAAGATGTCCCTTCTGACTATTTAAAGCCAGTGAAAACAACTGAACTTTGTTCTAATGTGTCCTCCAGGACAGAAGCCCAGAGGCTTTGCCTGATGGGCACAGAAATTTTCTAAGCATGGTTAGAGATGGCAGGTTCTTACAGAGCACTGTGACTGCTGGCACATGAATGCCAGGGCATCACCTCAGCTGGAGTCTCCTGGGGCTTTTGTGTTTAAACTGTGACCCAGCTGAGAAGTATTTCTGTTCATGCTTTTCTTTTATTGTGTGGTGTTAGGGATGGAACTCAGGACACAGCATTTTGGCAAACACTTAATATCAAGACACACCCTGAGTTATATTCAGCTACTTAAACATGGATCAATTATCATGGACTGGCCTCAACAAAATATCTTTTGCCAGAGTAGGGGTGTGAGTTTTAGGAATATTAGTAAAGAATATGAAGACATGTGTAAAAATAATAAGACAGAAACCATAGAAAGTACTGGGAAAGCATTCCAGTAAATCCTGAAATCATTTGTGTTTATTTTTCCGTAGCATTTATACCCAATATAAACAGGGAGTGGAAAGTATATAAAAAAAGACTTTATTAACATGATACAAAAGACAACTCAAACAGTCAATTGCTTTAACACTTTGAGAGATCAAATCATTACCATTCTAGTGTTTAGGCAGTAAAGCTGCTTTAGACAATGTATCCTGAAGGCAACCACTCCCCAGGTGGCCTCATCCTTACAAAAGAAAGAGCAGAAGTGCACTCTCATATCCTGACCACCTGTCAGAATGGCATGGATCTACCTGTAAGAGCTATCTTAATGTCAAAAGAATCAACTAATTACATCCTGAGTTGGCACATGCAACTATACTTGCCAACAACTTAGAGCAACCTCCAACTCTCTGACTGGCAGACAAGGTGGAAATAGGCTCACATTTTTGGGACTCCACAATTAGTAGCCAGGCATTACTACAATAATCAGATTGGGATCAAGAACAACTATGATCCCTATATGAAATTTTGCAGTACACAGCATGCAAGAACAGAGAGGAATGGGTGGGGATCGTTTTCTCCAATAGTGTAGTTAATGATTAGTTACCCATGCTCTAATAAATAAATGACTTTGTATCCATGTTCACTAAAGCAATCCCAATAAAACTCAATGAATCATTAAAGGAAAACAATACCAAAAACCAGACATGGCATTGCCACTGTGAGGATCCCAAGTGAGGATCTGCCTACTGTCCTTTGAGTTATTAAAGGTGTTCTAGGAAAATAATATATCATACACTCTGATGAAACATCTATATCTTAGAAATGTCTTGTGCTTTCTGTCCTCTCCAGCTGCTGTGAATATTAAGGGAAATGTGAGAAGAAGATCAAAAGAAAGACAATAACAAGTACCTCAGGAGAGCTGCAGTACTGAAGTGAGGTTATTAATCTGTGGTACGACAAGACAGTGTAGTAAGAGGACAAACCTCCCCCAAATGCAACGCCTCCACTACAATTCTTCAATTAAGGACATGAGCATTTGGAAGACCAATAAATCATCCTGCCTTCATTTTATGGTAAAGAAAAACTAGGTTCATTTTTGTTTATAATTAAATTCCTGTTTCTCAAAGATTGGGCCATGCTTCTTCTGTAACCTTAAATAATTTCCTGTCTACTCCAGGAAATAGCAGTCATGCCTTTGTTTCAAAAAGTTATTATGACCCACCTGTTGTTATGACTATCTTCTGATCATCTTGCAATCTTGCCTTTGTTTCAGAAAGTCATTATTACTAACTAGTTATACTATTATTACTCTGTCTATTTGCCTGTCAAATTCCCCATTTGGAAATCCCATATCCTGGAGCTATAAAAACACTGTCTTGTCCATGTTCAGTACTGACTTTTTGAACACTGTCTTAGGGAGAGGCAGCCTGTGTGCATGAGTAAAAAAAGATTTCTCTAATAAATTGCTTGCTTGGATTAATTTGGTCATAATGATTTGGGTAGATAATCTTTCTCTTGTATCTTTGGGATTAGCAAGACAACATAACAACAGCTAAGGGAGAAACCTATGGGGGAAGAAACTGACACCAAAGTTGAATTGTTGGGCAGTAGATGAGATGAAGAAGTGAGAAGGACTTAGGATGTAGGAGGTAAGGATGTGAGATGAGTGGTACTCAAAATGGTAGCATTGGATGGTACCATCATGAAGAGTTTAAGATTACATGGGATGGGGAGATGATAGATTCAGGTAGGAAATATAAGGGGTCATATGTAGGACTGTGATGTAAGGTTGTCTCTTAGGGAAACTAGGACAACTGAATATCAAGGGAAAGGAGCATCGAACACTGGAAGAGTTGAGTACACTAATTGAAAACTCAGGGCTATTACCCACAAGAACCTGGTGTGGGACAATTCTTTGTATTCTGTCAATTATATTTTAAATAAATGCTGATTGGCCAGTAGCCAGGCAGGAAGAATAGGTGGGACAACAAGACAGGAAGTAGAGACAGGGCAATGAGAACAGAAGAATTCTGGGAAGCAGAAAGCTCTCTCTGCATTCCTATCCAGACACTTAAGAAGCAGGATGTGACCTGCCCCACTGAAAAAGGTGCTGAGCCGTGTGGCTAACATAGATAAGAATGATGGGTTAATATACATTACAAGAGTTAATGAAAAGCCTGAGTTAATGGGCCAAGCAGTTTCTGTGTGATTATTTCAGGGCTAAGCTAGCCGGGTGACTAGGGCGACAAGCAGCCCCTCATGTCATAAGAACCATTGTTAAGGTCAATGTGGTTGGTCAACTCACAAGCACCTAAGACCTTGAGGCCCTAATCAGTAAAGTAAAGATAATAATAATTGCTCACTTGATTCATTGGAGGGACAAGAGCATAAAATGGTACTTAGCCAAGTGTAGGGTAGATGGATGAGGATTGTTATTATAGATGCATGGCTTAGTCAATTCCTAGTATAAATTTCTCCATGAGACAGTTGGGTTCCACTGACACACATGAAATCCTGTTTGATGTCTAGACTGGGTTGAGGCATGTATGTGCATCACATGCATGTAGTGCCTTCAGAGTCCAGAAGAAAGAGTCAGATCCCTTAGAGCTGGAATTATAGAAATTTATGAGCTGCCATGTGAGTGGTAGAAACCAAACTTGGTGCTTTGCAATAGCAGTTTGTTGGGGTTACAAAGGTCCATGTGCCCACAGCCCACAAGGGAACCAGGAATGTCAAATATACAGGGGCTACTCCTCAATGGAGGATATAAAATACCTATTTTCTCACACAGAACACTGAAAGTGGATTCTATTAATCACCCTGGTGACTTTCTGCTATGGAGGCAGACTTCACTCATATTCTCCAGAATGTTCCAGACTTTCACTCCCTAGGCCATTATCTTTAGCTCCCAATTAAATACATCCTCAGGGGAGATGTTGCATCTTTTTTATGACTTGCTGATCTTTATCCTACCAGTCAGAGATAACACTAGATTCTAGACCTTTTAACTAAAGAATGCACCCTGTACTTTGTAGAGGAGTTTCTATATAGTCATACTTTAAGCTTTATTGTATACCTGGAATGGGAATGATTGTTGCCTGAATATTTTTTCACAAATTTATTGTGTTTTAAATATAGTGATAATCTTAAACTGGAATCTGACTCCCCAAGTATGATCCAGGTGGACAAAATCAATTTGAATAGACTTTTCATTCTCATCTCCTCATGGGTTAGCTTCCCTGCCTGGACACCTGCAGGAACCCCCTCGGCAGTCAGTTTAACCATTGAATTTATTGTAGCTGATCATAATCCCAGTTATCCACCAATATGTAATCACCTGAAAGACTTGAACTCTGTGACCTGAAGGTCTTGAGACCCCTATAGCCACAGAGAAGGCAATACAGGTATAATCATAGTATGCAAGAATGTTTCCTATGGCATGTACTACTATTGTAGAGCAATTTCCTTCAAATCAAAACATTAGAGTCTAGAGAAAGGCTTAAGACCTAAGAAGAAAACAAAACTTACAAGGTTCAAAGAGTGAACACCTTACAAATCTCAGGAAATCCCTGAAAGAAGAGACTTAGGAAAGTATTGGAGAAAATTTAGCCAGGTATCTTTAGAAGCATTTTCTGAAGTAAACATGTCCAAACTCAAAAAATGCCTTTTAAAAAGCAATCTTCCCCCTGTACTAAGGCCATCCACCCAAAGGGGTCAGACTCTGGCCTCCAGGTAGGTCTGAGGATTCTTGCAAGGGAGTGCGGGCTCCTTCAGATTGTGCTGCCAGGTTTGGTGTGTGATATTCCATCCCGCCTTGCCCCCACCTCGGCCCTTTTGTCCGGGCAGCATCCCTGGGCTGCCAGGAATCCCTGATCCTGTGCAGTGGAGTTCCACTGGACTGGTGAGTGAGTGCGACCCTGGGGCAACCTGCCCTGGAAGAGAGAACAGACCCCCTACCCCCCAGCTCCTGCTGCAGGCTTGTCTCTGTTTCTCGCGTCCCAGCCTCTCCCAAGCCTTCCCTAGTGTATTCAGGTGTCCTGCTCCTGTACTAAGGCCATCCACCCAAAGGGGTCAGACTCTGGCCTCAAGGCAGGTCTGAGGATTCCTGCAGGGGAGTGCGGGCTTCTTCAGATTGTGCTGCAAGGAACAGCTCCTGCTCGGGCACTGAGAAGATCCAACCAGATTCAGTCACAGCAAAGATTGGTCTCAGACACGAAGCACCTCCCTGCTCCATTTGAAGGAAGAGATGGGCAGGCACAAATGTAAAAACTCCTCCAACAACATGAAAGGCAACATGACATCACCAGAATCCAGACATCCCAAAACAACAAGAATTGAACACCCTACTCCAGAAGATATAGAAGAAACCGACCTTAAACAGTACTTTATGAAAATAATAGAGGACCTTAAACAGGAAAGCTGCAGAAAAACCCTGTCTCAAAAAAAAAAAAAGAAAAGAAATGGAGATGACAAAAAAAAAGGTAGAAGAAATAAATAAATCTCTCAAAGATACCCAAGAAAAACAAGAAAAACAAGAAAAAGCAATCAAACAGGTAAGGGAAACAGTACAAGACCTGATAAATTAAATGGAGGTATTGAAGAAAACACAATCTGAGGGAAGACTGGAAATGGAAATTCTGAGTAAACGAACAGAAACTTCAGAGACAAGTATTTCCAACCGAATACAAGAGATGGAAGAAAGAATCTCGGACTCTGAAGATACTATAGAGGAAATAAATTCACAGATCAAAGAACAAAACAAATCTAACAAATTCTTAAAACAAAGCATCCAGGAAATCTGGGACACCATGAAAAGACCAAACCTAAGAATAATTGTGAAAGAAGGAGAAGAATTACAACTCAAAGGCCCAGAAAATATATTCAACAAAATTATAGAAGAAACTTCCCCAACTTAAAAAAGGATGTTTGTATGAAGGTACAAGAAGCCTACAGAACACCAAATAGACTGGATCAAAAGAAAGCATCCCCACGCCATATAATAATCAAAACACAAAACATACAGAATAAAGAACAAATATTAAGAGCTGCATGGGCAAAAGGTCAAGTAACATATAAAGGGAAACCTATCAGAATTACACTGATTTCTCACTGTAAACCATGAAAGCCAGAAGAGCTTGGATAGATGTGTTACAGACACTGAGGGAACATGGATGCAAGCCTAGACTACTATACCCAGCAAAGCTTGCATTGATGGAGAAAACAAGATATTCCAGGACAAAAACTGATTTAAACAATATGTAGCCACAAATCGACCCTTGCAGAAAGTAATAGAAGGAAAATCACAAACCAAGGAGTCCAACAACCCCCACAATAACTCTAGCGACCTTTCACCAGCACAACTAGAAGAAGGGAAATACACAAACTCTACTACAAAAAAAGTGACCGGAGTTAACAACCACCGGTCATTAATATCACTTAATATCAATGGACTCAATTCACCTATAAAAAGGCACAGGCTAAGAGATTGGATACGAAAACAGGATCCAACATTCTGCTGTTTACAAGAAACACACCTCAACCACAAAGACAGACACCTACTCAGAGTAAAGGGTTGGGAAAAGGTTTATAAAGAAAATGGCCCTAAGAAACAAGCGGGTGTGGCCATACTAATTTCCAACAAAGTTGACTTTAAACTAAAATCAATCAGAAGAGATGGAAAGGGACAATTTATACTCATAACAGGAAAAATCCATCAGAATGAAGTCTCAATCCTGAATATCTATGCCCCTAATATAAAAGCTCCCACTTATGTAAAAGAAATACTTCTAGAACACAAGGCAGCCATCAAACCACACACACTAATAGTTGGAGACTTCAACACTCCTCTCTCACCAATGGACAGGTCAATCAGACAGAAACCTAACAGAGAATTGAAAGACTTAATGGAGGTAATGAACCAAATGGACTTAACAGACATCTATAGAACATTCCACCCAAATAGGAAAAAATATACCTTCTTCTCTGCGGCTCATGGAACCTTTTCGAAAATTGACCATATACTTGGTAACAAAGCAAACTTCCACAGTTACAAAAAAATACTAGTAACCACCTGTATCTTATCAGATCACCATGGATTAAAATTAGAAATCAACAACAATGCTACCCACAGAAAGCCCACAAACTCATGGAAACTGAATAGTCAACTACTGAACCACACCTGGGTCAAGGAAGAAATAAAGAAATTAAAGTCTTTCTTGAATTTAATGAAAACAAAGACACAACATACTCAAACCCATGGGACACAATGAAAGCAGTGCTAAGAGGAAAGTTCATAGCACTAAGTGCCCACTTAAAGAAAATGGAGAAAGCACTCATTGGAGACTTAACAGCACACCTGGAAGCTCTGGAAAAAAAGAAGCAGACTCACCTAGGAGAAGTAGAAGACCGGAAATAATCAAACTGAGGGCAGAAATCAACAAAATAGAAACACAGAAAACAATCCAAAGAATCAATGAAACAAAAAGCTGGTTCTTGGAGAAAATCAACAAGATTGACAAACCCTTAGCCAAACTAATCAAACGGCAGAGAGAGAACATGCAAATTAATAAGATCAGAAATGAAAAGGGGGACATAACCACAGACACAGAGGAAATTCAGAGAATTATTAGATCTTACTACAAAAGCCTGTAAGCCACAAAATTGGAAAATGTAAAAGAAATGGACAGTTTTTTAGATAAGTACCATATACCAAAGTTAAACCATTACCAGGTAAATGCTCTAAATATTTCTGTTAGTCGCGAAGAATTAGAAACTGTTATCAAAAACCTCCCTACCAAAAAGAGCCCAGGACCAGATGGTTTCAATGTGGAATTCTACCAGAACTTCCAAGAAGACCTAATACCTATACTCCTTAAGGTATTTCATAATGTAGAAACAGAAGAGTCACTGCCAAATTCCTTTTATGAAGCTACAGTGACCCTGATACCTAAGCCACACAAAGACTCAACCAAGAAAGAGAATTACAGGCCAATCTCACTCATGAACATTGATGCAAAAATTCTCAATAAAATGCTGGCAAACCGAATCCAAGAACACATTAGAAAAATTATCCACTATGATCAAGTAGGCTTCATCCCAGAGATGCAGGGCTGGTTGAACATACGAAAATCTATCAATGTAATCCATCATATAAATAAACTGAAGGAAAAAACCATATGATGATCTAATTAGATGCTGAAAAAGCATTTGACAAAACTCAGCACCCCTTTATGATAAAGGTCTTGGATAGATTAGGGATACAGGGGTCATTCCTAAATATAATAAAGGCTATTTACAGCAAGCCGACAGCTAACATCAAATTAAATGGAGAGAAACTCAAGGCCATCCCACTAAATTCAGGAACACGACAAGGCTGTCCACTCTCTCCTTATCTCTTCAATATAGTGCTTGAAGTTCTAGCAATAGCAATAAGACAACATAAGGGAATCAAGGGGATTCAATTTGGAAAGGAAGAAGTTAAACTTTCATTATTTGCAGATGATATGATAGTATACATAAGCGACCCCAAAAACTCCACCAAAGAAATCCTACAGCTGATAAACTCCTTCAGTAACGTGGCAGGATACAAGATCAACTCCAAAAAAATCAGTTGCTCTTTTTTTTTTTCTCATGGTTTATTTTTTTTTATATTTAAAAATTTCTATCTCCTTCCCTCCTCCTCCCCCCTCCTTCCACTCCTCCTCCCCCTTCCCTCCCCTCCTTCTCCCCCTTCCCTCCCCTTCCCTCCACCCATACCTCCCCTCCCTCCCTCTCAAGGCCAAGGAGCCATCAGGGTTCCCCACTCTATGCTAAGTCCAAGGTCCTCCCAACTCCCCCCAGGTCCAGGAAGGTGATCGACCAAGCTGAGAAGGCTCCCACAGAGCCCGTCCATGCAGAAGAATCAGAGCCCAGCGCCATTGTCCTTTGCTTCTCAGTCAGCCCCCGCTGTTGGCCACATTCAGAGAGACGGGTTTGGTCGCATGATCCATCAGTCCCATTCCATCTGGAGTTGGTGATCTCCCATTAGTTCTGTCCCACCGCCTCCATGAGTGAACGCACCCCTCTCGTTCCTAACTTTCTCCCTCATGTTCTCGCTCCTTCTGCTCCTCATCAGGACCTTGGGAGCTCAGTCCAGAGCTCCAATGTGGGGCTCAGTCACCTTCCCCATCTGTCGCCAGCTGGAGGTTCCCTCACGGTCCTGACTTTCTTTCTCATGTTCTCTCTCCTTCTGCTCCTCATCAGGACCTTGGGAGCTCAGTCCGGTGCTCCAAGGTGGGGCTCTGTCATTTTCTTCATCTATCGTCAGGTGGAGGTTCTATGGTGATATGCAAGAAATTCATCAGGACATCGAGCCTATAAATTTGGGATCCTTGAGAAGATAATAAGAAGGTGAACTCCCAAAAAAAAAGATATAGTAATCCTCCTGGATATTGGAAGTAGACACGATCGCCAGGCAAAATTGGGAACTTGAGGGTTGGGCGAGACTGGGCCAAGGGAAGATGGGGAGAGAAAAGTGTGAAGGGGAGAATGGGGGGAGCTCGGAGGAATGGGGTGCTTGGGATATAGGAAGGGTGGATATGGGAGCAGGGAAGCATATATCTTAATTTAAGGAGCTACCTGAGGGTTGTCAAGAGACTTGACCCTAGAGGGGTTCCCAGGTTTCCAGGGAGACGCCCCCAGTTAGTTCCTTGGGCAGCTGAGGAGAGGGAGCCTGAAAAGGCCAGTTCCTATAGTCAGTTGCTCTTCTATACACAAAGGATAAGGAAGCAGAGAAGGAAATCAGAGAAGTATCACCTTTCACAATAGCCACAAATAGCATAAGATATCTTGGAGTAACTCTAACCAAGGAAGTGAAGGATTTATTTGACAAGAACTTTTAAGTCTTTGAAGAAAGAAATTGAAGAGGATACCAGAAAATGGAAGGATCTCCCTTGCTCGTGGATTGGGAGGATCAACATAGTAAAAATGCAATTCTACCAAAAGCAATCTATAGATTCAATGCAATCCCCATCAAGGTCCTATCAAAATTCTTCACAGATATTGAGAGGACAATAATCAACTTTATATGGAAAAGCAACAAACCCAGGATAGCCAAAACAATCTTATACAACAAATTTACTTCTGGAGGCATTACCAACCCTGACTTCAAACTCTATTACAGAGCTACAGTATTGAAAACAGCTTGGTATTGGCATAAAAACAGAGAAGTCGACCAATGGAATGGAATAGGAGACACGGATTTTTAAACCACAAACCTATGAACACCTGATTTTTGTTAAAGGAGCCTAAAGTACACAATGGAAGAAAGCGGGCATCTTCAACAAATGGTGCTGGCATAACTGGATGTCAGCCTGTAGAAGAATGAAAGTAGATCCATATCTATCAAGATGCACAAAACTCAAGTCCAAATGGATTAAAGACCTCAATATTGATATGAACACACTGAACTTGATAAAGGAGAAAGTGGGAAGTACTCTACAACAAATGGGCACAGGAGACCGTTTCCTACGTATAACTGCAGCTGCACAGACATTAAGGGCAACATTGAATAAATGGGACCTCCTGAAGCTGAGCAGCTTCTGTAAAGCAAAGGACACTGTCACTAAGACACAAAGGCAGCCTACCGACTGGAAAAAGATCTTCACCAACCCTGCAACTGATAAAGGTCTGATCTCTAAAATATATAAGGAACTCAAGAGACTAGACTTTAAAATGCTAATTAAACCAATTAAAAAATGTGGCGCTGAACTGAACAGAGAATTCTCAACAGAAGTTCAAATGGCCAAAAGACACTTAAGGTCATGCTCAACCTCCTTAGCAATCAGGGAAATGCAAATCAAAACAACTTTGAGATACCATCTTACACCTATCAGATTGGCTAAAATCAAAAACACCAATGATAACCTTTGCTGGAGAGGTTGTGGGGTAAGGGGTACACTCATCCATTGCTGGTGGGGATGCACACTTGTGCAACCACTTTGGGAAGTAGTGTGGCGGTTTCTCAGGAAATTCGGGATCAACCTACCCCAGTACCCAGTAATTCCACTCTTGGGAATTTACCCAAGAGATGCCCAATCATACTACAAAAGCATTTGCTCAACTATGTTCATAGCAGCATTATTTGTAATAGCCAGATCCTGGAAACAACCTAGATGCCCTTCAGTGGAAGAATGGATGAAGAAACTGTGGAATATATACATGTTAGATTACTACTCAGCGGTAAAAAACAATGACATCTTGAATTTTGCATGCAAATGGATGGAAATAGAAAACACTATTCTGAGTGAGGTAACCCAGACCCCAAAAGATGAACATGGGATGTACTCACTCATAATTGGTTTCTAGCCATAATTAAAGGACATCGAGCCTATAATTCATGATCCTTGAGAAGATAATAAGAAGGTAAACCCAAAGAAAAACATATAGTAATCCTCCAGGATATTGGAAGTAGACACGATCGCCAGGCAAAAATTCGGAACTTGAGGGTGGGGCGAGACGGGGCCAAGGGAAGATGGGGAGAGAAATACGTGAAGGGGAGAATGGGGGGAGCTCAGAGGAATGGGATGCTTGGGATACAGGAAGGGTGGATATTGGAGCAGGGAAGCATATATCTTAATTAAGGGAGCCTTCTGAGGGTTGTCAAGAGACTTGACTCTAGAGGGGTTCCCGGGTTTCCAGGGAGATGCCCCCAGCTAGTTCCTTGGGCATCTGAGGAGAGGGAGCCTGAAAAGGCCAGTTCCTATAGCCATACTGATTAATTTCTTGCATATCACCATAGAACCTCCACCTGGCGATAGATGAAGCAAATGACTGAGTCCCACATTGGAGCACCAGACTGAGCTCCCAAGGTCCTGATGAGGAGCAGAAGGAGGGAGAACATGAGAAAGAAAGTCAGGACCGTAAGGGGTGGGTTCACCCATGGAGACGGTGGGACAGAATAACGGGAGATCACCAACTCCAGTTGGAATGGGACTGATGGAACATGAGACCAAACCGGACTCTCTGAATGTGGCCTACGGTGGATTTGGACAGAGAAGCCAAGGACAATGGTGCTGGGCTTTGATTCTTCTGCATGGACCGGCTCTGTGGGAGCCTTGTCAGCTTGGTTGATCACCTTGCTGGACCTGGGGGGAAGTTGGGAGGACCTTGGTCTTAACATAGAGTAGGGAACCCCGATGGCTCCTTGGCCTGGAGAGGGAGGGAGGGGGGTATGGGTGGAGGGGAGCGGAGGGAAGGGGAAGGAGGAGGGGAGGAGATGGAAATTTTTAAATACAAAAAAAAACATATAAAAATAAGAAAATCTTCCTTTGGTAAGGTCAAAATCAAAGAACTAAGAGACAAAACACATATCTTGTTTGCCATTTTGGAAAGTTCATTTATCCTGTTGCTGAGGCTCTCCTTCACTGGTTTAAGAACCTTCTTCAGGAGTCCAATGCAGACTGGAGACCAGCAGTTCCCTAAGAATCCTGCAGGACTCAAGTACCAGATTAGGACTGCTGAGACATCCAGTTTTTGGACGGAGCAACTATAGACAGCCATTGTCTGGCTACCCATATGACCTGTAAGTCACTCTAATAAATCTCCTCTTAAATATATGTATACAAATATATATTAGTATATATTTTCTATCAGCTCTGTTCCTTTGGAGAACTCTGACAAATACAGCATAGGTGAACTCCTTCAGTTAACCTTCCCCTTTATACTCCAGCACCTCCTCCAATGTGGGCAGAATAACTTACAAATGTTGGAAGGAGTAGCTGGAATCTCAGTGAGCGTCCATCCAGTGACCCTCCCCACCCTGCCTTCTCTGATGGAATGTCTACAGTCACAGCTCCATTGTGATGATCATTTACAAGTAAGTACAAATGATCTAAAGAAGATAGTAGCTATTAGTTCAGATTCAGATGACCGTGTTCTACAGGACCACTCGAAAGGGTATACTGATTCAAAGATTAGAAGCTGTGTCTGTGATGGCAGATGGGCAAAGACAGATTAAAAACAGAATAGATCTTATTCAAGCAAGAGCTAAAGGAAACATTACAGACTAGGAGTTTCTCTAAACAGAGTCAAGCTGCTGGCACACAGTGCTTCACACTACACCCAACAGTGAGTGTCAAGTGTAGCCCCACAAAAGTATTCCCATGGGTGAGTGTTTCAGATCCAGAGAGAAGGTCTGGACCAAAGAAACTTTAGAACGCAGTGGCTGAGGCCCACAGGGTGAGTAGGCAGTAGTAGAGAAGATGCTGGGGAGAGCAGCGAATGTGTGGGTTGGGAATCTGAGTTTGAGCCCAACAGGAAAATTAATTGTCCCTACCCCACTGTGTGGATTTGAATGAAAATGGCCCCCATAGGCTCATGCATTTGAATATTTGGTCCCCAATTGGTGGAATGGTTTGGGAAGGATTAGGAGGTGTGGCCTTGTTGGAGTAGGTGTGAGACTAGGGGAGACCTTTGAGTTTCAAAAGCCCATACCATTCTTGCTTAGTTCTACCTCCTCATGCTTGTAGATCAGATATAAGCTCTCATCTATTGCTCCAGTGCCATGCCTGCCTACTGCCATATTCCCCTCTATGATGGCCATGGACTTACCCTTTGCAACTGTAAGCCCTAATAAACACTTTCTTCTATAAGTTGTCTTGGTCATGGTGTCCTTCACAATTGAAAAATAACTAAGATAAAAGTTGATACCAGGAATGGTGTATTGCTGTTTCAGGCCTGACCATGATGGTTTTTGTTTGCTTGTTTGCTTGGTTGATTTTATTTATTTATTTATTTATTTTGGTTTTGATTTTTATTTTGTTATTGTTTTGAGAAATGTGAAAGACTTTGGGAGTTTGGACTAGAAAAGTGGTTGAATGTTTTAATCAGGGCTTAATGGGCCATTCTAGTAGAAGCATGGAAGACAGTAGTAGTGAAGACATTGTGAACTATAAAGGCCTGGCCTAAGAGGTTTCAGAGGGGGCAATATAAGCAACTGGCCTAGAGAATATTCGTATGACATCTTGTCAAAAAATGTGACTGCATTTTGTCCTTGTCTAAGAATCTTCCTGAGACTAAATTGAAAAGTTTTGAAATAATTTGGTGACAAAGAACATGAAGTAAACATGTGACATGAATTAGGGTCTGATAGGCCACAGTATGGCATTGTTTCTTAACTCTGTCCTAAAGAAAAGAAGTTGAATGCTAGACAGGGTAGGACCTGATTTCTTCGGGATGTGAGTCCTGGCCTTTGAAAATGACCACCTCCAACAAATAAAGGGGCAGGCCCCATTATCTAGCATCCTCAGCTTTTGGGACCCACTGTCTTAAAGGCTGTGGATCATTGAGAATGCAGGCCCTGTGTGATGGCAATTCTTAGTTGTAAATTTGACTACATCTGGAATTAACTAAAACCCAAGCTGCTGGGTGCACCAGTGAGAGACTTTTCTTATTTAGATCAGGTGATATGGGAAAACCTACCCTAAATCTGTATTATTTGAGGTGGAAAGATTCACCTTAAGCCTGGGCCACACCTGGTAGTAGCCTATATGAAGGACATGGAAGAAGGAAGCTTTTGTTCTTTGCCTGTTTGCCCTCACACTCTCTGGCAAGTCCATTCTTTCTCTGATACTGGAGCCTAGTTCTTCATGATTCTAGTGTATACTGAAGACCAGCTGAGGCATCCAACCTTGTGGACTGAACAAATATTGAATTCTTGGAGACAGCCATTATTGGAATAGTCAGACCACAGACTGCAAGTCACTCTCACTCTAATAAACCATGTACATGTGCATACACACACACACACACACACACACATGCACACACAGCCCATTCTATCAGTTCTCATTCTCTAGAGAATCCTAACTAATACAACCTGGCTGGCAGAAGTAGGTGAATGGGGCTAGTATTTGAAGGTAACGCTGCTCACTCTTCTAGCCCAGGAACCATCCAGGCCATGTGAACAGCCATCACCTCACACTATTGCCACCATGCCTTCCCTACAGTGGTAGGCATAAGCCATGAGCTAAATAAACTCTTTCCCCCATGGGTTATTCCTGTCAAGTAATAGGTCCCAGTGACAGATGCAAAGGCTAAGGGATGTAGAGTTCCATTGAACACACACACACACACACATGAGTGTGCACTTAAGCACCTGATTTTGTTGTGTTTCTACTTACCTAGTAGATCTGCAGGATCAAGTTAAAGTCACCAACCACAAACTGCCAAACTATTTTCTTAGCAGCTTCAGCATTTTGTTTTCCCTCCAGGAATGTGTGTGGCCCCCAAACTACTCATCCGTATCCCTCAATACATGTTATAGTCTATCCTTCCAATGAGTGTCATGTAGCGTCTCAATGATTTTCTCTACATTCTGTAACTCTTATTGATGCTGAGCTTCTGTTCAAGTACTTTATACTCAACAAAATAACAGCTTTAATGAGGTCAGTTCATTAATATAATGCTATTAGATGCTAATAAAAATATCCACTACCATGCATAATTAATAAATAAAAACTGAAGCCATGCATAAAAGAATATTATTAGTGATTATTTGTGATATTTTGTGATTATTTGTTATATTGTGATTATTTGTTATATAAATAAAGCTTACCTGAAGATCAGAGGGACCTAGCCACTAGCTAACCACAGAGGTATGGAGGTCTGCATAGACAGACAGGAAGTGATATGACTGGGCAGAGAGAGGAAGTGATAAGTTGGGAGGAGACAGGAGCTCAGTCTCTTTTTGGTTGGAAAGTTGAGTAGGAAAGATATTTTGCTCCTTAATTTCTCTGATCTCTCAGCATTTTCACCTATATCTGACTCTGGACTTTTACTACTAAAGCCTATTAGAAGTGATGCTACTATTATTTAATATGTTTCAATTATACATTATATTCCCTGTTCTAAAGAAAATTTGTTTTTATTTATTATAAATATGTGGGGATACACATGTGCCATGTTTGGTGTGAAAGTCAGAGGAAAACTTTGCAGAGAGAATCATCTTTACATAGTGTCCTTGTTTGCTTTCTATTGCTGTGTGGTGGTTTGAAAGAAAATGGCACCCAAAGGAAATGGCACTGTTAGGAGGTGTGGCCTTGTTGGAGAAAGTGTGTCATTGTGAAGGCAGGCTTTGAGATCTCATATATGTTCAAGATACCACCCAGTGTCTGAGACCACTTTCTCTTGCCTGCAAGATGTAGCTCCTTCTCTAGTGCCATGTCTGCCTGCATAGTGTCTTGCTTCCTACCATGACAAAAGTGGACCAAACCTCTGAACCATAAGTGAGCCACCCCAATTAAATGTTTCCCTTTATAAGAGTTGCTGTGGTCATGGTGTCTCTTCACAGCAATTGAATAAAGACTATACCCAATTGATAGTCCTCTTACTAGATGACCCTGGTTTGTGTCAAACTGACAGACTAGCCAGCACTTATGGGTTCCAAGAGTGGAACTAATACCATCAGGTGAGTTTTCCTTTACCCACTGAACCACCTTGAAGCCCTTTAGTTTCTTTTTTGATTGTACTTTGTTTTATGAGTGGGTATTGGAATATTGAAAACATTTCAAATGAGAAGACTAGAAGCAAACAAATATTTTTCCATCTCCTTTAGGAGTTCCTCCCTTTGGGGATCTCTGCAACCTCCATGGCAAACAGAGAGATGACCCAAGGGAGGCAAGAAGGCAGTTTGGTTCAATACAACTAAGTAGCTAGTTTTGATTCTAACTTTGTAAGTTTGACCCCAAGTAGTTTATTTTAAGCATATTTAAAAACGGCAAAAATTTGGTGAAAACTTTCCTAGTGATAATTAATTCAATCCAATTTGCTTAATAAAGCTCTTTGAGGAACAAAGCAACATTAAAAAATTCAGATGTGACTACATTAAAACTCTTTGTAAAGTACATGTGACAGCTTCCATAAAATTGGATTTTATAGATTGACTTATAAAAACAAGCTTACAATAAGGGTCTTAGGGATAGTCCAGTGTATTCTCTGACCACAAAGATAGCACAAAGGTTGTCAGGCTAGAATATGCATTTGCTCCCAGCTTTCTGGGCATATTAACAGGGTATGCATTCTTTCCCTTGAAGGAACAATCCTGTGTACTAATAGTTCAGGTTCCCCTGGTGCTTATCTGTGAGCATGTCTCTCTCTCTCTCTCTCTCTCTCTCTCTCTCTCTCTCTCTCTCTCTCTCTCTCTCTCTCTCTCCTTCTTTCCCTCACTCACCCTCTCTGTCTCTCTGTCTCTCTCCTTCTTTCCCTCCCTCACCCTCTCTGTCTCTCTTTGTCTCTCTCTCTCTCTCTCTCTCTCTCTCTCTCTCTCTCTCTCTCTCTCTCACACACACACACACACACACACACACACACCCCATCCCATGTGTTGTTCTGATCTCAAGACAGTGCATGGGTTCTGGACACAGGGCTTTACCAATGCTCAGCAACAGCTTTATCTTTAAACTACATGCCTAGTCATCCAGTGTCCCTTTCTTATTTGAACAGCATTAGTAATCCTAGGTCTCCACCAGTCTATAATTACCCAATAAATACAGTCATGGATCCTTTTTTGAGAATCTTGAGATGCCCCCTACAGCCACAGTGTGGGAAGTTCAGGTACACCCACTGGCCATAGTGCCAAATGGAGTGATTTTCATCTGCCCTACCTTTTTTGGTAGAGAAAATCTATACCACATGAGCAGATATATTACAGAACAGCCCAGTACTATGTTACATAAGCTCTAGTCCCAGTTATGAAAGACTGAGGCAAGATGAGTTTTTAAAGCTGGGCACATGAGACCATGCAGGGAAATATAGTGATATCTCAACTCAAACACAGCAACAAAAATGCCACACTTTTAAGATTTACTAAGCCTAGTAACTTATTTCCACAAAACCACTGAAGAATCCAAAGGTGAGAGAAGGTGGACATATGAGGAGATTAATAATGGGGGTTAAGGTGGTGGTGTGTAGCACAGATAATGGTTTGCCTCTGAGATCCCGAGCCTCAGCCTTGCCCTTCATGCTGGTCCCTCTATACTCAGTCACCAGCTCCTGACTCCCTATTCTAGACTGTTGTCCATAACATAGTCCATTTAGGCAAAAGAAGAATCACCCTCACCATAGGTCCTTGTGGTCAGTTAAAGAAGTCAGGGGTCTTTGCTTTAGATACCCAAAGACCTCCATGATTCAGACCACTTGATCCTTAGCTTCCCCTGCTGGTACTCAGTGATGCTTGGGCACAGGTGGCAGTTCTATTTATTCTAGAATCCCATGGAGTAGACACAGATTCTGCCATCATTGCCTGTAACCTGGATCCTGTTATGCCTGAAGGCCATATTGTTTGATCTCTATAGTCAGTAACAAACTCTTTTTTTCTAAAACCAAATGACATGAGTTTCCACCACTCACAAATGACAGAGAACTAGGCATCCAGATGGAGCTGCAGAATTGCCTAGCAAATACATATGATGCTTAGCATTTTCTGTCCTAGAGCCATAGTCTCAGGTGAACAAAGAACATGCAGCAGGACAGTCACATTAGAGTAGGGTGAAGTGGAATAGTAGGCCCTATTACACACTAACCACAGCCCTCTCAATCTTGTTGCTGCATAGTTTACTCTTGCTTTGAACATTTCTACCGAAGGCTATAGAGCTGTATCATTACAGATGTCTGACTCTGTCTCTCCTGCACCTTCACTGATCTAACCTCTGGTTATATCTGGTCTGGTCATGTCCCCTCCTCCAGGAATTCTTTCTCCATAACCTACAGAGAGCTCATTCCATTCAAACATCACAACCCAACTCCTCTGGTCCATTTATAAAGATTTCTCTTCTCAACCTACAGACATTTTCTCCCTAGGGACTTGTAACTGAAGCCATGACCATTTTTGAGGGTTGAATGACCCTTTCACTGGGGTTGCCTATTATCATCAGAAAACAAAGTAAAAGTCCCTAAGGGAATCAAAAACCCTTCCCTGGAATAAAACAAACTATAGGTGAATGACAGAAAGGAATGGAGCAATCAGGAAGCTGACCCTGGGCCGGAGCTCCTCAGAAGACCTAAACAGCAGAAATACAGGACTGCCCTGGGTCCTGACTCTGTGCATCTCATGCTTAGAGTCCCTCAGTATGTACCAGAGGTAGAAAAACAGGTTGGAAGTGAATCCAGAGTAGACTGGGTGAGGAGGACCAGGATGTGAGAACTTGAGGTAGAACACCCAAAGACTCCAGTCCATCCTGCCCCCATCTTCTTGACCATTAGGAGGTCCCTGCAGTCTCATACTCCAGACTACAGCCATCCTGTTCCCAACTCCCTGACTCTTAGGAGGCCCCTGCACCCTCATACCCCAACCCAAGGAAGCTAACTGCACCCCCCAAAAACAGGCATCTGATAACCCCACCAGCATAACCCAAAGAAGGGAAACAAACACTACTACCAAAAAATAACCAGAATTAACAACCACTGGTCATTAATATTGCTTAATATCAATGGAATCAATTCACCTATAAAAAGACACAAGCTAAGAGAATGGATACGAAAACAGGATCTAGTCTTCTGTATACAAAAAACACACCTCAACCTCAAAGGCAGACATGACCTCAGAGTAAAGGGTTGGGAAAAGGTTTTCTAACCAAATGGACCTAAGAAACAAGCAGGTGTAGCTATCCTAATATCTAGCAAAATTGATTTCAAACTAAAATCAATTAGAAGAGATGGAGAAGGGCACTTTATACTCAAAAAGGAACAATCCATCAAGATGTAGTCTCAATTCTGAACATCTATGCCCCTAATACAACAGCACACACATATGTGTACAGACCCACATCAGAGCACTGTACTAAGCTCCCAAAGTCCAGTTGAAAAGTGGAATGAATGAGAATATGAGAAAAGCAGTCAAGACCATGATGGGTTCACTCACTGAAACAATTTACCTGAGCTAATGGGAGCTCACTAACTCCAGACAGACTGGGAAGGAACAAGCATAGAACCAAACTAGTCCCTCTGAATGTGGCTGACCCTTGTATGGCTGGGGCAGACTGAGACACCACTGGCAATGGCATCAGGATTTATATCTACTGCATGTACTGGGTTTTTGGGATCCTGTTCTCTTTGGATGTATACCTTGCTCTGTAACATGAGGGTCGACTTGTTCGGGTTTCTGTCCCACCCAATACCCCACAGCCAGCAAGCTCCAAATAAAATCACACAGAGGTCTCCATAAGATTATAAACTGATTGGCCCATTAGCTCAGGCTTCTTATTATATAGCTTATATTAACCTATTGTTCTTATCTATGTTAGCCACATGGCTCAGTATCTTTTTCAACAAGGCAGTTATATATTGCTTTTTCTGTGGATGGGCCAGGACTGATGAGAAATGGGCTTCCTCCTTCCCAGCATTCACCTGTTTTCTTTGCCCTGCCTCTACTTCCTGTCTGGTTGACCCACCTATACTTCCTGCCTGGCCAATCGGCATTTATTTAAAACATGATGGACAGAACACACACAATTCTCCTGCACCATTGCTCAGCCTAGATATAGTAGGGAGGGCCTTGGACCTTCCACAAAGCAATGTGCCTTACCCTCTCTGAAGATTGGATGGGGTGGGGAAGGAGGGTGTGTGGAGGGGATGGGGGGAGGAGAAGGAGTGGGAACTTGGATTGGTATTTTTTTTAAAAAAAAATCTAATGGGACTGAAGAGATGGCTCAGCAGTTCAGAGTACTTGACTACTTTTCCAGAGGTTCTGAGTTCAATTCCTAGTGACCACATGGTGGTTCACAGCCATCTGTATACTTTAAAGATGTGCTGTCTTTAGAATAGAAATGAGGACATGTGTTACATTGGGGGAAGAGGTTTTGGTTTGGCTCTCACAAGAGAAGGAAAGCTATGGATACCATCACAATTGATAAAGGTTCAATTTGAACAAGAGAGACCTCTTGATTAGAAGAGGTGATAGTTTATCAATTTGATCATTCAACATAAATTAACTTATATGACTAACAAATGCTTTTCATTTGATTAGATATAATTTGCCAAAAGGGAACTTCCCCAAAATTAGGGTTGGGTAAGGGTTTTGTTTTCATCTTTTCAGGAGAATGAAGGCATCCACCTAAGGGATCTGAAGGCCCCAGAAAATATGCCACATCTGAAGAAAAAGGACAAATCATCTAAAGATAATGTCCCATGAAAAGAATAAATTGACTTATTTGTATATTAATCCTCTAAGAATAAAACTTGAAAAACCTTCCCAAATGTTTGTTTTTGCTATTCTCTATAGATCTATAATGCAAATGGTCTTTTTTGTAGTGCCGGTATAATTAAAAATCAAAGCTGTTTTTGGAATTGGATTGTGTCTCACTCCTTCTCTAAACCCAAGCATGTTTGTTAAAGTAAAATCCAAAATATATGCCTCATGTCAGAGGAGTCACCTGATATGGGATAGAAGAAAACCCAAAATTTAGGAACTATTGTATTTCCACTGATGTCATAATTCTCTGATTTTATTTTGATTCTTTGAGACTTTTCTTCAGATATAAATATTATCTCAAAATTTTTAAGATTGGTGTATATATATTTTAAACTGTTTGTCATAATATTAATGACTATATAGAGTACTAACTCATTCTAGAAAAAAACATTCATCTGACTTCCTGTAAATGATTTCAGGTTCGAGTCTCTATCAGGTAACAAGGAATTAAGTTTCTACACTCTAGATGTACATAACAAATATTGATCCTTTAACCAATCTGATATCTGCTGCACATGAAATTTAGAATGTTTAAATTTTCTGCAGTGTACCATAGCCTCACCTAACAGCGACCTTTGAAGTTTCCAAAATGAGGATGGGGCCCCACAATGATGATTCCACCAGGACTATCCAGGACAATGATAACACAACTAAGCTGAAAAACACCATGTAAAGATCAGTTTTAGACTATAAACTGTGCAGGACAATTTCAAGGTAGCTAGCTGAGAGGATCCAGCTTTACAGATTACTCTAGCCATTGGGTCAAGCTCTGCACTTTCCCATTATGCAGAGATCAGACTAGACAACAAATGATACAGCTACCTCTCCCGTGACTTGATAATTCACCCCAATTTTTATTTTCAGGATACCGTAAAGATGTCTCCACCCCCAAAGAACAGAAAGTAACAAGAATATGACACTCACATTCCCAAGAGGTGGGGTGTGTGGTTATTGGTCATTCAATAGGTTATAGATATTTGACATAATTTAGGGAGATTGGATTCAAGTTATTATTGGGAATAGTCAGGAAAAAACTCGAACAAAGGAGAATAGGTTCAGGGATCTCATTCTAAAATGCAAAAGGGGGAATATAGATATGATATAAGGGTAGATTATTGAATCTACTCTGAAAAGATAAAAAAGGGGATATAGATATGATAGGATGTAAAGATAGATTATTGAGTATACTGTGAAAAGAAAAGGGGGTTACAGAATAGAATAGAAAGGTAGTATATTGAATCTGCTATTAAACCAAAATAGCAACTACTTGATTTATATATTTTACATTGGTATGGAAAGCATGTTTTTTAGAAAATATGGAAAATTTTTTCTTTTTAGGTTTTCAGCATGCTGTTTAATCTAGCATGTTGCTTAGAAAGGCTTGTTAGCAAGAGTACAAATATGTCTCCAGCATGTGTCTTAGAGACCATTTCACCCACTGCTCTGTTTGGCTGCTAGTCTCTTGTCTCTCAATTGTGAGGTGGATTCCTTTTCCTCGGGGAAGAGTAATCCATGGTTTGTTGCCCTTGCCAGTAACAAAAATGTTGGAAAGCCGGGTAGCAAAGCTGTTGCCATTGGCATCTTTCACATGGACCACACCAAAAGAGCTTGGATGTCTCTCTCTGTTGGTGATCACACCAATTCTTCCCATGTTAGCACCCCCAGTCACCATACTTAGGTTACCAGTGTCAAACTTGATGAAACTGGTTATTTTGCCTGTATCCAAATCAATCTGAATGGTGTCATTCACCTTGATGAGGGGATCCGATGTGGGATTCCTTTTGTTCCCACAAAGATCTTTCTCACTTTGCACAACTTGTACTTGGCCTTCTCATGTGTAATACCATGAATGGCAAAGTGACCCTTGGTGTCATAGATCAGATGGAAGTTCTCTCCAGTCTTGTCAATGCTGATGACATCCATAAACCCAGCAGGGTAGGTTATATCAGTCCTGACTTTGCCATCAATCTTAATGAAGCGCTGCATACATATATTTTTCACTTCATCTCTAGTCAGGGCCTACTTAAGCAGAGGCAGACATTCCCTCAGCTTGTGAGGGCCAGTGGATGGACAAGGTGCAAACACGCCAGTTAGTTTATCCAGCATCCAAAGTTTTGGAGCTGCTACAAGCTTCAGGTGTTTCTTGGGACCACCGAGCCATGGCTGCGCTGAGATTGAAAAGAGCAAAAGTATTTTCTATAATATCTACTTATCACTTTAAAATAGATACTTCTTCCAATATCCAGGAGGATGACTATGTTTTTCTTTGGTTTCACCTTCTTATTGTCTTCTCAAGGATCACAAATTATAGGCTCGATGTCCTTTATTTATGGCTAAAAACCAATTATGAGTGAGTACATCCCATGTTCATCTTTTTGGGTCTGGGTTACCTCACTCAGAATAGTGTTTTCTATTTCCATCCATTTGCATCCAAAATTCAAGATGTCATTATTTTTTACCACTGAGTAGTACTCTAATATGTATATATTCCACAGTTTCTTCATCCATTCTTCCACTGAAGGGCATCTAGGTTGTTTCCAGGTTCTGGCTATTACAAATAATGCTGCTATGAACATAGTTGAGCAAATGCTTTTGTAGTATGATTGGGCATCTCTTGGGTAAATTCCCAAGAGTGGAATTGCTGGGTCCTGGGGTAGGTTGATCCCGAATTTCCTGAGAAACTGCCACAATGCTTTCCAAAGTGATTGCACAAGTTTGCATTCCCACCAGCAATGGATGAGTGTACCCCTTACCCCACAACCTCTCCAGCAAAGGTTATCAATGGTGTTTTTGATTTTAGCCAATCTGACAGGTGTAAGATGGTATCTCAAAGTTGTTTTGATTTGCATTTCCCTGCTAGCTAAGGGGGTTGAGCATGACCTTAAGTGTCTTTTGGCCATTTGGACTTCTTCTGTTGAGAATTCTCTGTTCAGTTCAGAGCCCCATTTTTTAAATGGGTTAATTAGCATTTTGAAGTCTAGTCTCTTGAGCTCCTTATATAATTTAGAGATCAGACTTTTGTCAGTTGCAGGGTTGGTGAAGATCTTTTCCCAGTCAGTAGGCTGCCTTTGTGTCTTAGTGACAGTGTCCTTTGCTTTACAGAAGCTGCTCAAATTTCCTTTAGAATACATACATTGAGAATATTCACTATTAGCATGATATTGGAGCATTCATGATGACAATAAAGGTGATTCTGAACTACGAGAATGATGTTCTTATATCCCTGCCAGAAGTAAATATGAAGAGAAACCACTGCTATTGACAACTTGTCCATATAAACAGACCTCTTTCTATATCCTCTGTATTGATAACTTCCATTTGAGGGGGATGAGGTACAATATACCATAAATCCTTTATCATTATGAGAAGAAACTCATTGTCTATATATTGATTCACATTTTATTTATAAAACTTTCATGGTGGGGAAATTAACATGAAAATGCAAACCATGTCTACACTAGAGTACAAAGAATTTTCACAACCCTAAAATTGTCTTATGTGCTAGCAAATATTCCCTGCTTGTGAAATATTTATTCAGTAATTTCGTGGTAGGAATACAGAGATTCTCAGCAGCTTTTATGTTCTTTGGGGAAATGGCGGTTTTCTCTGACACCGTTATAAAAGGGCAAAGAGTAGTGACAAAGACCGTAAGGAGGACACTGAACACTTATCGATTCAGTGTTCCAGCATGGATAAAAATAGAGAACGATAGTATACAAGATCAAAGCTAAGGTGCAACCAGGAACTTGATTCCTACAATGAGATTAAGTAACTGATCTGTCGTGACAAATTCAACAGCATAGTTGGTTTCCCAGGGATGAGGCACAAACTATCTGGAGCAGAGGATGGACATAATATTGATAAGTAGATATGCATGCATCATAGACAGAATGCTCTCTGAATCCTTAGATCAATAGGAAAATAAAATGCAAACATAAGATCAGAAGTATTAAGTTTGGGGACTATGGGCCCCCCCTTTAATTTAACTTAACAATTGCTAAGGTGAGACTTCTCTTGCCTGCTCATTTTTTTTTTTACCAAACATGTCTTGCTCTGATGTAATATGTTTACATTATCCTCAAGGGCTCTCACATGAACTCTTCCTTAGTAAACCCTTGTGGTAAAATACACAGAAGAACCCAACCCAGGAAGTATGAAATCTTGGAGGAAATACTTGTTATTGTGGCTGGAAATGAATATGTTACGTAATACAATTACTTGTTTTTCACTGAGTATGGTGCCTCAGATGCATGGCCTGAAGGAAAAAGAATCACAGAACTCTCAAGTGATAGTGAAAAGGATCCTTGGAAATATCTCAGGCTGATTAGAGTGACAAATTCAGTCATCAACAAAATTACAAACATACATGTACACAAGCAGTTGAACTGTGTGTATATACAGGTGACACACTGTGCATCCCAGATCCCCAAGACTTGCATCTTGGCAGATACATCTATTAATATGCTGGTATCTTGGATTATTATCTCCTGCTTTCTGCAGATACCAACTCTCATCTGTACAACTATAACCTCTTCCTGCCTAGCAGAAAAAAAATACCGATTCCACAATAATAGTTCTATGGACATTGGTGCATTTTTCTCTATTTATTTTTATTTCCCAAAAAGGGCAAAAATAGACTGGGAAAAAAGACCTTTGGATGGAGAATATCTGGAATTGTAAGTGCATATATTGATTCACACTTTTTTAAGATTCATGTGTCCTAGGATATGTGTGGCTTTGAACAGTTTTACTGCTTGTATTTTCGATAATGAGGTTCACTATCTGTCCTTCCCAGATCCTCTATTTAATTTTGTTTTCCCAGTGACAGTGGGAAGAAACAGATTTGATTTCAGTGGGTTTTTTTTTAAAAACTTACAATCTGTGGATATATCTTGTGCTTCCATTAATTCCTCAGACTCTGAGAACATTCATTTCTAGCTCTGCAGTAGAAGGGTGGTTGACAGCAGTTTGGCACAGCACTTCAGGGAATTGTGGAATTTCAAAAGTCTTTCTGTTAGAAGAGATAAATCCTTTGAAAGCAGTGACTTTGAAATCCCTCCTCGTGTTCTATATAGGATTTGCCTGTGTCAGTTACTTCTGACAGGAATTCCCAGATTAAAAGTTTAAGTCTCTCACCTACTATTTTATATCTTTAACATTTCTCAGAATATTGAATATAAACATCCCCCACATTTTAGATTCTCAGGCATTTTTTGACCATTTACCTATTTGACGCATATTTTTCCATTTTATCTTTGCTTAATTTTTATTTATGTATTCACACAGAGAGATTCAGTGAGATCGTGTCCACTAAGGGCTCTTCCTTAGACACTCAAATTTTTGGGCAGATATCTAGATAGTGTGTTTAGTATGCTTCAGGTAACTTGGAGTATTTACAGAGAAATAACCATGTGCAGTTCTTTTTAAAGGAATTAAGGCATATTAGGTATCACTCAGATAGTTCTATCACTGTAGGGAATACATAAAAGAAAGATCTGAAATGGAGAAATAAAGCAGGTACTCAACTCTGAACTCAACATCAGTAAATAATAATACATAATCAAGGTTTACCTTTGGTCAGGTGATAGAGAATGCTGAAAGTGTTGGGTGGATTCTGGTGTATGCGACACTACAATATGTTGCTAGCACCTTGGTATTGTGATGAAGCATCAAGTCAAGACAGCAGAGAATGGAAACAATTCAGATGTAAAACATTGTAAGGCAGTGAGTATATCCTTTCACATTTTGTCCAACATTGAAACACAAAGAAATGATTAGAGAAATCCAAAATTTTACAACTAGGCAAAATATTTCATATTGACCTCTATGAGAGATGATGATCCATTTAAATCTTCTTTTCTTCTGCTGTCAATTTCAACATCTCAGGCACTGCTATGTACTGCCCCTCCACACAGTAAAGCAATAACAATCTTCCTACAGAGAACACACTGCAGTAAAACAGATTTCTAAGTGTTCAACATGTCAAATATGAGCAGGATATAACGTGTCAGGTGATATAACATGTCATGAGATAAAGAAATAGTATTCTAAGATAGGATGTTTTGATTTCCTGTGCATGATAAATATATTTGCCTTATGTAACACATTTTCAAAATATCTATGTTTATACAAGATAGGGTATATGAAGAGATATACATCAAAGTATACAAAGCTTCATTCATGCTTCTGAATAAATCCTTTATATTACTGTTAGGGAGTGCATAGTCATTTTGAAATCTGACTCTTTTGACTGATAGTCATCAATCCACTTTCTCACATTTTGGTTCAATGTGCACAGATGTAATTGTAACTACAATTATAAAAGAGATCATGGACTGTGAGACTGGCATTATCACTCACAATAATGATGTTTGTATTTATCAGGTTGTAATTCAACTTTATTTTCCTATTGTCATTCTTCAGAGATGACAAATTACAATTCAACAAATATGAATTATAAAGTAGAAGCATTTACTTTCTGATTACTGTAAATTAATTCATAATAGCACAGTAGCTTGCTTCATGTTTATATAGACTGTTACTCTGATACTGTGCTATGCCTTCTCAGATTGTCAACGAAATGCTGTCATAGAGGAAACATATAGAAACACAGAGGATAGTTTCAGTTTACCTTCTTTTCCTGTGGATTGAGCTTTAGATTCTGTATTAGATTGATTTTTTCTGAACAGTCATATTTTCCACTTTTAAATCTATTTACATTGAATTTTAAGCTTTCACATTGACAAAATCCTCAAACATAATTGCACATGTTAAAAAAAATATTTTTATTATTGTCATCAGGTAATATCACTTAACTCATTGCTTTCCTCACCTAAAGTCTCCATTGTTGTATCCTTTTATACATTCTCATATACCCATATTAATCCAGTCAGATTTATGGGCGCCTTTTCTATAGTTATTACTGCTACCTATATAACATATAAGCAACTATGTAACTATTACCCGTTAAGTCCCTTTAATGTTGCTTGTATGCCTATGGTTTGGGGACTGAGTATTTGGGGTTAAGTAATTGATTAGGTGCTCATCCATAAAATGATTATTTTATCCTGTTCTCAACAGGAATTAGTTGCCTGCTGTCCTATATCTAAGAGTGGCTCATCATGAGAATACTTCCCTTTAGGACAATGTCGTATTTGAGTTCTTTTATAGGCAGCCATATTGTTAGGGTATCATGTGTGTACCTTTTCTGTTACTTCTAAGGTAAATAATGTCAGATATTTCCATGTCACATGACTCTCAGAGTCTTCTGTCCATCTTCCACAATGCTTCCTAAGCTTATTTGCAAGAGAATTGTGGTAGATTCATCAGTTATCCTGGGCACGCCTGAGTATAGGTCACGCTGCCTTGACAACTGCTGTTACTTTTTAGTTCTCTTTTGTTGTGCTGAGTATTTTCTCTAGTGCGTGGTGAGAACTACGCTTATCTGTGAGGATAAGGAAGAACATTTAGAATGCCTTTATGAATGGTTCAATCTTAAAAAGCTCTGTCCTGCATTTAAAAGGTTTAGGAACCAAATAGGAAGATCCAGATGCACCATTTGGCACTGAGAAATTTGTCTGTTTTCTATTAACATAAAGTTGAATAAATTAATCTCTTTGCCAATGGACATTTCCAACATGAAAAAAAAATTTTGCATTTTGTTAAGCAACTAAGGTGTCTTAATAAAAACAATCATTTTGGGTTGCCCAGCACAGAACAATTTAAAAAATAGACAATACTGAAGCCTTGTTTTATATACATTGCATGTTGAAATTTAATTATTTGCCTCCTTGTAGATGTATTTTTAACCCTCCAAAGTATACTATCTTCTTCACTACAAGGCATTATATCGTAACAATAATGGGATGCCAGAGCATGTAAAGTGGTGACAAAACCTGTGAGGAAATTGGCTTTGGATCCAGAGAACCCACATCACAGTGGGCATGGTAGTGTATAGTTGCATTGGAAGTTCTCTATCAGGGAGATGCAAATTTCCCAGAAGCTCCATTGGCATGTCAAGTAGCAACAAGTAAGACACATAATCTAACATGGACTGAAAAACAAATACAGTCAGAGAAGTTATCATCTGCATTTCATGCACAATCATTGAAAAGTTTTCCCCACAAGAGATGTGTATCCAAACAGATATCAGAGATAGAAACACGGATACACAGCATAGACAACAAGCAATCTATGATAAATACATAACTGTTAAACATCCAACTATTGCCACAAATAATTTAACTTACTGAGGGTGGTTCATTCATAACAATCTGTCTCAGGAGCCTTGTGGCTTAATAGGGAAACAATTGCATTTCATAGTTTTAGAGAAGGTCATATCACACAATTTTAATCAAAACCATTCATTAACAGATGTAAAATTATGATGTGTTCTAACAAAATTCAAGCTTTCAAACTGTAGAAATGTTAGCATTTAAATTTGTTCATTTGATTGTTGTGAGTTCTCACCTGAATGCTGTAACTTCTATGCAGGCTGATTGAGCAAAACTATCAGCTTATTTTGGCCATGTTATTTGCCATCGAGGAAATCAACAGGAGCTCCCATCTTTTACCAAACACCTCTCTGGGAATTGAGGTGTATAATCTTCTACCTGATGAAAGGAATATTCTAGAGAGTGTGTTTTATTGGCTCACAGGTTTGAGCATCTTCATCCCTAATTACAACTGTAGAAAAGAGAGAAAACCAGCTGCCTTACTTACAGGAACAAGATGGAAAACATCTGAAATCATTGGGACAGTGTTGCATCTTTACAAATTTCCTCAGGTGAGTGGGAGTGACACAGCCGACAGATCTCTTTTCACACATTTTAACTCTGTGCAAAATACTAGTGAGAGATTTTAATTACTATAAAAGAAAACCTAGAGATACAGATGAAGACACAACCATGTTTTCTACTTTAAAATGTGGGAAAGTAGATGACCAGTGAAGAGGGTAGATTGAAACACTGAAACCTTCCAGTAACTCTCTGGGAACTTCATAGAGTGATACATGACTTTAAAAACTGTTGAGCAGATGTTCATCCTGCCATGTCAATCTATTGGCCAAGACAAAGATTGTTCTTCATGGCAATGCTGGTTCTACTAGTAAAAATACTGTATTCCTTTCAGCTTACTTTTGGGCCTTTTGATCCTGTTCTGACTGAAAGAAGCCAGTTTTCATCTCTGTATCAGGTGGCTCCAAAGGATACAGCTCTAACGCATGGCATTGCATCTTTGATGCTTCATTTCAGCTGGAACTGGGTTGGAGTGCTCATCTCAAGTGATCACAGAGGTGCACAGATTCTATCAGACTTAAGGAGAGAACTGGACCGGAATGGGGTCTGCATAGCTTTTGTGGAAACAGTGTCATTTGTAGGGGAATCAGTATATTATAATCCTGTGTATTCTAAGTGGCGTATTCTGGAATCATCAGCAAATGTGATTGTAATTTATGGAGACAGTACTTCTTTTTTAACTGTAATAATAAACAAATGGGGAAAATTAATATCTAGGTTTGTGTGGGTCATGAACTCAAAATGGTGTGGTAACAGGTTTCATGAATATACCATGTTAGATTCATTCCATGGGAGCCTCATCTTTTCACCCCATCATGGGGAGATTTGGGGTTTTACAAAATTTATGCAGGAAGCCACCCCTGTAAAATACCCAGAAGACATTTACCTTCATGTCCTTTGGAACCTTTATTTCAATTGCTCACTTTTGCATTCTAATTGTCAAATCTTTGAAAACTGTCTGCCCAATGCCTCTTTGGGATTGTTGCCAGGGAACATTTTTGACATGACCATGACTGAAGAGAGTTACAATGTGTACAATGCTGTGTATGCAGTGGCCCACAGTCTCCATGAGATGATTCTCAGTCAAGTTCAAGATCAAACAGAGGCAAATAAAGATATAACTCTGTCATTCTCTTGGCAGGTAATGTCCCTTTCATTGCTTTGCACCATCAGAAACAGGACACCAGATGCTGTAAATGCTGTTGATCTATTCATTATAGATTCCCGTTTTTCTTTAATTATACTAGAGTTGATTTTAAATATTTTGGGGATTAGATATCAGTGCACCCCCATGTCAGTGTACACAATGAGTGGGGGTAACACTGCTCAAGTTTTTATTTAAGAGAATAATACTCCTTTTGGTAGAAACAGCATCAATATCTTCTCTTACTAATAACTCAATGTGATAATACAGCCTAAATATTCCTGATTGTCCAACAAACTCAAGTGACTTCAGGCCCTAACTGCAGATCTGAGAAATTTGGAAAATTCAAGGAGGTAGCTAATTTGTATAGAACTTGAGATTGGTTTGCTGTATACTCCTTAAGTAATGAAGGATTATAGATGGTAATGCTTGGGTTAACACATTTTATAGAAAAATGACACTTTAGAAACTCAGTGGTAGCTAATTCCTCCTAGGCTTTCCTTTGTTCAATGTTGTGGATACTTTCTCTAAAACAATATTACCGTCTTACATCACAATCAGGAAGCAACTTAGTATTTGTAGTTCTATTACACATCTGTGATACCAGTTTTATGACAGGATTTCACATCTCTTTCAGCTTCACCCTTTTCTGAAGAAGATTCAAGTGAAAAATCCTGTAGGAGACCTTGTGGTTCTGGATGAGAAAAAGAAGTCAGATGCAGAGTATGATATTAACAACCTTTGGAACTTCCCAACAGGTCTTTCACTACAGGTGAAAGTGGGTACATTTTCTCCAAGAGCTCCACAGGGGCAACAATTGTCAATAACTGAGCATATGATTCAATGGCCCACAGTATTTTCAGAGGTGGGTATGGGTCTTTTTAAAATGCTTCTAATGTATGTTAATAACAAAACAATGTTTCTGGGTCTGATGACTTGCTTGCTAACTTGGGCCTTATCAATATACCCACAATTCTCAATGTAAAAAAATTACTCTTTGCTCACTCTAGTGAATGTATTTTCCCATATATTTTGACATTTAAAAACAAGATATGATTTAGTAGTTTGTGACATCATAGTCACACAACAGCTGACAGGATGCCTATTTTGACTTTCAGGGTTTTAGTTAATTGTTCTCAACTTGACATAAATTAGAGTTACCTATGAAGAGGAATCTCAGTTGAGGAAATAATTCCAAAATACTGGCCAAAATGCAAACCTCTCAAGCATTACCTTGCTAAAGGATTGATGTGGGAGGAGCCATAAAAATGAGAGTGGTGGTGGTAGGTAGTTCTTAGTTGTTTAAGAAATGCAGCTAAGAAACTCGTGTTTAGCCGACCAGAAATTAAACAGAAATCCTACATTGTCTTCATTTCAATTCCTATCTCCATTTTTTTGCTTTTAACTCCTGTCCTTAATTTCATTGATGATAACTGGTAGTGTATAAGTGAAAGATGAAATAAGCCTTTCTGTCCACAATTTGCTATAGGAATGCTGTTTCATCACAGTTATGTAAACTGTAAATAAGACACCTAACTTAGAGTGTTACAGTCAATCCTTGGGTGGCATTTTGCTTTTAAGTGTAGGCAAACAGAACAACAAAGTGAAAGGGTGCCCATTTTTTACATACATAAACTTTTATTCAATATCTATGAATTTTCATTTAAAAGATAAAATTACATACATTTAGATATACCTTTTTTATTTTAAAAAACTATCTCTTCTCATTTTACATATCAATCCCAGTTCCTACTCCCTCTCTCCTTCCTCTCCCTACACCTTCCTCCCCCCGACAACCCATCCACTCCTCAAAAAGGGTAAGGCTTCACATGGGGAATCAATAAAATCAAACACATTACTTTGAGGCAGGACTGAGGCCCTCACCACTACATGTAGGATGAACAAGGCATTCCTTCAAAGAGAATGGGTTCCAAAAAGCTGGTACAAGCAATAGGGATAAATTCTGATCTCACTGGCAGTGCCCCACAATCTGCCCTAGCCATACAACTGTCACCCACATTCATAGGGCCTTGTTTGGTGCTATGCTGGTTCCCTCACTGTCAGGCCAGAGTTGGTGAGCTCCTATTAGCTCAGGTAAGCTGTTTCAGTGGGCATCCCCTCATGGTCTTGACCTCTTTGTTCATATTCTCACTCTTCCCACTCTTCAACTGGACTTTGGAAGCTCAGCCCAGTGCTCTGCTGTGAATCTCTGTATCTGCTTCCATTAGATTCTGAATGAAGGTTTTATGGTGACATTTAAGAGAGTCATCAATCTGACTACAGGGCAAGGCCAGATCAGGCACCCTCTCCACTGTTGCTTAGGGTCTTAGCTGGGGTCATCTTTGTGGAATCCTGTGAAATTCTCTACTGACAGGTTTCTTGCCAGTTTCATAATGGCTCCCTAAATCAAGACATCTCTTTTGTAACTCTCATATCTGGCCTTCCCCCATCTCGACTGCCCAGTTCCTTCATGTTCTCCTTCCCCTCCACTTCTCCCCTCCTCCTTTCCTTCAGCCCTCTCTACTCCCCCTATCCCCATGTTCCCAATTTTCTCAGGAGATCTTATATATTTCACCTTTCTAGGCAGATCTATAAATGTTTCTCTTAGAGCTCTTGTTACTTGCTAGCTTCTCAAAGGTCATGGAATGTAGGCTCATTATCCTTTGGTTTATAGCTATCATCCACTTACTAGTGAGTACCATTGTAAGGAGAGGGCCCACTTGCTTTTCCCAGCTGCCTGGCTAGCTTACACCTGAAATAACCACACAGAACCTTTGTTAGTTAAAACACTGCTTGGCCCATTAGCTCTAGTTTCTTATTGGCTAATTCTTACATCTTAATTTAACCCATTTCTATTAATCTGTGTATTGCCACATGATTGCGGCTTACTGGCAAGATTCTAACCAGGGTCCATCTCAGGCAGAAGATTCATGGAGTCTCTTACTCTGCCCTTCTTCCCAGCATTCAGTTCTGTTTTCTCTGCCTACCTAAGTTCTGCCCTATCAGGCGCAAAGCAGTTTCTTTATCCATTAACCAATGAAAACAACACATGAACAGAAGAACTTCCTACATGTTCATACCATGTTCTTCTTTCTGGGTCTGGATAACCTCACTCAGGAAGTTTTTTTCTAGTTTTTTTTTTCTAGTTCCATCCATTTGCATGCAAATTTCAAGATGTCATTGATTTTTACTTCTGAGTAGTGCTCCATTTTGTAAATGCACCACATTTTATTTATCCATTCTTTGGTTGAGGGGTATGTAGGTTGTTTCCAAGTTATGGCTATTACAAATAATGCTGCTATGAATATAGTTGAACAAATGTCCTGTAGGGTGTCCATATTTTACTTATCTGTCTTTTTGGAAAATGTAGGTGATTAAATTAACATGAGACAAGAAGGTGTTTTTTGTAGTTTTTTTTTTAACATCGCAGTCTGCGGGTAGAGTCCATCATGGTAGGAAAACATGACAGCACTGATTGGAGGAAACTGGACAGATTTCATCCCAAAGCAGCAATGAGAGAGTGATGGCTGTTACTACCAACCTTTCCATTTTTGTTCAATTGCCCAAAATGATAGCACCCATTTGAGGAAAGTGATTAAAACTCCACTAATATAATGTAGGAAACTGTTCTCAGAAATGTCTAAGAATTTGTTCTTATTTTGGCACTAATTCATACTGAGCTGACAGAAGAGACCACAGTCACAATAGAAGAAAAACATCCTTATTTATCCAGCCAGAATGATATAAACTGGACCAATCTGGATTTCCAACATGCCTTCCACAGACTTTTCCCCAGTGACCTAACTTATACCCCTTCATGGTCCTATCTTCCAAAATGTCCACAGATCATAAAGAGCTTTATAGTCTAAGGAAATAGCTTAGGAAAGAATGATCTTTGTATGTCATGTTACATAGAAACCTGGAGTAGCACAGCAAATTCCTACATTTATAAATACAAATTTTAATTGACAAAAGTTCTATATTCTAACCATATTTACTTAGACTGTGATAAAGAGCTATATGTTTTGTGTCTTATATTAAACTTTCTTTAGATTCCTCAGTCTGTATGCAGTGAGAGCTGCAGTCCCGGATTCAGGAAAGCCATCAAGCAGGGCAAGCTTTCTTGTTGCTTTGACTGCACTCCTTGCCCAGAGAATGAGGTTTCCAATGAGACAGGTAAATGCCCAGTCCTTCAGGGGACTTTCTGTCCTTTCCATAGTATTCTGAAAATCTAAGCTAAAGGAAAAAAGTTTCAACATGGCCATTTATTTACCTTAAATTAACAATTGAATTCTTTCACATTTATTTCCTCTTGAGTAACACACAGGCTTGATTTGTTTTGTTGACTCATTGCAGGTACTGTTGCCTCAAGAACCAACTTTCTGCAAGTAGAGATTAATGTTCCATTTCACCAGGGGACTTAATTGACAGTATTTAGAGTATCAAGTTTTCATTTCTCCAAATCAAATTTCAATCACAGTTATGACTCATCCAAAAATTGTATGTTTTCAGCCTTACAATCATAGTTTCCTTACAGCCTTGATTAATACAGGAGATCAGGAAGGTTTGTTTCAGTTCCCCAGTAGCATCTTTTGCTGTACTGCTTACATACATTTTTAAATTACCTTAATAAGAAAATTTTATTGTCAAGCTTTTTCAAATACTATGTAAGTATATGAATCCTTATGTTACTCAGAACGTAAGGTATTGTGAACAGTCCAAAGACAAAGATAGTAAGATATTTGTGGGATACAATGGAAAACAGAATCATATTTAGCATAGTAGTTCATAAACTTATTCACATTTTTCCATTGTGACTTAATTATTTTAAAATTCAATATTTGCACATCTACTAATGAAGTTGAGGCTATAATTATTTTATATATAAAATTTTTATTATAGCTGTAGCAACATTCATGATGTTTTCAGAGACTAAAATATATATTATTCGATAACCCATCAATTCCCAAATGTCAATAGTGCATTAAAATTCTCATTAGAACTATTATTTTGAAGAAAATGCTAAGTATTGACCACAGTCTTTTGATAGCAATTTGAGATGAAAATAGCTGGCTTAGGATCACCCATTCAATATTTCTGGAGTGAATATTCCATGCTCTGCTGTACACCCTTTTGTCAATACCCCAGGACACCTAAGTGAGCAGCAACTATTTTGGTGCAATTTTGAGTAAAAAAACGGGAAATTGTGATTAAATAAGTTGAGAAAACATAAAAAAATTACAACATAAATGCAATCAGATTATTTGAGAGTAAGCACTGATATACTGCACAATGAAATCGTTTTCATGCATGTGAAATAGGTGGTGGCTATTTGTTAATTCCTTTGGTGTTTTTCATAATATAATATTCATGTTTAATCATTACAGAAGATTAGAAATACCACATTTATGAAATACGATGAATAACTTTTCTTTTATATCTATGAATTTCCATGATTTCACAATAAAAATCAATTTTAAAATAAAAATAAAATGTAAACTTACATTCTTTTTGAAACTGAACATAGATACTGCTTAACTGTTAACTTGTTTATAGTGGCTCTATAAATACTGAAGTCAAAGAAAATTTATTTTTATGTTTGATGTGCCTGTAGAAGTAGCCCAGCATATGCCTCGTCCACAGTTTACATGGTTACACAGGAACTTTTACACTCTCCTGGGATGTTTACATTTGGAGGGATCGCAGGGAATGAAGAAGTGCTTAATTATATAAAAATCTCAGTTTTTACTTATTTAATAAAGAAAGGCAGCTGCACATGTGTCAAACACTCCAAAATTATAAAGAGTACATATCAAATAAAGGGGAACATGCTTAACATTTATTTTAATACAAAATCCTAATAATATAGAAAGTAGATTTTGTGTCTTACATGTAATAGCCAGTAGTGAATAAGAGTTGGTATTCTTCATATGATTCATTGGAAGCTAAAATAACCCAGCAACAAAAATAAAATAAACATGGAGCAGAATGTGGTCACATGAGAGTTTTACATTAGTTTGGGGAAAAAAATCTCGACAGAATGTCAACTAGAATGTCAACTAGTACAGAATTTAGTTAGATTAGGGAAATAACCCAGCTAGCTAAAAGGTAAAACAATTATATTTTTATTTATTACAAGGGGAAAACTTACCAAACAGGAATGAGAAGTCTAAGCTCAGCTGTGCTATGAGGGAACCACAGAGAGAAAGCACCTGGGCTGTGTGCCCATTTTTCTCGGGGTCCCAAAAAGCCACACCCTAACTTGGTCCCACCTCTTAAAGATCATTGGTTAAAAAAGCTTCCCATCACCTCCCCCTTTTGTCTAAACAAGAGTGATCCAAACCCAATACAAAACTATATACAATGGGCACAGATATCAAGAATAAAATTACAACCAACATAAACAATATTAAGTAAAGAACACATGACAAATGTTTTAATAAACACTCTATTCCAAAGTATCTAAGTCTTGTATCAGAAATAAGCTTTGTTAAGTCCTAAGAGGAAGGTAACTATGACTATCTAATCTTCAGCCCCTTCAAAGGCATGAGAAGGGAGATAATATTACTTCAGTAGTAGGAAATGCAAACAAGCAGCTTCCAAAGCAAGTAGTACATTACAAAGACCATTTGCTACCTGAGCAATCACCCAAATTCTCATTTGCAACATTGAAGCAACCAACTTTGGCTAAGGCCTAGCATAAGTGACAGACCATTTTCAGAGTAGGGAATTCTTCAGAACCATCTTAACCTCTCTTGGCAAGGTTTGGCAGTTCTTTTCCTTGTGTCCTGTTTATCCAGTCTGTATATCATGTTCTTTGTAAGTGGTTGAAGCATGGACAGTTCCTTGTCCAAAGGCAATTGTGACAAGAAGAAAACAAACTCCGATGCTCAACAGTCTCTTGGGAATAGAAGAAATCATGTATCATGTCAACAGAACTGCAAGTTATTTAAATGTCATGTTCTACAGATCCTTAAAGTGGTTGAAGATTCGCTATCTAGGCAGAAAACAATTTCTATGTATCTCAAAAACCTAATTGATCTGACTATATGTATAACAACCATGAACAACTATTGAACTATAATATTCAATACCTGTGTAACTTAAAGACTAAGACTTTATGTCAGAATATTAAATAATCTGTAAACAAATGTGCAGCAAATCAGGACAATGATCTCAAAATGTAAACATTGTATAAGTATCTTAATCAGAGGTAAGAATAATATATAATGCAATACAAAACTATATCCTAAAAGTTGTATCAATACATGAAATGTATTAAACAGAGGTAGAAACATCAATCTGACAATAATTTTGCATAAGAGTACAAATATTATAAACAGAAATAACAAATGTAATTTGAACTTTTATCAATATACAAAAACTATACCAATGTAAATTATCCATAAATAATAGCTCACAAATATTCACTCTATTACAAACCATTATTATCTCCCTTTTTTAAAATCTCTGAACCTAAACAGTTTCCACCCCAACCTTCTACCTTATACAAGTAATAATCAACAACCCCTAAATAGTGTTCCCAATCCTAAGGACAAACTTTTTTGGGAGAGAGGATACTATCCTCTAGAATTGCTTCCTGTTGTCATGGGGCAATGTCATGTTCATGACATTATTTATGCAAAAGTAAAGCAATGGTTAAGTTTCAAGATTACTGTCTAATATAGTTGCAAACAATTTCTGAGCAGTTAATAGAGACTTTTCCAAAGTTCTTATTTGAAGTTCTGGCCAGAATCTCATAAGAAGGTGCACCATTCAACATCTGATACCCCAAAAAATCAGTTTTATCAGCATTATGATGTAATCTCAACCAGGTGGAGTTGTTGCTGTTGGGCCCCATCTTCTTCCTGGAAACTTCAAAGATTACTGCAGAAAAAAGATCTATAAAAAACTCTATTGTTCATTTTGGAAAACTTAAACATTATTCATATAGACATACATTCAATGAAGAATAAGATATAGAAAAAATAGGCATGGAGAAAGTAATATTTTTGCTAAAGTCTTTCATCTGTCCCATACCATATGGCTCCTGACATGAGACAGAAACTCTGCATGTTCCTTTTAACAACATGCTTGGATTTAGAGAAGAACAGAGGCATTGTCCAACTCCAAAACCAGTTCTATATATTCATAAATATATATTTAAATGTATATGTTCTGATTACCTGTCCTCATAAGTTATATTCCTTTTTCTTTTTTAAAAAAATGTATTTATTTATTTATTATGTATACAATATTCTGTCTGTGTGTATGCCTGCAGGCCAGAAGAGGGCACCAGACCTCATTACATGATGGTTGTGAGCCACCATGTGGTTGCCAGGAATTGAACTCAGGACCTTTGGAAGAGCAGGCAATGCTCTTAAACGCTGAGCCATCTCTCCAGCCCTATATTCCGTTTTCTTGATGAACCTTATTGAATAGTTATTTTTCCTTCTGTCAGCATCCAAACATCCAGGGTCTCTTGAATTTTTTAAGATGTATATTTTCCTGTAAACACAAGAGCATGACCCTGTCCCAACCCTATACGGTCTCCTTACCACCTGTATAGTTGTCAACATTGTAGATGAGCTGTCATTTCTCTTTTTCAAGAGGTTTCCGTTTTCAAAGGGAATCTTTATTAATTTCAATGGTATCCATAGTTTTTCTTCTCCTGTGGAAACAAGAGCAAAACCCCTTCCCCAATGTAACATATCTCCTAGTTTCCATTGTGAGGTCAACACATCCTTGAAATTTACAGGTTGATTATATTCAAAAGTTTTCTTTTCCATTATCCAATATCTCTATGTTGTCGTTGTTCCTTTCTCATTAGCATTAAAAAAGTCAAGGTTAATAAAGCATTATGCAATCTATTTCTTGGCATATTTTTCATCACTTTCTGGTTGTTTAGCATATCCTTTATAGTTCAATTTGAACTTTCTATAACTGCCTGGCCTGTAGGATTATGTGATATACCTGTAATATGCTTCATATTATAATAATCAAAAAAACATTTGATTTTCTTAGATACATATGATGGACCATTTTCTGTCTTTATTTGTGTAGGAATTCCCATGATGGCCATAACTTCTAATAAATGCATGATTACTGAGGCAGCCTTTTCTGAGCTCAAAGCAGTTGCCCATTGAAAACCTGAATAAGTGTTTATGGTGTGGTCCACATATGTTAATTTTCCAAATTCCATGGAACAAACCACATGCCAGATCTCATTCCTTTGAGCATCCTTTGTGTTACTCCCTACAGTCAATGGTGTTTGGTTATAGAAAGGGCAAGTAGGACATCTCTTTATAATCTCCTTAGCTTGTTGCCATATAATAAGAAAGTCTTTCTTTAAACCTTTGCTGTTGACGTATATTTAATGACATTTTAATGACATTCTGAGGCCTGCAATATACTTCCAATCAATAATTTATTAATTTCTACATTACCTTGTGATAGAGGACCTGGCAGACCCATATGGGACTTGATTCTGTTATGTATATAGGACAAAGCCTACTCATGATTATGTCTTGCACCTGAATGAATAATGAAGTCAATTCTGTATCATCTGGCATAAATTCAGTGGTTTCAATCAGCAAGATAATTCTTTCTGCATAATGAATCAGTAACCATATTTAGAGGTTCTTTAAAATCCCTTAATACCATAAGAATAGCATGTAATTCTGCCTTCTGGACAAAATTATAAGGGCTTTGTTCCACCTTACTTAATTTTTCTGATTTGTAACCTGCCTTTCATGATTTATTAGCATCAGTATAAAATGTACAGGCTCCAGTAATTGGAGCATCATGTACAATTCCGGTAAGAATCCAAGAAATTCTCTTTATAAGGTAAAGTCTATCACTTTTGGAATTATTGCTATTAATTTCTCCAAAAATAGTACAAGCTCTTTGCCATGGTTCATTGTTTTTCTATTACTTTTTTATTTCATCAGCAGTAAAAGGCACTATATTCTCTGCTGGGTCTATACTTGCTAAATGATAAAGTCTTAATTTACCTTTCATAACTAATTGAGAGACTTTTCCCACATAAGGTTTTATTGGTTTGTGTGGTTAAAAAAAAAAGGTCCATTCTAAGATAATATCATCCCTCTGCATTAAAATTCCTGTGGGAGAAATTCTGGAAGGCAATGTGACTAGAATACAATTAAGATTTGTCTTCACCCTATCCACATGTGCCTCCTGTAATTTCAACTCATCAACCATCAATTCCTTTTCCACTTCAGCTGTTAATTCTCGGGGACTATTTAAGTTTTTGTCTCCATCTAAAGTTTTGTTTAAATGAATTATTAGATCAGGTGTTATCCCAACAGCCAGTCATAGACTGGAAATGCCTACTAACAATCTTTGAAAGGCATTAAGAGTCTGCAACTAGAGTCTCTTAATTTGTGCCGTTTGTGTTCTAAATTTCTGCAAACCAATTCTGTAGCCTAGGTAATTAACAGAATATCCTCTTTGAATCTTTTCAGGAACAATTTGTAATACCCATTTAGGTGTATTTCTTTATTTCTTCAAACATTTTTCTAAAGTATCTGCATTTGAATCAGATAACAAAATGTCATCCAAGTAATGGTAGATTATAGACTTAGGAAATTCCTTATGTATTACTTCCAATGGCTGGCTTACAAAGTATTGGCACAGGGTAAGGCTACTGAGCATTCCCTGTGGACTTATTGAGAATTATTATAAGTAGGCACTGTGAAGGCAAATCTTTATACTTTTCTTGTAAAAGTATAGTGAAGAAACAACCCTTTAAATCAATAACTATGAGAGGCCACCCTTTTGGTTACAGAGAATGCAAAGGAAATCCAGATTGTAGAGGGTCCATAGGTTTAATTACCTTGTTGATAGCTCTAAGGTCTGTCACCATTCTCCATTTTCCAGATTTCCTTTTTAACAACAAATACAGGAGAATTTTAAGGGCTGGTAGATTCTTCAATATGGTGAGCATCTAGTTGCTGTTGTACCAGCTGTTCTAAAGCCTGCAACTTTTCCTCAGCTAGAGGCCACTGCTTAACCCATACTGGTTTTTCAGTTAACCATTTTAAAGGCAGGGCTGTTAGTGCCTCTGAAGGTTTGTCAATTGCTTTGTGTTCTTGTACAGCCCAAATGGCTGTGACCTTTGTCTATAATATTTTCTAATATTTTTCTCAGAAGCATAAGTTTTTGGGTCTGCAAGAATGTTAATCTGGGTATTCCATTGCTGTAAAAGGTCATAACCCCACAAATTCCTTGCAATAAAAGCTACCTATGGCCTCAGCCTTCTTCTCTGTCCTTCTGGCTCTCTACATTCGACCCATCTCGTGCTTTGTTTCACTTGAGATAAAGTTCCAAGTCTTAAGAACTGAACATTTGCAAAGTAAAAACATTTACTCTTGTAAAGGCCAATTTGGATGTCAAGATTTGGAGGTAATGATGCTTACATCTTCACCCATGTCTGGTAAGCCTTCAATAAAAATGCCATTTATATACTATTAGCTTTGTTCTTTGATCATTTATAGAAGTCTACCAGAATATACATTTTTTTTATATCCTACTGGAGTGTTTGGTTTATCCTCCACATCTATTCCATAATCCAGACAAGTATTTTTTTAATTTTATTGATTTTTACTGAACTCTACATTTTTCTCTGCTCCCCTCCCTGACTCTCCCCTCTCCTGCAACCCTCTCCTACCAAGTCCCCATGCTCCCAGTTTACTCAGGAGATCTTATCTTTTTCTACTTCCCATGTAGATTAGATCGATGTATGTCTCTCCTAGGATCCTCATTGTTGCCTTGGTTGTCTGGGATTGTGATTTGTAGGCTGGCTTTCTTTGCTATATGTTTTAAAACCACTTTTGAGTGAATACATGTGATACTTGTCTTTCTGGGTCTAGGTTACCTCACTCAAAATGATGTTTTCTAGCTCCATTTGTTTGCCTGCAAAATTCAAAACGTCTTTTTTTCTGCTGTGTAGTATTCCATTGTGTAAATGTACCACATTTTCCTTATCCATTCTCCGTTCGAGGTTGTTTCCAGGTTCTGGCTATGTCAAGCAATGCTGCAATGAGCATAGTTGAGCACGTGTCCTTGTGGCACAATTGGATATCCTTTGGATATATACCCAAATGTGGTATTACTATGTATGAGGAAGGTTGTTTCCTAACTTTCTGAGAAATCAACACACTGACATGCTAGGGTGCTGTATCAGCTTGCACTACAACAGCAATGCAGGAGTGTTCCCTTTACCCCACAACCTCTCCAGCATAAGATGCCATCAGTGTTTTTGATTTTGACCATTCTTTATAGGTGTAAGATGGAATCTCAGAGTTGTTTTGATTTGCATTTCTGATAGCTAAGGATGTTGAGCATATCCTTAAGTATCTTTTAGCCATTTTAGAGTCCTCTGTTGAGAGTTCTCTGTTTAAGTCTGTACTCCATTTTTTACTGGATTATTTGATGACCAATTTTTTGAGTTCTTTGTATATTTTGGAGATCAGACCCCTCTCTGATGTGAGGTTGGTGAAGAGCTTTTCCAATTTTGTAGGCTTTTGTTTTGTCTTGTTGACCATGTCCTTTGCTTGTCAGAAGCTTTTCAGTTTCAGGAGGTCCCATTTATCAATTGTTTCTCTTAGTGTCTGTGTTACTGGGGTTATAACCATTATGGTTTTTTTATAGTAAGCACTGGTTTTTTTAATTTTCCTGGAGAGACACATTCTCCACAGTAACTGGGAATGATTACTCTAAAACTTTCACTTCTTCTCTCCAATAACACTTCCAAAGCAACTGAGGTGCATTTTCTAGGACAGCCAAGATTAACTGAATCCAGTTTTGTGTCATTGCTTTGTTGTTTGAAGCCCACATTTTGACCATTTCCCTAAAAAATGACAAATGTATTCCATAAGATACAATTGCTTGTTTAATTTTCCTTAAATCAGTCATATATATGGGCTCCCATGTGTATTCTTTGACTACCTTAGGGTATTGGGTGCCAGATGCTCTTTCTGATATTACCAGAAAGGCAGGTAGAACTCTGGGTAAGTTATCCCAGAGATTGGTGCATACTGATGAGGCTACATTTTGTCTTTGTTCCTTTTGTCCCTGGTTGTCAAATTCAATAAATTTCTCAATCTTTTCAAATCTTTTTACCACGGCCTTTTCTAAAGTCTGGATCTCCTGTCCAGTGTTCTGTTCTAATGCCCTAATTGAGGATTCCAAGGTGTGAATTCTGTTCAGTAAAGATAATGTCTCATCCTTGGGCATAATTTTTATAGTGTGCATATTACCTTTCTGGAGAAACATTCTATCAGTCAATCTATCATAACCCTTTGACAGAGTCCAATTAATACATTCAATGGTACTAATTCTCTCAGATAATGTCTCAGCACTCTCTGTCATTGACTGGGTTTTGTTTGTCAAATTGGTTGTATTCTTCTCCAGAGTGCTGCATTTCCCTTTTAGTTGATGATTATCGGTCTGCAAGGAATGTATCATTTCTAAAAGTGCCTTGTTTGACTGGATTTTGTTTGTCAAATTGGTTGTATTCTTCTCCAGAGTGCTGAATTTCTCTTTTAGTTGGTCATTAATAGTCTGTAAAGACTGTATCATTTCTAAAAGTTCCCCATTCTTGGCCCTATTATCAAACCTTGTTTTTAAGGAGAAAATATGAAGGACAAAGCGAATCCCCAGAATCAAATAGAGGGATATAGAAGGGAAATCATATACACCTTGTATAACATCGATCATGGTATAAGAAAAAACCTATTGAAGTCCTAGGAAGGGGAAGCCCAGCCAATCATCTTGTTTGTAAGGCGTGTCCCCCTTAGGCTAATATTTACTTATAAAATCTTGTGGTCCTGCAGCCGGCCTGCTCTTTGTTTTCCTGCACTCCTCACTGGAACCTTGGATTTCTAAGTTCCCTGTTCTTTCCTTTATTAAAGCTGAATATTATATATTAAAGCTAGTCTGGTTAATCATAACTGCCAATCAACCATGCCCCTTCAGTCCTATATTGTTAAATTATCTGTCATCTTGCCCTTTCAAATCATAAATTTATAATTTATATTTTAAATTAGAAATATTACTTGTGGTTGAGTTTGAGATGGAGTAGGTAAAATAACCATTACATGCCAGTAGGTGTTGCGGTGCTCTTGTAGCCACATGCCCAGTTTGAATCTGATTTTAGCACTAAACTCTGAAATATATATTCAGATTAAAAACAGTTATTTAGTGTAAATCACAGACTGTGGCTCCATGGAGGTACCTGATTAGTCAGCAGCCACACAAGCACAAAGAACAGTAAGGTAGCAATGCCGAACAGAGGGACCTAGGGAAGCCTAGAAAAGCCCGCATCCTGCCTGAATTTCTGTGGCACAGAAAAAAAACTGGACCCAGAAGCCAGTTGAGACATTTAATGAGAAAATACAGAGGACCACATCTAGCACCTACTCAGAGCCATTGTGCGGTAGTGGGACCTGAGGGCGGCTGGCTAGAGCCACTGGAGAGCCAAGCCCCATGATTTGGGAGCCAACTGTAGAAGTTAGCTCAATTCAGGAAATAACCAGGCTAGCTAAAATGTAAAAAAAAAAAAATACATTTTTATTTATTATAATGGGAAAACTCATGAAACAGGAATAAGAAGTTCAAGCTCAGCTGTGTTGTGAGGGAAAAAGAGTGAGAGTACCTGGGCCATGCACCCATTTTTCTCCAGGTCCCAGAAAGCCACACTCTAACTTGGTCACACCTCTTGAAGATAATTGGTTAACAAAGCTTCTCCACCAAACTAATGTGACAGGACAGTATAAGAAAAGATAAGCAAGATCCAACATGTGCACAGATGCTTGAGATCTGTGTATTTTGCATGTATGCCTGATATTCCTGGAGGCTAGAAGATAGCACTGTATCACTTGGGACAGGAGTGCTGGGATTCAAACTCATGTTCTGTAGAAGAGCAACAAATACTCATATCCACTGGGTCCTCTCTCCAACTCTCTTTTTATTTTCTGAACAAAAGTTAAAAAAAAAAAACCTGAAAACACATGTTGAAAAAGATAACAGAAATATTGACAATTTTATCATGCATGTTGTGTGGCTTTAAGTAACAATAAGTGGATATGTCATTTCTTCTGAGTTTAAATAACAAATATTTATTCAGAGAGCCTTTAAAAATCTGTTCTAGGAAGAACAATTAAATCTAAATTGAACTGCTAAATAGATATTTTACTCCAAATGGTTTTCAAAACATTAGTAATTTAATATCCATGAAATTGTCTCAACATGTCAAGAGGCTTAAAAACTACCAACCAACCCAAATTTGATCTTAGAACCCAGAAGGGGGGAATCAAGTCCTGATTATTTTTTGCTGACAATTGCATATGTGAGACCTCCCTGTTATAAAATACAAAAGGGGAAGGAGATAAAGATAATAAAAAGTTTTGAACACATATTTAATGATATTCAAGTTGTTTCAAGATCCAGATGAAAATAAATGATCAAACCAAGACAAATTTATAAATAAAAGTGTGTGTGTGTGTGTGTTATGGTTGTGACCACCATAATTAATAAAATTTAAAGTACATCACTATTCTTAAAACTGATCTATCAGAAATTAAGAATTATTTTTGAGAAATAATATAAGGAGTGAATTTGTTTTTGAAGTGTGATTTTGTATTCTCATGATTAATATGTCACTTTTAACAATGTGACAAAATAAAAATAAAACTCTTCAGTAAAAACAGAGGAAAATTTGTAATAGTTTAATATACAGCTGAAAGAAATGGGCTCAAGAAATGTAGTGTCTTGGCCATTTTCTTTATTGACTTGGCAAAAGCTCAATTTATGGGATAAGAAGGTATCACAGTTAATAAAATGCATCTAATGGCAGGCCTGTAGCCAAGCCTCTTGAATATATTCTTGATTAGAGGTTTCTATGGGCTGGGAGAAACAACTGTGTGTGGAGCCATACCTGGAATGGTGATTCTGAGCTGTATATCAAAGCAGGTTCAGCAAGACAGTAGAGGCTAATCAGGAAATATCACACCAGCATGGACTCAGCTCTAGTTCTTCACTATTTCTCCTTTGCACTGTAATGTGAAGGATTTCCTTCATCAACCAAGTTGCTATTGGTCTTGGAATTTTTTGAAAGTAGAAATTCTAACTTGTGGGATTATTCATCTCCGAGTACTCACTTATTTTTGACTAAATAACAAGGAACATGGTTGTGATAACAATTCAATGAGATGGTACTTTGAAATGTGTTAGGGTAAAGAGAAAACTTGACCATACATTCATGATCAACTCTGTTTCTGCCAGGTATGGGTCAATGTGTGAAGTGTCCAGAAACTCACTATGCAAATGCAGAGAAGACACAGTGCCTCCAGAAAACTGTGACCTTTCTGAATTATGATGATCCCTTGGGGAAGGGACTCACTGTCATCTCACTGGTATTCTCTGCACTCACAGCTGTTGTTATCGGGGTCTTTGTAAGCCACAGAGACACGCCAATTGTCAGGGCCAATAATAGATTTCTCAGTTACATCCTGCTCATCACTCTTATGCTCTGTTTCCTCTGCCCCTTGCTCTTCATTGGCCTTCCCAACACTGTAACCTGTATCCTGCAGCAGAGCTTATTTGGACTTCTTTTTACTGTGGTTCTCTCCACTGTGTTGGCCAGAACCATCACTGTAGTTATGGCCTTCCAGATTACTGCTCCAGGGAGAAGGACAAGATGGCTATTGATATTGCAGGCCCCTAACTTCATCATTCCAGTTTGCACCCTAATGCAAGTACTTCTCTCTGGAATATGGCTGGGAACATTTCCTCCATTTATTGACATAGATGCTCATTCTGAACATGGACACATCATTATTCTATGTAACAAGGGCTCAGCTGTTGCCTTCTACTGCAGTCTAGTATACCTGGGAGTCCTGGCCTTTGGTAGTTACCTCATGGCTTTCTTGTGCAGGAACCTGCCTGACACATTTAATGAAGCCAAGTTTCTGTCTATCAGCATGCTTGTTTTCTGCAGTGTGTGGGTCACTTTCCTCCCTGTCTACCACAGCACCAAGGGGAAGGTTATGGTGTCTATGGAAGTCTTTTCTATCTTGGCTTCTAGTGCAGGCATTCTTTGCCTAATCTTTGCCCCTAAGTGCTATATTATTTTGTTCAGGCCAGATAGGAACTCACTTCATCACATCAGGGACAAAATACATTGTAGGAGCAAAATTTGCTGAAAACTGAGTCTATATGTTTCTAGAATTATACTGAATTGTGGTAGTTCTCTGCCATTCTAGAAGTAACATTTAAAATTTAATATGGTGTTCTAAACTAAGCTCCATGAGTACAAATTCTTCCCACCAAACTTACCCTTCTGAGCTTGATATCCTAGAACCACAAGGTGAAAGGAAGGAATGAATTTTCTGAGGCTGAATTAATGCATGACCACATCTGGAAAGAAATAAGCATGTATAATAAATCTTTTGGAAACTTTATAGTTTGAAATGTGACTGTATAAGTTTTCATTGTTTTCACTGACAAAAGACACTATGTTTTTGTTGTTGAAATCTGTTACATTTTAGATGCCTGACTCTCTATGCAACAAACCATGTGGTTGTTCAACAGATGCTTTTTTCTTCTTTTTTATTTCTGATTTCCATCTTAGTAACTTAGACCAGTGGTGTCTTTCCTTTGATGACTTTTGGTATACTCTCAGTGCTGATCAGGCAGTTAATATCTGATGGTATTAATTTCTGATCCTTTTAGATGTGGTATATTTCATACTGTGTGATGTCAACTTTAACCTATGTAATACAGTATTCATCACAAAGTTTTATGTAGGTGTAATTATGAAGGTCCATAACAGTCATGAATAAAGGAAAACAAGTATTTATTTATTTGGGGAAAAACTCAGTAAGTGTAGAGAGTCATGGTCCTCTGTTGTTGCTGGAAGCTGTGACCCCAACTCCAACCACCAACCAAGAGAAAGCATGAACATGTTTCATGCCTGCTCTTATACTACCTCAGACCATACACTAATGGGCCTGTATCCAAAAACCTATTAATTGAATAAATTTCCACAATACCTCCCCCTTTGTCTAAATAAGAGGGTTCCAAACCTAAAGAAACTATATACAATAAGAACAAATAACAAGTATTATCCAGGAAAAAGAAAAGGCAAAAACATACAAAAATAGAACTAAAATTAACATGAACAACATCAAGCTAGAAACACATGCTAAATGTCTGACCAGTCTAAGATAATTAGCAAATAACAGAGAATACCTCAATAGTTGTCCTATCTTGAGGCATCTAAGTCTTATATTGAAAATGTCTTAGCTAAGTTATAAGAGGAGAGGAGAGTACCTATGACTATCTAGTCTTCAGCTCCATCAAAGACCAGAGAACAAAAATAATAATATCTGAGTAAGCAGGATCACAATTGTGACAACTTCCAGAAGGTGCAATATATAAGAGAGACAGCTGGATAGCTTGGCAATCACCCAAAGTCTCCTGTGAAACATTGGGGCAACTAACTTTGGCAAAAGCCTAGCGTAAGTGACAGACCACTTTCAGAGGCAGGAAAATTCGAGACTGTCCATCTTGGCAAGATTCGGTGGTCATTTTTGCTTGTATCCTGCTTGTCCAGGTTGGACAGCATTTATTTTGTCAATAGTGAAGGTAAGGGCAGTTTTTTTTGCCCAAAGGCCAGTTTTGCCAAGAAGAAAACAAGCTCCAAGTAGAATGTCTTTGGTGCTCAACATTCTCCTCAGAAATAGATTGATGTTCCGAGAAGCAATCATGTCTCATGTCAACAAAATATTGAGTTATTTAAATGCCATATTCTACAGTTCTTTGATGTATTTGAAGATAACCTATCTATGAAGAGAAAATCTCTCTGCATCTAGAGAACCTGACTAGCCTAACTATAAGTATGACAAAGTTGGATGACTATTGACTTGTAATTCTTAAAATCTATATAGTTTAAAGACTAAGACTTCACATTATAAAATTAAGCAATCTTTAAGCAGATATGCAGGAAATGAGGATAATGACCTCAAAATGTAAACAATATATATGAGCATCTTGATCAGAGGTAGAAATGTGTAGTTCAATATGATAAATATATCCTAAAATTGTATCAATATATAAAGTATGTTAAGCAGATGTATTAACATGAATACATGCAATATGACAAAATAACTTCACATAGGTGCACAAATATTATAAGCAGAAATAGAAGCATATTTAATATAACAAATATAAATTTGAATCTTTATCAATGTACAAATTATCTTAGAAGGAATACAAAGTTAATTTTTCCTCTGTATCAATATACAAGAATATATACTATTGTAAATTGTCTATACATAATAGTTTACAAGTAGATATACTAATCTACCTATTAGCTCATCCCATCCATTTTCCCTTTTTTCTTTCCTAAAAGAGATCCCTGAGCCTATATCATTTCCACCCCAACCCTATACAACTTATAACCTAACCGCTCACAGATGACAATTGTCTCTAACCATGAAAATAAATTCTGTTGAGAGAGGGGAACGTTGTTTTCTAGAATTACTTCCAACTGTTATGGGGACAATGCTATTTCTATGGGATACTGTAAGCACTAAAAATCTCAAGGTTACTGACTCTTGTACACATGTAGATAGTATCTGAGTAGGCTATAGTGTTTTTCTGAAGTTATTTGAAATTCTGGTCGTATCACTGTAATAAGATGCACCATCTCAGCTAGCCAGGTTGAAATAATCTTGAGTAGTTCATAGCTCAAAACGAATCTTTGAGTGGTGCTATCAGCTCAATGGCATCATATAAAGCAGGTGGAAACATTGTTGTGGACCCCATTTTCTTTCTGGAGACTTCAGAGCTTACTGTAGGAAAATTTATTTGTCATTGTGGAAAATTTAAACATTATTTATATTAAAATGTAAAGTTTGAATTTCAATAGACATATATTAAAATAAAGGTACCATAGAGACAAAAATAGGTGTGGGAAAAAGAAGAATTGTTGAAAACAGAGTTTTGATAACCCTACTCCCTAGATTTTTTTTAAACCTTCCTTCTTTCCGACACCAGCTGGTTCTCCTGATATGAGACAGGAACTGTAAATTTTTCTTTTAACAACATGCTTGGATTTCGAAAAGGAAAGCCACAGTCCAACTCCAAAGCCAGCTTTGATTTTTAAGTGAGTTGAAACTACCACTATACTGAGAAGTAAGAAAATAGGTATGTTTAGGTAGTGAGGTTTTTTTTTTTTTTACCTTGAAGAGAACATTTGTATCATAAGTCATATTTTTTCTTTCTTTGGTGATTCTTTGTGAACAGCTATCTTTTTTCTTTAGGTGTCTAGATGTTCAAGGACTGTTGACTTCTTGAAGATGGATATTTTCTATTTTCCTTGAGAGATAAGAACAGAACCCTGATCCAACTATTGTAAGGTTTCCTTACAATTTGGAAGATTGTCACCTCAGTGGATGAACTGTCATTTCTTTTTATTAAGAGGTTTCTGCTTTTCAAACAGAATCTTCATTAATTTTGATGGTATTCATTGCTTTTCTTCTCCTGTGGAAACAAGAATGAAACCCATTCCCCAGTGTATCACATTTTCTTGCTTTCATTCTAAGGTCAACACATCCTTGAAGTACATTGGATGATTTAATTCTGAAGTTTTTTCTGTCATCCAGTGTCTCTCTGCTGCTTTTGTTCCTTTTTCATTAGCGTTAAGACAATTCTTTAATAAAGAATTTTGCAGTCTATTTCTGGGGGTATTTATCATCCCTTTCTATTTGTTTAACATATCCTTTATATTTCAATTTGCTCTTTCTCTAACTGCCTGACCTATGGGATAGGTTATGCCTATATGCTTAATATTATAATAAGCAAAAACTCTTTTCATTTTCTTAGAGACATATTTTGAAGCATTGTCTAATTTATTTGTGCAGGTATACCCATGGTAACCATAACTTTTAGTAAATGTGTGATTACCTAATAAGACTTTTCCAAACTCAAAGCAGTTGCCCATTGAAAACCCAAAAAGAAATCAATGGTGTGGCATACATATTTTTGTTTTCCAAAATTCTACAAAATTGAACACATCCATCTGCCAAATTTCATTCCTTTGAGTACCCCTTGGGCTACTTCCTGCAGGTAGTGGTGCTTGGTTGTATAAAGAACAAGTAGGACATTTCCTTACAATCTCCTTGGCTTGTTGCCATGTGATATAAATGTTTTTAAAACATTTGCTATTGACATAATTTTTAAAATGAATTTCTGGGGCCTTCAGCACATTCCCAATCAATAATGGGTCAATTTCTGCCTTACTTTGTGCTAGTTGCTAGAGGATCAGGCAGATGAATATGGAATTGGATATGTGTTATATATATATATGGGATGATGCTTATTCCTGATTATATCTTGTACTGAATAAATAATGAAGTCAATTCTGTATCTCTGGTATAAATCCAGCTCCTCCAAAAGCAAAACAACTCTTTACACATCACAAATCAGTAACTATGATGAGAGGTTCTTTAAAATCCTTTAGTACCATAAGAATAGCATATAATCCCAACGTTTGGACAGAATCATAAGGGCTTTGTTCCATTTACTTAAATCTTCTAATTTGCAACCTATGTTTCCTGATTTATTTGCATCAGTACATAGAGCAGGGGCTCCAGTTATAGGTGTGTCCCCTACAATGTGAGGAAGGATCCAAGTAGTTCTCTTTATAAGTCAAATTCTCTTGCTTTTGGGATAGTTATGTTAGTCTCTCACAAAAAAAGTTACTACAAACTCTTTAGCCAATTTCATCATTATTGAAAGATACTATAATTTCTGCTGGGTCTATACCTGCTAATTGACAAAGTCTCAATTTTCCTTTTAGAATTATGTCAGACAACTTTTCCACATAATTTTTAAATTTTTTTACTTGGTTTATGTGCTAAAAAATGCATTCTAAGATAATATCTCCCCTTTGTATTTATATTTCTGTAGAAGAATATTTGTAGGGGGAATGTGATCAGAACATAGATAAGATTCAGATCCACATGATCCACATGTGCCTCCTGTAATTCAAAGTCAGTTCTCTGTCAGTTTCAGCTGGTAATTCTCTGGAACAATTTAAGTTCTTGTTAGCATCTAAGGTTTTGTTTAAATTAATCAGTACATTAGGTTCCAAACCAATAGTGGACCATAGATGGGAAATGTCTTCTAACAACCTTTGGAAGTCATTAAAAGTCTGCAATGGATTTTTTTTTTGGTATTTGGAACTTTTGGGGTCTAGTTTCCTGTAAATCTGTTTTATAACCTAAATAATTTTTTTAAAAACTCATCTTTGTATTTTCAGGAGCAATTTATAATCTCCAACAATGCAAAATTTTCTTTGCTTCTTCGAGCATTTTTTCTAAATTATCTACATTTGAATCAAATAATAAAATGTCATCCATGTATTGGCAAATTATATATTGGGCAAACTGCTTACATATCATTTCTGATGTCTGACTTACAAAATATTGGCATAGGGTGGGTCAATGGTAATGGGTTGTTTTGTTTGTCTTTTATTGATTTATATTTATTGGTCCAATGTCAGCCTTTGCTGCCTCTTCTGCATAATCCAGAGGTTGGGGCCTTCTATTTGGGTTATTCCCAGAAGAAACATTATATCTATAACTACCATGTCTACAATACCTTCTCAGATAGCCTATTTTACTACAATTAAAACATTTGATATTTTGATGTCTCTTTATACCTTTGGAAATCACTTCTCCTATCCAATCCTCACTATTATAGTCAAAGGACTCAACATTGGCTGTGTGCAGGATCTATTCATCCATTGGTGCCAATTTTCTTTTTTTATTAAAAATATCCACCTCCTCTCCTCCTCCCAGTTCCCTCCCCCTCCCCCTATTTCCCCTCCCCCTCCCTTTCCATCCAAAGAGCAGTAAGGGTTCCCTGCCCTGTGGGAAGTCCAAGGTCCTCCCCTCTCCATTCAGGCCTAGGAAGGTGAGCATCCAAGCAGACTAGGCTCCCACAAAGCCAGTACATGCAGTAGAATCAAAACCCAGTGTCATTGTCCTTGACATCTCAGCAGCCCTCATTGTCTGCCATGTTCAGGGAGTCTGGTTTTATCCCATGCTTTTTCAGACTCAGTCCAGCAGGCCTTGGTGAGCTCCCATTAGATCAGCCCTACCATCTCAGTGGGTGAGTGCACCACTTGTAGTCCTGACTTCCTTGCTCATGTTCTACCTCCTTCTGCTCCTCATTAGGACCTTGGGAGCTCAGTCCAGTGCTCCAATGTGGGTCTCTTTCTCTATCTCCATCCAATGCCAGATGAAGTTTCTATGGTGATATGCAAGATATTAATCAGTATGGCTATTGGATCGGGCCATTTCAGATTCCCTCTCCTCAGCTGTCCAAGGAACTAGTTGGGGACATCTCCCTGGACACCTGGGAATCCCTCTAGGGTCAAGTTTATTGCCAACCCTAAAATGGCTCCCTTAATTAAGATATGAACTTCCCTGCTCCCATATCCACCCTTCCTTTAACCCATCCATCTCATTCCCCCAAGCTCTCCCCATCCTCCCCTTCTCACTTTTTACTCCCCATCTCCCCTTACCCCCATCTCACCCTACCCCCCAGTTTCCAATTTTTGCCTGGCAATCTTGTCTACTTCCAATATCCAAGAGGGTAACTATATGCTTTTCTTTGGGTTCACCTTCTTAATTAGCCTCTCTAGGATCACGAATTATAGGCTCAATGTCCTTTATTTATGGCTAGAAACCGATTATGAGTGAGTACATCCATACTCGTTTTTTGGGTCTGGGTTACCTCATTCAGGATAGTGTTTTCTATTTCCATTCATTTGCATGCAAAATTCAAGATGTCATTGTTTTTTACCGCTGAGTAGTATTCTAATATGTATATATTCCATAGTTTCTTCATCCATTCTTCCACTGAAAGGCATCTAGGTTGTTTCCAGGATCTGGCTATTACAAATAATGCTGCTATGAACATAGTTGAACAAATGCTTTTGTAATATGGTAGGGCATCTCTTGGGTATATTTCCAAGAGTGGTTTTGCTGGGTCCTGGAGTAGGTTTATCGCCGATTTCCTGAGAAACCACCACACTGCTTTCCAAAGTGGTTGCACAAGTTTGCATTCCCACCAGCAATGGATAGTGTACCCCTTACTCCACAACCTCTCCAGAAAAGGCTATCATTGGTGTTTTTGATTTTAGCCATTCTAACAGGTGTAAGATGGTATCTCAAAGTTGTTTTGATTTGCATTTCTCTGATCGCTAAGGAGGTTGAGCATGACCTTAAGTGTCTTTTGGCCATTTGAAGTCCTTCTGTTGAGAATTCTCTGTTCAGTTCAGTGCCCCATTTTTTAATTGGGTTAATTAGCATTTTATAGTCTAGTTTCTTGAGTTCTTTATATATTTTAGAGATCAGACCTTTGTCAGTTGCCGGGTAGGCTGCCTTTGTGTCTTAGTGACAGTGTCCTTTGCTTTACAGAAGCTGCTCAGCTTCAGGAGGTCCCATTTACTCAATGATGCCCTTAATGTCTGTGCTGCTGGGGTTATACATAGGAAGTGGTCTCCTGTGCCTATATGTTGTAGAGTACTTCCCACTTTCTCTTCTATCAGGTTCAGTGTGTTCAGATTGATATTCAGTGGTTTTCTGACCATAGCAGTCAAGACTATTTTGTATTTACATCTAAATGATTGCCTTTGGTGGAGTCTAGTTAAACTATCCTATGTTTTTGTAATTCAAATAATGAGCTGAGTGTTTTCAAATTTACTACTATTACCCAGCATTCAGCCTAGCTTCTCCTCACCTAACTGTTCTACCCTATCAGGCCAAGCCAGTTTCTTTATTCATTAACCAATAAAAGCAACACATAGACAAAGGGACCTCCCACACCACTAGCGTGTTAGAATCTAAGTGCTCTTGTGTGCATCTTTCATGAGCAACCCTACCCACATCAAGTGAAAATAAGACATGTAACAGGCAATTATAAGTGACAAAGATGTGTCTTTTGGGCCACCTGGTACAGAGAAGAAAACTGTATATAATATCACATGGTCCAAAATAACCTGAAGAAAATATGACCAGAAACAAAGGGAAGAGAGCCTTGTCACAAGATGCAATTTCAGTCCTAAAGCACCTACATGCCATTGGGACTAAGATCTATTCATCTGGCTTGTAAGTCATACCTTAATGCTGAAGGATTTCCAGAAATTTACTGACAAAGTTCAGTGTTTCAATGATAAAAGTTTCTGTGTCTGGTCTACTCCTACCATTCTATAACAAGTTAAAAAATGTTGATGTCATAGAATGTCTGTGTACTTTGTCTTCGGGGGATGAGTAATTCAAACTTTCCTCTTTTGCCTTTGTAGCTTCCCGAAATGTCACCAAAGGAACCTTCATGTTCTCTCACACCAGTCTTCCTCACTTGTGGAAATTTGTAAAGTTCAAGCAGTGTCCCAACATTTTCAGAGACTGCCAGTGGTGTTCCTATGAATACAGTGCCGGATTTACTCTCCCTTACACATCTGTAATTAGGGATGATGCTTTTACACTCTGTGGCTATGAGCCAAAAAAGCTATTCTTCAGGTTCTCTTTCACTGAATGGAATATAATGTACCCAGATTATTCGAGAGGAGGTGAGTAAAAGATGGGGATTGTTGCTGATCTCCTAGGTGGCAAATACCATGGGCAAAATAAACAAGTAGTTTCTCAATTTGAGCCTGTATGGAAGACACTACAATGTTTATTTGGCAGACTCATAACTACAGAAGTCAGTAAATGTTATGCAGTAGCTGTTATTGGTATGATGATAGGATTTCCAAGACACCTATATTTTAAAATATCCACATGAATTTGTAAAATTAAAATGAGAGTGTCATGTCATCAGGATTTGGTAAAATGTGGAATTTGACTCACTCATCTTCTACAGCTTTCACAATAGCTTGCATGATTTGCCTACAGATGTTCAAATTTTGGTCCATGAGTCAAAATATCATATCTTTTGGTACATTTTTAGCATGCACAACTACAAAAACCAAGTCTTTCTGTATTAAGCTAACAGTTTATTAATACACTGCATTTCTAGCAAATCAAAACCCCCACTACCAAGAACAGCTTGCCTCTCTCTAAGTTGTTGTCTACTGAGTTCACATAGGTTCCCCAAGCAATACAGTTGACTGCCAATAACCTGTATTCTTGGCTGCTCTTCAAAGCATGACAGGAAGATTTTGCTGTTAATGACACTGCATGATTAAGTCACAACATGGGAAAAATCAAGTAGTTTGTCAGTTGGAAAGTGTATCCTTATTGTGTAGCTTGTAATGCTAGAACATGCTATACTTGTTACTAGAGGAGAAAAGTGACCCTTAGTCTACACGAAACCTACATGATACAAAATGACTTATCTGAGCTGATATGCTTACCAATGCAAAAGTGGCAGGAATGTCATGGGAGTAGCCAGCTGCTTTAGTATCACATCTGAGGTCCAGCACATATTGGAATCCATATGTACTGTTAAAGGGTCTAAGAACCTGTGGCTAGATCACAGGTTCACAGGCCCTAAGGGAGAGCTCACCACTATGAGTCTGACAAAGGTATTATATGATTCCTTGAATTACTGCTATGCTCATAGATCAGTGTATCTCTCATACCTCTTCAGAGAAGTTTCTCCTTCCAATGGATGGCAGTTGACACCTGTAAGTTAGGACACAGACAGTAAGAAGGTTGAATATTCAGCCTAACTTGAACATACACATCACACTCCTCCTTCCAAGTCTTGGGGCATCCCAGAAGAGGAAGGAGGACTATAACAGTCAAAGGTAGTCAGTAACATAAAGGAAATAATAAATAAAAGTCCAGACACAACATGAACATATGAACTCACAGCCATACTGACATCATAAATAAGACATACACATGTCCCCCCCCCCAGACAAACTTCCTGTATTTAGAGGGTGTGGGCATAAAGTTCCATCACTAGCTGAGGTGATCTTAGCATATGATAGCTTCTAGGAGAGTCAGTTTTTAAATAACGGGACTCCTAGCAGGTCAGTCACACTCCATGGCAGGCTCCATTCCCCAAACACAAACTGGACTCAGTGGGGAAAGAAGAAATAAAAATATCTCAGTACTGTCTGGGACGAGATGGGGGGGGGCAGAAACTGGTTATGGCAAGATTTGGAAATGGGGCATAATGTTCAAAATACATTGTATGTAATTCTCAAAAAATTAGAAAGTTAAAATATTGTTTAAAAAGATACCCAGTTCATCCAACATATCTTTGCAACAATTGACATAACAATAGAATTTATCTTAGTGCATACAAGTGATGTGTGTTTGTTATATGTGCACGTATGTCTCTGTGTGTAGGTGCATGTGTGCTTGACATAAAAGGACCTCTGATGGTGTTTTCAGTTTCCACCTTGCTCGATACACTGTCTCTGTGTGGTTTCCACTGCACATACCAGGCTAACTGGCCCATGAGCTCCTGAAAATTCTACTGCCTTTCTCGTGGCTCCCTCCGAGAGCCATGGGTTTATGGGTATGCACTGCATCACCTGTTCTTATGTGGACGCTGTCCATCTACACCCAGTCCTCACATTGCAGTGCAGCAGTTACCCTCTGAATTGGCACTTCCTCATTGTAATACCGATTTACAGTGAGGAAATGAACTTGTACTACAGAAGGATCAGAATTACATAGAGGGCTATTACTACATTTTACAAAATAATGGGCTATTCAGACAGGCTACATTGCTTAAGGCTGTATTTTGTAAGTTGTTCTTTGATTTGCATCCTGAAGTATTTGTCCATATCCAAATTCTTTGAAGTGATTCATATAAATGTAACATTTTCTTTGTGTTGGAAAATCAGTGGAGCCAGAGAAAAGTGCCCCTTTTCAGAAAACAGTAAACAAGGCCTTTCCTCTATCAAAAGTAATAGTCTAATTTTATCAAAACTAAGTAACATTGTACAGACATGCTCACATATCAATTTGACATAGGCAGTTCCTCAACTCAGGATCTTTGAGTAGGTTTATTAGTAAGCCTGTTCTATTCCAAAACTTGTTAGTAATATCAAAGCTTATTTTCTATTATTGTTTGAAACCAATTTCATTACATTCTATGTGTTGCTTTCATTGGTTGAATAAAGAAACTGCCTTGGCCTTTTGATAGGGCTGAACCTAGGTAGGTGGGGAAGACAGAACTAAATGCTGGGAAGAAGGACAGAGTGGCGGTAGCCATGAATCTCCTGCCCTATACGGACATAGGTTAGAATCCTGACGGTAAGCCACAATCACGTGGTGATACACAGATTTAATAGAAGTGGGTTAATCAAGAAGTAAGAGCTAGCCAATAAGAGGCTAGAGCTAATGGGCCATGCAGTGATTTAATTAATACAATTTCTGTGTGATTATTTCGGGTGTAAGATAGCGGGGCGGCCGGGCTGACAAGCAGCCCTCTGGCTCCTACAACATTGCATGCTAACTTAAAATTTAATTTGAAAAATGTACTGCTCTGTCACACATTTCTTTGTCTGTCTGTCTTTGTATACCTCCTCTTGTGGGGGTTGCCTCCCATTTCAAAGCTTAGACTGCTTCTGCAAAAAAAGAAAAGAAAAAGGAATTGGACAAAATTACAGGAAAGTTTTAAAACTTGTCACATTATTTCCATTTAGGAATGGAAACATGTGCATTCATATATAACATAAGCTTATACGGGTTCGTACACAAAGTTAAGTGCCTATGTGTAATAGGGCTCTAACTTCTTCAGAAAGTCCTGCCTTAAAATATCCACAACAAAACCCTTCTGGTTTCATTCACACAATTTGAATGGATATAATGTACTGTCGGCCAATGGCCACTAGAGGGCGAGAAGTTACAGTACTGTGGGATCCTTTGTGACCAGCGAATGTCAAGTCAGGTATTGGCATACATCCCCAAGCTTTTGAGGTCAGGACGCCAGGGGAGACTATCATACAAGTCACCCTGTGCTGAGCTGCTGGGGAGAAAGACCCCTGGGAGGATGTCGCCAGCGCAGCTGGCCTTGGCGAGGGCAGCCCTGGAGCTGGTAAAGGATGGAGACTGGCAGAATCCGGCCTCTGCCTGGGGTCAGATTGGGGGTCTTTCAAGGGAGGTTCCTGGACCTTGCAGGTCTCCAGTTCCTCATCTGTTATACTGTCAGGGAGTCGCAGCCCAGTGACTCAGTAGGAAAAGGAGAGCCCCCTTTAGAGACCTCTTCCCAAATAAAGAAGGTCCTTGACTAGAGAAATTTCGGAGCTATCAGAAAGAAGAGGCCAGTGCGTCTCTGAAGTACAGGCGAGGGTATGATGTTTAAAAGTTAACCTTTTATAAAAGAGAGCTAAAAAAAATTCCTCATTTTAGTAAGAGTCAGATTCCTATGGAGTGATGAGACCAGAGAAACAATAGTAGATACAAGTAATTATTTTTTTTAGAACATGAAGTATCTTTTTAACTCATTTTTTACATGTTCTTATTTCAGATTCATAATTCAGTATTTTAGTGAAAACTTAGCTGGATTTGAAATGTTAAAGACATTTTAAATTTTCTTGTAAATTTAAAAATTATATTTTTGTATTCAAGTGTGAGGTGTTGTAGCATGAAGAATAAAAACAGAGAGACAGATATTGGAGTTCAACCTGGAGATCAGAAAAGCAAAGCAGCTATCCACTGGCTCTTCCCTCTACCTCAAACTGAATGGCAATCCTGCCTCCAGGAATCCTCAGATTGAGACTGAGCATGAGATCTGTCTCCTCTCATCTTATATCCCTCTCTAGTGCTAGGGTTAAAGGCATGTGCCACCACTGCCCAGCCTCTATGGCTAACTAGTGTAACTGCTGGGATTAAAGGCATATGCAACCACTGCCTGGCCTGTATGGCTGACCAGTGTGACTGCTTTGCACTGACCTTCAGGCAAACTTTATTTATTAAAATACAAAAAACATGCCACTATATTGCCCTTTTTGTCTAAAATAAGAAAGGAAGTCTATAACTAACATAAAACTATATACAATAAGTACAATAACTATATACAATATATAGGCAATATATACATCAACAATATCTAGTACATTTGCACTTGACAAATTCAGAGAAAGTACTCCATTATCTATCCTATCCTGGTGAGTCCAAAGTCTTTTACCTGATTTACTTTCTTTCATAACTTGCTCTCTGCATCTAGTAAACAAGGAAAACTATAACTATCTAGTCTTCAACTCACTCAGAGGCCCAAGAAGGAAATAATATCAACTGAGTAAGCAGGAAGTGCAAGCAATCGACTTCCAAAAATTGTGAGAAATGACAGAAACAGCTGACTGGCTGGACAGTCACCCAAAGTTCCTCTGCAACATTAGGGCATACATCCTCAGCTTACAGACCTAGTATATCTGACAGACTTTCCTATGAGGCAGGCTATTTGAAGGACTGTCCCACTTTGTCTTGGCAAGGTTTGTCAGTCACTCTCTTTTGTGTCCTGCTTATTCTATTAGGACAGCATACTGTCAGCAGTTGAGGCAAGGACACTTTCTTACTCAATAGCTTACTTATGCCACAAAGAAAGCAAACTCCATAGAGTTTCTTCGATGTCAATCATATTCTCTGAAGTAGATCAGTGCTGCCAGGAACAGACATATCTTGTTGTTATAAAAAAAAAAAAAAAGAACTGATGTTATTAAAACATTCTAAATGCCATATTCTGTAGATCTATGAAATATTTGAAGATGACCTGTCTATTTAAAATATATTTAAAATATAAAACATGCTAATTGTTTTTTTTTTTTACACAAGAGCTTGTAAATAGCCTACACTGTTCTGGAACTAAATCATGTAGCCCAGGGTGATCTCGAAATCACCATAATCCTCCAGCCTCAGCCCCCCAGGTGGTGACATTATAGGTCTGAACTGCTACACTCAGCTTAAGACAACTTTTTTTATATCTTGTAGAGCCTCGTAAAGAGGCAGATGGAGTTGTGTGGCACAAGTTGGGAGGAAGGAGGGAGGGAGGGAGGAAGGGAGGGAGGGAGGGAGGGAGGGAGAAGCATGAGGATCAGAAGTTCAACAGTACATCAGTGAGTCTTGGCTACATGAGATCATGTCTCAAAAACCGTAACAGCAAAATAGCTAGACATACGGTAGCTGTTGTTAGCACTGCAGGACTTATAATGCATGAAGAGAGTTGCTGTTGTTTCTGGTTAGACTGTGAAATCAACAGCAGAACACACTCGTGGAGGAAAACAAAACAATAGAGAAACAAAAACATGTTGTCACTAGAGCCCTCTTTGTTACTTGTGAGACTTTGGAAAGGTGGTTTTTCTCTCTGATTTCAACACTAAGGATGATGACAGGTGTCCTGGTCAGTTCTTATTGTCAACTTGACACAGTCATTCTGATAAGAAAGTCTCTACTGAGCAATGGCCAAGATTAGGTTGGCCTGTGGATATGTCTAGGAGGGATTACCTTGCTTATTTATTGACATAGCTCACTGTGGGCAGTGCCATCCCTAGGCAAGGAGGCCTGGGCTATATAAAAAAACCAAACTGATCATGAGTCAGCAAGTGAACCAGCAGCATAGTTCGTTCTTGGTGTCAGCTTCGGTTCCTGCCTGAAGTCCCTCAGTAGCAGGTTACAATCTGGGAGTATAAGGCAAATAAACTCTTTCCACCCCTAAACTGCTTTTGGCCAGAGTGTTTTATCACAGCTGTAGAAGGCAAACTAGAACAGTGGTTCTTACCGCATAGGATTACTGAGTGGGTTGAAACCAGAGTACAGTATGAAAGAAGGAATGGTGTTAATCTCTATTGTTATAATGCCTGTATTTTATTATTTTTTACTTGTTTTTTCTCAGTACCTAGGACTAGAAATCATCTATTATTTTCAACTCTATTTACTTACTTAGCCTGTTTGAAACATAGTCTCAGTATATACCTACTCAGGCCCCAAACTCATGGCAATTCTTTTGCTACAGCCTCCCAGCTACTGAGATTACAATCAAGCAACACTATGGCTCTCTACACTGCTGTCTTGAACATATATATATATATATATATATATATATATATATATATATATATTCAGGCCAGTGATTGTTATCTTCACAATAAAAAAAACTCTGAAACCTTAAAAGTTTTACTGTTGTGTGTGGGTCTTGGTGTGGCACAATGCACAACATGAATGTATAGGTCAGAGGATAATTTCCATGAAATTGTATCTCTCCTTCCACTCTTAGGAGGATGTAAGGGATCAAAGTTGAGTCACTAGGCTTTGGAGCAGTGACTTTATGCCCTAAGTCACTTCACAGCTCCTCTTTTTGAGACAAGATGGGCTCATTCACTCTGGACAACTTCTGACCTGGAATTACTCCATTCACTCCCCTCCACAACCTAAGAGGAAAATTCAGTTCTCATTTGAAGTCACAGCAAGAAACTGGGAGGCAGCAGACTGTAAGGCAGTTTTCTGTGGCTCTAGCATCCAACTGCCAACTAGCTGACGTGAGTAGGTGGTTTAGGCTGTGGGTCAGATGTTTCTCTGTTTGCCTTATCCCTGGCAAGGAATGGATTCAATGGGGTCACTGAGACAAGAGTAAAGTCTTGGATTTGAGAGCATCTACATGGATCTGACAACAGGGCTCACACTCTAGTTTGACTCTGCTGCTGCCAGGAACATGGAACAGTGAGCTGGTGGAGAAATTTCCATTCCAACAGGCAAGAAAGGAGTTCAACTTTACTTACTCTCAGAAGGAGCAACAGTCTCAGCAAGAGCCAGAGAATTATACTGACATGAGAGATGCAGATGAGGAGACCTTGCTCAAAATCAGGAAGTCTCCAACTGGGTCTAAGGCCTGGTTCTCCAACTTGCATTCTGCCCTGGTTCTGACTCCTTCAGGCTGCCTTGCCCAGCAGGGGTGAATTCAGGACAGCTTCCTGGATCAAGGCCTGTACCTCCAGTTCCACCAGCATGGGAGCCTTGGCAGCTGTCCAAATTCCTGTCATCACGCCAATAGCATCTGTCAGCACAGCACATCTGGAATAGGAGTTCGTTAAACTCTCTCCTTTCTTCTTGGGCTGAATCTACACACTGGAGCTGAAGCATGACATTGTGACATCACTGATCTCTAGGTATCCCAGGAAACTGATACCCTGTGCCCCTCAACAATAGCCTTGATCTGACAGTGGGGACAAAGCAGGAGTGTTGCAGTATGGCATTTGCCTTCAGTAGATGCTTGGCAGAGGACAAGGGTGTTCTTAGGAGATATGAGGTGTACTGAAGAGGTAATGTTCAAGCAAGGTAATATGGGGTGTTAGTTCCTTCATCAGTAAATGGTGGTTTAGCTTCAGCCAGGCCTTATGGTAAACTTATAACGCCAGGAGTGTGGGAGCAAAAAGTCAGTGGGATCTTGAGTATGAGGCAAGTCTGTGCTACATGGTGAGATCTTGGTTTTGATTGCAAATTTTGTCTGTGAAATCATGGGCAGGCCGTTTGCCCTGTCTCTCTGAGCTATAGTTCCTACATTTGTAAAACGCCTTCTCATAACATGGTCATGATTGCCAAAACGATACAGTGTCGGTCAGCAGACTCAGCCCAGTGTAAGCTCTGGGTACAAAGCTGGCCTCAGGGATATTCCCCTGTAGTCACAGCACCAGAAAACAGATACGGAAGTTTGAGCAACACAAGATACTAACTCAAAGAATAAAAGGACTTGGTGCAGAGTTCATTTGTCGCACACTTACCTAGCAAGTGCAAGGCCCTGTATTCAATGCCAATCTCAACAAAACAGGACTGGGGAGATAGTTTTGTGGATAAGAACATGTGCTCTCTACGCACAGAGACCTGAGATGGATTCCCCAGCACTGGTATTAACAGGTAGGCATGGCAGTGCACACCAGCAACACCAGAAATGCAACGTCAGAGACAGGCAGGTTCCAAAAGTTTACTGGCCAACAAGCCTAACTGAAACTGAACTTCTGGTTAGGTGAGAGACCCTATCTCAAAGAATAAGCCACAATTACTCTGGCCTCTGCATGTTCACACCCAGGCACAATCTCAGGTGCACACAACATACCCCCCACACACATACAGACACACAATGAGAACAAAAAGTTGTATTAGGAGAAAGGTGACTTTTAATTAAAATTGATTTTAAAAATAGTTTGTGTTTGGTGGGTGCACATGTGGAGGTCAGATAAGAGACAGTAGCAGCCACTTCTTTCTATCATGTGGGTCCTAAAGATTAAACTCAGATCACGAGGCTTGCTGTCAAGTGCCATCCTGTCAGTCTAGAAAATGTTATTTAAATGATTATTTGTTAGAAAAGAGCAGTGGAGTGGTTTTCACATAACACATTGCTCAACTCTACCTTCAGGAAAGGTCTTGTGGTCTAGTTGGTAGGCATGTGGATTGATGACACCCTCTAGTAGTATCTAGGTACACACAGAATAAACAGCAGGGGAGAGGAGACCTTGGCTGCTTTCATCCCCATGAGTCTTTTCTGGTAAATGTGATTCTCTCAGCCACTGATCTTCCATCCAGTGCTGTCCCTCTTTTTTCTCAGATGCTGCACTGAGTCGGATTTTTGTTCCTGTAACAGTAAGTGTCTGATACGTCTAACCTGGCTTGGAGTCCCAGCTGTATCTCTTAAGTGTCCAGTTCATTCCTCTAAGTTTTATCCCCTGAGTCATCATATAATGACTGAGAATTAAGTGGAAAAGCAGGGAAAATGTAGTGGGTGAGAAATCAAGTTTTTGGCATAGTTTCTTTACAGGCAGAGCCACTGTGCAACATCTTCATCTTCTTCTGTAAAGATCCAGGTTCTTTTGCCAGACAGATCTGGGATTGGCCTCTATTGTACCCTGAGCTGCAAGATTCTCTGGAAGCAATTCCTCCTTCCCCACTAGTGAGGTTAGACACAGAGGGGCCCTGAGAAGCCTGTCAAAATTCTTTCTCAAGACACCCAGTAAGCGGCTGATGTCATGGCACCCTTGGGGTAAAAAGTGAGCAAGGGTCTTCCTAGGAAAGCAAGTCTGGCCTCCAGGAAGCTCAGGATGGGCTTAGTTAGGATGTTCCAAGCCAGGAACTGTGGCTTGCTACAGGTAGAAAGGGAAAGCTTGGTCATCCAGTCAACTAGAGAAGGGAAAAGGAGCAAGGAGAAAGGTTCTAGCCAGGTAAGACAGTGTAGAGCTTTCATTCCAACACATACGTGGCTGAGGCAAGATGATTGCCATGAGTTTCAGACTATGTAAACACAGTTTTAATCCATTTCTACTGACCTAAAATTCAATATGCAGCTTAGTGTAGGCTGAAATACGTTAGAATTCTTCTTCCACTTGTTTGTCTGTTTTTTGCCTTGTTCTTAATTTTTTAGTTTGCATGGGGATCAAACTGAGTTCATTATTAGGCTTGGCCCCAAGCACCTCTACCCACTGGACCACCATCTCAGTGGCCCATGCTTCTGCTGCTTTGGTGCTGGAATCAAAGACATGAGCTACCATACCTGCTTATTTTGAGTATTTTATGCAAGCCATAACCACACGTGTGGGCTTTTATGTCAGGTTCCTTTTCTTCAGGTAAGTATTTTAGACTTGCTTGTTCCCTTAAACTTACTTCTCAAAGAGGTCTGTGTTATAGGAGACTGTTTGTATGTTCCCGGCTGCTCAGCCCCAAAGTAATTACACAGAAACTATATTATTTACAGTACTGTTTGGCCAATAGCTTAAGCATATTGTTATCTAACTCTTACATCTAGAATTAACCCATTTCCATTATTTATATTTTACAATGAGGCTCATGGCCTACTGGCAAGGTTCATGCGTGTCTGTCTCCAGCAGTGGCTCCATGGCTTCTCTCAACTCTGCCTTTTTTCTCCCAGCATTCAGTTTAGTTTCCCCCGCCTATTCTGTTCTGTCATGCTCTTCTATAGTCTCAAGACAGTTTCTTTATTAACTAATGGTATTCGCAGCATACAGAGAAGAATCCCACGTCAGATCTGGTTTCCTGAAGTTTAACAAATACGCAGAGCACTTCCATCACTCTTTCATGGGTCAGTTTCCAAAATTGTCAATAGCATCCTCTTTGTATATTTGTTGCAGTCCAAAGCCAAAAGATTACATATCCTGATGGTCAAAAGTAATACATTATTCCCCATTCACCAGCATCTACTCTGTATGTCAGAGTTCATTTACTTGTCCCTTGCTTAATATATTTCTCAAGGGTTTGTTCCTAAACACATGTCACATGCCTGCCATCACATACCTTAGACTAGTATGGAGCCTTTGTAGCAGAGGGCACACATCTCACTTGCTTCCTGCTCATTGCAGAGCCCAGTGTGCACTATCTGGGAGCACACTGGACTGTGCCAATTGTGTTTCCAATAAGACAATTTTACTGAGGTGTCACCTCCCATCTCCATCCAAACCCCAAACGAGTTCCCTGGCAGCCACCTATCTTTATCAGTGTCTCTGTGGATTTCATTTCTTGTCATCTTAAACATTTGGAAGCACGTCTGCAAGTCCGATGGCAGAGGCTCATCTCCTTTCTTTGGGAAGTTCTATGTCAGTGATGAGTAGGTATTTCTCATTTGTGATACAAGGTGGTTAAGAAGCTGTCAAGGCACAAGTGGTGTCAAAGCTCCTTGCAGGTCTTAGACTGAGTGCCATTTCACAATGTGACATTCTTGTTAGGGCACTTCTGTTGACTATGCTATTATGTGGTTCATTACTTTCAACATATTTTATTAGGTTTCCATGATGTAATACTCAGATACACCAATGTATCTGAGTGCTGAGGGAGGATAATCAAACACATGCAGGGCACCTCCTCCTGGAGAAACAATTAGACCTCAGAGATTTCATGGTACAAGCTTAACATTAGTCTTAGGACAGTAAAAGACCTCCAGTTTGAAACCCAACTACTCACTTTAAGAAAAACAAAGAAGTTGGCCTGCGGGTGGGCCAGGAATGGTCACCAAGACTCAGAAAGTAGACCTGGGCCCACGGCTCCCAGAGAAGAAGAAAAAGAAGAAGAAGAGAAAGAAGGTTACAGAAGTCACAGAACCAGAGACTCAATACTCAGTCTTAAACAATAACGACTATTTTGTCGATATTTCTCCTCCAAGAGTCACATCCCCCTCCAACGATGTGGGTGAAGGACAAGTCCCTGAGCTATCACTGGGCAAGAGAAAGAAGAAGAAAAAGTCCCCTAGTGCTCACTTGGAGGAGCACCTGGAGTCTGAGGTCACACAGAGAGGATGGAAAAAGTCCCCCAGCCCTAGAAGGCAGGTTTGTGAGCAGTCAGCAGAATGCCTCAGCGGAGAGAAGAAAAAGAAGAGGAGGAAGTCCTTACCACCGGCCACCTCCCAAGGTTCATTGCTGAAAACCTCCCCAGACCCCAAGCGTGCTGAGGAGGTAAGCAAAGCCGGTAAGAAGGCCAAAAAACACAGGAAGGAAAAAAAGGTTCTGGACATTGAGGCCTGCCCTCCCCAGGACTCTTGGTTCTGTGAGGCTGGGGATGCTCTGTGCCCATGCTCAGGGGAGACAGAGGGTGAGGAGCAGGCGGCCTTGGGGCAGAAAAGGAAGCAGGGGAGCCCCAGAGAGCACAGCACAAAGAAAAAAAAGAAGAAGACCCACCAAGAGGGAGACATCCTCCCGATCCACTCCAAGGTAGAGAGCAGCCTGAAGAAAGGAAGTAAGAAGTTACTCAAAAGCGAAGCTTTGGACTACATCCTGATAGACAGCCCAAAGTCCCCTGGGAAGAAGAAAGTGAAATCCAAGAAAAAGGTGGACCAGCCAAACGGTGAAGGGGTGGCTTTGAAAAGGAAGAAAAAGAAGAGGAAAGCAAGCGGAGTAAAGGAAGACCCCTGGCAGGAGGAAGAAGAGGAGTCGGACACAGACCTGGAGGTGGTACTGGAAAAGAAAGGCAACATGGATGAGGCCTGCATAGATCAGGTGAGGCGGAAGGCCTTGCAAGAGGAGATTGATCGTGAGTCAGGCAAGACAGAGGCTTCGGAACCCAAGAAGTGGACGGGAACCCAGTTTGGCCAGTGGGACACTGCTGGCTTTGAAAATGAAGAGCAGAAGCTGAAATTCCTGAAGCTTATGGGTGGCTTTAAGCATCTGTCGCCATCATTCAGCCGCCCTCCCACCATGACTGGCAGGTACAACATGGCCCTGGACAAGAAGTCTTCAGACACACTCCAGCAGAATCTGCAGCAGGACTATGACCGGGCCATGAGCTGGAAGTACAGCCGTGGGGCTGGCCTGGGCTTCTCCTCTGAGGCTCGCAAGGTCTTCTACATTGACCGGAATGCCTCCAAGTCTATCAAGTTGCAAGATTAAACTTTATTTCCCTGTTCCTAAAACTGCATTTCTTGATCAGTTTTCCATCTGCCAAGCTGGCTTGGATCAGTCACCTGCAGATAATGAGGACCACTCGTGATTTTGGACAAGCAGGTGGAAGCTGCTTGTGTCAGGAACCAGTACCAGTGGCTAAACCTCCTATTTTCTGTTCTAACCCTTCCACCTCCTTGGGTGAAAGTGTTTTAAGTAATAGTAGCTAGCAGTTGCTGGCATGTGCATGGCCCTGACTAAAATGTTTTCCTTGCACTGATGTATTTAAACCTAATTATGGAATGGGTGCTATTCTCATCACCTCATAAGTTCAGGGATAAAGTAATAAAGTGCCCAGGGTCACCTCCGCTAAGTGCCATCAAGACTACAACACATCACACAGCTTCACTCAGTGATCAGTGAATGGAGAAAGCAAGTGTTGTGCCATGTCTTTCATGGGGACCTATAAATTTGTTTCTCCTCTTTGGAGGTAGACCTTTGAGCTGGAGGCTTTCCAGCTGTCGTCCTTCCGTCTGAGTGCAGTGCTTGGATTTGATGTTTCTGCGCATGGATTGAATGTCAAACACGGCATTTTGGACCTACATCTGGACCCATGTGAGATCCTCAACAGTGTGTTCACACAACCTCAGACCACTTGTGTGAAGTCAAACGTAAGGACAAATGGGAAGGAAGGTGCTTCATCTGCTGCCGGCACCATCCCCACCCTGAACTGCACAGCAAGCTTCAGGACGCTCCAGCTTCAGAGAGCCATACGATGGGACTTTCTTCTACCAGCCCTTGCAGTCTGGCATTGAGACTCACATAAGGACATTCTCCTGTCTCTTGGTGTGGCGCTTCACAGATACCCCACTGCTGGCCTGCTCTCACTCAGGCAGAAGTCCTAGCAGGTGGGGAGTGGAGGGATGGATGCTGCGCCCAGCCAGGACCTCCGTTTTTCCGGCTCCATCCTCAGCGATTGTGTCATTGAACTGGCGGGAAGATGGCAGAGGCAGTTCCAGGCTGCCCCCACAGTATTCTGGAGTTGGAAGAAAACCCTTTTTACAGCCAAAGAAACTTCAGCAGCCTCTTAGGAAACCTTCATGGCTTCGTTCAGTTCTGTGTGGATGGTCCTGTATCAGCCCCTTTGGTAAGGGAGATGCCCCTCAGGCCAGCCACAGAGAGGGTGAGGTGTTCCATACTGCCACATGGGCAGCAGTGGAGAGACCGCCTGAAGCAGCTACCTCTCCCCACCCTGTCCCGACCTGTTGGCATGGGCCATGACACATCCTACAGGTGTGTCTGTTAGCAAAGACCTGTTTAGGCCACTCCCTCAGATGAACTTGGTCTTTCATAGATTCAACCAGAAGATACAAAAAAGAAGAGCCCTTCATTCTCAGAGGACAAAATTCTGTTGAAGTCAGCCTCTAGACCAGTGGTTCTCAACCTGTGGTCCATGACTTCTACGTGGGTCTCATGTTTACGTTACAAATCCGAACACCAACATTTCAGTTATGAAGTAGCAATAAAATAATTTTCTGGTTGGGGGTCACCACAACATGAGGAACTGTATTAAAGGATCACAGCACGACAGAGGTTGAGAACCACAGCTCTAGACCAGTCTGGCCTTGATCAGTACTGGGAACTAGCTGTGTAACTCCAGTAGCTCACACTCCAGTTTGAGCATGCCTCAGCGCATCAGAATCTTGCACATGGCCATCTCTGGGTGGGAGAGGGTAGATGGGTTGTCATCTCATGCCACATACACCTTGGTAACTGTCATCCAGGCATGAGGGCCCAATCTTTTCCTTACCTGTTACACACGTCTCAGTGCTAAGGGACTGACTCAGGTGCTCCATTTGCTCCCCCTTCTCTAGAGAGAATTGGAGTCTAAGCAAAGAAGGCTGTGGGCCCCTTCAGGAGTCCAGCCTTGTCTCTGCCACTCACAGTGTGGGCACTGAGGGCAGTGCTTCTGTTACCTAGGCTCCTGTCCTACCAGTAGTGGCCTGAGCCATCCCCCACCCTCACCTCCACGTCTTGTACCTTCTCCAGAACTTGAGTCTTCTGCATGATGTCCCATGTGAATGTGGGAGGTCAGTGACCCAGCACAGGCCTTGAACTTGGCTGTTTCTCAGGTATTTCTCACCAGTTACTGGTACTCTATAGCAATATCCTTGTCCTTAGTCACCTGCCAACAGTCACCCAAATATCAGGCCCTGACCTGAGCTACCTTTCTCAAAAGTGTCTCCCAATTAGACACAGTTGCTGCCTAAAGGAGGGTGTGCACTTAACTGGAAGGTGACAGGGTTCATGTGGAAGAGACGTAGAAGCCATGGACAGTCACTTGGGAAGGAAAAGGCCCCAAGCCAACAACACGGGTGCTTTTAGGAGCTGTGTAAACTTCCACCAGAGTGCTCACAAAGCAACTTAGTCTTGCTGATACCTTGACCTAGCCCAGAGGACCAGTGAGTTGTGACCAATAATTGTCAGATGGTAAAAACCACAAGAAGCTACTCTGCGTGTAATTTGTTAAAGTAGCAAGAACCAGGAACTTAGGACATGGAAATGTCCCTGTTTTTCATTTCCTAAGAATCCCATGGAGATGGGCTTTCAGAAACCAGCCTGCCACTAACAGGAGGGAAGCTGTTCCAATCCACACTTCTGCCCAGGTCAGCAACAGGACTCAGAGGCCCTGTGGTGTGTATGCCTGATGCAGGGCTAAGCTGGGGTTAACACAGGAGCACTGGGCATTTTCTGGGCCAATGTTGGGAGCTGATGCTGTCCAACACGGGCAGCTTTGAGGCAGACACCACAGTGCTTTCTGGTTCTGGTGTTTGTTCACAGCACAAGAAACATTCTTCAGTATCTGATTATTATTTTTGAGACTGGCCCATTTATCCCATATTGGCCTCAAACCTGTAACTGAGGACCCTGAACTCTTGATCTTCCTGTCTCTACCTCCTGAGTGCTAGGATGATAGGTCTGTACCACCACACTTCGGTTGTGTGGGGCTTGTGCACACCTGGCCAGCATCCCACCAGCTGAGCTACGTCCTCAGCCTCATCTGATATTTTGTTTAGTTGGTTGGTTCTTTTTTTTTTAAAGACAATTTTCTCAGTTCCTTTGGGTGGTGGAGACTGTCATCAGATTGACCCCAAATATACAATAGTAACTCTAGCCTCATAACAAATAAGCATGAGTTTATATATAAATGATTTTTAATTTGTACTTTTCTAAAGTTAGTTATGTATAATGTTTTAGAGTAAAAATGAATAAAATCCATGCCTAAAGCAAAAAAAAAAGAAAAAGAAAAACAAAGAAGCTACAGGAAAGATCACTTAGCAATTAAGAGCACTGTCTGCTCTTGCAAAAGACGAAGGTTCAAGTCCCAGGACTCACATGGCAGCTTACAACTGGTCTATACCTCTAGTACCAGTGGAATCTCATGCCCTTTTCTGGTCTTTAAGGGCACCAGACATACATTCAGTACACAGATATACATAAAGGAATAATAGTCATACACATAAAAACAAATTACAAACAAGCAAGCAAACAAATGAAAAACCTCAGCTTTTAGGCAAAGCAGAACAAAATTAGCAATATCAGCACTGTCCTGTGCAGATGGGAATGGCACTTGCAGATAATATATACTCCACAGATCACACTTAAAGTACAGTTATCTCTGTATTTCAAACAATGAAGATTTATTGTCATTTCTATGACACCTCAATTCAATATGTGAATAATGTTTAAATGTTTCAAGGTATTAGAGGATCTGAACAAGTCTCTCTCTCCTTTGGTGCATCAAACAGGAGAACAACATTCTTAATTCCGGATTCAGAGAGAAATAGAGATGTTGTGAGTGGACTGAGGACGAGCGGGGATGGGAACATGAGCTACTACATGGGGGAGGAAAGGAGGAGAATATCGAATGAGACGGCTGGGAGGGCATTTCAGGGTCAGGTGAAAACCTGGCACAAGGGAATCTCCCAGGAATCTACACGGATGACTCCAACTAAGACTATTAGCAATAGCCAATACACAGCCTGAACTAGCCATCTCCTATGACCAGATTGAGACCTAGCCCAATTGCCATCAGAGAGGCTTGTCTAGCAACTGATGGAAACAGAAGCAGACTCACAAATATTAGGCAGAGTTCGGGAATCCTGCAGAAGAGGAAGAAAAAGGATTGTAGGAGCCAGGGGGGTTGATGGCATCACAAGAAATCACTTAAGCTGGTCTCATAAGGGCTCACAGAGACTGAACTGACAGCCAGAGAACTTGCATGGGACTGACCTAGGCCCTCTGCATATATGTTACAGTCGTGTAGCTTAGTCCTCTTGGGGGACTCCTGACTGTGGGAAGAGTCTGTCTCCTAACTGACTTTTGGGACCCTACTCCTGATACTGGGTTGTCCTGCCCAACCTTAATACATGGCGAGGTGATCAGTCTTACTGCAACTTGATAGGCATGCTCGTGGGAAACCTGCCCTTTCCTGGACTGAAATGGAGGGGGAGTGGATGGGGGGTAGGGATTTGGGGTGGGGTGGGAAGGAGCAGCTGGGAGGGGGAGGGGAAACTGCAGCTGGGATGCAAAATAAATTAATTAATTTAAAAAATAAAATGAAATAAAACAAAATTCTCAGTTCTGCCCTAAAGAGGTATTTTGTGCAATCTATTGCTCACTTTAACTACCACTCTTTAGTGGAAATATAATGATTATCCAGTGCTCATGTAGAATTTTCCCACTCTTTACAGTAAAATGAGACCTAAACATGTATGCAAACTAGCACTCCAGGAACAAAAGGAGCTACATGATTTTTCAGGAATTGAATATTAAGTGTAGATATCTTTATTTAGTCTCTCTCTCTCTTTCTCTCTCTCTTTCTCTCTCTCTTTCTCTCTCTCTCTCTCTCTCTCTCTCTCTCTCTCTTTCTGTGTGTGTGTGTGTGTATGTGTGTGTGTGTGTGTCTGTCTCTGTGTGTGTGTGTGAGTGTGTGTGTCTGTCTGTCTCTCTCTCTCTTTCTCATACACACACACCCCTCTTTGTCATTCTCAAATATAATGTCTATTTTATAGTTACTATAAACAAATGTGAAGCTGAAATAAGTTTTTTAAAAAAGAAAAAAATTAGTGACAACCAAAGTCATGTTTTCCGTGCAGGGATTAAGTGGAGGGAATGGGAAGAGGGGAGGGAGTGGGAACTTGGATTGGTATATATAATGAAAAAATACAGTTTGTTTTCTTTTTTAAAAAAATAAATTTTAAAAAAGAATATGCTAGGGCAAAGGTGTCACCAAGCTTGTGGGTGAAGGCAACCAATGTCTGATTTGACTTAAGACCCACTCCACAAGATGGTGTCCATACCCAACACTACTCAGGTGACCAAAAACCAGAGACCGTATAGCCCAGAGACCTAGGGTAAAACCAAATACGACTGGTCTTTAAAAAGTAACAATAAAATGACTCCTAATGATATTCTGCTATAGTCAGAGATTAGTTCTTTATTTAGTCATCATCAGAGAAGCTCCTTTCTTCCACAGATGGGAACAAATACAGAGATCTACAGCCAGACATTATGGAGAGAGAGAGAGAGAGAGAGAGAGAGAGAGAGAGAGAGAGAGAGAGAGAGAGAGAGAGAGAGAAAGAGAGAGAAAATCAACACAGAGATCTAAATGAGGATGTCTTCATCAATTCTTCCCCTCAGAGTTTAAGGAACCCTGGGGAAGAGGTAGAAAGTGTAAGAGCTGGATGTAGAGGACACCGGGAGAACAAGGCCCTCTAAATCAACTAACAAAACTCAAATGAAGTCACAGAGACTGTAGCAGCAAGCACAGAGTCAATATAGGTCTCCACTAGGTCCTCTTTGCTTGTATTAGAGCTTTCAGTTTAGTATTTTTTAGTATCTTTATGGGACTTCTTAGTGTGTGAATGAGTGTGTCTCTGCGTCTAGAGCCTTCTCTTGAAGCCTTTTGTCTTTGTGTTTGTTTGTCATGTCCAACCTTGATATGATGGTTTTTTGTTTTATCTTATATTTTATTTTACTAAAAGTGTTTCTAAAATAAAATATTTTTAAGAAAAATTTAAAAAGGGGCTTCATCTTAAGCCTTATAATGAGCTGAGGGGTGGACCATCTCAGCTCCAGAAATGTGCTGCCATAGCAGAAATTTGAGCAGATACCCTAAAAATAGCTAATAAAGAAGATAGGGAGCAGGGCCATAAAATTTAAGGAGGTCCAGATGTTCCTAGGAATCCTGTCCTTGAAGATACCTTGTCAGTTATTAATGGCTCTTTGTTAGGTTATTACACTCAAAAACTGACCAACGGTTTTAGAAACCACCTTACTCTATGCCCTTCTTACCCAATCCCAAGATGACAGGACAAGAACTCTCCTGATTACGGTGTTTCTCCTTTAAAAGTTCTACCCTCCCCGGGCTCCGTGCCACACTTTCTGCACCCGCCATGCTGGGGTCCAAATTTGAGTTTGAATTAAAAACCCTCATGTAATTTGCATTGGAAATCTGGCTCTGTAAATTCATAACATGCTGGGGTTCCAAGCAATCAATGCCCACCAAAGCCAACCCAGGCCAGTGACAAGGTGCTTTGTCTTATGAACTCAGAAAAGATTTTTCATCGTCAATGGAAGGGTTAGTTTTGGAAAGTAGTTTTAATATCAAATGATAGGGGGGAGCTTCCAATATAGGAAGTAAGCAGAATTCCTATAGAGCCAGAGCAAGTCTGAGAAAGAGTTGCCACCAAGAGTCATTGCCTAGGACACTGTAAGTTTTGCCAGGATGATACAAGCTGGCCAGTCTGGTTGTTACAACCACTGTGTTCATCTACTTCTCTGTCCTGGTACCTTGCCTGGAGTTTGGGGCATACCTTTACATGTAACTTCCAAGAAGTGTGCTCACTGCCGTGTGAAAGGACAGGACAGTAGCAAGAAACCAGAACATCGAACAGTGCCGCCATTTGCTTTTCTGTTGCTGGGCTGTAATACCGTTATCAAGGCCACATAGAGAAGGAAGGGTTTATTTAGCTTTTGGTTCCAGAGAATGAGAGTCTGTCATGACAGGGAAGCACTGAAGTAAGCAAACGTCATGGCTAGAGCTGGAGATTGAGAATAAAGCATGGAATGGTGCATGACTTTTAGACCTCAAAGTCTGCTACCAGTAACACACCTCCTCCAGCAAAGACTTACCCCTTAAACATACATAAACATTACTACCAACTGGAAGCCAAACATTCAAACACCTTAGCCTATGAAAGACATTCTTATATAAGCCACTACAAGTGCCCTTAAGTTTTTTGTTTTTGTTTTGTTTGCTCATTTGTTTGTGTGGCATTTGAGATGGTGGCAAGGACAAAGCTGTCAACAAAACTAAGACACGACTGGTAGTTAGTGATAAGAAGCAGAATTATAGGTCTTAGACCTAAAATGCTTGACCAGCTTTCTTCTCCTGTTCTCATCACTGGGCAGCCTATGCAAGAGACTGGCACTCACTAGGTATCCTAAGAGGCATGGGTGTGGTGATGGTCAGATCCAAAGTGGCTGTCTTGAAACACGGGACAAAGAAAGGACTGCAGAGTGAGTGAAGACAACACCATCTCGTCAAGGACAGAGAGAGTATCAACCTAAGGGCTCTCTGTTAGTGTTTTTTACAATGGAAAAGAAAAGCCAAACCATTTGCTAATTAAAGTGTCGTGTCAATGAATTGTTCTCTCTGCATTAATCTCTTGGGAAAAGTGATATAAAGAAGGCTGGGGTATAACTTGTTGGTGAAAAGCTTGCCTCCCGTCCTCCAAGTTAGTCACTAGTTTGGATCCCCAGTATGATATGAGACGCAGTGGGGCTTTATACTCTGTGAGATGAAAGCATGGCTGGACTTCATTTGTCAGAATGGATCAGCATGTATATATTGCTAATCAGTAGCCCAGCACTGACACTGATAATGGCTGGTTTAAAGCTAATCTTTCAAGGTAGATATCACGCAACCAAGGAGCCTGCATGGAACTGACCTATGCCTTCTCCATACATGTTACAGTTTTGTAACTTGGTCTTCATGTGAGACTCCTAACAGTAAGAAGCTGTCTCTGACTGTGTTGCATGATTTGGAACCCATTCCACCTACCTTGCCTCATCCAGCCTTAATAGAAGAGGTGGTGCCTTGTCTCACTGTAACTCAATATATCATGGCTGACTAATATCCATAGGATGCCCACCTGTATCCAAAGAGAAACAAACAGTGGAGAAGTGGATGTGGGGGTGGAGAAGAACTGGGAAAAGGGGAGTGGGGGGGGGTAACTTTGATTGGGATGTAAAAACACAAACAAAAAACAAAAACTTAGAAAGTACTATAATATTAAAAGTTAAAAAAGAAAGATAGAAAAGGTATATGTCATCCAAAGCCAGGTAAAGAAGAATCCAGGAGTGGCCTTAGCAAATGCAGACCCTTCTGGCTACCCATGAAAAGAATATGACAAGGGAAAGTTTGGAGTCTCTGAGACAGGGCTTCCCTCTGTCAGAGGGACAAGACTAACTTTCCAATGATGTATTGCCTTTGTTCAGGTCGGTCATAAAACATGCTGAAGAGGGAAATTGTGGGAAAGAGCTTTTCCTCCGTCTCACCAGATTCATTACTCTCTGAATAAAGTGGAAAGTTTAAAGATTTGATTCTTGGTTCTTTGTTAATTGCGATAGATACTAACACTACACACACACACACACACACACACACACACACACACACACATAAAACACAAAACAAACAAGCAAACAAAAAACCTCCACAAAAACAGAACAGGGTTTACTCCTAGAAAATAACACAAAATGGCAGTGGTGAAGGGCAGAGACACAGCTCCACTCCCAGCATTCGGGGGAGTTTTCCTAACATTTTAGGAGCTTCAACTAAAACAAGATGTATATGACTTGGGCACATAAAAGAACTTCAGTTGTAGTCAGTATATAAAACAGAGTTATGGATTTTAATAAAGTTATTTTAACATATGCCTGAGCACAATATTTAAGAGAGATACTCAGAAGACAGACAGGTATGGGAGCATGGGAATGGACATATCAAAGAAGAATCACGGAGAGTGAGACTCACACACATGTGGGTACCGACTCCTTAAAGGACTGTCATGTTCAATCATCTTAGTATGAGCTATCTATATCACTTTGGTGGCTGTCAAGTTACATCTGAAAAGTTGCTAAGAAATCTTTCTTAGTCTTTTTTCTTTCTTTTTTAAAGATATATTTATGTATGAGTGCTGTATTTGCATGTATGTCTTCATGACAGAAGAGGGCATCAGACAGAAGACAGCATCAGATCCCATTATAGATGGTTATGAGCCACCTTGTGGGTGCTGAGAAATAAAATCAGGGCCTCTGGAAGAATAGCCCGTGTTCTTAACCACTGAGCCATCTCTTTAGCCAGTCTTTTTTCCTTCACATGTGATTTTATAGCGTAGTTCTCAAAATGCCTTATGTGGAATCGTAATAGGATAAGGTAAACCCTGTGGCTATCCAATAGATCCCAGGGCTGAGCCTGGTTGGGAAATCCCTTCTAAAAGTCACAGGAGAAAGTATGCATTTCATATACCATATAGTTAATAATAATGTGGATAAAAGAAGTGAAGTGGAGGTTTGCAAACATCAGGAAAGGCCACCACTCAAGTATTTATTATCTTCCTGGGAAGAGAGGGTAGAGGAAGGCAGAGGGCACTTCTGATATAATTTCCCATAAAACCATACTCCACTAAAGAGAAGAGAGACAGTGGGAATACTAGGGACCCCAGCTCCTCTCATACGCTAACCTCATAAGAACTCTTGGGGCTCCAATTACTATCACCCCTCAGCAAAGTTTGGGGTGACAAGATGTTCTAGAATTACAGGTCAGAAAAGGGCCTGAACAGTGAAGATCAGAACCACGTGGCAGAATGGAGCAGCCATGGACTGAGAGGCGCTTCTGAGTATGGGGCTATCTCTGAGAAGCACAACAGGCTATGGCAGGCTCCAAGACTCCACAGCCCTAACCTGTGACTCTGCCTCTGTCCCAGGCACCATGTCACACTGTTTTCCTCCACAGGCTCCTGTGTGTGTTGCACACAGGTGACATATAAAGTCATGAAGATCCTAGATTAGAAAGTGGGCAAAGCTCCCAATGTTAAGGGTGGGGACTCAAATATGTGCTGATTCTGTTCTCTTGCAGGTGGCACACTACTCCAAAGAAAAGTGCTGAGCCTAGGTCAGACTGGAACAGCAGGCACTGCTGTCCTCCAAGGATTATCATAAATCCTTTGCCTCTTTTGGTCTTCTATGTTTTACAACATTGGCATTTAAGGATGATTTCACCCTGTTAACACAGTCTCTCTTCATTCTGTCTTGAGGCAAAATTGACCACAACAGAATTAACTGATTACAGACACTCTGTGTGACCTATAAAGCTCCCAGGTTTGTGGTTTCCTTCTCTCTTCTACTCTGTCCCCTACTGTGTTTCTCCCTTCGTTCATTCCTTTTTTGCCCATTCTTTCTCTGCTCTTCCTTCCTCCCTTCTACCGCCTTCCTTCCTTCCCTCCCTCCTTACTTCCATCTCTCCCTGCCCCCTCCTTGCTCTATTTTTTATACTCTTATTTTTTCACTTCTGACCCTATACCCAAGGCACTGTATAAGACTGGCAATTGTTCTGTAACTGAAATATGCACCCAGCCAGCATTGGAAGGAAATTTATTGTTAGTGATTTCTAAAATAATTCTTTAGAAAATGTTGAAATATACTTCAGCAAATGGGCTCTTATTTTAAAGGTATAAGGGAAAAGAAACTAGTAGGGGTTGCAGACAAGTATCGGTGGTTAAGCACACTTCCTCCCACTCAGAACACCAGAGTTCAATTCCCAGTACCCATAACCACCTGAGATCCACACAAGAACCAAAAATCTTTTCTGGTCTCCTCAGGCACCCACACACATGAGCATGCACACACACAGACACACACACAGACACAGACACACACACACACACACACACACACACACACACTGACAAAATAAAAACAAAAAAAAGTTAACAAAAGAAGAAAAGCATTTTGTTGTAATATAAGCTATTATGTGTTAAAAGTTGCCTGGAAATTGCTTTAAAAATGTTCTGTAGGAGCCTGCTTGCTGGGGCAGGACGCAGACCCCATCTGGGGTTCTCATTTAGCCTGTATAAGGCCGTGGATTTAGTGACTTCACTTGTGTTTGCAGTGACCGCCACAATCGATTTTAGCACATTGTCATCTCTGAAATCAAAGCAATGCACGGTCATTTTTAGCTGTGACTTCATCCTCCTCTCCACATCCTCACACTTTACCCCAGGCGAACAGTAATCCAGTTTTGTTAGATGTAGATGTCCTCTTCTGAACTTTCTAGGAAAGGGATTCTGGATCATTTGGGGTCTCAATGGCCTACTCCCAGAGCGTGGTGTTCTCTAGCGACATCTATGTTGTAGCAGGGATCAGTACTTCACTATTTTCCATGAAAGTTTAGCATCCTTCTAGAGGTATTGGGAATTAAATTCAGACTTTGTCTTAAACAAAAAAGGGAGGACACCCTTATTCAAAACAAACATGAGACATTTTGACTGTATGGGAAAAACAACAAAAATGCTTGGAAAGGTGCACACGAGACTGTCCTAGAGACAGAGGAAATATTGGATGCTTATATCCCTCAGCATCTTAGAATAACAGCTGCATGTTGTTAGGTTCACAGTGGGACATAGGTGTGTGGTGCTGCACTAGTTTCAGAACTCAGGGTGGTGCAGGGAATATTGTGAGTTCAAGATAAATCTTAGTTGTGATGTGGCTTTAGGGCAGTGACTACCTTAAGAACAAAAAGGAAAGAATAAATAAGATTTCTTGACTTTTATCCTTGTAGTAAACTATTATCCTTACAGAATGGATATTAGTACTTTGGGTCAGTATTTTAACACTGCAAGGACCCCTATATGTGTCAATTTTTCTTTAATTTGGTGAATGCTGTGCTTTTCTTTCACAGTTTTTTTTTTATTTAAACCAAATGTTCACTCTTAAATGTTCACTCCATAAATGTTTGTATTATGTTAGGGCACTTGGCACAGCGCCATGTACACATAATCGGACACTTGTAAAACTGTGTTTAAATTAATCCGGGAATATCATTATGTCATTTTATAATTGGTGATGTTTAAAAGCAAAGCTACCTAGATTCATACGGAAGCTATGGGTTTTTTTAAGTCACTAGGGGTGATCTCCAATCTCCCTGTTACTCAGTAGGGTGTAGGGATAGAAACAGTGGTTAACAGGAATGGATGAAGAGCTTTAGCTGGTGGTAGAGTCTATATTGCTACAGTAGACACTTGAATATTATATCTGGGTAAGTATATAACATAATAAAGGAAGCTAATATTAATCAAAAAAAATTAATCCGGGACAACATGGGTAGCAGAGTTGGAGTTGAATAAATTATAGTAACTTGTTAGTGGGCATGAGTGAAAGACCACAAGTCATCAGCAAACACGTTCGTATTTAATTTAGGAAACCATTGGCAAGTAGCTGGACGCAGAGGATGCTTGCATATGTTGGTTTGGGAATGGCCTGCCATGCTATTCTCACCTGAAGAGTTCCAAACAATGTCTGTGCCAACGTCCTACTGCCCGGATTCTGATTTCATTGTAGGTGATATTTGGAAGACTTAAAAAGGCCTAAGGGGTTGAAATGTTCAGCCACCAGTTAGATCCATGAGTCCAGGGTCTTGGATGACTTAGCTGTGCATTACACTCACGTGTGCTACAGGGCTTTGCCCAGCTCCGCGTGTCTCATTTTCAGGTATCAAAACTGCCTTGCCCAGCAAAAATCAAATTCAAGATACGCTCTTCATATAGAAACGTTTCTGCTAAACAAAATGCATTCTCAGTGGATGGCACATCTCTCTTAATGTCCTTAGCTTTCCTCCGAGACTTTTCAACAACAGTTGTGAAATTGTTTGATCATAAATAGCACACACAAAAAAAAAATCAAAGGGAATAGAAATAATTTGCATGCATGTAGGGGTTCATTATACATGTTTTAATTTTTTTCTCGTGCAACGAGACATAAATTATGGCATTAATCTTTGATATTGTTGCTATTACAGTCAATTTTACTTGTTTAGATTTAAAAAAAGACCTGACATTTCTCAGAATACGTGTGAGCTAGAGCAGAGACACGGGAGAGAATACAGAACAGAGAATGGTGAGCACAAAGTATAACGACACCCTTCGGAAGACATCACGATGCATACTAACCTAAATAAAGGATTTTTAAAATTCTGCCTGCCACGTTGCTTGTATCGGACATTGCTGCCTTACAGGACTGCTTCCCATTTCAAAGCTCAGAGTTGGGAAAACACAGGTTAAAACTGCCACGATGTGATTTCCACTTGTGAATAAGATAAATACATGTATTTCAGCCGTAAATCCGTAAATCCTTCAGTTGTAGGTCGAGCGCAATTGTTCAGTACGAGGCTCCGATCTAACACGGGGTGGGGGATGGGGGAGGAGCCCTGCCTGGCAACACCTGTGAGCTAGAACTTGCTTTTTTATTTATTTATTTACTCATTTATTTATTTATTTCACTGCTTGACTCACGCACTAATTGGTGCTGTCTACTGTCACTCTAGCCAAGCCCGAAGTCCTGTCCAATCGAATGCAGCAACATGAGATTTGCCCAATCAAGCACACAGACTGATCGCGGCGGGCAGGCCTTCGCTGCTTCCGCTGTGGCCTTTGTCTGTCCCCAGCCATCTTAGATCTGTAGCCTTCTCCGGTAAGCGATCTGGAGGTTTGGAGACTGCTGAGGCCTCTGTCTCCCTTGACAGTCGCTGCGGGGAGGTCCGCGGAGGACACGGGATGTCACAGCTCGCTATGGTGAGTGCGGGCGGCCCGCAGCGGTGAAGCTGTCTGCACCCCCTTGCCACGGTCCTGGGCCCGCCCCTCCTGTGCCTGCTCCGCCATCCTGGGCCTTGGGTGCTGGGCCGGGATGTGTGTGTACTGTAGTCCGCAGATTGCTCGAGAGGACCGGGAGGGAGATGCTTTGAATCTCTTCTCTGCATTGGGGATTCCTTCAAGAGAGGAGCTGGGTCGTGGGAGACTGCAGTCCCTCATCTGTCAAGGAGTCGCAGCCCAGTGCAGCGGCTAGTGAGCTAAGTAGAATCCCCTTCGGGGACCTCCCCCTCACGTAAAGCTATGACAGCAGCTGGCCAAGAGAATTTCATGACAAGTTCGAAAGAAACAAAATTAATTTATTAATCAGGGATAGATTGAAGCCCGCGCTTTTAGAGACAGTAAGATGCCCTTAGGGCTTCGCAGTGGCTTTCTCTGTGTGTCATCTTGTGGATCTCTCAGTTAAGGTGCCCTGTAAGTTGATGTCACTTACATCAAAGTACGGTGCTTAAGCAAATAATAAGAGTCAAGTAAATTTTAAAAACTAAGGTAAATGGTTGGTTTTTTTCATTTGTCTGTAGAAAACTCATATCTCACCTTAAAAGGATTAGGAAAGAGTTTATTCTGGGACAAATATGAGTCACCCTGTTCAGAAGCATGTATTTAAGTTGCTCTAAATGACAAGTTCCAACGTGGATGTGGTTACATGAGCTTTTATAATGCAGAACAAAGGAAAGTCATAAGTCAAGGGATTTATCAAAGACACTAGTGGGCACATTAGGTTAGGTAGGTCACAGCCAGGCGGCGGGAACTGCTGCAGATATGAGATATTATCTGATGGCGGTCTTAGCTTTTGGCTTGGTGGAGGCTGGTGGTCTGCTCTATGGATACATTCCCAAACTTTAAGCTAATATTTGATGTTAGGCCTCATAGACCTAGCGAAGATGAATGCTAAATGGCTGTTAAGGGAGCTAACAATAACAAAGAATTCTGACTCTGCACTTACAGTGTCTGACTCTCCAAAATCATGACGTTCTAATCAGGCAGGAAGGCTTATAAAGGCTTTAAAACACATTTGGAATTTTTTTTTCTCAGGAGGAAGGAGAGACCTGAGTTTCTACTCTTTAAGAATTTTCAGGCTGAGGAGATACCATCAAGCCTGACAATGTGAGTTCCATCCCTGGGACTTACATGCTGGATGGGAAAAACTACTTCCTATGAATTGGCCTCTCCACTTATGTGTTGAGGAATGATGACAGAAAGTAGTAAAAGTCATTGTTTCAACAATTAAGCCATCATGCTTCTGTAAGAGCAGAAAGCTGGAGTTTCTAGCATACTGGTCTCAAATCAGAACCAAAGTTATTTCTGTTGGAGTGGCAAGTGTGGTCTGAAGGAAGGTGGCAGGGAAGGTGGCAGATGTAGCCTGCGTGAGCACCAGAAACACCTGGATTCACTAGGCCTTTGGTTTTGAATTCATTTCAAGTCATTGGGTATTACTTTTGCCCATTATTTTCTGACTCTTGTATTCAATGACTTTGTAAGGAATAGGACGATCCTGTGGTGTCTTGGATGAGGACCCCACAGGCCCTTGCTCCATCTAGACCCGCTGCGTACCACTGTACTACACCACCAGCTTTGGTGATTCTTTACAGATTTTTTGCTGCCTTTATATGGTTGAGATGATTTAAGACATGTACTTAACCTGCTGTCTTGCTGTATTCTCACTCAGCCTGTTTGACTTTAATGTGCTTTAAAAGAATAATCTTTCTGTGCCTTGGATTTTTCATGCAGTCAGTGTTTACAACCCGAACTAAAAATATAGTTTTAATCTTAAATTATGAACTCTTCCATGCCCCTGAGTAATATGTGTTTATTGTGATAATCATTTGCTGAAGACACCCAAGAGGTTGAAAGTAACCTTATATAGCAAATATTCGCCAAAAATGTTGGAAGTAACATGTCGATATGGTTTGATAGCATCTGTTTGTGGTTATGTTTGCTGTTCTGGTCAGCTGGAAGCAGTAAAATAATATCTTCCCTTGTGAAACTCTGTTAACATTTTCTATAAAGAATCCCTCGTTCCTTTCCCATACCATGTTTCTGTGCTGTTCAGTAGATACACAGTGAAGCCCTTTGTTAGGGGCAGAAGGACAACACAGGGAAAGAAATGAAGAGTTGAAATTTGGGCTCTCTCAGTCAACTTAATAAAGAGGGAGTGTGTGTTTTCATTCCTTAATGTGTTATGGATACCCTGTAGGTTGTTTATGTCACAATTCCTTGGAAAGTTCTTTGCTCATAGTTTTGTGATTCCACGTTAACGCACAAGGACAGTATTTGTATTGACTTTGCTTCCTACGGCGATAAGAGACACACACCGAGCTGCCGCTTCTTTAAGACACTGCCAAGTCACTCCTACACAGAGAAGAATAGACCCAGTTTTTGTTCCCAAGTCTGAGGATTTGGGCTCAAAGGAAGTGTTGCCATTCCAGGAGTCGGTGTCATTTGAGGACGTCGCTGTGTACTTCACCTGGCAGGAGTGGCAGGACCTGGACATTGTCCAGAAGCTGCTCTACAGGGATGTGATGCTGGAGAACTACAGCAGCCTGGTGTCCTTGGGTGAGTGTGACTCCTTGTAATCCTCTTAGCATTTGTTTTCTATAAGTATGGGAATACTCAACCTTAATGTTGTACTCTAGTTTTAGCTGATGCATGAGAATGGCACACATTTCTGGAAGGCAGTGTGGTTTTGTAATATACTTACACAATATGTAATGATCAGATAATGGTAAATCATCACTCAGACATACTACTTGTTTGTAATGGGGAAAATTTAAATCTCTCATCTATTTTGAAATATTCAGTTTGTTTTTGACCACCATATATTTACTTTCATAATATAGACCCATAAGTTACTCATTCCTTCCTACATCTATCCCAGTAAATATTATGTATCCTCTCCTCCTGACCCCCATACCTTTTTCACACTGTAATAACCACAGTTTATTTCCCCGTTCAGTCATGTACCTAGAACACACGGCATTTTTCTTTTTCTGACATAGCTCAGGGATACGCAGGAGATGTGTTCACTGTGGATACAGGGGGACTCAGGGACCAAAGACATGCCCTATAACTTCCAGCTTTGCAAAGAAATGTGTTTAGTGGGGTTAAAGAACATGGTGTGGGGGGGGGGGGGGAATAGGTTGTCCGGAAACTTCTTGCCAAGCGAGTGTGAGGGCCAGAGTTTTTTCTTCAAGCCTGTGTATAGTTATTTTTGTTGTTGCTGTCATGAAATACCCCAGCCAACAGCTTAAGGAAGAGAGTAATTATTTTGGCTTAAAATTCCAGGATATAGTCCATTACAGCAGGGAAGTTTTGACTAAGTAAGGCCTCTGGTTACATTGTCTCCCCAATAAAATTTCAGGACATAGTCCATTACAGCAGGGAAGTTTTGACTAAGGCCTCTGGTTACATTGTCTCCCCAATAAAATTCCAGGACATAGTCCATTATGTCAGGGAAGTCATGACATCAGGAGGCTAAGGCCCCTGGTTACATTGTCTCCCCAATAAGGACACCCACTGCAGTGATGAATGCCCCTGCTCAGTTAGTTTCCTTGCAGAGGGAACCATATAACTTACTCCTCTCCGCTACACCATCTCCCCAGCCCCTGCCTGTGTTCCCCTCCTAACATTTTGTTCCTAGTTTTTTCTTTTTTAATGACTTCTTGTGCTTTTTTCAATTTATTCTTAAGTAGCATGCGTTGTTTTTGCAATTTCATTGTGTTTGTTTTCTTAGTCTCCTCTGTTTATTTCGATATTCATGTTGTTTGGAGTTGTGTATCCTGTAGTGTAATGCCACTTAAGGATAATAGCCTCATCTGTGAAGGGGGTGAGTAAACACTTTCTAACAAAGTCTCTGATTCACACCCTAGAACCAGGTCCTTTCATGGAAGGGTGTCTGTCATCAGGGAACCTGACTACAGATTGGCAGAAACTGTACTTGATTTCTTATTTACAGGCTGCTGCATGATCAAGCCTGAGTTGATCCTCATGTTGGAACGTGAATTTGGGCCGTGGATGGCAGCAGATACCTCAGTCTGGAACCTTCCAGGTCAGTCAGTGTATAGTGAATAAAGGAAAGGATCATCAAATACCTCATGGTGAACTGGTTTTGCCAGATTTTACCCAGAGCCAGTCTTGAATGAGGCTGGCCTTATGGATCAAACAGAGCCTGAAGAGGTTTCTCCACTTAAACCCTCTTCCTGTTTTGTTGCTCAAGTATGTTTTGTAAAGATTTAGTCTCTTTTTTGAGGTCAAGTTTAGCTAGCAGATGTAATGACAACATGCATGATTTTATGTTGTTGTTTTTCTTGACATGTTTTCTTTTCCTGTCTCAATATGTTCCTAGGGAGTTGAAAAGAAATACTTATTTGTCCTGTCTCAGAGTTTCTATTGCTGTGATAAAAATCCACAAACAAAAGCGACTTCTAAAAGAAAGTGTCTAACTTTATGGTTTCAGAGGATTAGAGTACATGATGGTGGAACAAAGGCATGATAGCAGGGAGAGCTGAGAATTTCCATCTCAAACTACAAGTAGCTGGCAAAGAGGCACACTGGGAATGGCACCAGTCTTTTGAAACCTCAGTGTCTGCCCCCAGGGACACACTTCTTCCAACAAGGCCACGCCTCCTAATCCTTCCCAAACACTTAGACCAAATTTAGACCAAACATTCAAACATGGGATAATGCAGGTCATTCTCGTTCACCCAAATGTGTAATTCCTCACTAGCCCACACAAAGATTCCATTCATTCCATTTGGTAAACAAATGAGATTTTTAATATTAAAGTTAGAATACAAAGATAGCTTTCAGACAGTTGTATCACCACCAAATCTTAACCCCAGTTAGTTCTTACCTCTTTATGTCACATGAAGTTGGGCAAAGGGCGTCCTTAGTGAAATCTCAGTTGACTATTGCACTGGTAAACTCATAATGGCTATGATTGCCTTACACAAGATCATCACAAGGTAAGTCAGTCAGCATTCTAGCATGGGGTTTGTTGGGGGGAACCCTTGAGCCCCCACTCCTTGTTAAGAAACTATTGATAGTTGATGACTATTGAGGAAGTAGAGTCAGTTTTCTTTAGGGGTGTGATTCCTGATAGGTTGGCCATGCTTTGTAGACGGCCCCACAGGCACCCATGGGGATATAGTAACACACATTACAGTCAGTGGGTTATTAAAGGGGAAAGGAAGGGAGGGGATGAAGTTAGGAGTGAGGGGGGTGGATGTAGAGAAGTTAAGAGAGGAATCACAATGGATATGATAGAAATGAATTATATATTATAAATTCTCAAAAAGGAATATTATAATTTTTTTAAAAAACTCTCATTTGATGGGTTTATGTCAGCCTTTTGAAAGAATGTAAAAGCCACATTGCCACTACCACGGACCTAGCTATCTGAGATATATTTTTCTTTATTTCATTGCCATGACTAAACAGATGGCAATGTGAGATGGTGATGCACATTTCAAACACAGAGGAAATAGCTGTGCTACTCTTAACATAATGCCCTTCACTCCTGCCCATGCCACTAGGATAATATTTTTGTTTTAATGAATGTTCAAGTGTTGACATGTGCCATCTTTTCTTTGTCTATTCCTATGCTGATTGACATCTACATTGATGATGTGTCTTGACTTTTAAACAGCTGCTTCAGTAAACAGGAGTACAACTGTCTTGGCATAAGACTGACTTCATTTTCTTTTCCTCCATATGGCCAACTGGAAGATCGTGACATGATGTGCCAGCTTTGCACATAGCTTTTTGAGCAGCATCATGTTTCATATTAGGTTATGAGGCTTCCCAGCATTTGTTATTTTGTATCTTACATAAGAACCTTTGTAATGGTGGTGTACAGATGTTCTTCCTTATGGTTTTGATGTGCGTCTTTCTCGTGGTTGGTGTGGTAGTACACATCTGTTCATTGGTCTATATGAGCTTGTTTTACATGTTGGAGAAGTGTCTCATTTATACAGATTTCATCAGGTCACTTGCTTTTCTGCTGCTTAGGTGTTTGGGGTTTTTCCAAATCTCTTGTTTGATAAATAGTTGGTGTGTATTTTCTCATTCTTTAGATTGAGCCTTCATCCTGCTGATGGCTTGCTTTTCTGTGTATTGCTTTTCTGTTGGTTTTCAGTTTAATGAAATCCCATTTGTTGTTTGTTTGTGTTGACTGTATTTTGAGCATATTTAAAAATACTCTGTTTGCATTGTCCCAAATATCCCTGCATGTTCTAGAAGCTTCACAGTTTCTGTGAAGTATTTAATCACTGGGATGATTCACATATGGTCACTGTAATCATTTTATGTGTCCTTTTACCTTCTATTTTTATTTAGAATTTTTAAACCTGTGTTTATCAGACACATTGGTTGTATAGTTTGTTGTGTCCCTGTCTGGTTTAAAAACCACTGTAACACTGGTGTATAACGTGGCAGCCAAGAACTTGGATGGTGTGTGCGTGCATGTGTGTGGTGTGTGTGTGTGTGTGTGTGTGTGTGTGTGTGTGTGTGTGTGTTTTGTTTCTAATCTATTTGAGAATTTCATTTCTGTATACAATGTATTTTGGTCATATAGCCCACCAAATCCAGTCAGTGCCATGCTTATGGGAATGGGTGTAGGGCCATCTACTGGAACATAAACACCCAGCCAGGGACTACTTCACTGAAGAACACTGGCTTTCTTTCTCCAGCAGGCTTCAACCACCAAAGCTCCTCAGCTAGGAGTGGAGATTTATGAGTCCCTCTTGATTCATGATGGAAATTCAGTCCTTGATCTTGTGCAGGTCCTGTGTAGGTCCATTTAGTGCTGCCAGTAGATTTCTGTGTGCATTACCATCTACTTGTCCATAGGTAGTCTTTCAATGACCTCATCTCTAAAGAAAATAGACTGTCCCTTTCCCAGAAGGCAGTGACCACTCAGCTGGGGTGGGGAGAACTTTATGACCACCTCCCCTTTCCATGGTGGTATTTTGTCTGGCACAATCTGGCACAATCTCCATGAGCTCATATATTTGGTTTCATAGAGGCAGTGCTTATGAATTAAAACATTCTTTATTTCTTTTTTCCCTGCATAAAAAACAAAAAAAAAAAAAACCCCATCCGATATTTATTTTACCAGGCATGTTTCCTCCCCTACAGCTTTTTTTTTTTTTTTTTTTGGTCTTTTTTTCCTCTGCCTGTTCTATTTTCTATAAAGTTATTTTACTTACTTCATTAGTTGAGCTTTTTTCCCTGCAGATTTTCTAGGTATTTTTTGTTGTTGTTATTTTTGATGTTTTTATAACCTCATCTAATTCAATTGCCTTAAGTATGTGTGGTTTTTCAATTTCATTGTGTTATCTTTTATTTTTTTATTCTGTTTACTTAAGTTTAAGAACAGTCATTATTTTAGGCTATAGTGCAGCTTAATGCAATTTAAGGGTAATAGTCCACTCAGTAAAGAATCTGAATATAAATTGTGTCTCCAGAGAGCTTCAAAATTACACATCTTAGCAGAATTCCTGACGTGAACTTGCTGTCTTTCATTGTTGGCACTAACTGGCACATTTGGATAAACTACCTCATTTCCCTTTTGCAGGGTACTGCATGGTAAGACCAGAGTTGAATACTAAGCTGCAGCATGGATTTGAGCTATGGAGTGCCTCACAAGCCTCACTCTGGAGTCTCCCAGGTTCGTTGGTACGTGCTGTCCTAGGGAAGGCAGCATGGTAAAGCTCAGCAGATACTGGTTATGTTGATTGATCTCTCTGTACACACTCTCACTGAACTTAACCTACGAGACAACAGTCTCCTGGATCTCTCAGACACTTTATGCAGTGCCCAAAAATGGTTCCCCATGCCTTCCCATATGAGATCTTCAAAGAAGATCTAACAGTAACACTCAAGTTACTCAACAAAATAGAAACCGAAGGAACATTTTCAGATTCCATTCACAAAGCCACTATTACATTGATACCAAACGGCCCAACGGAAAAGGAAAATCATAAACTAATATGTCCCTTGTGAAGACAGATGCAAAAATTCTCAATAAAATACTTTACAAACCAAATCCAAGAACCCATCTAAAAGACTATCACACAGTCAAGTCAATTTGACCCCAGAGATGGAGGGCTGGGTCAACATCTGTCAATCAATAAATTTAATCCACATAAACAGACTAAAGGTTAGAAAACACATGATTATCTCAATGGATGCAGAAAAGGCCTTTTACAAATTAAAATCCCTTCATGATGAAAGTCCTGGCGAAACTAAGGATACATCAGGCCTATAGCCAGTATCAGTCTAAATGTAAAATCAAAATGTTTTCCCCAAAATCAGGAACAAGAAAGACTGTCCACTTTCTCTATATCTGTTCAGTACAATACTGGAAGTCTTAGCTAAAGTAATAGGACAATGGAAGGAGATCAAGGGGATGCAAACAGGAAAGAACCCAAAGTATCTTTGTTTGGGTATGATATGATTTTATCCAGCACTCTATTTTATTTTTATGTTAAAGTGTGTCCTCTTAGATTTTTTTTTTCTAGTACATATATATGTTGGGCTTCTTTTCTTCCCGGTCCTGCAACCATTCATGTGTCTTGGTACCTTTATCAGCGAGGCGTTCTCATCTTGCTTCCTCTGCATCTGGGTGATGGCTGCAGCCTGACTTTTTCTCTTCCCAGAATTCTACTGTTCTCATCTCCCCACCTCTACTTCCTGCCTGGTAGCCCCACCTCTGCTTCCTGCCTGGCTACCAGCCAATCAGCATTTTATTAAATTAAATTATATTAAAACATTACAACTGACAAATCTTTAAAGGGTATAAGATCATTGTCCCACAGCATATATAGGTCTTTAAAGATATTATTGTTGGTTAGCTACTTTACCTAACAGCTTATTTGGTTTTCTTTCTTTTTAAATCATAGTGAGTTTTGTTGACACACTATTCTGTTTTCTCTTTGATTGCTTTGTAGACAGTTCTCTTTGTGTTATTGAGGAACCAATAACAATAACAAACATTTTCTTTAAAGGACTTAAAACCAGTGAGACAAAACTGAAGGATAGGTATGATGTATAGTGGTGAGATATAACTACAAAGAATGTTTACCTGGTGGAAAGGAAATATATGTTTTTGTTTGTTTGTTTTGTTTCTAATCTTAGAGAAGATATTAAAGTGACCTATATTTTAAGTAATTATTCATTGCTCTTATTTGAACTTTGAGATGACAGGTTTTTTCTTTTATCAAAAATAGATTTCTTTCTCTCATAATATATTCTGATTACAGTTTCCCCTCCCTCCACTCTTCCCAGTTTCTGACCACCTCCCTTCCCATCCAGATCCACTCCCTTTCTGTCTGTCATTTCTAAGGGCTAATTAAGTAAAATAAGAAAACCCAAAAACTAACACATTGGAATTGGATAAAACAAAGAAACAGAAGGAATAGATCCCAAGAAAAGGCACAAGAATACAAGAACCACTTGTTCACACACTCAGAAGTCCCATAAAAACACTAAAATGGAAGCCATAGTATATACCCAGACCTGTGCAGACTTATGCAGGTCCTATGCATGCTGCCTCAGTTTCTGAGCTTTGATCATGTTGATTTAGAGGGTCTTGTTCTTCTGGTATCCTTTATCTCCTCTGGCTATTAGACATGTTATACCTACTTCTCCTTTGGGTTTCCTGAATTCTGAGGAGAGGGATTTAGTGGAGACATCCAATTGAAAGCTGTGAGTTTAAGATCTCTCATTCTCAGAATAATACATAATTCTTGCAGTGGGTCTCTGTATATGCTCCCATCTGCTGCACAAAGAAGGTTCTCTGAAGATGACTGAGAAGGGACTGATCTATGAGTATAGCAGAATGTCATTAGGAGTCATTTTGTTGCTTTTCATTATTTTTTTTAATGTTTGATTTTCCCAGAGGTCTCTGGACTGTCAAGTCTCTGGTTCTCTGTCACCCAAGCAGTGTCTAGTTTGGGTTCCATCTTGCTCGCAGAGTGGGACTTAAGTTAAATCAGACATTGGTTGGTTACTTTTGCCACCATTGCCCTAGCATATCTCACAGGCAGGATACCATTTTAAATCAAAGGATTTGTGGCTGGTTTGGCATTACTTTTCTCTTTTGAGGGTGTAGTATACAGAATACCTTCCTTTGCCAAAGATGCCAGAACCTAAGTGATGTGGGATTCCCTTCTGTATGCTGTGAATATGCTTTATTACCATTCATTAGCAAAGAAGGTGCTTTGGCGCATGGCAGGGCTGAATAAAGCTAGGTGGGGAATCCATGGAAGCAGGGATGTATGGAGAGAGTAGGCAGAGTCAAAGAGACTCCATGTAGTTGCCAAAGGAGAAGGATGCTGTAACCTACTGGTAGGCCACAGCCTCATGGTTTGGAGTTTACTTTTCTCTTTTGGTAGTGTAGTATATAGAATACCATCCTGTACCAAAGATGCCAGAACCTAAGGGTGAAGGCTCTATAAATACCAGCTCAATTTCTCCATATTTGATTAGTTGTGTAGGTGTTGTCTTCAGCCTTGCTTTCAGTTTATGGAGAGCAACCTATAGTCTTGACAACAGCCTGAGTTGTTTGTGACTTTCCATGGGACCCTTTGGCTAGCAACTCAGTAGATATAACCTAAATCAGTACTTGAAGCTTCATTTTGTCACTTCTATTTTTCTGATTAGTTGACAATTTCATATAGATCACCCTCATCTATGTATATATTTTAGAAGCTTCTTCTGTATGGCCATTAATTTTACCTGACTTGCCCTGTATTCCATCCCTTGTTTCCCTCCTCAATACCACTTGATCATCCCATTCCAGCCCCTTCCATACATTTATAATTATCAATTCTATTTCTCTTTCCTAACAAGATCTATCTGTGTCTCTTTGTTTCTTACTCTATACTTAACCTCTGATTCTACAAATTGCAACTTGGTTATCATTGAATTGACAACTAATATCCACATAGAAACAAACATATACCATATGTATGTCTTTCCGGGTCTGGGTTACCTCACTCAGGATTTTCTAGTTCCATCCATTTGCCTGCAAATTTCATGATGTCTTTTTTTAACAGTTGAGTAATACTCCATTGTGTAAATGTACATTTTTTCTATTCATCCTTTCTTTAGGGCACATCTAGATTGTTTACAATTTTTAGTTACTCTGAATAGAACAGCAGTGAATATGGTTGAACAGATGTCTCTGTGTTAGGATGAAGCCTCTTTTGGGTATATGCCCAGGAGTGATATAGCTGATTCTTATGGTAGACCTATTTCCCATCTTCCTGTGAAGCACCATACTGATTTCCATAGTGTCTATACAAGTTTGCACTCCCACCAGCAATGAGCAGTGTTCTCCTTGCTGTACATCCTTGCCAGCATGAGCTGTCACTTGTGTTATTGATCTTAGCCATTCTGACAGGTGGGAGTTGAAATCTCAAAGCCGTTTTGATTTGCATTTCCCCAAAGACTAAGGATGTTGAACAGTTATTTGTGTCCCCAACATTTGAGTTTTTTCTACTGAGTGTTCTTTGTTTAGATCTTTTCCTCCATTGTTTTAATTCAGTTGTTTACTTGATATCTAGTTTTTTTTTGAGTTCTTTATATATGTTGACTGTTATCCCTCTATCAGATGTGTAGTTGCTGCAAATCTTTTTACAATCTGTAGGTTGTCACTTTGTCTGAATGACAATGTCCTTTGCCATGTAGAAGCTTTTCATTTTCCTGAGGTCCCATTAATCGTTGATCTTAGTGCCTGAGCTAAAAGGTGTTCTGTTTAGAAAGTCTTTTCCCATGTCAATGAGTTCAAGGCTAGTCCCCACTTTCTCTTCTATCAGGTTCGGTATATCTGGTTTTATGTTGAAGTCTTTGATCCACAGGGTAAAAGGTATGGATTTGTTTGGATTCTTTTACATGCATTTATCTATTTTGACCAGCACAATTTGTTGAAGATGCTTTCTGCAAAAGAGAAATACAAAGGAAAGGACATAACTGCTCCTAAGTATGGTGAAGAGAAAGTCTATTAAAGGTCAAAAGGAAATCATAGCCAGAGGCAGGGACATCTGGGACAGTCCAGAGTGGACATGAACAGGCTGAGCTGGGCCAGGTGCAGAGAGGGGAAGGGGAAGGGAAAAGGGAGAGAGGAGAACAAGGTGCAGCAGCCAGGAGGCCAATGGTACAAAAGGGGTGGATAACTAAAATGTCTGGTCTGTATATAGAAAAGCCTCTGGAGCAAGATATAGGGATTGAGGGATGCTGGGAGAACCTGGAGGTCAGTTCTGCTTTGATGTATTAAATAGGCATCTCACCAGTCTCTCTCTGGTGTGAAACTTAACACTTTCTTTCTCTAGGCTGTATTTCTGGCCTATTTATCAAAAATCACATGCCATAGGTATGTGGATTTCTTCAGTTTGATTCCATTGATCAACATTTCTGTTTATGTGCCAATAAAATGCAGTTTTTATTACAATATCTCTGGAGTGCAACTTGAAATTGGTAATGGTGATACTGCCTACAGTTCTTTTATTATTCAAGATTGTTTTAGCTTTCATGGTTGTGTGTGTGTGTGTGTGTGTGTGTGTGTGTGTGTGTGTTTTCATACGAAGCTGAAAATTTTCCTTTCAAGATCTGTGAAGAATTGTGTTAGAATTTTGAGGGGGTTTACATTGAATCTGTAGATTTCTTTTAGTAGCATGGCTATTTTTACTACACTAATCCTACCTATCCATGAACATGGGAAGTCTTCTACTTTCTGATTATCTTCTTCAGTTTCTTTGTTCAATGTCTTGATTCAAGTTACTACAAAATGGTTTATATTATTTGAGGCTATTCTGGAAGGTGTTATATTCCTAATTTCTTTCTCATTCAGTCATTTGTATATAGGGGGACTACTGAGTACTGTAAGTTATTTTGTATCCAACTACTTTGCAGAAAGTGTTCATTTGCTATAGGAGTCTCTAGGTACAATAGTTAGGGTCACTTACCTATACTATCATATCATATGAAAATAAAGAGACTTAGACTTTTCTTTCACATTTCTTTATCCTTGATCTCCTTCTGTTATCTTATTAATCTAGATAAGATGTCAAGTACTATAATGAATAGGTATGTAGAGGATTGGCAACCTTGTGGAATTGCTTTGAGTTTCTTTACATTTAAGTTAATGTTGAATAAAGCTTGCTGTAAACTACCATTATTATGTTAAGGTATAGCCTTTGTGTCCCTAATTTCTCCAGGTCTTTATCATTAATGGGTTTTTGGATATTGTCAAAGGTGTTTTCTGCCTCTAATGAGATGATCATGTGCTTTTTTTTCTTTCAGCTTGTTTATATGGAGGATTCCATTTATTGATTTATTTATGTTGAATCATCCCTGTATATCCAGGATGAAGCCTACTTGATCAGTGTAGATAAACTTTTTGATGTGTTTTTAGATTCATTTGCAAATATTTTATTGTATTTCCCTATCTGTGTTCATAAGGGGCTCAGTCTGTAATTATCTTTCTTTTTGGGGACTTTATCTGTGGCAGGATATCTGTGACTTCATTTTGAAAAAAAGTGGGTGAGGAGGACAATGTTCCTTTTTTTTAATTTTGTAAAACAATTTGTGAATTTGTGAAATAATGAGAATTGATATTAAGTTTTTGAAATTCTAATAGAATCCTAGGCTAAAATTCTCTGGCCCTGGCTTCTTTTGAGTTAGCAAAGTTTTAATAACTGTTTTGATTTCACCGGGGGTTATAGGTCTTTTTAAGTTGCTTATCTGATTTTCATTTAACTTTGGGAAATGATAAATATCAAGAAAATTATAGATTTCTATTTGATTTTTGAGTTTCGTAGAGTACAGATTTTTAAGGTGTGTTTATTCTCTGAATTTCCTCATTGCCTGTTGTTATGTCCCTATGATTTTTTTCATTGATTCTTTGTATTTTTTTCTTTTTTGCTTGTTTCTATTTTATTGATTTCAGCCTTTAGTTTTATTATTTCTTGCCATATACTCACTTTGGGTATGATTTTTCTTTTCTCTTTGTTCTAAAGCTTTCAGGTGTGCTGTTGAATTACTAGTATAAGATCTCTTCAATTTTTTTAATGTAGGCATTTAATGCTATGAATTTGCCTCTTAGAATAACTTTCATTGTGTTCTAAAAGTTTTGGTAGGTTATGTTTTCATTTTCTTCAATTCTAGAAAATCTTTGATTTCTCTCTTGACCCATTTTTTTCCATTTTTAATTAAAAATACTTTTCATTTTACATACCGTCCTCAGTTACCACTCTCTCTTCTTCTTCTACCCCTACCTCCCCCTTCCCATCTCCCATCCACTCCTCAGAGGGGTTAAGGCCTTCCTTGGGGAGTCAACAAGGTCAGGCATACCAAGCCCCCTCCCCCATGAAGACTGAGTAAGGTATCTCACCATAGGAAATAGACTCCAAAAAGCTAGTTCATGACCTGGGATAGGTGCTGGTGCCACTGCCTTGGATCCCCTCAACAGATCAAGCCACATAACTGTCACCCACATTCAGAGGATCTAGTTCTCTTGACCCATTTTTTTGTTAGTAGTGAGTTGTTCAGTTTTCATGAATTTGCAAACTTTCTGTTGTTGTTGTTGTTTCTGTTGTTGTTGTTTATATCCAGGTAGATTCCATGGTGGTCAGATAGGATGCAGGGTGTTATTTCAATTTTCTATTACCTGTTGAGTCTTGTTTTGTGTCCAAATACTTGGTCGATTTTGTAGAAAGTTCATGAGGTCAGGAAGGTATATTCTTTTGTGTTTGGATGAAATGTGTAAATATCTATTAGGTAGAGAACACAGGTAAAATGTTTCTCTGATAATTTATTTTCTTTCTTTTAACATATTTTTACTCTATTTCTAGTGTTTTCTCTCTAAGAAAAAAATAGCTATTTTAAAATACTCTCCAAGAGAACATTTTGTTGTTTTAGGAAGCCTATATAAATCCAGAAAATTGGGGGGGGGGGGGAATTGAAAAACTTAGACTAAGTGAAGAATTTGAAGAAAGCTGCCTTCTTATTTTTGTTTGTTTGTTTGTTTTTCAGGCAGAAAATCTGCATAAGTAAATAACTGACTGTGTCTCAGGACAAAGTAAATTAATTGAATTCCACATGCATAGAAATCCTTTCCCTAACCTTTATTCTTGCTTATTCAACTATGCTTGCATCCTTTAAGAAACTGATACAGACAACCATTAGTTCATTTACAAAAGAGGTTCAGTGTAGAATAGCACCTCAAGCCCAGATAATTTATTAGAAAAATGGAACAAAGGACAAATGACAGGTCAAAATTGATGTGTGGAAATCTACAGCTGAGAAGGAGATGGATACTTTACCTTACTTGTTTGAACCAAGAACAGCAAAGCTCAAAGAAAGCTGACTAAGTCCTGGGAATGCCTATTATTGAAATTGTTAAATTAATTCATTGAAGACTAATATATTTATTTATCATAAGTTAATATTTTAAAATTTATGCCTTGAAGATACAAAACAATACAATATATTTGAATTGCCTAAAAATTGTATGATTCATAGACATTATTTTTGTTTGCTTGTTTGTTTAATGTCATTTTAGATGTCCATAATTTAAATGGCTTGGGAAATCAAGAGACACACTTATGGCAAGTTGAAGTCACCAATGGCATTACATCATATGAACAGATGGTTGAAGTAGGTACAATTTTTTTTTGTATAAGCTAGACCACATTTAAAGTCTAAACATTCAGTAGTGCTCTACTTACTCAGGAACTTAATCCACAGCAGACTATACTAACTCTCCACAACGAGCCTGATAAGATGCAGGCTGGAAAAGAACCTGATAATTTTAATGTAACTGAGACTAATAGAGCATCTTAGTGTCCATTGTTAGAACCAAACTTTGCAGTATATACTTACTTGGAACCACTGAAACTCTTCCATTAAAAGAAAATTTTACTGATGTATAAGAAATGTCATAGGTGGGAGACCTCTAATTAAAGTTTGGTGAATATGGCAGTCCTTTGGATGATGTCACATTTCTTGCCCAAGACATTACTTAGGTAAGACAGAAAATTTTTGAGTCTCATGTATACCGAATAACATTTGGTAGCAAGGCTAACCTCAGTAAAGAATATGAAATACACAAAGAGTAAGAAATAAGACCTCAAAAATATCAGGAAACAGATGCTGAATAGTATCATGGGTTATAAGAATGTAACAGATTTTTCTGTCTCAAGGCAGAACTACAGATTCAAGAGAAAATGCATCAAGGGGCAAAACCATATGAATATAAAGAATGTGCGGAAACACTTTATCAGAATTCAGAGCACACCTTGAATCAAACATCTCAGTTATATGAGAACCCCTTTGGATGGGAAGAATGTAGAAAATCTTTCTATTACCAGTCCACCCTCACTCAACATCAAAGATTTCATATAGGTGAGAAGCTCTATGAGTCTCCACAATGCTGGGAAATTTTCCCCTGGAAGTCCCAAGTCAGTGTACATGAGACATTTCGTGGAGGTGAGAGACGCTATGAGTGTGAAGAATGCAGGAAGTCTTTCCACCGGAAAGCAAACCTTATTCGACATCAGAGAAGAACACATAGCAGAGAAAAGCCCTATGAATGCATAGAATGTGGGAAAACTTTCTACTGTAAGTCAGACGTCACTCGACATCAAAGAAGAACTCATAGTAGAGAGAAACCCTACGAATGTGTAGAATGTAGTAAAACTTTCTACTGTAAGTCATACCTCATTCGACATCAGAGTAGAACTCACAGTAGAGAGAAGCCCTATGAATGTACAGAATGTACTAAAACTTTCTACTGTAAGTCAGATCTTACTCGACATCAAACGACTCATAGTGGGGAAAAGCCTTTTGAATGTAACGAGTGCTCTAAAACATTCTACTATAAGTCAGACCTTGCTAATCACCAGAAAACTCACACAGATGATAATCCCTATGAATGTAAAGAATGTAGGAAAACTTTCTGCTCCAAGTCAAGCCTCAATCAACATCATAGGATTCATACAGGTGAAAAGCCCTATGAATGTAATGAATGTAAGAAAAGTTTCAATTCGAAGTCAAACCTCACTGAGCATCAGAGAAGAACTCATACCAGAGAGAAGCCCTATGAATGTAACGAATGTTGGAAATCCTTCTACTGTAGGTCAGAACTCATTAATCATCAGAGGACTCATACAGTGGAGAGATACTATGAATGTAAAGAGTGTAATAAAAATTTCTACTGTAAGTCAAACCTCAATCAACATCAAAGAACTCACACAGGAGAGAAACCGTATGAATGTAAAGACTGCCACAAAGCTTTTTATTGTAAGTCAAACCTCAATCAACATCAAAGGACTCATACAGGTGAAAAACCTTTTGCATGTAAGGACTGTAGTAAAGCTTTCTATTGCAAGTCAAGCCTTGTTAAACATCAAAAAATTCATTCAGGTGAGAAGCCATATGAATGTGAAGAATGCAGGAAAACTTTCTTCCAAAAGTCAGATCTCACTCGACATCAGAGAACACATACCGGTGAAAAACCCTACGAATGTAAAGACTGTAGCAAAACTTTCTATTGTAAGTCAAACCTCAGTCAACATCGGAGAACTCATACACATTCAAAATCTTATGGGTGTAAAGAATGTAGGGAAACATTCTATTCTAAGTCAGAGCTCACTGAACATCAAAGAAGTCATACAAATGAGAAACCCTATGTGATGTTTAATATTGATTGTCAACTTGACAAGATCTGGAATCATCTGGGAGACAGACCCCTAGCCATGTCTGACAAAGATTATCTAGATTGAGTTAGCCACTGGGGATGTCTGATTGATAATCTTGGTTTGATTAATTGAAGTGGGAAGACCCTCCATAAATATGGTGGCATCATTCCCTGGCATGGGGTTATGTACTGCATGAAAGGGGTGGCACCATTCTGTAGACTGGGGTCTGAACTACATGAAAAGGAGAAAGGTAGATCAAGCATGACCATTTGTTCTTTGCTGCTTCCTGTCTGGATGCCATTTGACAAGCCACCTCAAGCTCCCAACACAGTGACTTCCCTACCATGAAGTCTTGTACCTTCAAACTAATACAAGAAGTTAGTTCTGAGAAGTGAGGTCATTGCTCTGATAAACTTGACTATATGGTTCTTAAGCCATTGGCAGTGGTTTTCATGAGGAATGTAGAAGATTTTAGAACGTTGGGTTAATAAAACCTTTGAATGCTATGCTACAGAGGTAAATGGGCCATTCTGATGGAAGTTTATAAGACCAGGAGGCAGAGGGAAGTACTCACTGGAGGCCTGGCTCACAAGGCTTCAGAGGGGAATGAGCACTGCCAGGAACTGGACTAGAGACTATTTGTGTGATCCTTTCCAAGAATCTGGCTTCGTTTTACCTGTGCACTGGGAGCTTGAGTAAAGGTGAGCTTAAAGGAAATGTACTGAATTGTTGGGTGAAGAAAATTTCCAAGTAGGAGTGCATTCAGGCTGTGACATAGCTCCTGGTAACAGCACTTAGAAAAGTTTACAGTGAAAAAACTTCCATTGAGCAGAAGATAAATACAAAGGTGATTAAAACTTGCAGCTTCTCAAGGACTAAGAAATCTAAAGCAAAGCAACAGCTGTAGGCAAGGCAAGTATGAGAACGGAGGCTGTGAGTGATAAGAGAGAAACACCCTGCTCTGCCCCCAACAGTAGGAAGTGCGTCCCAAGTGCTCTGCTGCACCCATCAAAGGCTTCAGCTTATGAAAATGCAGACTTATTTTGAAGAAAAGAGCCTGGAGTGAGAATGTCACTGAAGGAATATCCTGCTTTTGAAGACAACATCCTAGGGAAGTGTTTCTGAGGGGTCAGCACACTCCAGGTGACAGCTGTGGTCCAAGAGGGCACTTCACAATTCTAAAGAGCAACAGCTCTTAGAAGCTTGGTGTATGTGATACTAGTTTCATATGAATATTGAGGGAATCAGGTAGACTTGCTCCAGAGTTTCAAAAAACCAGCTGAGGACAGGCATAGTAGGTCAAGACTGGAGTGTCTACATGGAGGCTCTGAATACCCATTGCATGAACTTGTGAAGATGAACTCTAAGTTGCCATGGAGACTCTAGTATATAAGTGATGCAAGGACCACAGAGGCCTACACCAAGGAAAACTACAGACAAGGAGTGGGGCCAATGGTTTTATGTGTCATCGGCAGCAGAGATGGAAGGATGGGACATCTCAAGTATTTTGGATTTCAGATGATTCTATTACAAGTCTCAGATGTTGGACATAGAGCAGCAAGATTTACTGTTTTATCTTCTGGATTTCAGCCCTGATCTCTCTTTTCAGGAATGGGTATGTTTACTCTATGCTTTTATGTATTGGAACCATGTAACTTGCTTTTTGGTATTAAGGGTCATTGCAATTGTTTCAGGTGAAACTTGGACTTTGGATATTAAAACTGTGTTGAAACTATTGAAGACTAGAGACTTTTGGTGTTGTACCTAACACATTTTGCATTATGAAATGGCCATTAGCTTATGGGGACAAGAAAGGAAAAGTTATTACTTAACGGTGATAACCATGTTAGGTTTGCAAGGAATAGAGTTGTGATGGCTAATGTTGCCCGCTTGAGAGGATCTGGAGTCTCCTGGTAGATGGACCTCTGGGAGTGTCAGGGAGAGATTAATTGGAAAGGGAACAGTTACTTTAAATGTTTGAAGTACCATTCAATGGGCTGGAGTCGAGATTGCATGCAAAGGAGAAAGATGGCTGAAAATGATAATGACTGTGGATGCCACTAGACCATCTGCCTCGAGCTCCTGCCACTGTAACCTCCCTGTCTGGATGGACTCTACCTTTGAGCCATGAGCCACAATAAACCCTTCCTTAATTTGCTGTGTCAGGATATTTTATAAAAGTCACAGGAAAAGTAGATAACACACCCTATGAATGTTTAAACATGTAGGAGTGGGATTGGAGAGTTGGCCCAGCCATTAAGAGCATTGACTACTCTTCCAGAGTTTGGGTTCCCTGCTCCAACATGGCTCACAGCTGTCTGTAAATCCAGTTCCAAAGGCCTCCATGAGCAATGCACCCATGTAGTAGTGTGCATACATGCATGCAGACAAAACACTTGCATACATAAAATAAATAATTTTTAGAAACCTGTTGAAAGCTTCCTCATGTAAGTCAAACTTTATGACATACCAGAATTCACATAAGTGAGAATTCATTTTAAAGTAAAGAATGTGGGAACCTTTTTTTATCAAAATTCAAATTTCAATAAGCATCAGAGAATTCATGGATGAGAAACAAGAAATCTTCATGTATAGAAGCCAGTCTTTGCTTGACATCAGAGAATACATTCAGTTAAGATAGTGGAATGTAAAGTGAACACAATGTGGCTGGGAGGCAGCAGCCCCACCCATTTTCCTAGAAGGGCTGTATGCCCCGGAGGCTTTAGTCTCACTACCTTGGTGAACACAGCATTAGAAGGTTCCAACTAGGTCCATTTTTCCTGTTGAGCACATTGTGCCCCAGAATCTCCCTCCCTACCTGTCAGTTTACTAAGTATATACATGGCTATATCCATTCTTTGTCCCTCAGGTGAGGGCTTCCCATCTTGGAGACTCAAGCTTGTTCATTGCCCACATGAGGGCTGTATACCCAGGAAGCTCCAGCCTCTGTGAGCACGTTGTACCTGGGAGACTTCAACCCCTTTCATCTCCCACGTGAGGGCTGTATTGTGAGAATCTCCAGCTTCACATTGTCCCAGTAATCTCAGCATACCCAGCAGCTTCATCCTATCTTGTGGCCCCTTTGAAGGATATATGCATGGGTGACTCCAGCCCAGGAAAGTAAAGCATGCTTGGTGAGCTCCATCCTGTCAACACAACGCATCTAAGAAGCTGCAGCCTCACCTGTTGCCTTGATGACCAAAGAAGTTCTGAGTGGCTCTTGCCCATCTCATCATGTCAATAAGCATAGGATGCCTGGGAGTCTCTAGTCCCATCCAGTTTGTATGTTATACCCAGAAGCCTCCAAACCCATCCATCACCCAGTCAGGGCTATATGTGTAGTAAGGAGGCGACGGGCTGCATTCCCACCCAGCTCCCGGCCGCCTGGCTAGCTTATGCCCCGAAATAACAACACACCAATTGTATTCTTTTAAACACTGCCTGACCCATTAGTTTCTAGCCTCCTTACTGGCTAGCTCTCACATTTTGATTAACCCATTTCTAATAATCTGTAGCACCACCAGGTGGTGTCTTACAGGGAAAGATTCAGCATGTATGACCTGGCAGCTGGCTCCATGGCATCTGTCCCAGAGAGAGTCATGGCGACTGTCCCAGAGAGGAGAGGCATGGCGATTGCCTAACTTCCCTTCTTCCCAGTATTCTGTTCTGTCTACTCCACCTACCTAAGGGCTGGCCTATCAAATGGGCCAAGGCAGTTTCTTTATTAACCAATGAAATCATCAGATAGATAGAAGACACACCTACATCATATATGCCCAAGACTTCAGACTCATATGCCACCTCTTTGAGCACAGTTTGTGCCTGGGAGACTACAAATAAACCTGTGGTCCTGGTAAGCAGAGGGTACCTAGGATGTTCTATCCCTTGGCTCATTTCCTAGGCATAGGCTTTATGTCTACAAAGCCCTAGTGCTGCCCTTCATTTTAATGAGCATAGCAGACACCAGCTTTACTCATTACCCTGACAAGAATAGCACACCTGGAAGTGTCCAGACCAAACCATCTTGGAGAGGATTGTGTGGCCAGTCATGGTGAACACAACATGAACATAAGCTTGAGTCCTGTCACCTGCATGAAAACAACACAATACCTGGGGCTCAGAGTATGAAGGAGTTGACATGAAGAAGAAAAAATTCAACCAATGACCTGAGTCCAGACTGCAAGTCCCAATAAAAAGCACAATTTCTACAAAAAGACAAACTAAAAGTTGTGAATTTTGCAATAATGATACTTTAATTATGTTTAGATAACTCAAGAAATATGCTTGAGCCGGGCGGTGGTGGCACACGCCTTTAATCCCAGCACTCGGGAGGCAGAGGCAGGCGGATCTCTGTGAGTTCGAGACCAGCCTGGTCTACAAGAGCTAGTTCCAGGACAGGCTCTAAAGCTACAGAGAAACCCTGTCTCGAAAAAAACCAAAAAAAAAAAAAAAAAGAAATATGCTTGAAAAAAAATCCCAAGAGGGATCTTAACTGATTGAAATAATATCAGCATACTATTTATGAAAAGAAATATAATAAGGTGATAGAAATATTGAAAATATGCTAACTGAAATAATGGAAAGTAAAAATATTAAATCTGTGGAAAATATCACCAATAAAACACATCCCAGGGAGGACAGACTATTTAAATTTGAAGAAAAAGTATAGAAATTAAAGATAGTTGGCTGACTCCAAGGAAACAGTGTCTTCCAAACACAATAGGATTGATGTACATGTGAACTCAGAAACTGTGACAGCACATGCAAGACCTGCACATGCTTAAGTCAGAGTTCCACACTGAGAAAGGGAATTGGACATAATTTTCCACCCTTAACCAAGAAGCTGTTTGTAATTGATACTGACTGGCAAATGGAATATAAATATTCTCCAGTGGAGTGTTACTAGGTAATATCAATGACACTCTAGTACCCCATGTGCAGTAGTTGGTCAACACAAAACAGACTCAATGGTACTTTTATGAACTTTTTTTTCCATTTGTTTGGATATTTTTGATCTTACTAATGTTATGCCCATTTTTATTTTGATTTGCAGGGGTTAGCTCAAATAGATATTTGTACTCTACAGCATAATTCATCGGAGCTAAAATTTGAAAATAGTTTATGACCATTAATAGTTGAATTAATTAATTCCAGTTATATGCACAGAAGGATGTATTCAGGCACAAAATTAAAGAATTTATAGTATGAGTGGACCGACAAACATCATGCTAAAAGAGTTAAGGCAGTCACAGAATGAATCTGTATGATTTCATGTATTTGAGTTAACCTCAAATAGGCAAATTCAGGCAGTGGAATTATGATTATCAGGATTTGAGGTAGAGATAAAGGGAAGTTATTAATAATGAATATAGAATTTTTGTCAGTGATTATTATAAGTGTTACAACTCTGGAGGGAAAGTTATCCTGGCTAGCAGAAGCCAGGATGCACCTACCATGCTGTTCTGGTGGGAGATGATTTCCCACAGGAATATAGCAATCCTCCTCCTCTCCACTTTGAGATGTAGCAATTCTGCTCCTGCTCCATTGAAAACTGTTGCTTTTCTTGCTCCTCTCTGCCAAGGGGTTAACCCCCAACACACCTCTTACAGAAGTGTAGCAGTTTTCTCCTGCTCCAGTGAACGTTGTTACTTCTCTGCCCTTCTCAGCTTCAGCAAAAGGTCTTCACCCAAAATTCATTCAAGAGATTTATTGCAAGGGAGGAATCGAGGAGAATAGCTGCCTCTGCCAGGGTGGAAAAAGACAGTTCCCAACTGAACAGGTACATGACTTTTATAGGACTTCTTAGGCACAGAGTTTTCCCAGCGTGAAGATTTTTCAGGGTGTGAATTAGACAGATTTCAGTCCTGAGCTTGGATAAACTCAGAGATTGACTTTATTTGTGCTGAGTTTGGTCAGGGGCAGAATGTGTTTCTTGGGCTCTGGTTTTGTAGTAAGAGGAGCGGTGAGCTGTGTCCCACCACCCTGCTATGTTATACCCCAAAATAACAACACACAAATTATATTCACTTAAACACTGCCTGGCCCATTAACTCTAGCCTCTTATTGGCTAACTCTCACATCTTGATTCAACCTATTTCTAATAATCTGTATGTCACCACGAGGCCATGGCTTACCAGGAAAGATTCAGCATGTCTGACCTGGCAGTTTCATGGTGGGCAGCTCTCTGCCTGCCTTCTTCCTCCCAGCATTCTGTTCTGTCTACTCCGCCTATCTAAGTTTTTGCTCCAACATGGTCTACTAACTCCACGTAAAACCTGAGAGGGCTTAAAAAGGAATTCTAGACACAAATATAGAGTTTAACAAAGCTTTTTGCTGTTTGCTAGGGTGTGCTGTAGAGAGATTTCCTGATTCAGCAATAGCAGCAAGAAAAAAAAGTCGCACCATTTTAAAACGCAGCTTCCTGGGCTGTGCCACCAGTGCAAACTCCGGCTATAAAGCTTTCAATGACCCTTTGTGGGACCCGGGTGTTTCTGTGCCTGCTCAGGATCTGGAAGAAAGTACTCTGAGACCATGCCAATGGCTCAGTGCTCCCCGCCTGGGCAGGCAGCGGAATCAGGTCTACTAGGTGTGCACAAGCAGGAGAGCATGGTGGATTCCTGCCATCATATAGAGATGTTTCCAGGCTGCTCAGTGCTCTGTGTGGCAGATTTTGCTGTAACTCAAAAAGAAAGAGTTTATGTGCCACACTGCTGAGTGTGGCTCCTACCAGAGCTTGCAGACATGGTACATTCACCATTTTGAAATTGGAGAGAGGTGGAGCCAACATCCAGAGCAGCTCTGCCATGCTAGTGGTGCAGTGCACATGGCTCAGAGGCACAAGCAGCTCTGCCATGTTGGACTGGGCAGGGCAAGCAGACAGTACCTGTATTTGAACTGGGATTGTATCAGCTTAGATTCTTAAGAGTTTAGCATTTTAAAAGCTCTTCAAGACAGTAAAGAATTACAGATTCACAATAGGACAGATTCAGACATAAAAGACCTCTAAATGGGTCACAGTGTTGGATGGGTGTACATAGGCTTGGGAGAGAAAAGAAAATATAAAGGGGGCAAAGTCTTTAAAGAGACAGAGTACAGATAGTTATAGATTAAAATAAATAAAGAAAAATGAGCCACATAAAATGGAAAATTCACAGAGAGTCTGAATAATGTATTTTATTGTGTTTTCTTTAATTTTTTTTTTGTCAGTGAAAGAGCTAAATACAGAGAGACATTTTGTTGTGTGGTCTGCTAAGCTGAACCAGCATATGTGTTCTAAAGGTATCATGACTTCCAAATTTGGGTCTAAGGATATGGTGCTTTGGAAAAGAGGTTCTTCTTTTGTTTTCACAGAGGATGAGACCCTATGGATTATATCCCAATATGGTATGATAGACCACACGCTCCTGAAAGGTCACTGTGAACACCTTCAGAAAATTACTTCACTCGACTGCCAAGCAAACAGGTTATACCATGAAAGACCTTATTAACAGTGCTCCCAAACAGCAGGAAGCAGTATGGACAAAACTATGCCCATATTCCCAAATATTGTTTATAAATGTTCTTTTACATTTAAAAGGGGATATGATATATAAATGGATAGTTTGCATTGGTATGGATTTGGTTTTATTGATATAAAGTTAAGGTCAATCTTGTTATATGTATATTTCTGCTCTTGATTAAGGTATTATGATTGTGTAGCTCATTTTAAAATGTAATGTATAATTAGGAAATATAGGTTGTTAATGAATAATCATCTATAATAGTCAAGTTTGTAGTCATGCTAATTAGATTTTCTATATGTGCATAGATATATTTCAGATAGGCATTCTTCATACCTTTCAAAGACTACAGAACATGGCTTTTAATGTTTTAATAACTCAGGGCTTTTCATGACAATGAGACACATCTGCTCCTGGCAGCACCAATCTACTTCAAGAGGAAGATGGACATCAAAAAGGCTCCTTATGGAGTTTGCTAGCCATTTGGGCAAGAAAGTGCTCTTGCCTGCACTGCCTAACTGGACACAACCCACAGAGAGAGAACTGCTGAACTTGCCTAAAGGTGAGATGATCTTTCAGTGTTCCTGATTCATAAAAGAGTCTGTGAGACATTCTGCAGGACACAGAAAAAAGTGACTGAACTGTCTTTAAAATTTCCTGCTTCATGGAAAAATCTGCTGGATACTATGGGCCTGTAAGCTGAAGATGGATGCCCCAACAATACAGAAGAACTTTGGGTGACTGTACAGGCAGTGAGATGTCTCTGACATTTCTAAAATTTTGGAAGTTGCTTACTTCTTTTTTACTTAGGTAATATTATATCCTTCTGGAGTATTTGTTGGAGTTAAGAGAAGATAGTTATAGTTATTGTTTCCTTTGTTATAATAAAAGATAAAATAGATATAAATATTGTAACTATAATTCTTGCTTCATAAATGTTTTGTTATGTGTAATTTTACTATGTCAAAGTTAAGACCTTTTTTAAAACATAAAAAGGGAAAATCATGTAGGAGGTCTTCTGAATTTGTGTTGATTTCATTGGTTGAATAAAGAAGCTGCCTTGGCCTTTTGATAGGGCAGTCCTTATGTGTGTGGAGTAGACAGAACAGAATTCTAGGATAAAGAAGGCAGGCAGAGAGACGCCTGCCATGAAACTGCTAGGTCAGACATGCTGAATCTTTTCCGGTAAGCCACGAGCTTGTGGTGATACACAGATTTAATAGAAAATGGGTTGAATCAAGATGTGAGATTTAGCCAATAAGAGGCTAGAGCTAATGGGCCAGGTAGTAATTAAATTAATACAATTTCTTTGTGGTTATTTCGAGGGTTAAGCTAGCTGGGTAGCCGGGAGCCAGGCGGGATGCAGCCCGCTCTTCTTACTACAGGTTTCAAGCCAAGGTGTGTTTCATTGACTGTCCCTTTTAACCATTTGTCTCTGGTTTCAGGGCCAGGGTTTGCTTCTTTCACTGCCTCTGGTTTCAGGGCCAGTGTAGGTTTTTGGGACTCTGGTTTCAGGATTAAGATGTGTTTCTTTGACTCTGTTTCAGGGCTAACGTGTGTTTCTTTCACTAGCTCTAGTTTCAGGATCAAGGTGTGTTTCTTTCATCCTTTTACCCTACACTCCCCCTTTTTGTTTATTAATAAACAGCCTGGGGTTAGAAAGGGGGTGGCATTATCATTAGACTACATCTTTTTGAATTGGGGCATTGAGGTTCTTGGGACAATCTTGATCTTCACCATCAGGATGTAACTGGATGCTGAAGGTCTCTGACTCCATACCTAGGTGCTGGTAATCCTGTAATAGTAATTGGTTAAAAGTCTAGTTAGAAATCTTTTCGATGTGTTGTTGAAGAAATCTAGACAAGAGCTTTATGAGGCAGGGTACAATTAGTAGGATTAATAAAAAGAAGAGGGATTAAGAACTGTAGCATTCAGTTCCATATCTATCAGTGATCCACTGGCTAGAGGTATCTAGCTGTTTATGTTTTTGAAGATCCATTTGGAGTTGTTGGATCTTGCCTTTCACTATACTTGATTGGTTAACATAGATACAACATTCTTCCCCAAGAAAGAGACAAGGACCATCTCCCTCTACTGTTAATAAATCTAACCTGTTCCAACTTCGTGTGGTGGCCAGTGAGTCTATTTGACCTTAAAGGAAAAGAATAGTTTGAGCTACCCATTGGAAATCCTGGATGAATTACAAGGAAACTGGTGGTAAATAGTTAGGGAAGCAGTCAGTCCTACTCTAGTGGCTACACCTGCAGTTATGCCCAAGGCTGCTACAAAGGGTATGACCTGAATCGCTTGTTTTTCATGCTGTACTGCTATGAACTTGGTGATAGGAATTTACAAGAGTTTTTCACCCCTAATTTAGGAAAAGGGAACACTTGAGCACAAATCCTAAACCACCTAGCAGGTAAGCAGTGATAAACTTGAGAGCCACAAAGAAAGGAGGCATTGTGAATCTTTGGACATAGGGACTGGGTGATAGTACTAAGGGGAATGTTATTGTAGTCAGCAGAATCCAGAGTGCCCACAAGATATGTTTCTGTGGAGTTGAAACTCGGTAGCAGTGACTTGGTAGTAGTGACTTGTCTCTGAGCAGTTAATAAGTGGTAAAATGAGAGAATCTAAAATGACAATGGGTGAGGCCATACAACCAGCATTCTCCAAAGAAGTCAGACTGGGTGTTATTCAATAGCCAATATGCAGAAGTTAAGGTCTGAAACAAGAAATGGTGTGACAAGGAGATGGGATCGATATCATCAAAAAAGGGTGATATTATTATGTAATTACCTTCAAGGAAATTTTAACCATTTCTTCTACTGTGTGAGTCAAGAGAGTGAGATGTGCACCCTCTTTATTTTGATCATGCCTGATGGGTGGCTGTGATAAATGCTATAGTAAAGCTTTTCAGTGACTCTTATTTCCCATCCAAAGTGTCATGGATCCTTAAGATATAAAAGATTCCCCATTCTTCAAAGAATTCAGAGTGTTTTCCTGAATATGCATTATGTCTCCTAAAGGACCAATAAGGACAGCCTCCATATGTTTCTGGCAAGCATCAGCAGTAATCTCTACTTGATCATAAAGAAACCAAGCATAGGGGACAAATGTCTTAGAAATCGATTTTGGTATATAGGGATAAGTATCTCTTTTGGCAAGTGGTCTCCAGACCCTGTTACGTGAGTGATCTGGTTCAACTGCTGGATAAAGGTTTCCTAAACCTCAAATCTCCATATATGGAGTTCACTACTGATGGGGGTGAGTAGGAAGGAGAAGAAGAGGTAGGGCATGACCCAATGGGGTCAGGTTTGATTCTTGTGTAAAGCCTCATTCTTCTGAGACTGGAGGCAGGCTGGTCAATTTTGGTATCTTCTGAAACTTAAGAGGGCAAGGTCCTGTTGGGGTCAAAATGTAATGAGGAAGATTATCTTGAATCGGTAGCATAAAAGAATTGAGATGAGATAAGTTAATCCAGTGAGGGAAACCCTTAAGTTTAGCAATGGCTGGGGTAGTAAGGATGACCCTGAAAGATTATGTTGATTTTGGAGAAAGAAGAAGAGGACTGTGGCCTAAGTCCTTGATGTGGGAAGGGGATCTGGAAGGGGCTGAGGCAAATGATGGTGGGTGAATTTCCAAAGAGTGTGAAAATAGTATAACAGGGGTAAGAAGATGATCAGGGAGCAGTGATGGCTGGGACTTGAGACTAGGAGGCATAATCAGTCATCCATGCATGAGCTCTGAAAGGATTATGATGGTGGGTCTCCTTAGAAGGGCTCTTAGTCACAGGACAGCTAACAGTAGGTGTTTTATGCAACCAGCATGGAGTTCTTGGAAGATTTTGATAAGAATAGCTTTGAGAGAGCAATTGTTTTGCTTGATCTTGCCTGAAGACTGGGGATGGTAGGGGATATGGAAATGACATGAGATATTAAGGGCTTTGCTTGAGTTTGAGAGACATGAGAAGTAAATTCAGGGCTGTTGTTTGAGAGGTAGAAACTCTGAGATGGGGGATGACTTCCCTGAAAAAGAGATCAGAAACTGTCTGTGATCTTTTATTAGTAGTAGGGAAAGCTTCTACCAATTACTGAGAATGTGTTTACTAGGACCAGAAGGTATCTGAATTGTCTAACTGTAGGCATGTGGGTGAAGTCAAATTGTCAGTCTCATTGAGGGAGGGATCCAATGCCTAGAGGTGTCCCTTCATCACTTGGTTTGTTCATCACTTGGTGCCCACCAGGTAGACGGCCTGGTCATTCCATGGCCCAGACATGCTTGCTTTTGCTTAAGTGGTTTTTTGTAGAATTCCCCCATCACAGCAGAGTTTGCTCCATGTGGCAACTTGGAAATTTCCCAGACGCACATACACACAACCACTGCATTACCCCTGGGGTGATTCCTTGCCATGTGACAGCTTGTGCAGCTTCTGGATTTCTGTTCCATGCCCCTAGATTCTGGGTTTCTTGCTCTGTGTATGGAATTGATTTAATTACCTTTGTCAAGCAACACATATTTCTCAGTATTTAATGAGTACCAAGGTGGAAACTAAAGCAGCCCAGGACTGTTCCTGACACCGTTGCATTGCTTCTAGTCACAACTCTGCAACCATGACATCTGCTGAACAATAAAGATTGTAGTTTACCAGATCACATAATCAGGTAATAAGTAAATCATTTTGACAGATTTTGTTACAAATGTAACCATTAGTACCTTTTTTGCTAATACTATGGATTGTATTATGCAAGGCTTATATGACTTTGGGGATACTTCAATTTATTGGTTATTAGGTTTCAGTTTTATTTTCCATATTCTGTCATTAAGGAAGAATATTGCACTCTTAGGAATGATACAATCTTCATAGACTAATAATGAACAGCTAGTTGACAGGATCAATATCATTGAAAAGCACAGGTTATCTGAAAAAGTTAATACTATGACAGAAAAAAATGAATCCATATCTAAGGGTACTAGGAAGTAATCTGAAATAATTCATACTATTGAATTTGACAATCAAAAGTTGTCAAAAAGTTATGATAAATTAACAGAATGGCAATCTACACAATATTCAAGTAAAGTCCAAGGAGGAGATGTTATCTTTAAGGAAGAAAATTCAAATCTTGGAATCAAAGGTGCAGACTGAGGACCAGACACTAAATACCTCGATGAAATCACTAGAAATATATACATTCCAGGAGATTTGGGCTTTGCAAAAAACAAAAATAAAAAGATTTGAAATGATTGAGGAAATTATTGGAGCTGATGAACAGGGAAAGAAGGCACAGGACAGGATGTAACATCACCAGTCGCTGTCAGAAATGGCTTACCCAGAGTTTTAGCCTCCTACCCTTTAATTTACTCTGACAAAATAGCAGCTTCAAAAGGCTCAAAAGGATCCAAAGAAGGTAGATGGATACCTATAGGAATGAATGATCTAAACAAAATTAAGCAAGCTGTTGTAACTTATGGCTTGCATTCCACATTTGTAAAAGAAAAATGATAAAGACTTTAGCTTCTAACGTCAGGACAACCCCTCATGACTTTTTTCAGTTAGTTTCAGTAGTCCTGAATGATGGACCTTTATTGATGTTTAGAATTTATTTCAGAAAGGAGTCCAAAAATATGGAACAATGGGGAAAAGCCAAAGGCCTTGAGATTTCCCAATATGAAATTCTTGGTGAAGGCCCTTATGCTGACCCACAGGTCCAAGCTCTTTATGATGAAGACATCTTGTCCCTATGTCGAAAAGTGGCCTTAAATGCTTGGAACAGGATTCAAGAACTAAGAAAAACAATTGAATCATATACCAGGCCCTTGGAATTCTCCTGTATTTGTTGTAAAAAGAAATCTGGTAAATGGAGAATGGTGACAGATCTAAGAGCTGTCAATAAGGTTATTCAACCTATGGGTCCTCTACAATCTGGAATTCCCCTTTCTTCTCTATTACCAAAAGGATGGCCTCTTATAGTTATTGATTTGAAAGATTGTTTCTTCACTATACCTTTACAAAAAAAGGATAGAGAAAAATTTGCCTTCACAGTGCCTACTTATAATAATTCTCAGCCTACTAGGAGATATTAATGGACTGCCCTCCCACAGGGAATGCTCAAAAGCTCCACCTTGTGTCAATATTTTGTAAGTCAGTCATTGGAAATAATATGTAAGCAATTTCCGAAGTCTATAATTTACCATTACATGGATGACATTTTGCTATCTGATTCAAATATAGATACTTTAGAAAGAATGTTTGAAGAAGAAAAGAAAGTCTAATGGGGATTACAAATTGTTCCTGAAGAAAATACCGAGAGGATATTCTGTTATTACCTAGATTATAAAACAGGTTTGCAGAAAATTAGAACACAAAAGGCACAAATTAGGAGAGACTGATTATGGACTCTTAATGACTTTCAAAGATAGTTAGGAGACATTTCCAGTCTATGACCACCTGTTAGGATAACACCTGATCCAATAATTTATGTAAACAAAACCTTAGATGGTGATAAAGATTTGAATAGTCCCAGAGAATTAACAGCTGAAGCAGAAAAGAAATTGACAATTGTTGAGGAAAAATTACAGGAGGCACATGTGGATAGGGTGAATCCAAATCTTAGTTGTATTCTAGTCATATTGCCTTCCAGAATTTCTCCTATAGGAATTTTAATGCAGAGGAATGATATTATCTTAGAATGGATCTTTTTACCATATAAACCAAGTAAAAAATTTAAAACATATTTGGAAAAAGTCTCTGAGTTAATTATAAAAGGAAAATTGAGACTTCATCAATTAGCAGGTATAGACCCAGCAGAAATTATTGTGCGTTCACTACTGATGAAATAAAAAAAAAGTTACGGGAAGACAATGAACCATAGCAAAGAGCTTGTGCTAATTATTTTGGAGAAATTAATATCAACTATCCCAAAAATGATAGATTTAACCTTATAGAGAGAACTTTTTGGATTCTTCCCTGAATTTCACATGATACCCCAATAACTGGAGCACGTACATTTTACACTGAATCAAATAAATCAAAGAGAGGATGTTACAAATCAGAAGAATTAAGTAAGGTGGAACAAAGCCCTTATAATTTTGTCCAGAAGGCAGAATTATATGCTATTGTGGTGCTGAGGGATTTTAAAGAACCTCTTAATATAGTTACTGATTCATAATATGCAGAAGGAGTTATCTTGCTTATTGAAACCACTGAATTCATACCAGATGATACAGAATTGACTTCATTATTTATCCAGGTGCAAGACATAATCAGAAATAGGCTTTGTTCTATATATGTAATACACATCCGACCCCATATGTGTCTGCCAGGTCCTCTAGCACAAGGTAATGCAGAAATTGATCACTTATTGATTGGAAGTGTGTTGCAAGCCTCAGAATTTCATTAAAAAATCATGTAAATAGCAAAGGTTTAAAGAAAGAGTTTTCTATTACATGACAACAAGCTAAGGAGATTATAAAGAGATGCCCCACTTGTTCTTTCTATAACCAAACACTGCTACCTGCAGGGACTAACCCGAAGGCTACTCAAATGAATGGGATCTGGCAGATGGATGTGTTCCACTTTGCAGAATTTGGAAAATTAAAATATGTACACCACACCATTGACACTTATTCAGGTTTTTAGTGGGCAGCTGCTTTAAGCTCAGAAAAGGCTGATTCAGTAATCACACATTTATTAGAAGTTATGGCCATCATGGATATACCTGCACAAATAAAGATAGCATATGTCTCTAGGAAAATGAAACGTTTTTTCGCTTATTATAAAATTAAGCATGTTATAGGTATACCACACAATCCTATAGGTCAGGCCATTATAGAGAGATCAAATCAAATTATAAAGGATATGTTAAACAAACAGAAAGGGGTGGAAAATGCCCTCAGAAGTAGATTACATAATGCTTTATTAACCTTGAATTTTCTTAACGCTAATGAGAAAGAGACAACAGCAGCAGAAAGACTTTGGATAATGGAAAAGTCTTCTGAATTTAATCAACTGGTTTACTTCAAGGATGTACTCACCTCACAATGGAAGCCAGGGGATGTGCTGCATTTTGGACGTCAGTTTCAACCTCCCATTGTGAGTCCCAGTGTTCAAACTCAGGTCATGAGGCTTACCTTGCAAGAGCTTTTACCTGATAAGTCTTCTTGCTAGCCCACACAGCAAAGCTTAACAAATACAGGAAAATTATAATGATTCCTTATATTCTATCATATCACAATAAAGCTCACTCCAACTCCAGAGGCCCTCTTATGACCTCCATGGGAACCTGCATCAACTGAACATTGGCATAACAAGACTCAGTAAGACTAAACATAAACCCTCATATCAAGGCTGAATGAGGCAACCCAGTAGGAGGGAAAGAGTCCAAAGAGCAGGCAAAAGAGTCAGACACACACACACACACACACACACACACACTTCCATTGTTACTAGTTTCACAAGAGACCAAGCTAAACAATTACAGCTTACATGCAGAATGCCTAGTGCAGAACTATGCAGGTTCCATGATTGCTGCTTCGGTCTGTGAGCCCTTATAGTCTCTGATTGATTGATTCTGTGGGCCATGTTCCCCTGGTGTCCTAAAACCCTCTGGCTCCTACAATTCTTCCTTTGCCTCTTCCTCAGGTTCTCCAAGCTCTGCCAAGTAGTTGGGTATGGTTCTCTGCATCCTCTCCCATCAGCTGCCATAGAAAGTCTCTCTAATGGCAATTGAGCTAGGCAACTGTCTTAAGATTTCTATTGCTGTGAAGAAACACTATGACGACAGCAAACTCTTATAAATGAAAACATTTTATTGGGACTGTGCTGTAGGAACTCCTTTAGTCAGTAGCTTTGAAGATACCAGCCCACCTGGGCATGGCCTCTTATACTATAAATGCTGGCATAAAGCACGCACTCGTTCTTTCTTCTGGCTGCTGGATTTGTTTCCTGTTCTCTCTTCATGCAGAGGACTGTAATCTGTGAGTCCACCCCTAAATAAATAACCCTTTATTATACTCAATTCTTAGCTAGTGTGGGATTTCTTCTTAGCATCCATCTTTATCTGGTGCCCAACATAAGTCCCAACTTCATGCCTACCAGGTGGACTGGCCTAAAAGGCCCAAAAGATCCATGGTTCAAAAGATCTCCACCCTTACCCACCTGGCTTGATTTCACCTACTAAGCAGTTTTTTTTACAAAAACCCTGCCAGAGCACAGCTATGTGCAGCAACTTGGAAATTTCCCAGGCTCACACATCACTTTCTCTGTAGCATGGTGACTTGTACAGTTTCTGGTTTGTGTTCCTTCCTTGTGAGCTCTGGGCCCCTTGATAAAAAAAAAAAAAAAAAAAAAAAAAAAAAAAAAAAAACCACCTCTCTCCATGTACAGAATTGATTTAATTGCTCTTAAGCAAAGAGCAAAGCATATTTGTCAGTATTTGACCAGGCACCAAAGCAGTGTGGGACTGTTCCTATTGCAGCTGATCATGTCTCACTGTCACATGGTTGCCATGACACCTGCTGGCCAATAAAGATTATTACACCTGCAACAATGTACTCAAATCTCATAACAAAGCTATTTGATTAATAAATAAATCAATAAACTTGAAAGTTATATAATACAGACAATATTACCACCCAGGAATTTTACAAGGAGAGGGCCTGCTTGTTCATCCCAGCCACCGGGCTAGCTTAGCCCTGAAATAACTACACAGAAACTGTATTCATTAAATCACTGCTTGAACCATTAGTTCTAGCTTCTTATTGGCTAACTCTTACATTGATTTAACCCTTTTATATTAATCTGTATATCGCCACATGGCAGTGGCTTACTGGGAAAGATTTGGCATGTCTGTCTCTGGCAACTCCATGGTGTCTCTCCCCTACTCCACCTTTTTACCTCCTAGCATTCAGTTCTGTCTTCCCTGCCTACCTAAGTTCTGCCATATCAACTAGGCCAAGGCAGTTTCTTTATTGATTAACCAATGAAAGTAACACATAGACAGAAGGACCTCCTATACCAAAGGAATTTAATAACCTTTTTGCTTATACTGTGGATGGTATTCTGCAAGGCTTATATAGTTTTCCTGATACATCCATTTATTGGACTTTGTGACTTAGTTTCCTTTTTCATATTATGTTATTAAGAAAATAATTTGATAGCAGAGCCATGAAACAGGCATGTTGTAGGACTTCTTACAGCCTTTAAGTCTTTATTACTTGCCCACTTGGGCATGGCCTCTTATACTATTTATGCCGATATAAAGTACACATCCAGCCTCTTTTCCAGCTGCAGGATTCAGTTGCTGTTCTCTGTTCCATCAGAAAATATTGATTTGTGAGTCTACCTCTAAATAAATAGCCCTCTATTATTCTCAGTTATGAGCTAGTGTGGGATTTCTTTTAAGTGTTCATCTTCACAGACATTTTTAGAAGTAATACAGTCTTAAAATAAACAGCTAATTGAAAGGATTTGTACCATTGAAAATCAAAAGGCAGTTGAAAAATTAATACTATTGAAAAGGATAACATTAATTTGAAAGACAAAATTTAATCCATGTCAAAGAGTACTGAGAAATTGTCTGAAAGAATTCATACTATTGAATTTGACAATCAAAATCTGTTACAAAGTTATGATAGGTTAGCAGATGTAGTATTTCTCCATGAAGGTAATCTTAATGCTATCCAAATAATGACCAAGGATAAAATGTTATCTTTAAAGGAAAAACTTCAGACCTTGGAATCATATGTTCAGAATAAGGACCAGAGGCTATGTGCATGAATGAGATCACTAGAAATATCTATGGACCATGAAATTCAGGCTTTACAAAAGACAGTAGTAAACTGATTGAGAAAATTTTCAAAGCTGATGAGCAAGGAGAAAAGGGAAAAGAACAGGGTTTAACATCGCCAGTAAATGTCAGAGTCAGAAATAGCTTACCCGGAGTTTTAGCTTCCTACCCTGTAATCACCTCTGAAAAAGCATCAAGTTCTAAATGACCAATAGGATCCAAAGAATGTAAATGGATACCTATAGGTGTGAACAATCTAAAAGAAATTAAGCAAGTAATAGTATCTTCTGGCTTACATTCACCTTTGTTCATCATGGTTGTACAAGTTTGCACTCCTACCAGCAATGGAAGAGTGTTCTTCTTGCTCCACATCCTTGTCCTCATGAGTTGTCACTTGTGTTATTGATCTTATCCATTATGAGAAGTGTAAGATGAAATTTCAAAGTAGTTTGATTTGCATTTCCCTAATAGCTATGAATTTGAACATTTAAGTGTTTCTCACCCATTTGATACTCCTCTGTTGAGAATTCTCTGTTTAGATCATACCCCAATTTTGAATCAGATTATTTCATTTGTTGGTGTCTAGTTTCCATTTCATTAAAAAAAACAAAAACTTAAGATAGTTAAAACAGTTTAGAACAATAAAAGAATGTCTAGAAGTATCACCATACCTTAATTCAAGTTATACTACAGAACTATAGTAAATTAAAACTTCAAGGTAGTGGCATAAAAGCATACATACTGATAAATGTATTGAATTAATGCCCCAGACATAATTCCACACACCTACAGACACCTGAATTTTTTTATAAAAAAGCCAGAAATGGACAATGGAAAAAAGAAAGCATCTTCAGTGAATGATTCTGGTCTATATGGATGTCTGCATGTATAAGAATGTACAAAGATCCATATTTATTACCCTGCACAAAACTCAAGTCCAAGTGAATCAAAAACCTCAGCATAAAACCCAGACACACCAAACCTGATAGAAGAGAAAGTGGGGAATAGCCTTGCACACATTCACACAGGAGACAACTTTCTAAACAGAACACTGATAGCACAAGAACTAAGACTGACAATAAATGGGACCTCATGAAACTTAAAAGCTTCTGTAATGAAAAGGACACTATCAATAGGACAAAACAGCACCGTTTTGAATGGGAAAATATTTTCATCAACTCCACGTGCACTAGAGGGCTAATATGAAAATACATAAAGAATTTAAGAAACTAGACATTCTATTCAGTTTAGGACTAGTTTGGATTGGTCTTCTGATTTTCTTTTTGACTGTTGTACAAGTGAAACTTTTATGACTAAATTTAAGTTTTGAAACAAATGTAATAGGAACTAAAGTACATAATTGTGAGTGCTTAGAGCCTAGATCTGACCTATGAGTGACAAATACTCTCCTTTCTGCTGTATCTCACCATTGTATTTGGTTTGCAGCTCTTCGTGTTCTGACTGTGTAGTTTTATTGTTACTGTAAATGTGAAGTAAGTGCTTGGCAAGAAAAAACAGTACTTACAGTTTCTAAACAGTTCCAACTATGATAAAGTCCATTTTCATATGTTTAATTTTCTAAGTTTCAGATTTTATATCTGTTTTTTCTGATGTATTGATGACTCAAATATTATAATTCTATCTAATTTGTGGATTTTTACAGAAGTTAAATTAAATGACAATTTAAAAGCCTTTGAAATGCTTTGTATAAATGTTTGTTTTTATTAACAGCTAAAGTCATTCTCATTTAAGTTTAATATTTTTCTTTTATTGAAAATAGATTTTTTTCATATCATAAATTCTGATTACAGTATTGCCTCCCCTAACTCCTCACAGTTCCTTCTCAACTCCTCTCTCATCTAAAGGGATATCTACATCCTTTCTGTCTTTTGTTGGAAAAAAAGAACAGATATCTAAGTAAAAAGAAGAAAATAAAATAAAACAAAACTAATTGAAATAGGAGAAAACAAACAAACAAGAAAAAAGAGCCAAAGAAAAAATAGGAGAAACACATATAGATGTAAAGATAAATATATTCACACACACACACACACACACACACACACACACACAGGAATCCCTTAAAAACACAAGGCAAGAAGCCATAATATAATATTACACACACACACACACACACACACACACACACACACACGACCAGTAATGTAAAAATGTGATGATATTACATTATAAGACGAATAACCTCAAAAGATGCCACTGACTTAATTTTGTGTTAGCTGCCTGCTGTTTGGCATGGGACCTTTAAGAGTAGTTGTTAACCCAATGAGACCTCTGGAGAAAACTATTTTTCATTTGCAAGTGGTTTTCAGTTAGATATATCTTTTAGGTTAGGGGTGAGGGTGTATGTTTATTCCTCTCTTCAGCTCTCGGACCCCTTCTGGTGTAGACACATGCAGGCCCTGTGCATGCAGCCACAGTCTGTATAATCATATGTGCAGCTGTCTTGCTGTGTTTAGAAGGCATTGTTTCATTTGGTGTCCCCTCTGGTTATTATACTCTTTCTTCCTCCTAACCCACAGAGTTCCATGAACCCCAAAGAGAGATTTGATAGAGACATCACATTTAGAGCCAAGTGTTCCAAGGTCATCCCATTTAGGACTAAGTGTTCTAAGTTCACAGTGTCTGGCTATGAGTCTCTGGATTTGTTTCCATCTGCTGCAGGAGAAAGCTTTTCTTTTTTTTTTTTTTTAAAGATTTTTATTTATTTATTATGTATACAACATTCCTTCCCTGTATGCTTGCATGCCAGAAGAGGGCACCAGATCTCATTATAGATGGCTGTGAGCCACCATGTGGTTGCTGGGAATTGAACTCAGGACCTCTGGAAGAGCAGTCAGTGCTCTTAACCTCTGAGCCATCTCTCCAGCCCCGGAGAAAGCTTTTCTGATGATGGTTGAGCAAGGCACTGATCTGTGAGTGTAATAGAATATCCTTAGCAGTCATTTTATTTCTATGTTCTTTTGCAGAACAATAGTATAGACACAAAATAGCCTGAGTTGTTTGAGGATTTCCAGGGGGATCCTTTTGTCAATAACTCTATTAAGTATAACCTATTCACAGTCCTAGAAGTGTCATTTGGTCACAGGATATGTCCAGTTTGAGCTGTTTCTTCTGTTATTTAACAATTTCCTTTAGATAACTTCCTAATTGTTTATATTTTAAGAAGTCTCTGTTCTATTAGGTTTCCATATTAACCACAAATGGCCCTTAGTTTTAGCTGTCCCTCCCTGTATTCTTTCTTTTCTGCCTTTTCCTTCCCTGTCCATGTTAGATCCTTGAGTTCCAGTCCCACCCTTCACCCATCCACACCTATCTACTGTATTTCCCCTTCATATGGAAATCCATCCCTCACCAAGTGTCCCTTTCTCTATACCTAAGCTCTGCAGTTATACAGAATGAGCTTGGTTATAGACTTAACAGCTAACCCTCAAATATAAGTAAATACATACCACATTTGTCTTTCTGGGTTTGAGTCACCTCACTCATGATGATCATTTCTAGCTCCATCTATTTTCCTGCAGATTTCATTTTTAAATGCTAAGTAATATTCCACTATGTAAATGTGCCACATTTTCTTCATTCATACATCCACTGATGAGCATGGAGATTGCTTACCATTCCTGACTATAATAAGTAAAGCAGAAATGAGCATGGTAGAGCAAATGTCTCTATAATAAGGTCAAGTATCCTTTGGGTGTCTTCTTAAGAGTGATCTAACTAGATATTGAGGTAGATTAATTCCCATTTTCCCGAGGAACTTCCACACTGGTTTCCATAGTACCAAAATAAGTATTCAGTCCCACCAACAATAGCTGACTGCTCCTTTACTCCGCATCCTTTCCAGTATGAGAAGTCACTTGTTTCAGTCATTCTGACAAAGTATTTTTGACTTACATTTCTCTCCTGACTAACAATGTTGAACATATCTTTAACTGCTTTTCAGACATTTGGGCTTCCTCTTTTGAGAATTCTCTGTTTGGATCTGTGCTTCATTTTTAATTGATTTATCTATAGTTTTAAACTGCAGTTTTTTTAGTTCTTTATATATTTTTGATATTATCCCTCTATCTGATATGGAATTAATAAAAATCTCTTTCTATTTTCTGTTGACCCTTTGCCCAAATAATGTTTTCCTTTGTTGTACAAAAGTATTTCAATTTCATGAGGTATCATATATTAAATGTTATTCTAAATGTATGTACTATTGGTGTTATGTTCAGGGAGTCATTTCATGTGCCAATGAGTTCAAGACTGTTCACCATTTTCTTTTGTATTAGGTTCAGTTGAATTTTATGCAGAGTGATAAGTATGGATCTATTTAAATACTTACAGGTATCCATCCAGGTTGACCAGCACCATTTTTAAAGATCTTTTTCTAGTATGCATTTCTGACTTCTTTATAAAAAAAATTAGGTGTTCATAAGTGTGAGAACTTATGTCTGGGTCTTCAGTTCAGTTCTACTTATCAACATGTATACTTTTGTGCCAATATAAGCTAATTTGGATTTGTTTTTACTATAGTTCTGTAGTACAATTTGAAATCAGAGATGGTGATACCCTAGCAGCTCTTTTATTGTTCAGGATTGATTTTTGCTATTTATGTTCTTACCAAAGAACTCCTACAGCTAATAAACACCTTTAGTAATGTGGCTGAATACAAGATCAACTCCAAAAAATCAGTAGCTCTCCTATACACAAAGAACAAAGAAGCAGAGAAGGGAAATCAGAGAAAAATCACCTTAAACGATAGCCACAAATAGCATAAAATATCTTGGGGTAACTCTAACCAAGGAAGTGAAAGACCTATTTGACAAGAACTTAAGTCTTTGAAGAAAAAAATTGAAGAGGACACCAGAAAATGGAAGGATCTCCCATGCTCATGGATTAGTAGGATCAACATAATAAAAATGGAAATTCTACCAAAAGCAATCTATAGATTCAATGCAATCCCCATCAAAATCCCAACAAAATTCTTCACAGACCTTGAGAGAACAATAATCAACTTTATTTGGAAAAACAAAAAACCCAGGATAGCCAAAACAATCTTATACAATAAAGGAACTTCTGGAGGCATTACCATCCCTAAGTTCAAACTCTTTTACAGAAGTACAGTAATGAAAACAGCTTGGTATTAGCATAAAAACAGAGATGTTGACCAATGGAATCGAATTGAAGACCCGGATCTTAAACCACAAACCTATGAACACCTGATTTTTGACAAAGGAGCTAAAAGTATGCAATGGAAGAAAGAAAGCATCTTCAACAAATGGTGCTGGCATAACTAGATGTCAACCTGTAGAAGAATGAAAATAGATCCATATCTATCACCATGTACAAAACTCAAGTCCAAATGGATTAAAGACCTCAATATAAATTTGACCAAAATGAAGCTGATAGAAGAAAAAGTGGGAAGTAGACTGCAAAACATGAGCACAGGAGACCAATTCCTACATATAGCCCCAGTAGCACAGACAATAAGAGCAACAATGAATAAATGGGACCTCCTGAAACTGAGAAGCTTCTGTAAAGCAAAGAACACTGTCATTAAGACAAAAAGGCTTCCTACTGAATGGGAGAAGATCTTCACCAACCCCACATCAGACAAAGGTCTGATCTCCAAAATATATAAAGAACTCAAGAAACTAGACTTTAAATGCTAATTAGCCCAATTAAAAAATGGGGTACTAAACTGGAAAGAGAATTCTCAGCAGACAAAGTTCAAATGGCCAAAAGACACCTAAATTCATGTTCAACCTCCTTAGCGTTTAGGGAAATGCAAATCAAAACAACTTTGAGATATCATCTTACACCTGTCAAAATAGCTAAAATCAAAAACACCAATGATAGCCTATGGTGGAGAGGATGTGGAGCAATGGAAACACTCATCCATTGCTGGTGGGAGTGCAAACTTCTGCAACCACTTTGGAAATCAGTTTGGCGGTTTCTCTGGAAATTGTGAATCAGTCTACCTCAGGATCCAGCAATACCACTTTTGGGATTATACCTAAAAGATGCTCAATTATACTACAAAAGCATTTGTTCAACTATGTCCATAGCAGCATTATTTGTAATAGCCAGATCCTGGAAACAACCTAGATGCCCCTCAATGGAAGAATGGATAAATAAAGTGTGGAATATATACACATTAGAGTACTACTGAGCGGTAAAAATAATGACATTTTGATTTTTGCATACAAATGGATGGAAATAGAAAACACTATCCTGAGTGAGATAACCCAGACCCAAAAAGATGAATATGGTATGTATTCACTCATTAGTGTACTCTAACCTTAAACAAAGGACATTGAGCCTATAGTTCACAAGCCTAGAGAAGCCTAATAACAAGATGAACCCAAAGAAAAACATCTATAGATTCTCCTGGAAATTGGAAACAAACAAGATTGCCGGGTAAAAGTTGGGAGCATGGGGGTGGGGTGAGAGTGGGGCTGGGGGAAGGGGAGAGGGGGAGAGAGAAGGGAAAAGGGAAAGACTGGAAAGAGCTTGGGGGAGTGGAAGGGTAGAGATGGAGGAAGGGCCGATATAGGAGCAGGGAAGAATATATTTACATTAAGGGAGCCATTTTAGGGTTGGCAGGTGACTTGGCTCTAGAGGGCATCCCAGGTGTCCTCGGGGATGTCCCCAGCTAGGTCCTTGGGCGGCAGAGTAGAGGGTGCCTGAACTGGCCTTGCCCCACTGTCACACTTATGATTATCTCAAATATCACCATAGAATCTTCGTCCAGCAACGGATGGAGATAGAGACAAAGTCCCTCATCAGAGCAACGCACTGAGCTTCCAAGGTCCAGTTGAAGAGCAGAAAAAGGGAGAAGATGAGTAAGGAAGTCTGGACTGCGAGGGGTTGGTCCACCTACTGGGACAGTGTGCCTGTTCTAATAGGAGCTCACCAAATCCAGCTGGACTGGAACTGAATGAGCATGTGATCAAACTGGACTCTCTGAATGTGGCTGACAATGGGGACAGACTGAGAAGCCATTGATAAAGGCACTGGACTTTCCACAGGGCAGGAAACCCTGACTGTTCTTAGGACTGGAGAGGGAGGGAGAGGTGAGTGGGAAGAGTGAGAGGGAAATGGGAGGAGGGGAGGAGGTGGAAATTTTTAAGAAAGAAAGGAAGGAAGGAAGGAAGGGAGGGAGGGAGGAAGGAAGGAAGGAAAAGGAAAGAGAGAGAGAGAGAGAGAGAGAGAGAGAGAGAGAAGAAAAAGGCACTGGGACTTGTTTCTACTGCATGTACTGGCTTTTTGGGACCCTAGTCTATTTGGATGCAAAGCTTCCTAGGCCTGGATGGGGGTGGGTGCTTAGACTTTCCACAGGGCAAGATTCCTTGCCCTCTCTTAGGGAGGAAAGGGGAGGGAGGAGGGTGAGTGGGGGAGCAGGAGGAGAATGGGAGGAGAGAAGGAAGTGTAAATTTTGAATGGAAAAATAATAATAATAATAATAAAAGAATTGTGTTGGAATTTTGATTGGTATATCATTGAATTTGTTGATTGCTTTTGATAGTATGTACATTTTTACTATATTTATCCCAAAGGCCCAAGTATGTAAATAGATCCAACTTGATATCTTCAATTTTTTTCTTCAATGTCTTAAATATTTTTCATAGAGGCCTTTCAATTGCTTAAAATTACCCCAAGATATTTTATATATTTTAGGGTATTTGAAAGCTATTGTTCCCTGATTTCTTTGTCAGGCCATTTGTCATTTGTATATAGAGATATTTTTGTGTTAATTTTATTCCCTGGTACATTGACAAAGGTGTTTCTCAGCTATAGTAGTTTTATGGTAGAAATTATATGGATAGGTAGGTAGATAGCTAGATAGATTAGATAGATGATAGATAGATAGATAGATAGATAGATAGATAGATAGATAGATAGATAGATAGATAGATTATAATATGTATTTTATAATATATTATAAGATCGTCTACAAATAAGGATATTCTAATTTCTTCGCTTCCTTTTTGTACTGCTTTGATCTCCTCCAGCTGTCTTATTGCTCTAAGACTCCAAGTACTATGTTGAGTAGATATGGAGAGATTAGGTGACCTATTCTTGATCCTGATTTTAGGGAAAATAATTTAGTTTCTTTCAATTTATCTTGGTATTGACTGTGGATGTGTATAAACTACCTTTTATTTGTGTTGATATTTGTTCCTTGTATCCTTGATCTCTCCAAGACTTTTATCATGAAGGAGTACTAGACATTGTGAAGTCATTTTCTGCATCTAATGAAATGATCATGTGGTTATTTGTCTTTCAGTTTGTTTTTATGGTGGACTACATTTATTGAATTATGTATATTGATACATATCTGAATCTCTGGAATGAGGCCTACTTGATTATGTTAGGTGATATTTTGATGTGTTTTTATATTCTGTTTACAATTATTTTATTGAGAATTTTACATCCATTTTCATAAGGAAAATTGGTCTGTAATTCTCTCTTTGTTAGGTCTTCAGGTGGTTTAGGTATCAAAGTGAATAACTGTGACCTCATAAAGAGAATTGGACAATATTCATTCTGTTTTTATTTCTGTAGAATTATTTGAGGTGTATTGGCATTAATTATTTAAAATTCTGATAGAATTCTGTCCTCAAACTTTCTGGCTCCGGAATTTTTTGTTGTTATTGGGAGATTTTAATTGCTGCTTCTATTTCATTAGGGGTTATAGGTCTGTTTAAATTGCTGATCTGATCTTGATTTAATTTAGTAAGTGACTTATATCAAGATTATTGATTTTGGTTTATACTGTTATATTTGGTGGGGTACAGATTTTTAAAGTGTGTGCTCAGGGCTGGGAATGTAGCTCAGTGGTGTACTGTTTGTCTACCATGTAAAAGGTCTTGGGTTCCAATCTCAGCACCACATAAAACAGAAAAGGAGAGAATATTCAAGTATGTCTTCTTGATTCTTTGAATTTCCTCAGTTTCTGTTGTTATGTCCCCTTTTTCATATCTAATTTTGTTGATTTGTATAGTCTCTTCCTGCCTATCTTATTGATTTTCTCAAACTATTAACTCGATTCCTTGATTCTTTATATTGTTTTCTTTTTGTTAGCTTCTATTTTGTTGATTTCATCCAAAAGTTTATTTCTTGCCATCTATTATTTTTTAGTGTGACTTCTAGTTTTTGTTCTGTAGCTTTTATGTCTGGTATTAAATTACTAGCAAGAGATCTCTCCCATTTGTTTATGTAGGCACTTAGTGGTATGAAATTGCCTCTTAGAACTACCTTTATTATGTTCCATGGGTTTGGATAATTTGAGTTTTCATCTTCATTTAGTTCTAAAAAGATTTTAATTTCCTTCTTAATTTCTGTCTTGACCAATTTTTCATTCAGTAGTGAATTTAGTTGGTTCATATTCTATGAGTTAGTAAGTTTTTTGTTGTTGATTTCCAGCTCTAATCTGAGGTGGGCACAGTGAATTTAATAAAGAAGATACAGCGAAATAGCCACACTTGCTGCTATTTAAGAATATCAACTACATACTAGGTAGTGTCTTTATAAATTATATAGTTTGCACTTAAATCTTACAAAGCATGCAGATTTTCTGAACCTTAAATATGAGGAGCCAAGGTGTGTAACTTATTTCTTGTCATGTGGAAATTCTATAAAAGGTAAGTTTGAATTTGAAAAAGCAGAAACTGAGCTACTAAGTCCAACATCTGACTATATAAAATCAAAACTGATGGAGCTGGAAGGATTCATCTGTTGTTTAAAATACCCGCATTTTAAAGAGGAGCTTCAGCTCTGGGACTCAATAATGGAGATCTGTGTGATCAAGAAATGACTCCATTTTTATGAACAAAAGAACTAAACTAGTATCATAAAGTGGTCCTGCATTTGCATCTTCTTTTCAGCATCATTGAAACTGGCTGAGATACAGAATCTGTCACTGAGTTCAACGGATGCACAGGAAAAGAAATGAGATACATCAATCAGTTGTCAGTGAGCTATAAAACACAAGAAGTGCCTCTAACATGATATATGTAATCAGAAGCAATTCCATTGAGTAAAATATCTCAGAAAAGGAAAGACAGAATGCACATAGTCTGAATCCTGTGGGCTCTGAGAAGTCCTCTGCATTCAGGAACATATAAGCTGTGGTTACCTGCAAAAGACCTGCACTAGGTTCAGCCAAACAGAATTACAGCATGAAGAGAACTCATAGCCCTCACTGAGGAGTTATCAAAGTCTCCTGGGGGAAAGAGTTGGTGGACATCACACCTGATAGGTTTACCATGCTCCAGTGGATAGCCCATGAGTATAGCGTAACACAGCTCATATTCAATGAGTTATAAAAGATAAAGAGGAAATGAAGTTTAGGGGACCTGAAGGGTGGAAGTGGAACTCAAGGCAGTTAAACATAGGAAAGAGGAGAAATTAAAATACATTGCAAGTATGCATGAAATAAAGAATTAATAAGAATGTTTTATAGCTGGGTGTGTTGGCTATGTACTTCATACTTAACTTGGAGATATTCTGGGCTAAAACAATTCTTCAAAACCTCCCCCACTCTGGCAGCTGTGCTACCTATGCACGAGTCTGAGAAGCATCTTAACAGCTACCTATTAGGTACAGCACAAACTCCCCACTTATAAAAACCTGCATGTACTCTATGTGACCAAATGTCTCATGAAAGATTGAGCCCCTCTAGGACAAATTCTAACCTAAAGCATGAGAATGAGAGTACTTTTAGTAAACATTGCCCAGTTCATCACTTGTCCACTCAGAGTACCATTTCCGTTTTTAAAGTCTATGAAAACTATTTATTTTAAAAAATAAGCCTACAGAATCTAGTATTTCAAGGCAGTCTCCAATCCCAGTACTGAATAGATGTGATTCTACTTAGGTTCCACGAATAAACCAGATTGTGTATATTCAGAATGGTATGGCTCTAGTCCCTGAAACTTATTTCTGCAGATGGAAAAATTATCTCACACTATTATTAAACATATATCCATTGTATTCTGTATCTTTATTATTGATATGTATCTAAATTAAATGATAGGACTTTCTAACTAGCCCATGGAGAATAAATTCTCTAAACAAGGCTCTTACCAAAATTTTCATAAATCGAGGAATAAATGACAGTCCTGAATTTATATTACTACTGTAAATCTCTTAAATATTTTGTAAAAACCTTCATGAATCTGAGCATTACAGTAGCTTCTCATAGCTTATTAATGATGTTTCTCTCCTTTGATGAAGACAGCACCCTCCATGTCTACAAAGATGTGTGCCATCCACACTTCAAGTCTTGAGAATTCAAGTTAGACCTGAAAGACAATTGAAAGTAAAGGTTAGGCAAACATGCTAAGGAAGTTTGCTTTCTGAAAGGCAGATTTGTGAAGGAGTAAGTGATAAGCACTGGGTTTGCCTGTTTCTCACCAGGTCTCATGGTAATAAAACATGAACAGGAAAATTTCTTTTCTTCTCAGACCATTGTTCCCCAGGGAAATCAGTTAGCTCCATAGAGCTTGGAATTGTGCCTAATGAGCATACAGGGAACAACAAAGGCATCACCCCTTGTAGGAGACAATTCTCAGATGGACAGGTTAAACTATTCCTATTTGCAGTCCATCTATGGATTAGGGACCACTGCATCCTTCACTCTAAAAGTCTTTTGTGGAGCAGAACTGCAAAAAGCCATCCAGGGAAGAATCAAGACCTCTGTGTAGGGAACTTCACAGAGAACCCATCCTGTTGAGTCTGAGTAAGTGCATCAGCAGTAGTATATGAAGAATGGAAGATCATAAAATGTACCTAATGCCCCCAAGAGGCCAGCCACCCTAGTGTTGGGTTGAGGGGTTGGAAATTTGTTTTATCTTACTTTGTTTTGCTTACTTCAACAGGAAACTTATTTCATGTATTAAGCAACAGAAGCATCCTTTAGACTCTAATGCATGCATAATTTTTGAAAATGGGATGGTAATGGGGGAAATGATTGCATCAGACTGAATAGAGATGTAACACAAAGTACTTCGCATAGAATTATAATAGAACACATAAAAGGCTTTTGCAGTTGTGGAGGAGGATCTGTGAAACTAGGTGTGGATGTGTATGCAGTGAAGTTAAGAGAGTTCTTAAAGCGTTTTTGAAACATGCATCTTGGTTTATCCCATTGCCAAATTTGATACAAACATCAGACTGTTGATTGATTAAACACAGATGCCTCTGAGACACAAGTTGCCCAGTGTCTTCTGCCACACTGAAAATTCAGTGTCACATGCTGTGTGATAGGTAAGAGGGACAATAGAGGGATAATACAAGGGCTTTATGCTTTCATTCCTCCCTTCCACTGGCACTAGAATATGCATGGGTATAAGGCAGATCTATGAAATCTTCTAAATCTTGAGTAATGTACTCTGTCAGTCTTTTGCCCTCAACTAAAATTCATTTACATATTTTCATCAGAATGGTTTATTTTTAGCATGTATGGGAAAGGTGAAACAATTTGTATGACTCTGAAATATTAAGGTTTTCCCGGTACAGAGGATTCTTCAACTCTGTGATGCCTCTTTTGCTTCTGACGTAAACAGCTCTATTGGAACATTAAATCCTGTCTATGTGTAATGTGTGCAGTGGGATAAGGTGAGACATATTGCTGACCCTTGTAGTCCCATCATTGTGAGCCATGCTACAGATACAGCATCACTTCCTAGTTCCCTGGTATTACTTATTTATTTTACAATGTCCTTCCTTTTGTGTGTGTGTGTGTGTGTGTGTGTGTGTGTGTGTGTGTGCATGCACACGCACATGCCATGGTTCATGTGTGGATGTCAGGGAACATCTGGTAGGAGTCAGTTCTTTTCTTCCATTATGTTGATCTCAGGAGGGAACTCAGTTCATCAGGCATTGTGGCACCATTACCTGCTGAGCCATTTTGCTGACCATTGTTGTTATTTTATATGACAGAAATCCTGGCCAAGGCTAATCCACATAGCAGAATTTAAAGTGCATATTGCCATGCTTTGCACAGGTATATGTAAGTTGTTCTGCTTATATAACTGAAAGGTAACATCCATCCAAATAAGCCCCTCATTTCCTCCTCTCCACTTATGCCACCTTTCTATTCATAACTTTATGAGGTTGACTGACGTAATTATCTCATGCACGTGGGTGGGATTGTGCAACATTTTGATTACAGAGGCATCCCGAGATCCAAGTGGATCATGGCTCTACCGTGTTGTTTAACCCCCAAGCAGCTGCATTAAAGGGGCCATGATTTGGGTGTGCAAGGTCTGAACAAGAAAGTAAAACACAGGTCAATGTTCTTTTTTAATGTTCAGATTTATTTATTTATGTGTGAGTGTTTTACCTGCTTGTATGTATGTGCCCCATATGTGTTCCACAGAGGTCAGAAGAGGGGTTCCTATCCCTGGAATTGGTGTTCTGGATGTAAGCCACACTGTGGTGATAGAAACCAAACCTGGGTCTACTACTAGAGCCTGTGAACTTCCTGCTGAGCCATCAGTGAAGCTGCAGCCAATTATTCTTAACAACTATTTTGGAAAAGGAATGTGACTAGATGGGTGTGGGAGGGGGAACATAGAATAGTACACTTGGATGTAATCAGAGTGAATAAATACTTGAATGAAGATGTCATTAATAAACCCATCACACACATACACACACACACACACACACACACACACTTCCTGATAAGCTACACAAATAACCTGTAGTCCTGACTATAGACAAATGAATCCAATAATACATTAGGAGCATTACTTTGATTATATTAGCTTCATGTTTCTAGCAATGATGAGATCTCATTATGCAGTAATCCCTGTGAATTCTATCGCCATTGTGACTGTTTTCTTTCTTATGTTTTACCCGTGGGGACTTTATTCTTCACATGCATTTATTCTATTGTGGTTTTTATATTCTGGCATTAGTGTGCATGCCAAGAAGCAGTCATATAATTTCTGTCTTTTCCAGCAGTCACAGCACATGAAACAGCAAAATGATACTCAAAATCCACAGCTTCTCCTCCTCGGCCTTTCAGAAGACCCAGGACTGCGGCCCCTTTTATTTAGGCTCTTCTTCTCCATGTACCTTGTGACGATTTTGGGGAATCTTCTCATCATTCTGACCACGATCTCAGATGTCCACCTGCATACAGCCATGTACTTCTTCCTCTCCAACCTGTCCTTTGTGGACATCTGCCTAACTTCCACTACCATCCCAAAGATGCTGGTGAATGTTTATGCACACCACGAGGCCATAACATATGAAGGATGCATCGTGCAAATTTACTTTTTTTCATTATTTGTAGGGCTAGATAACTTCCTCCTGGCAGTAATGGCTTATGACCGCTTTGTGGCTATCTGTCACCCCCTGCGCTACACAAGCATTATGACACCTCAGCTCTGTGTGTCACTAGTTCTGGCGTCTTGGATCACAAGTTCCCTGAATTCTTCATTACAAAGCTCCCTGGTGCTGCACCTTTCATTCTGTACTGATGTGCAAATTCCACATTTTTTCTGTGAACTTAGTATGCTGGTTCACCTTGCCTGTTCTGACACCTTTTTAAATGATATGGTAATGAATGCTTTAGCTGCACTCCTGGGTGGCGGTTGTCTCGCTGGCATCCTTTACTCTTATGGCAAGATAGTGTCCTCCATACGTGCAATCTCCTCAGCACAGGGGAAGTTCAAAGCATTTTCCACCTGTGCATCTCACCTTTCTGTTGTCTCCTTATTCTATTTTACCCTTCTAGGAGTGTACCTCAGTTCTGCTGTGACCCAAAACTCACATGCTACTGCAATGGCTTCATTGATGTATACTGTGGTCACCCCCATGCTGAACCCCTTCATCTATAGTCTGAGGAACAATGACATCAAGAGAGCTCTGAAGAAGAACTTTATGAGAGAAAAACTAGAAAAGTGATTACTGTCTTATGTTTTGAAACAAGAAATTCCAGTTTAAGAGCTGAACATTCTGAAATCTCTTATTCTCTTTCTCTTGAACATGTATACCAACCACACTCCCAAAGCTAAGGGATCATTTTGGAAGAAAGGATAAAAGTATAAGAGCCTGAGGCAGTGGATGACTACAAGGGAACATTGTCTTCTGGACCCAGCAAGACATCTGCATATATGAACTCACAGACATATAAAATCTGTACAAATCCAAGTCAGACCAAACCTAAGCAAAGAGAAGGGAGGTGGCACACAATTCCACCTGAAGTGGTGTAGTTATTTTTAGTTGCTTGGAGAAGGAGAGACAGTTTTTGCTAAAAGTGTATATCCTGGTAAGTTGATCACTCTCCAGTGGAAGGCCACACATGCAAGAGTATTTAAGCAGCACAAATTAGTCTCAAAGGGTTTAAAAATAAAAGGACACAAATTTGGATGGATATGGAATGGGGAGGAAGATCTATAAAGAACTGAAGAAGGGGCCTCATATGACCAAGACATGTAAAACTCCCAAAGAATTAATAGAGGAGAAATTTCATTTTGGGGTAAGATGACAGAAGCAGGGATTGTTGCTTGTATGTATTTGCTGTAGTTTTCATTTATTTGATTTCAATTTTTCCGTGAAGTAGGTAATTCACCTGTAAGCATGCTGCTTCTCCCAGCACCTAGTTTTCTGTTCTACAACTTTCACATTTTCTCAATGCCGTTTTCAGTCACAAATAACATATTTTTAAAAGTCCACATTTATGTCAAAAGACATAAATTTGTTTGAAAAAATGTTTTTAATTTTATTACTTTATAAATAATACAAGTCAAAGTTTCCGCTTCCTTCCCTCCTCCCACTTCCCTCTCGCTCCCTCCACAACCTCCCCCCACACCCTCCAGTCCTAAGAGAGGGCAAAGTACCCTGCCCTGTGGGAAGTCTAAGGCCCTTCTCCCTACATCCAGGCTAAGGAAGGTAAGGCCCTTCACCCTACATCCAGGCTTAGGAAGGTATGCATCCAAATAGGATAGGATCCCCAAAAGCCCCTCAGTCTGCCCCAGTTGTCAGCCACATTCAGAGGGTCCAGTTTGATCCCATACTCATTCAGTCCCAGTCCAGCTGGCTTTGGTGAGCTCCCAATATAACCGGCACACTGTCTCAGTGGGTGGACCAACCCCTCATGGTCCTGACTTCCTTGCTCGTATTCTCCCTCCTTCTGCTCTTCAACTGAACGTTGGGAGCTCAGTCCAGTGCTCCAATGTGGGTCTCTGTCTCTAATTGGCATGAAAGATATATTTTGGTATTTTCAAAACAAAGTATGCTTTAGTAGATTTTCCTTCCCCATCTCTCCCACACACTGTTACCTCTAATAGACTGTGTAGCATCCCTCAATCTCTTTCTCTTTCATGTTGCACATGTCCTTTAACATATCCCCATCTTTCCTCACAATCTGACTTTACCATCTCTGGATCTCCTTTCATTGATGAATAATTTACATTAACACCATGGAATATAAAGTTATTTTTCTTGTGATATTACTAAAACATAGTCTGGGCTGTGCTTCTCCTCTCTCCTCCTTCCATTGAGGGTGGACTCACATCTGACAATGAAGGTCATTTGCATAGATGATAACAGCTATGATTGTGCAAGCCCTTTTTGCCTTCTTGCATCTTTTTCTGACTCTGAATCTTGCAGACTTCTGTGCTTTGTATCTCAGTAAGGAATTTTCTTCTCTTCATGGGGATTTTGTTCTCTTTTTCAGATCTGTATCCACAATACCCATCATAGCTATTAGAAGAAGCTTATTATCAAATTCATGTCATGAGAAAAACAATTTTTTAATAAGTTGATTGCTTTGGCCTCAGAATGGCAGCAGACCTGATACATGATGATATAAACACATGCATCATACATTCAATCTCTGTAAAAAACATTTCTTTGTTATACAATAAATACAGTCATTGAAATATAAGAGATCTGCCATATTAAATAACAATTCTTTGAATACTGATTGGTACATTCAAAAAGTATTTATCTGTGTCTATGCGAGTCTGTGTATGGGCTTGTGTACATGACTGCATGAGCCGAAGGCCAGAGATGGCTTCAGATTTCCTGGAGCTGGAGTTATGAGAAGTTGTGAGCTTCCTGAATTCAGTAGTAGACACAAAACTCAGGTCCTCTCAAAGAGCAACAAGTAACCTAAACCACTGTGTCATCTCTTAGCCCCTGAATGACATGATTATATTAAGTTATTATTATTAATAGTAGTATTAAAGTTAATATTTTTGGTTTTGCTCTAGAACTCCCATTTTCCCCAGATACCCAAGTGATCTTAAGTTCTAAGTAAAACGTAAAATTTCTCACCATTCTGAATTTTGCAATTTTCAGTAGAATGAAAAATATCAGTCACTTATTATGTGTATTGTTTAGGCTCACAAGTCACTTCTGTCTTCATGACAAAATATAATCTATAAGAGAGCCTAATTTCCTGTCCAGTCATGTAATTTTGGTTCACTAGCTTTTCTATACAAATATGAAAATTCTTTATTACAACAATAATCTCCATTTTGGCCATGTCCAAATATAGTATGTTGGGATAGTTACAAAATAAATGCTGAATATTATCTTTTGATTTCTGGAAAAACACCAAAGCAGCAAATTATACAGTTGTCCTCGTGACCATTGGTTATTATAATGGCTTGTGTTTGCTGAAGAAGAAGAATTACTAAAAACAAATATTTTAATGAAGTGTCAGTGTTTTCAATGAGACAATAAGATAGGAGCTTTTCTAAGCTAAGTTGATTCTGGCAATTTGGTCAGTAGTTCAGCTTGGGAGTTTCCTTTCATCTTTCATGGGCTTCTAATTTTTGGAGTTTTTCTGAGCCATTAGATGATTTAGGACAGTTTGACTATGATAACTTCCCCTCCATCACAAATCCTTTTATTTTTATTTTTTATAATTGTAAAAGATGTTTTACCAAGTAGCTGAGGCAGAATTCAAACACTGCATAGCAGAAATACTAAATGAGACCCTTAAGAACCGTTGTCAGTAACACCATATTCTGTTATCAAAGGGATATTAAGAAGACATCAATGGCTTTATCAAGCACTGAACACAGCATGTTGCAATACCAAGATGCCAAGCAAGATGTGTCTTCTAATACAATAGTCCCAAGGATGTTCATGGTAGTAACCAATCAACTATCTTGATTGAATTAAATCGGTCCATAGGAAGTAATTAATGTATGATGCTGTAAAAATGTTCAAAAAGTATTGCTAGACAAAATATAGACCCTAGCATAGAACATATTGATCTTATTTTCTCTTTCTTTTTTATTATTGAAAATAGATTTTTTGACTCACATAATGTATGCTGATTATGATTTTCTCTTCCTATATTTCTCCTAGTTTCTCACCACATCCTCTCCTATCTGGGCCCACTGCCTTTCTGTATCTGATTATGAAACAAATAGGTTTCTAGGAGATAATAATAAAATACAAAAAAATAAAATACAAGAAAGACTCAACTCCACTGGGTAAACACTCCCACCAACCACAGACCTAACCTGCCAGAAGACCATGAAGGCTTCTAATAGGCAGTCCATCCTTAGACCTGCCCTACTCTCTAGCTTCCAACAGAAATGGTTCTTAGTTTTCCTTGCCCTGTTTGTCATGTTATCCCAGCTCCCAACTCCAGCAGATGCCCCCTGCCCAATCACGGGCCACAGTAAAAAAAAGTTTTTAATCAAATATAACCATAAACATCACTTATTTATAAAATAAGCCTTTTGTACCTATTTTTTCTTACATTATTTTTTCTTGTCATTGAAGTACTAGCAACACAAATAATTTTTTAAGAACATGTTTTTTTTCTGAATTTTCATGGAATGAATATGTATTGTCTCCTAAGAGCATAGTACAAGACAGGTCATAAATTTATTCCTTTCATTAAGTGTGACATTTTACCTACATAAAATCATAAGAACATATTTTATCAAGACATTGTATAAATGCTATGTACAGTTTTGAAAACAGGACTTGTTGACATCAGTACTGTGTTTTAAATATTGTTGGCCCTCTACTTAGTTAATATAATTTGATGAATTGTATATAACCACCATTCGTCACAATATAATTTTGATAACCTTACCTTTGCTCACATAATGTTCACCCATTGAGACGGTGGGACAGAACTAATGGGAGATCACCAAGTCCAGTTGGAATGGGACTGATGGAACAGGAGACCAAACCGGACTCTCTGAATGTGGCTGATGGTGGAGAAGGACTGAGAAACCAATGACAACGGCAATGGGCTTGGAATCTACAGCATGGACGGGCTCACTGTGAGCCTTGTCAGTTTGGTTGCTCACCTTCCTGGACTTAAGGGGAGTTGGGAGGACCTTGGACTTAACATAGTGAAGGGAACCCTGATGGCTCTTTGGCCTGGAGAGGGAGGGAATGGGGGTATGGGTGGAAGGGAGGGGAGGGAAGGGGGAGGAGGAGAGGAGGAGATGGAAATTTTTAATAAAAAAATGAGGAAAAAAATGAAAGAAATGCTTCAACCAATACTGAAACCCAGTGAACACAATCTATTTTCACTGTTCCAAGAGTAGAAACAAAACATGGAAAAGAAGTATTTTCCATAATAAAATAAAGTCATTTAATTATGTAAAGTTGTTTGCTTTGTCATATTAAAGTTATTTGTGACTTTAAGGCCATATCAAGTCAATCTATATATTCAAGTATTTCTCTCCATGTAAACTCCAGTGGAAGTAATATCTACTGTAGTCATCATGTTTTCTGCAATTACCAAGGGTCCTTTGGGGAGAAAATAAAATCAAACATCCAGTGAGAAGACATTTGTATGTTAAAGTATGCATGAGTATAATGAGGAGGTAAGGTGTGACATAAAATCACATTGAGAAATTAATGACCTATCAGCAAAGAACATAATCTCTGTATGTTCAAGTCCCTGAATTCAGTTCTCAAAGTGAAAAAAATAGAGAGATAAGCAGAGAATGGAGGGAGATGGAAAAAAAGAAGGAACAAAAGGAGAGAAACAAAGGAAGGAAGAGAGTCTGGGAAGAAAGAGAAAGACAAATTCTATAATTTAGAAAGTAGAAGAAGGAAGCTTATGAGTCAAGGTCAGCCTGAATCACTCAATATACTGTTTTTAAAAGGAAGAAAAATGAAAGAACACGTAAAAAAAAACTGTGGCTCAATATTTAAAATATATTTTTATTTATTGGAGATTTTATATATGTATACCATATATTTTGATGACACCCACATCCTACTCCTCTCTCCAACTCTTCCCATATTGCCTTACTATGTCTGCCTCCCAAATATATGTCTCCTATAATTTCTTTTAATAACAGAGTCTAATTAGTGTTGGCCATATGCACATGTATGGGGGACCATGAACAAGGTCAGGGGTCAAGTTTCCAAACAGGAATAACCTCCCTCCAGTCCTTAATTACAGATAGTTCCTTGGCTAGGAAAGGGACTCTATAAGCCTTTTTCAGCTACACACTGGACTCTTGACTGGCTTGATCTCATGAAGGTCTTGTATAGGCAACCATAACCACTGTGGATTTAAGATTGTGACACTCATGCTATGTCCAGAAGACAAAGTTTCCTAGTGGTCTCTGTAACTTCTGCTTTTTTGTGATTTTCTGCCCCCACTTCCATAATGTTTTATGACTCTGCAGAGGCTGCTTCATGTTTATGATGTTAATAATTAAATATAGTGTATATCCACCTCATTTGCCATGGAGAATTACTCCACAGAAGGAAAAAACTTAAGAATATTCCTTTAGTGACAGGGGAAGAACTCTCAACATATATATTTCAAAATAAATAATTCTTCAGAAATCCCAGTCATTCTCTAAATGAAGCAGCAATTAACAAATGTTTCTGATCTAAGGATGGAAATATACTAGGGGAAGTGGGAAATGGCAATGGATTACATATGCCAGAAGAAATTAAGAGAAGAACTTGAATTGTATGATAAAATCAAGAACAATTATAGATGAAAGATTAAAATTTTGTTATTCAACATAATCAATAGATTGAATTGGATAATCCAAAACATTGACTACTACAAAACAGATATGTTATGGAGGTAAATCTATTGGTCTGTTTCTAGTTACAGTCCCTAACAGGATTTTTAGAGCTGTCTTTATGTCTTTGTTTCTCAGACTATAAATGAAGGGGTTTAGCATGGGGGTGACCACAGTGTACATCAATGAAGCCATTGCAGTAGCATGTGAGTTTTGGGTCACAGCAGAACTGAGGTACACTCCCAGGAGGGTGCAATAAAATAAAGAGACAACTGAAAGGTGAGATGCACATGTGGAAAATGTTTTGTACTTCCCCTGAGCTGAGGAGATTGCACGTATGGAGGACACTATCTTAGAGTAAGAGTAAAGGATGCCAGACAGGGGGCCCACAGCCAGTAACATGGCTGTAATGTAAATTACCATGTCATTAACAAAGGTGTCAGAACAGGCATGGTGTACCACCTGATTTAGTTCACAGAAAAAGTGAGGAATTTCCAAGTTCACGCAGAATGACAACCGTAATGCCAAAAAGCTGTGTAACAGGGAATTCAAGATACCTATGATCCAGCATGCTAGAATCAATAATACACAGTGTCTTGTATTCATGATGACCATGTAGTGTAGGGGGTGGCAGATAGCCACATAGCGGTCATAGGCCATCACAGTCAGCAGAAAGATATCTAACCCTGAAAAAAGCAATAAGAAGTACATCTGGGTGATGCAACCTGCATAGGTGATGACTTTTCTCTGTGTCTGGATGTTCACCAACATCTGTGGGACGGTGGTGGAGGTGAAGCAGATGTCAACAAAGGACAGATTGGAGAGGAAGATGTACATGGGTGTGTGCAGGTGGGAGTCCACAATGATGGCCATGATGATGAGTAAGTTGCCAAAGACAGTCACGAGGTACATGGAGAGAAAAAGTCCAAATATGAGAGGTTGAATTTGAGGTTGATTCTCTGAAAACCCAAGAAGAAGGAATTCTGAAAGTTGAGTGTCATTTCCTTGTTCCATGAGTTTGATATGCCTACCAAAAGAAGAATTTGGAAAGTATTCAGTCACCAACAAATAATTTGACATCAATGTTCTCTCTTTCCTTCCTTCTGGTCACTTATATCATGGACCATTGGACTTTTTGAATGCTGCCCATATATCCATGGTTTTGAGGCTACCTATTGATGCTAGGGCATGGACAACCTACCAGAGACCACACCCTTGAAGAAAACTGACTCTTATCAACAGCCATGACTCCTCAGTTTGGGATGAAGCCTTGTCATCCCTTCCTCTTAATGTAGGCAGGTTAATTGGTTTTATCAGGTCATTTGAAAGCTACCATGGGTACTGTGAGTTCATTAGTTCATGGCTTTGTCATGTCCAGAAGCCACTATTCCACAAAGTCCTCCTTGTTCTCAGCATATTTCTATCTGTTCCCTTTTCTGTGATATTCCATGAGCCTTTTGGGGACGCCTGTGCTGTGGAGGCTCATTTAGAGCCAAGTACTCTATAGACACATATTCTCTACACTTTGACTAGTTATGGGTTTTTATATTATCCTTTGTTCACTACAAAAAGAAGCTTCTTTGATAAAAACTAAAAACTTTACTGGTTTATGGGCATTCATATAACTACTCAGAAGAAAATTTGATGTTCATTGAACAAAGCAATAGCAGTAAGTTCTAACTAAAGCCCATGAGTTGCCCAAACAACATGCTCTTGGCCAGACAACTTAGTCAAGAAATTTAACATTTAAGCCTACAAGCCCAAACTTGTAGAAGCACACATTTTATTTCTCAATTTTATATAAATCCCCTGAGAAGATTCCTTGTGTTATTTATTTCTGAATAGTAGTAATGCCTGTGTCATACTCAACCTCTGCCTAAACTTCATGTTTTAAATAAGCTTTAGGATTATGACATTCTCATTGTCCCCCTTGTTCAATTATAGACATCTCTCTACTATGGTCTCTTTAGCCCACACACCTGGAATGGTGACAGTGATAAGAATAGCTGTTATCCTTCATTAAAGAAGCTTATTTTAAAGTATACAGAAAATATTCCAAAAAGCTGCAACTGCTCAGAGAACAGCTGCCTGTGGGTGCCCAACCCAAGAGATACATTTAAAACTACACCTATGTCTGAAAGAACATCACAGGAGATGGAGAGGAAAGACTGTAAAAACCAGAGGACTAGAGTTTGTTGTATTTTCTAGATATGACAGGAAAGCAAATACATGGCTATTCAAGCCCAAATGCTCAGTTCTAAAATCATATACATATAAGCAGTAATAAATAGGCTCAACAGGTTGCATCTATATGTGTTGACTGAGGTTTCTGTCTCACCTGTTCCCACAGTTGTTCCATCCCAAAGAAACACACAGAGGTCTACCTTAATTATAAAGTGCTTGGCCTATTAGCTCAGGCTTCTTATTGACTCTCTTAGCTATTAAATTAGCCCATAATTCTTGTCTGTGTTAGCCACGTGGCTTGTTACCTTTCTCAGTGAGGTGTACTATTGATGATTCCTTTGCATCTGGGTGATGACAGCAGACTTACTCTTTCCTCTTCCCAGAATCATCCTGTTCTCATTGTCCCACCTCTACTTCCTGCCTGATTTCCCTTCCTATACTTTCTGCCTGTCTACTGGCCGATAAGCATTTTATTAAAATACAAGTGACAAAGTACAGAAAGACTCTCAGAAAGCTAAGGAATGGGGTGGATCCAGCCATCAAAGCCATGGCTTTAATCCCAGCTATGTGACTTAGCAAATTAAAGACTCATGTGGTCAGAAAAAAAAAGAGAGATATAGTAAAGATAGATTCAGATAAAAAAAAAACTCTAAATGGTTTACAGTGTATTTAAAAATATATGTAGACTTGGGAGGGGGAAGAAGGATAATGTCCTTAAAATAAAAAAGAAAGAAGGTAGTTGAGTCTGGTGGCACACACCTTTTTTGTTGTTGTTGTTGTTTTTAAAGGTAACACATAATTTTAAATGGTTTATAAAAAACACAAATTTTGAGTCTGGGAATATAGCTGAATGGTAGAATGCAAGGTCTTGGTTTTTACCTGCAAGGCCACACACACACACACACACACACACACACACAAGAGTTGGAAGATACTATATCGGTTTCTAGCCATAATTAAAGGACATCGAGCCTATAAATTTGGGATCCTTGAGAAGATAATAAGAAGGTGAACTCCCAAAAAAAAAAAAGATATAGTAATCCTCCTGGATATTGGAAGTAGACACGATCGCCAGGCAAAATTGGGAACTTGAGGGTTGGGCGAGACTGGGCCAAGGGAAGATGGGGAGAGAAAAGTGTGAAGGGGAGAACGGGGGGAGCTCAGAGGAATGGGGTGCTTGGGATATAGGAAGGGTGGATATGGGAGCAGGGAAGCATATATCTTAATTTATGGCACACACCTTTAATCCCAACACTTGGGAGGCAGAGACAGGTGGATCTCTGTGAGTTCAAGGTGTGGTGGCACACACCTTTAATTCCAACACTTGCGAGGCAGATCTCTGTGAGTTCAAGGACAACCTGGTCTATAGAGTGAGTGTCAGGACAGCCAAAGATAAACAGAGAAACCTTGTCTCAAAAAAAAACAAAAATTAAAAATAAAAATAAAAGAAATAGAGTTTAAAATAAAGCCATATAAAGATGGAAAATACACAGAGATACTGGATACTACATGCTATTATGTATTATTTTATGGCTAAGGAAAGAGCAATGACTGCTAAAAGACATTTGATTATAAATGCTGTTGGATTAATCCAACATATATATTTTGAAAATTCCTTGACTTTAAAATATAAGTCAAAATATATGTTACTTTGGAGAAGAGGTTTTGTTTTTGTTTCTACAGGAAATGAGAGGCTGTAGATTCATTCTGAATTAAGAAAGATCAGGTTTGATCAAGGAAGACCCCATGATAAATCTCTGATAGGAGCAGATGGCCCAGAAGAAACTACAACCAGAAGAGTTTCAAGACTGCTGGCTGAGATAATCAAGCCTCACAGAATATTCCAATCAGGACTTTATCATAACTAAACTTTTTCTTTAGATCCCCATAAGATTATCAGCACCACCAATCAACAGGAAGTAGCCTGGAAAACTATGCCCACATTCCCCCAAAATGGATTTAGATGATTGCCTTTGTTTAGAATGTTGGTTATAAGTTGTTATGGATAATGATCAGGAGAAAAGCTAAACAAAGGAGATTCGATTCAGAGTTCTTGTTTTGGAAAAATTGGGGGAGGGGAAGGGCTTCAGAGATGGCTCAGCGGTTAAGAACATTGCCTACTCTTCCAAAGGTCCTGAGTTCAATTCCCAGCAACCACATGGTGGCTCACAACCATCTGTAATGAGGTCTGGTGTAGCAAGGAGGTGTGCAGGCCTGCTTTTAGTCCTGCCCGGATCCCACACAGCTAGCTTTACACCCGAAATAACAACACACAAACTGTATTCATTTAAACACTGTCTGGCCCATTAGTTCCAGCCTCTTATTGTCTAATTCTCACATCTTAATTAGCCCAATTTTAGTAATCTGTGTAACACCACAAGGAGTAGCTTACCAGGAAGATTCTAGCCTGCATCCATCTCGGAGAGGAGAGTCATGGCGACTGCTTGAGGCATCTGACTAACTTCCCTCCTTCCCAGCATTCTGTTCTGTCTACTCTACCTATTTAAATCCTGCCCTATCAAAAAGCCAAGGCAGTTTCTTTATTAAGCAGTAAGAGTCCTCCATCAGTCTGGTACTCTCTTCTGGCCTTCGGGTATACACATAGAATATTGTATACATAATAAATAAAAAAATAAAAAATGGGGGAGGGGCGAAGTGCTGTAAGACAATGGTCTATACCCTGTCCCTTGTATTTTAATAAAATGCTCATTGCCCTGTAGCCAGGCATGAAGTATAGGTGGGGCAACCAGGCAGGATGTAAAGGCACACAATGAGAGCAGGAGGATTCTGGAAAGAGGAAAGAGTCAGTCTGTAGTTGTCACCCAGATGCAGAGGAAGCAAGATGAGAATGCCACACTGAGAAAGGTACCAAGTCATATGGCTAACAAAGACAAGAATTATGGGCTAATTTAAGTTGTAAGAAAGAGTTAATAAGAAGCCTGAGTCAGCCGGGTGGTGGTGGCGCACGCCTTTAATCCCAGCACTGGGGAGGCAGAGGCAGGCAGATCTCTGAGTTCAAGGCCAGCCTGGTCTACAAGAGCTAGTTCCAGGACAAGCTCTAGAAACTACAGGGAAACCCTGTCTCAAAAAACCAAAAAAAAAAAAAGAAGCCTGAGCTAGTAGGCCAAGAAGTTTATAATTAATATAGACCTCGTGTGTTTCTTTGGGATGGAATGGTTGCAGGACCAGGTGAGACTGAGCCTCAGTCAACATATATGAGTTTATACACACACACACACACACACACACACACACACCAATAATAATGCAAACAAGCCATGAATTTGACAGAAATTAGAGTGGAAACGTGAGGAGTTGGAGATATTGGGGGAGAAGGAAATGGTATAATTATATTTTATTAAATAAACAGTCTTAAACAAAAACTTTAATTGGAAACCTTTTGAAGCACTAAAGAAATAAAGTCTGAATATGGCCAGGATCCAGATACTATTTATATAATAAGAAAATATAAAAATAAATAAAATTCATACAGTAAAATAAAGGAGATGAGGTATAAGCAAAATTTTTTCAAGTTTGAATTATATCAGATGGCGTCAATACTGTGTTCATAAACATTCTTTGATTATAACAAATGTCTGAGATTATAGGATTATAAAGAATAAGGGTCTGTTTGGGCTCACATCCCCTGGTTCCTTGGCCCTGTGCCTTTGATCCCTCAGAGAGACAGCCCAATGTGGTTGGAGCACACAATCAAACAAAGCCACTAGTCCTAGGGCTTGGCATATGACTTATCAGATAAGAATGTTTGCCCAAGGGCCTGTGTTCAGATACTATTACACATATTTTTAAAAACAGATCAGGCATGTGCCACTAAGCCCAGTGCTATAGAAGAAAGAGGCAGAAAATTGCTGGGACTTCTAGGTGGACAAGACAGCTCCAGGTTCAGTAATGGAGTCCAAAAAGAGGAGCAGGGATACCGCAGGGAACCCGAAGTTCTCTACTACACAAACACTGCGCGCGCACGTGCGCACACACACACACTCGCACACACATGCGCACACACACACACACGCACACACACATGCACACACACACGCACACACACACACACACATACACACACACACGCACACTGCGCACACACATGCGCACACACACGCACACACACACTGCACGCACACGCACACATACACACACAAACACATACACAGACACAAACACACACACGCACACACTGCATGCACACACACACACATACACACACATACACACACATACACACACACACACACTGCCCAATGGAGAAGAAAGAAACGAGGGAGGGAGAGAGAAGAGAAGAGGGGATAACAGAGAGGGAGAGAGAGGGGGCACCCCCTGCCATATGGCCACAAAACAAAATTGAAAGAAAAGAGACTGGGATACAACAGCGTCTACTTAGTCCAGAGTCCAATGACCTAAAGACTTTTACAAGGCCTCCATCTTAACAGTTCTACCACCTACTAATAGCAGCACTTGGGAACTAACCATTTAACACAAGCATTTTGGGGACACTCAAGGTGCACACTCCAGCAAATGGAATAAAGAAAAAGAAATATAACAACAGGCAACAGTTGATGGGGATAATGTCTTTCATAGGTGCTCTGAGATCACTGCGCAAGGTTACATTCGGACACAGTCATCAAGGAAGACAGGTCAGTCCCAAGAATGCATCTGGGATTGTTCATACAAGGAGGAACATACATGCAAGGCCTCAAGGAAGATATTTCTTTTTTTATGTATAAGAGATCATTTATTTTAGAGTCAAATATGAGTAAACATGGCATGGGAACATATAGTTAGGTTACAATCAAAATCCATGTTCAACATGTTAACAATTTTATGAAGCTTTCCTAGTAGCAAAAGATGGTCACAAATGAAGACACATTTCAGAAGTATTGGTGGGTCCATCAGGAAGGTGTGCTATAGCAAAGTGGGGGAAATCTCAACTCTAGGCCTCAAGTGTTATCTGATGACACACTGAACTTTTGGGTTAGAAGAAGGTAGGGACTCTGTCTACACATTCTAAAGGATTTAGCTAGTAGTCCCAAGGATGTTTGAACCATGTACAGAAATGGTTTATAAATGACAATTTAAAGGAAACCAAGATATTGCTAGATAATTTTTCTTTAGACTCTGGACCTGCAACAGCGCAACTGCTCCCTGACTACGGAAGCCCCCCAATCAGTTAATTAGTCTTTGTGGAATGTTCAGTGCAGGATTTGCTTCTTTCCAGGGACTTTATTCTTGTGGCTATTCATCTAAACTTTTTGATTCCTTGTTTCTAATACAAGGCCTGATACCTACTCTTTAGAGATCAGAAGGTACTTCAAAAAAATTAGATTGGTATATTTTTATTTTACATTAGAAAATTAAAATATTATGGAAAAATGTAGGAACAGTAGAATAATGAATCACCTTTCATCCAGCATTCATCCTTAAGATTTTTCTCTCTTCAATTTTTAAAAAGCCTTTTGGTTAAGGTATGTTTAATCAATAACCAATTCAGTCATCAAATTGGTAGTATTAGCTATTACATCTCCTCCTGGTAAATTTTAAGTTCCTTCAGGCAGAAACTATGTCTCATTCAACTTTCCATTTCTGAATTTTTCTCTTTTCCCCCAAGGCCCTATCTCAGTGCTTTGTACCTAGTAAGTATTCGATGAATGTTCCTGAATTGTATTTTGCATGAAAATTGTGAAGTCCTAACAAGCCCTGGGAATAAAGATTCAAGTGTCAAATGAAAAATGAGTTTTAAATTGAAGACACAGTAATAAAGTATCTACAACATTCCCGGGAGACCAGCTTCATTCCAAATATGCATTTGGCATTGGGATTTCCATTTTCTCCAAGATAAGTCTGTTCCAGCTTATTGGGTCCATTCAAGGAACCAGCAGATTCCTGTCATGGAAATCAGGTCAGCCTACAGAAATGGACTTAGGCAGCAGGAACATGCAAAGGAGAGATTTTGATTAACAAATGTTCCTGCCCAGTCTACCAAGGAAGCGACAGAATTGCTTTCTCATGATAAAAAGGATTAACTGAATGGACAACTCCAGCTAATCTCTGAGTGTCCAGGTTATTCCGTGGTGCTTTTTTCCAAAATAAATCGGGGAAGTCCCGATTCCACCGAAGTCTTTTCACCCACTCTGTTCAGTCCTCAGAGTAAATGAATTGTGAAGGGAGTGGACAAGGTGGACATTCTCACCTTTTTCTAAAGTTTTGAGTTTTATTTATCATTATTCACTGTTTTCAGGTTTTAAAATCTTGATGTGCGTATGAAGCACATGTATATATGATGTGTGTGCATTGTGTGTATGCATCAGAGATATTTCTTGCAATTATTTAATTTGGACATGAAAGTAAATGCAGTAAAATAAATTAGTGGGAGGGAGAACATTTATAATAAAACATGTCATGAAATCATGGACGCATAATCCAGGTGTGGTGACACACCCCTTTCACAGCAGGCTGAGGCAGAGGATGTCATGAACATGAGAATTTGATAACAGCCTGAAAAATAGTGAGACCCTTATCTAAGTTTACTTGAAAAGAAGTTTGTTCTAACTGTGTGACAGTATTGTTCCATCATGGTCATACAAAAAAAAAAAGACCTAAGAATCTTCATTGGTGCAGAAACTTCTAGACACAGGTATTGCTATGTTTGTACATTAGCAATTGACTCCAAGAAGCCTCATCCTTGAAATGAAGTACATCTAACTTTGTTCCACAGACTGCCTTGGGTTATGGCCTATGTAATTTGCACAAGACTTGAATATATCACCCTCAATATTCCCTACACACACACACACACACACACACACACACACACAGTACAATAGTGAAGGCCTGTAATTACTGTGTTGCTTAGTTTTTAACTGTCAATTTGACACAACTTAGAATTACCCGAGCTAAACATCTTAACTGAAGAATTAAGTAGATCAGCTTGGCTTGTGGATATGTCTGTGGGGGATTGTCTTGATTATTAGTTGATATGGATAGATGTGTCCTTTGTGGATGGCACCATTTCCTATTCAGGAGTGTTCTGAACTGTGTAACAGAGGAGAAGGCCAATGGCATCCTACCCCATTTATTACCCTTTTTCTTTGATAGCGAATATGACATGGTCAGTTTCTTTGAACTCCTGTCAGTGTGACTTTGCTACTATACTGAACTGTAGCATGGAATTTTAAGCTGGATGGACCTGGTTCTCATTTAAACTTCTTTTTTTCTGAGTATTTTGTCATGAAAATAGACATGAAATAAATAAAAAAAAAAAAAAAAAAAACATTGTCTTCTTACATCTGGCCACACTAAACACATTGTCTTCTTACACCTGGCCACACTAGGCAAATTGTCACTGTCTTACCATCTTTGTTTCATTAAAGTCACACTCTATTTTCTGTTCTAAGAAACATCTTGTTGTTGTACATTAAATATACAACACTGTGAGTTCTATTGTAATATCTGCTTTCATATGTACAATTTATTTCAGCACATCAGCCAACTCCTTCTCTTAGCCTTTTGTGGCTCCCTTCCTCCAAATATTCTTTCTTCTACTACTTTCAGGACTTTTAAACATTTTTATTATATTGTTTTACTCATTCATTCATTTTGTGTGTGTGTGTGTGTGTGTGTGTGTGTGTGTGTGTGTGTGTGTGTGTGTGTGACACATACGTTGTCAGAAGAAAACATGTAGTTAGTTCTCTATTCAGGTCATCAGGCTTGACAGAAATTGCCCTAACCATATTTCTGTCCCATTTCCATGACTTTAAAAAAAAATGGACTTTCTAAGTGGGACAACTGGCCCCACCCCTTACTCATTAGGCATTATCCAGGGCAATACAGGAGAGCTCACCTTCTGATGAGGACATGGGAGAACTGGCAGGAAAACCAACCTGCTGCCCAGGTCCAGAACCAGGGTTATGACTTGGCCCAACCCAACATCCACCCCATCTATGATCAACTGAAGCATATGAAGGAATCTGAACCACAGACCCAAAGCTGCAGGATCTCCACAACACAAAGCAACTACAGGATATCCGAGAAGAGTCCTAGTGAGGATCCACCTTCAATAGAGTAGTAGAAAACAAAGCATTTGAATCAGACCAATAACTCTACGCAATGAATACTTGCAAGTAAAGATATAGAGACAAAGGGGTTTACTGCATGATTCTCTGTGTCACACTGAAGCTTTCTTGATGAGATTTTTATTTTTTTTCCTTTTTCTCTTAAATTTGTTTTATTCATTTGGGTGGGGAGCAGAGTGCAGATGTAAAAGGACAGGGAAATGAATTGATGCACAGACTCCTCCCATCATAACACTAGGGCAAATCTGTCTTTTATACTGACAAACATCTTTTATCTAATTAAACCCTGAAGACACTTTGACTGCAAGCACTAAAATAATACTCTGTCCAAGTTATATTTCTAGATATAAATTAGTAAAAGTTTAGTCTGCTACAGTGACCTTTTTGTTTGCACAGACGTGTACAAATACATGGTGGGATTTGTGCAAACATCATTCATTTGGATCTTTCTTATAAATATGATACTATATTTACCATAAAATTAATATACAGTGCTCTGTATATATTTCCAGGGCCCATGAACATAAGTTCTCCTTTAGAAGGAAATATTTTATGAGTTCATAAAACCATCTTTTTTATTATTCTTCCAAAATTATCACTTAAAGATTAATTCTCACCCTAATTACTGGGTTGGGTGGATTCTTTGCTTTTCAACTTCATGGGTCAGTGTATTCCAGATCCAATTCAGAAAGTCTCCCTTGCATCTCCCAGTCTTGGCTAGGCTAACTTTGCTCTCATTTACATTTTCTGTTCTTTTATTTTCTGAACTCTTGTTGCAATATCAGCAGAGCTCCACAACTCACCTGGATGCAACTCTGAAAGTTAGGTCTGTACATCAAAGCCCCAACTCCCCTTTGAATGGCTGATGGTGGAGAATTGAAGCTGTACTTGATACTTGAAGCAGGACAAAAAGAAATATTAATCTCTTGGCAGAGTTAGGACTTCAAAATGAGAAAATTAATGTGTAGTTCAAGTATACAAATCAAAAAGACTACACTGGGGAGACATTCAAAGATGACAGCAGCTCTTCCTTTGAGAAGATTTCCCTCATGTTATTTCAGCCCCTGAGCACATGATTTCCCCATGGGACATTGCTCTGTACAGAAAGAAAATTGGTCATGAAGATTGCCTGTTCTCAAATGAGTAGGTTAAAAGCCCAGATGACTAGTCATTGTTCCTTCCCCATGAACTCTCTTGCTTTAACATACTACCAGCATACTTCATCCTTATTTAAAGTTTCAACCAAAGTTTAAATCTATGAAAGTTGACTTAAATATGTCTCAGGTCACCAAAGCATTGTATTACATCAGTAGCTTCAGATGCACAACAATTCTATTCAACAATAGGGATTTTTTCTTGATGTGAAATCATGAGTCCTATGTTAATTGGTTTCATTGTTCTTTTTCCAAAATAGCATGGGGTGTATTACTTGTTAGGCAAATAGAAAAATTGCATTATGCCATTATTTATGAAATATCATATAATTATGGAGTGTATTCAGGTTCCCTACATATTTTTCCTAAAATTAACCACTTTTTTCTCTTTAAAGGATTTATTATTTTTTTAAAAAAAACAAAACAAGCCAGGCGGTGGTGGCACACACCTTTAATCCCAGCACTCGGGAGGCAGAGGCAGGCAGATCTCTGAGTTTGAGGCCAGCCTGCTCTACAAGAGCTAGTTCCAGGACAGGCTCTAGAAACTACAGGGAAACCCTGTCTCGAAAAACAAACAAAAAAAAACTATTTTTTCATTATACATACCAATCCAAGTTCCCCCTCTCCCCCTCCCGTTCCCTCTACATTCCTTCCTATCCCATCCCCATCCACTCCTCAGAGAGTACATTGCTTAGGGAAGGTCCAAGGCCTTCCCTACTGTATCTAGGCTAAGCAAGGTATTCATTCAAAGAGAATAGGTTCCCAAAAAGCCAGCACATGCACTAGAAATAAATCCTGGTGCCATTGCCAGTGGCCCCTCAGTCTGCCCCAGCCATTCAACTATCACCCACATTCAGAGAGACACAAGTTTGGTCCTATGCATGCTCCTTCCCAGTTTGGCTGGAGTTGGTGAGCTCCCATTAGCTCAAATAGACTGTTTTAGAGGGTGTACCCATCATGGTCTTGACTTCTTTGCTCATATTCTCATTTCTCCCACTCTTCAACTGGACTTTGGGAACTCTTTCCAGTGCTCCTGTGCAGTTCTCTGCCTCTGTTTACATCAGTTGCTGGATGAAAGTTATATGATGATATTTAAGATATAGAAGGCCTCTTTCAGGGTAGTTATCCTGTAGTCTGACTTGTGAGTTTCTTTATTACTGCCATCTACTACAAAATATGTTCACCTTTAAAATGAAATACTAATCCCATAAGAAAGACACATTTTTAGAATTATTAAAAATTTTAGCAAAATATAAAGGAGGTATTTTGACTTATGAATGGTTCCACTGACTTCAACAGTAAGCTACAAATCAAAATTACATTATTGTACAAATAAAATTTGAAATGCTGTAGGAAATTGTGAGGGAACGCAAGGTTTACTCAGCCTTTTCAGATGCTATAAGGCAGCTGATGGTGTCATTGAAGAACAGCTCTCAGTAACTTAGTAAATCAGTGTCATTAAGACAATGTGAAAGAAAGAATATCTAAAATTTATGGACCTAAATTTTTTAATATATTTCCTTACTCGGTGAGATTTTCATACACATATATAATGTATTTTGGTCATAACCACTTTCTTCTCTCATACCCCCTTACTGTATGTCCCTTCTAACTCTACATCTTCTTTTATAAACTTACTTTAACACACTAAGCCCAATTATGACTGTCCATATGCTCATGTGTATGAGGATATGTACCCATGCATGTCAACATTTTTTTAAAACTCTCCATCCACTAACTGCCATCATCTACCTGTAGTTCCTCAGCTAGGAGAACAATAATCCATTTCTCCCTCCATGCTAGAATGTTACTGGTATGTGAGTTGACACTCTTGTGAGATGTAAAAAGACATCTACCAACCCCAGATCAAGGACAGATTAAAATAAGAATACCACCAAAGTCCAACTTGGTGAACCAATGACTTTTATTGGTGTAACTGATAGGAATATTAGTGAGGGGTTATTTACAGGAGCAGAAATGACTCAAAGAGCTGCATCACCGAATCCCACCACAGCTCATGAAAGCTAAAAACCTAGAACATACTTCTTAACCTGTAGGCAGCTCAACAAGTTGAAGAGTGTCCTTTCCAGCTCACTGGTTTTTAAACCCCTCACAGACAGCTCTGCTTGTGCTTTCTTCTTCTAGACTTCTCAGCTGATCTGAGCTCCTTTAGGCAGCTGAGTTTATCTGAGAGTCTTCTAGACAATAGTTTGTCTCCACATGTGTTGGCCATCCTTAGGAGAGGTCTAGTGAATCTAGTCAGTTCAATGGACTTACTGAAGCTATTGAGTTGTTTACTCTCTAAACCTAAGGAGCTTCTCTGTATGATGGAGTATTTAACCTACCCTTAGAACATTCTGAATATTCACCTCCCTGCAAACACCTTGTGCTTAATGAGCTTTTCTCCAAGATGGAAAGTTCTATTCTTGAAGGAAAGTACCACACAACAATAAGAATTTATGCAGGTCTTGTAGCGGCAACCAAAACTGCTGTGATTTCAGGAGTGTAATAGCCTAATACATCCGGAAGACAGTACCCATGCATCTCTTCCCAACCTCTCCTCCTTACAACCATTTATTTGACCTCTGGTTCAGTGGTAGTGTTCAAATTATTAGAAGTTATACAATTATGTACCCTACCATCCAGATGGAATTATGTCAATAGAAGGAGCATAACTCAGGGACACTGTTTAGTAAAAGAAAAGAAAAATAACTCAACACTTCTTATTCCAAAATAAATCACTTATGAAGTCTCAGTTATTTTCTGGTTAGAGTGAAAGTTTCTAGAGGATTTGATCCAAGGATGGGTATTCAAGGAAATAAGAAATGACAAAGTAAAACACAGATACTAGAAGGAATACTAATCCTTGTAAAGAAAGGAATTGTATGAAGAAATGATATAATGGACAGAGGAATTAGAAGAAATTGTGAGACTAAGTTTTATTACAATTTATGATCAAAGACCACATTTGCTAATGCCATAACCCTAGGTTCAACAATCATGAGTACACAACTATGAAGACAAGTCCATTGGTTGGTTTCTGGTCACTCTCCCTAAAAGTAGCTTCAGTGCCTTCTTCATGTCATTGTTCCTTAGGCTATAGATGAATGGGTTCAGCATGGGGGTGACCACAGTGTACATCAATGAAGCCACTGCAGTGGCATGGGGGTTTTGGGTCACTGCAGAACTGAGGTACACTCCCAGGAGGGTGCAATAAAATAAAGAGACAACAGACAGGTGAGATGCACAAGTGGAAAATGCTTTGTACTTCCCCTGAGTTGAGGAGATTGCACGTATGGAGGACACTATCCTGGAGTAAGAGTAAAGAATGCCAGACAGGGGGCCCACAGCCAAGAACATGGCTGCAATATAAATCACCATGTCATTAAGAGAGGTGTCAGAACAGGCATGGTGTACCACATGATCAAGTTCACAGTAAAAGTGAGGGATTTTCAGGTCTGCACAGAATGACAACCGCAGAGCCAAAAAGCTATGTAACAAGGCATTCAGAACACTTATGATCCAGCATGCTAGAATCAGTAACCCACAGCGTTTTGTATTCATGATGACCATGTAGTGTAGGGGGTGGCAGATAGCCACATAGCGGTCATAGGCCATTACAGTCAGCAGAAAGATGTCCAATACTGAAAAAAGTAGTAAGAAGTACACCTGAGTGATGCAGTTTGCATATATGATAACTGTGCTCTGTGTCTGGATGTTCACCAACATCTGTGGGACGGTGGTGGAGGTGAAGCAGATGTCTACAAAGGACAGATTGGAGAGGAAGATGTACATGGGTGTGTGCAGGTGGGAGTCCAAAATGATGGCCATGATGATGAGTGAGTTGCCAAAGACAGTCACGAGGTACATGGAGAGAAAAAGTCCAAATATGAGAGGTTGAATTTGAGGTTGATTCTCTGAAAATCCAAGAAGAAGGAATTCTGAAAGTTGAGTGTCATTTCCTCGATCCATGTGTTTGATATGCCTTCTAAAATAAGAAATTTGGAGAAGATTCAGTTACTTATTAGTAACCTAACATCAAGGTTTATTTTTTCCTTCAGTCCCTCTCTTATTACTTCTTCTCCCTCCTCCCTTGCCATTGTCAACCTACTTATTAGTGGTCACATGTCTGAAAATAATTAACTCTCTCCTCTGGCAACTAACAACTTTCAATGGTTCCTCAGCCAAGGTTAAGGCCTTATGAAGCCTTTTGGCTTCCACCATAGAGTGTTGACTGATTTGATCTTTGTAAGTCTTGTGCAGACAAACATAGCTGTTGTCATTTTATAAGTATAAGGACCTTACTGTGTTCAAAAGGCATGATACCGCAGAAAACCCTTCCAATCTTCTGTCTCCTACTCTTTCTGCTTCCCCTTTCACACTATTCCCTGAATCCTTTGATTTAGATGTGTCATCTTGGGTTAAACACTTTTAGATGTTTACTCTCCACACTTGGGCAAGTTATCATTACTATATTATCCTCCATCCACTGAAAAAAGAAGCTTCTCTAATGAGGACTGGGAGTATCACCTATCAACATAGATAAAAAAATATTTAGACTCATGTTGATACTATGCACATTTAGCACAATAATAACTGTGAATTATCGCCTAGGGCCTATGAGCTCACCAAACAAGGAGTTCCTGGTCATAAAATTATATTTTAGGCATGTATCTACTACTAAGGAACCTTGCAAGCCTAGTCTTCTCTTGTCAAGAAACTTAATTCTGTGTTTTGTATTTATACCACAGAGTCCTATTGTTATTTCTGAGTAGAAATTCCTGTGTCATGTTCAATTTGTTCTCAGAGACCTCATATTAAAAAATCACTAATGCTCCTCATACATCTGTCCTATGGTGGCATGAACAGCATAGAGTTTCCTTCCTCCTTCCCCACACCCATCAAAGCCTGAGGTATGTATGAGAACTGGCCCGAAGGTCACAAGGGTGGGAGAGTTGTCTCTGCCCCCATCAGCTGCAACACTTGGGATAGCAGGCCCTACACCTCTTCTGGGTAACAAAATAGAGTCAATTTGTAGGTGGAGGTGGAGGAGAGCCAACACAAAAGTTGTAAGTGTGGGAGCGCAGTCCCCACTACTCATCTGTGGCATGGTGATGTAGGAGGGAGAAAACTGCCCCCTCTCACCTCTTGTCCCTTACCACCTGCAACAGACAAGAGAGCTGACTCCCTCTTACCAGCTGCAGCCGTCAGGAAAGTGAACCTTGCCCCTCACCTAGGCAGCACAACAGAGCTTTCCAGTGGTTGGCAGTTAGGATGACCAACGCTGATGTTGTGAGCAAGGGAGACCTGTCCCCATTACTCATCAGACACGTGATGGAGAGATGCCCCCCCATCTGCCACTCATCAACACCTGAGTCGTGAAGGACCTAGCCTTGGAGTCGTAAAAGCAGGGGGGCTGCCTCTGCTTTTCACTTGGGAGAGTGGCTCCTGCACCTTTCCTAGGCAGCAAAATAGAGCTGGCCCTGTGGGTGCAAGTGTGGGGGTGCTAACCCGGAGGGCGTGAAAGCAGGAGAATTAGCCCAACCCCTCATGTATTGCTGCAAAAGGTGAATTACCTGAAACAATGCCCAAGAACTCACCTTTGTGATGAATACAGGGGAGCACTGGCAGGCAGACCAACCCTGCAGTTACCCAGGTCCAGAGCTAGGGTTATCACTTGGTCCACCCCAACATCCACCCTGTCTATGATCTGCTGAAGGATGTGGCATGACCTGACCTACAGATCCAAAGCTACAGGATCTCCACAACACAGGAAAACTATAGAATATCCAAGAAGAGTCCTAGGGAGGACCCAGCATCAAGATAATAGTAGAAAACAAAGGCCTCAGACCAGACCAGTGATTCTTTGCAATGAATACTTGCGAGTAGATATAGGGATAAAAGGGTTTACTGCATGATTCACTGTGTCACACTGTGGCTTCCGTGATGAGATTTTTAACTTTTTCCCTCTTTCTCTTACATTTTTTTTATTTGGGGGGGGGGAGTACAGAGGTGGATGGCAGATGTGAAAGGATGGGGAGATGAATGGATCAAGATAATGATGTAAAGACATATAGAATAATAAAAAACATTAATAAGAAGTTCTTAGATACATTTCTAAAGTGAAAATTTTAAATGTCCCTGGTTAAAACACTATTTAGATAAATATGATAGAGTGAAGAAAGACAAAATACTTTCAGTGTAATGAAAGGAAAGCAGGAGGGGCAAAGTTGAAGCATGAGCTTTATCACATGGTTACTGATGTGCTAGACACATAAACTTCTCAGATCATCAGTCTTGGCAGCCTGTTAAACCAACTTGCTGGTCCAGTTTTATAACTTCTTAAAAAGGACATTACACACATGAGAGATATTTACATGATCACTAAACAATTAAAGAAGAACAGAAGTAAACAGATTTGTCAGATGAAAACAATGAAATGAGCTGACTCTCTTGATACTAAGTAGACTTCTTGGTCACAAGGCAAAGTTCTACCTCCCATTCTAGCTCATTACACCCAGCAAGTACAATAAATGAGAAAAAAATACCCCAAATCAAAAGTAATGCTTTTCTTAGTATTAGGGTTTGCACATTAGACTCTTTAGATAAATTTTATGTGTACACTCAAGTAAGCCCTTATTCTAGTGATAATTAATATGCAAAGGTATTGCTTATAGAGGAGGAAATCACAGACCCTTGCCCCTTCCTGCTGAATGGGGGCGGGGGGTTGGACTCTGGAGTAAAATGGTGATCAGTTGTGTGCTTTGCTGAAACCACCAGAATCCAATGGATAATTCCAAACCCATGATCACACAGACTGACATACTTAAAAATCATTCAGTCATAGAACAGCAACAATAACAAAAGATATGGGTGTAGGGAAAGGACTCATAGTGAGAAGAGCAAGCACTGGCAGGAGGGAGACAGGAGAGGGTAAGATTTTCAATGAGCAAATTTATCACTAAAAAAGGTATTCTCAGTGTTGCTGTATAGAATCTTCTGCCAGAACACTAGGACAATTTCATCTTACACAAACATACTTTCTCTAATCAATCCCTGTGGACATCAAGTAATTTCATCACGTGCTACTCCCGTGACATTTCTAGATCAACATGTCACATTATCTTTAATAATGTATAATTGACTCAGAGACATATATTTATCATTCTGTGTCATATGAAGATAAATAAATCACACATGTTTGTGAAACTTATTCACTTGAATGCAAATCACAAATTAATGAGAACCAAAAGCCACAAGATTTGTTGAAACAGACCTGTCCTGAAAGGTAAAGACTAGCCCTGGTACCAGACACACAATCATAGCTACCAGAAAGACTGAGGCAGGAGAATCACAGGTTTAAGGGATAAGCTATGAACATCTTTAGTTTTGTCCTTTTGATTTTGTAATCCTGAACTGCACTTTTGTTAAGTCATTCCTAGCTGTAAAGCGAGGACAAGCCTAGCCTAAATGATTTACTGAGACCATCTCAAAGGGTTTGATAACTCACTGGTGGGATATTTGCCTAGCATATGTGAGACTTTGGACTTAATATCAAGCACAGAATTATAAAATACTAAAGGTACAGCAAGGATTAACACTCATAGATGAAGTGAGGGTATGTAACAGGCTATTCAGTCAATCACATTCTGCTGGGGCAAAAAGACATTGTACATGTGAGCATTAACAACAGTGAAAAAAGCCAATGACCAACACAAACAGCACATTTTCTTTCACATATATATATAATCTAGAATTAAAAATAACAGGAAAGTATAAGGAAGTGCAATGGGAAGTACTAAGAAGACTATCAAAAGTTATGGTAGAATCAAGAAAGAGATGAACATGATCGTGGCACATTCTACACATGTATAGACATGTCACAGGTAGACCCAGTATGTTATATAATTGATATTTCATAAAATGTTGGGAAAATTAGGAGGACAGGATATGTCTATCACACTGGACCTCACAAAACTACATAATCCCTCCACACACACACACACTGGACTATCAAAGAGAGGTTCTGGGGAAATCTAATCTGTACATGTGAAAGAATTCTATCTCGAAGTGGAATAAACACATCATTTCTACTCAATAAATGTAAAGGATATGCATCATTTGCAATAGAGGAAGTAAATAGGTAAGAAAGTCACAGAATTGTTTGTATTCATCAATAAGGAAATGATGGCAAGCAATCTTTCTTATATATCCTTTTCTGCTTTTTAATATGACTATCTTACATGAAGAAAGGTACCTACAAAGCTTAAAATTCATGAACTTTTGCAACAGTGCAGATATTATTCATCTGGGTCTTTCTTATTAACATGGCATTATATTCATTTTAAACATAAAAGGCATGAAGTTATGTTAGTGTATATAACTTTACAAGCAGTGTTTTTGCTATATATGTTCCATAATTTCCAAGGTCCAGGAACATAAGCTCTTATTTATATGGAACTATTTTATGAGTTCATAAAGCCATTCTTTTATGATTATCCTTCCAAAACTGTGACTTAAGGATTAATTCTCACCCCAATTACTGAGTTCAGTTTTCTTTTCAGTTTCATGAATTGGTTGCATTCCAAGACCAACCCAAAAAGCTTCCCTTACATCTCCCAGTCTTGGCTAGGCTAACTTTGTTCTCATGTATGTTTTCTGTACTTCTATTTTCTGAACTCTTGCTGCAATACCAGCAGAGCTCCAGACTCACCTGAATGGACCTCTGAAAGGTAGGTCTGTGCATCAGAGCCCCAACTCCCTTTTGAATGGCTGATGATGGAGAATTGAAGCTGTACTTGACACATGAGGCAGGACAAAGAGAAATATTAATCCCTAGACAGAGTTAGAACTTCAAAATGAGAAAATTAATGGGTGGTTCAAGTTTACAAATCAGAAAGACTACACCAAGGAGACAAAAATTACAGAAGTTTCTCCTTTGAGAATATTTCCCTCCTGTTATTCCAGCCCCTGAGCACATGATTTCCCCATGGAACATTGCTCTGTACAGAAAGAAAATTGGTCATGAAGATTGCCTGTTCTCAAATGAGTAGGTTAAAAGCCCAGATGACTAGTCGTTGTTCCTTCCCCATGAACTCTCTTGATTTAACCTCCTACCAGCTTACTTAATCTTGATTTAAGGTATCAACCAAAGTTTAAAGCTATGAAAGTTGATGTAAATATGTGTGAGGTTACCAAAACATTGTTTTATGTTGGTGGCTTCAGAAACACCCAGTTTTCCTGTCCATCAACAGGGAGAGCTCGTTCTCCTGTCCATCAACAGGGAGAGCTCTTTCCCCTTCATTTGAGACCATGGATTGTAAGTTAATTGGCTTCCTTGTGCTTTTTACAAAACAATGAGGGGTGCATTCCTCATTAGGCAAGGAGAAAGAAAGAAATTTATGTCATTATTAATGAGTCCTCTGATAATCATGATGTACATTTTGATCCCTTATGCAGTTTCTGAAATTAGCCACTTATCAGCAGTATCTTAGTAATTTTTTGAGTCCATTTGCTAAATTGGTGGAAACCTAGTGCAGTAGAAACTCACTGGAATCTATGAGGATGATTATAGTGAAGACTCTTAGTAATGGAAGATTCAGAGTATGAAACAGCCATCTTCTGTAACTAGGCAAAGGTATCATCAGGACACCAATTCAGTCACAAAACCAATGACTTACAATTTTTATGGTCTGCAAGATGTGCAGGGGTAATGCTGGCACAGAACTGATGGGAGTAGTCAATCAAGGACTTGAAGCCTACACTACAGGAGGGAGCCAGTGCTTGACACTGCCTGGATGGCCAGGAATCAGAGGCTGGGTAGCCCGGAGATCTAGGATAGCACCAAACAGGACTGACAAAAAGTCAATGAAATGAAGTGATTCCTACTTATATTCTGCCATTCTCATAGCCCAGTCATCATCATCAGAGAGATTTCATCCAGCAACTGATGGGAGCAGATACAGAGACCCACAGCCAAATATTAGGTGAAGTTCAGGGAACCTCATAGATAAAGGAAGGTTGGGAAGATTGTAGGAGCCAGTGCTCTCTGGACACCATGAGAACAAAATCCATAGAATCAACTAAACAAGGCCCAAGGGGCTCACAGAGACGAGAATGAGGAGACAATCACGGAGATTGTATGGGTTTGAGTTAGGTCCTCTGCATACACACACACACACACACACACACACACACACACACACATAGGTTGTGTAGCTTGGTGATCTTGTGGGATTCCTAACAGTGGGAGTTATAGTGTCTTTGACTCTAATCCACACTCCAATTTCTTTTTTTTTCTTAGTATGTATTCTTAGGTATAAGACCACGGGCTTTATTATGATACTTTCATACACACATGGAATGCTCACTGGTCATATTTACCTCTTTATTATCTAGTTTTCCTTGTATCCCTTAATAGACCATCTCTAAATAGCACTCCTTCTACTTCTATGTGTTTTTATCTATTTTCAGCATATGAGAGAAAATGTATGCTAGTAGGTTTTCTAAGTCTGGTATGTTTCAATTACCATAATGATCTCCAGTTCTACTTTTCTGCCAATGACATAATTTCATTTTTCTCTATAGATGAATAAGCTCTTTGGTGTACTTATGTCACCATTTATTTAGGCATCCATCCATTTGTGGGCATTTAGGCTGCCTCCATTAACTGTATATACATGTACCTCTATTGTATATTGCCTTGATTGCTTTCTGATATGTAGCCAAGAATGGAATAACAAGATCATTCTCATACTGATTCCTGGAGTGGCTGAGCTAGTATATGTCTCCACCTCCAGATATATATATATGTGCCTTTCCCCACTGCTAGAAATCCAACATTCAATAAGCTGATGAAGGAAAATCACAAAGTCAAACTGAACTATGGAACAATGAGACAGATAGATAACTAGCCACTCTGTATAATGCTAAAAAGCAAAATATTAACCACTGTTAACATCGCTGCCAATGTTCTCTAAATTTATATCATGAACACTCCTTCTGGTATTCATTTTTCCATAAATAAGCAGAATATGGGGTAATTTGACCCCATAATCCATAGGTGATGGAATTTTTTCTTTGTTTCCCCAGTTGCCTTTGGTTCATGCTAATAGCATTTGTATTCATGTCCCTATATCAAACAGAATCTATCCTTCTGCTGCATACAAGAAACACACCTCAACCTTAAAGATAGACATCATCTCAGAATAAAGGGTTGGGAAAAATTTTTTCCGAGGACCTTGAAAACAACCTAGTGTAGCTATCCTAATATTTAACAAAATAGACTTCAAACTAAAATCAATCAAAAGAGACAAAGAAGGACATTTCATATTAGTCACAGTAAACATTCATCAAGAGGAAATCTTAATACAGAACACTTATGCCCCAAATTCAAGGGTACTCTCATATGTTTAAAAAAACACTTCTAAAGCTTAAATCACACATTAAACCACACGTACTTCTCTATCACCATTGGACAGGTCAGTCAGACAAAAAAAATGAACAGAGAAATAAGGAAAATAACAAAATTATAACACAAATGAACTTAACAGACATCTATAAATATTCCATCCAAACATAAAAGAATATACCTTCTTCTCAGCACCACATGGAACCTTCCAAAAAATTGACCACATACTCAGTAATAAAACAAACTGATGTGGGAGAGTCTTCTGTTTGTGTTTATTTCATTTGTTAATAAAGAAACTCCCTTGGCCCATTTAATGGGCCAGCCCTTAGGTGGGTGGAGTAGACAGAACAGGAAGAAGAAAGTGAGGTAGATGGCTCAGTCAAGTGCCACGCCTCTCCTAAGTGCGACAGATGCCATGCCTCTCCTCTCTGAACCAGATGCGATGAAGCTCCGGCCCAAGATGGATGTACGCTAGAATCTTCGCGGTAAGGTACCACTTCGTGGTGCTACACAGATTATTAGATATGGGTTAATCAAGATGTGAGTAATAGGCTGGAACTAATGGGCCAGGCAGTGTTTAAATGAATGCAGTTTGTGTGTTGTTATTTCGGGGCATAAGCTAGCCGGCAGCTGGGAGCAGAGCAGCAGGAATGTGGCTCACCACTCCCATCACTACAACAAACCTCAACAGATACAAAAAAATGGAATAACCCCATGTATCGTATTGGATCATCATGGCTTAAACCTAGAAGTCAACATCAATACTAATTCCAGACAGCACACAAATACATGGAAATTAAACAATGCTCACCTGAATCATCAATGAGTCAAGGAAGAAATAAAGGGAGAAATTAAAGACTTCCTAAATTTTTTTAATTTTTTAACTTTTTTTTTTATATTTAAAAATTTCCATCTCCTTCCCTCCTCCTCCCCCCTCCCTCCCCTCCTCCTCCCCCCTCCCTCCCCTCCTCCTCCCCCTTCCCTCCCCTCCTTCTCCCCCTTCCCTCCCCTCCCCTCCACCCATACCTCCCCTCCCTCCCTCTCAAGGCCAAGGAGCCATCAGGGTTCCCCACTCTATGCTAAGACCAAGGTCCTCCCAACTCCCCCCAGGTCCAGGAAGGTGATCGACCAAGCTGAGAAGGCTCCCACAGAGCCCGTCCATGAATAACAATCAGAGCCCAGAGCCATTGTCCTTTGCTTCTCAGTCAGCCCCCGCTGTTGGCCACACTCAGAGAGACGGGTTTGGTCGCATGATCCATCAGTCCCATTCCAACTGGAGTTGGTGATCTCCCATTAGTTCTGCCTCCTCCCCACCTCCCATTTCCCTCCCCCTCCCCCCATTACCCTCCCCATCTCTCTCCAGTCCAAAGAGCAGTCAGGGTTCCCTGCCCTATGGGAAGTCCAAGGTCCTCCACCCTCTATCCAGGCCCAGGAAGTTGTACATCTAAATAGACTAGGCTCCCCCAAAGCCAGTACATGCAGTAGGATCAAAACCCAGTACCATTGTCCTTGGTTTCTCAGTCAGCCCTCATTGTCTGCCACGTTCAGAGAGTCTGGTTTGATCCCATGCTTTTTCAGTTCCAGTCGAGGTGACCTTGGTGAGCTCCCATTAGATCAGCCCCACCGTCTCAGTGGGTGGGTGCACCCCTCTCAGTCTTGACTTCCTTGTTCATGTTCTCCATCCTTCAGCTCCTCATTTGGGCCTTGGGAGCTCAGTCCAGTGCTCCAATCCATGGAGATGTCCCCAGTTAGTTCCTTGGGCAGCTGAGGAGAGGGAGCCTGAAATGGCCCTTTCCTATAGCCATACTGATGAATATCTTGCATATCACCATAGAAGCTTCATCTGGTGATGGATGGAGATAGAGACAAAGACTTCCTAAAATTTAATGAAAATGACCACACAACATATACAAATTTATGAGACACAATGAAAGCAGTGTTAAGAGGAAAGTTCATAGCACTAAATGCCTACTGAAAGAAGCTGGAAAAATCCCACACTAGTGAATTAACAGTATATTTGAAAACTTTAGAACAAAAAGATGCAAACTCACCCGAGAACTAGACAGCAGGAAATTGATGTGAGAGGTTGTTCAGTCTTGGTTAATAAATAAAGAAACTGCCTTGGCCTGTTGATAGGGCAGAACTTAGGTAGGCAGGGAAGACAGAACTGAATGCTGGGAGAAGGAAAGGAGGAATAGGAGGGAAACACCATGGATCTGCCACCAAAGTCAGACACAGAATTTTGCTGGTAAGCCACAACCACGTGGCGATACACAGATTAGTCGAAATGGGTTAAATTAAGATGTAAGAGTTATCCAGTAAGAAAATAGAGATAATAAGCCAAGCAGTGATTTAATGAATATGGTTTCTGTGTGATTATTTTGGTTCTGGGCAGCCAGAACAAACAAGCAGACTTCTTGTTACAGGAAATAATCAAATTGAGAGCTGAAATCAACAAAATAGAAACAAAGAAAATAATACAAAGAATCAATGAGACAAAGATTCAGTTCTTAGAGGAAATCAGCAAAATAGACAAAATATTATCCAAACTAATCAAAAAGCAGAGAGAGAATATCCAAATTAACAAAATCAGAAATGAAAAGGGGAACATAACAGATACAGAGGAAATCCAGAGAATCATCAGGTCATATTTCAAAAGCATATACTCCACACAATTGGAAAACTTAAAGGAAATGGACAATATTTTAGATAATATCACTTGCCAAAATTAAATCAAGACCAGATAAGAAAATTAAATAGACCTAGAACTGCTAAAGAAATAGAAACAGTTATCAAAAGACTCGCAACCAAAATAAAAGCCTAGGACCAGATGATTTCAGTTCAAAATTTTACAAGATTTTCAAAGAAGAACTAATACCAATACTCCTTGAACTGTTCCACACAATAGAAACAGAAGGAACATTTCCAAACACATTTTATGAGGCTACAATTACCCTGATACCCAAACCACATAAAGACATTAGTAAGAAAGATAATTACAGACCAATTTCACTCATAAACATTGATGTAAAAAATATTAAACAAAATACTGACAAGTCAAATCCAAGAACACATCAGAAACATCATCCACCATGACCAAGTGAGGCAGATGCCTCCGGCAATTTCCCTGCCTCTCCTCTCTGGGACAGATGCGATGGAGCCAGCCACCTGGTCAGACATGCTGAATCTTTCCCAGTAAGACACCACTCATGGTGTTACACAGATTATTAGATATGGATTAGTCAAGATGTGAGTAAGAGGCTGAAACTAATGGGCCAGGCAGTGTTTAAATGAATACAGTTTGTGTGTTGTTATTTCTGGGGCTAAGCTAGTCAGGCAGCTGGGAGCCGGGTGGGATAAAAAGCAGACCTGCCCACGCCTCCCTACTACAATCAAGTTGGTTTCATCCCAAAGACACAGAGATGGTTCAATATACAAAAACCTGTCAATGTAATACACCATATATACAAACTGAAAAAATAAAAACCACAGGAATATTTCATTAGATGCTGAAAAAGCTTTCAAAAAATACAACATCCCTTCATGATAAAGGTTTTGGAGAGAGCAGGAATACAAGAAACATACCTAAACATAATAAAGGCAATTGCAGCAAATCAACAGCCAATATCAAAGTAAATGGAGAGAAACTCAAAGCGATCCCACTGAAATCAGGAACAAGACAAGGTTGTCCACTGTCTCCATATCTATTCAATATAATTCTTGAGGTCCTAGCTAGAGCAATAAAACAACAAAAGGAAATCAAGGGGATACAAAACAGAAAAAAAGTCAAATTCTCACTATTTGCTAATGATATTACATAAGCAATCCCAAAAATTCTACCAAGGAACTTCTACAACTCATAAACACTTTCAGTAATGTAGCAGGATATAAGATCAACTTGAAAAATCAGTAGCCCTCCTTTACACAGATGATAAATGGGCTAAGAAAGAAATCAGAGAAACATCACCTTTCACAATAGCCACAAATAGCATAAAATATCTCAGAGTAACTCTAACCAAACAAGTGGAAGACTCATAGGACAAGAACTTTAAATCTTTTAAGAAAGAAATTGAAGAAGACACCAGAAAATGGAAAGATCTACCATGCTATTGAGTATGGAGAATTAACATAGTAAAAATGGCAATCTTACCAAAAGCAATCTACAGATTCAATGCAATGTCCACCAAAATCCCAGCAAAATTCTTCACAGACCTCAAAAGAACAGTGCTCAACTTCATATGGAAAAGCAAAAAACCTAGGATAGTAAAAAACAATCTCATATAACAATGGAACTTCTGGAGGCATCACAATCCCTGACCTCAAGCTCTACTACAGAGCTACAGTACTGAAAACAGCCTGGTACTAGCATAAAAACAGACAGGAGGACTAATGGAACTGAATTAAAGACACAGATATTAATCAACACACCTTTGAACACCTGATGTTTGATAAAGAAGCAAAAAATATCAAATGGAAAAAAGAAAGAATATTTAACAAATGGTGCTGGCATAACTAGATATCAACATGTAGAAGAATGAAAATAGACCCATGTCTATCACCATGAACAAAACTCAAGTTCAAATGGATCAAAGACCTCAACTTAAAGCAAGCCACACTTATTCTCATAGAAGAGGAAGTGGGAAGTACACTTGAACACACTGGCACAGTAGACCACTTCCTAAATATAACCCCAGTAGCATACACTGAGAGAAACAATTAATAAATGGGACCTCCTGAAATTGAAAAGCTTCTGTAAAGCAAAGGACATGGTCCACAAGACAAAATAACAGCCTACAGAATCGGAAAATATCTTCACCAACCCCACATCAGACAGAGGTCTGATCTCCAAAATATACAAAGAAGTCAAGAAATTTGTCATCAAAAGAACAAATAACCCAATTTTTAAAATGGTGTACAGACCTAAACTCTCAACAGAGGAATCTAAAATGGCTGAAAGACACTAATGGAAATGCTCAACATCCTTAGTCATTAGAGAAGTGCAAATCAAAACAACTCTGAGATTTAATCTTACACCTGTAAGAATGGCCAAGATCAAAAATACTGATGACAACTTAAGCTGGAGAGGTTGTGGATTGAAGGGAACACTCCTGCATTGCTGGCAGAGTGCAAGCTGGCACAGCTCCTTTGGATATCAGTGTGGTGATTTCTCAGAAAATTAGAAAACAAACTTCCTCAAGACCCAGCAATACCACTTTTGGGCATATATCCAAAGGATTCTCAACCATGCCACAAAGACATGTGCTCAACTATGTTCATAGCAGCATTGTTTGTCACAGCCATAACCTGGGAAACAACATAAATGCCTGTATGACTGAAGAATGGATAAGGAAAATGTGGTACATTTACACAATGAAGTACTACACAGTGGAAAATAATAACAACATCTTGAAATTTGCAGAGAAATTGATGGAGCTAGAAAACATCATATTGAGTGAGGTAAACCAGACCCAGAAAGACAATTATCATATTACTCACTCATAAGTGATTTTTAAACATACAGCAAAGAAAACGAGTCTACAATTCACAATCCCATAGAACCTAGAAAATAAAGAGGACCCTAAGTCAGACATACATGGACCTAATCTACATGTTAAATAGAAAAAGACAAGATCTCCTAAGTAAATTGGGAGCATGGTGACCATGAGAGAGAGTTGAAGGAGAAGGGAGAGGAAGAGAGGGGGACAGAGAAAAATGTATAGCTCAAAAATATCAATTTAAAAAGATAAAGTAGATATAAATATTATAACTGTAATTCTTCCTTGATACCTGTTATGTTAAAGTTAAAATTTTCCCTTTTATTTAGACAGAAAATGGGAGGTGAATTGGGATTTTCCTCTATATGCTGTCAATCTCATAGGTTAATAAAGAATCTGCTTTGTGCCTATTGCAGCACAGAACAGGGAAGGTGGGAATTCCAAGGATATAGAGTAGGAAAGAGTAGGCATAATCACGCAGGTGCCATGTAGCTGCCAGAGATGAAAGGTGCCAGCTGCCACACAGAACCTTACTGGTAAACCACGAGCCTCGTGGTAAAATATAGGATGATAAAAATGGGTCAATTTAAGATGCAAGAGCTAACTAGGAATATGCTAGAGTCATTGGTCAAGCAGTGTTGCAATTAATATAATTTCTATGTAATTATTTCGAGTCTGTACAGCTAGAAATGAACAAACAGTTTCTGCCTACATTGCCCTTTTCTTTACTTCCTCCAAACACTCCTATATATTCTCTTGTAACATGAGGGAGGGCCTGCTTGTTGGGGTTTCTGTCCTGCCCAGTTCCCACAGCTGGTAAGCCCCAAAGAAAATCACATACAGGTCTACATAAGTTATAAACTAATTGGCCCATTAGCTCAGGCTTCTTATTAGCTCTTATAACTTATATCATCCCATTATTCTTATCTATGTTAGCCACATAAGGCTCATTACCTTTCTCAGCGGGGCGGGTCACATCCTGCTTCTTTGATGTCTGTTTAGGACTGGGGGAAGAGCTAGCTTCCTTCTTCCCAGAATACTCCTGTTCTCATTGCTCTGCCTCTACTTCTGTCTGGTTGTTTCACCTATACTTCCTGCCTGGATACTGGCCAACCAGCATTTATTTAAAACGTAATTGATAGAATACAGAATTGCCCCTCCCACTAAGATTATGATCTCTTTCTTCATTAATTGTTGCATTCACATATATTCCTAATACATAAAAAACATCAGTTTGTATAATATTACATCATTGTATGTTCTCAGGGATGACAGTATTGTATTAGCAATTGGTATGTCTGGGAAGACTATTTCTCTCGTTTTCAGTTTCCCGTATTTCATTTTGTAGGACTAAGGCCTCATGCTCTTTCTTCCATCCATGTTACCATGTCTATTGCATTATCCTCATTCAGATCATGTTTAGAGGTTTTATAAGTATAGCTTCCTAAATTACTAGGCAACATTGCCTCACAGAAAAATCTCTGGTTCTCTGGTTCTTACAATTTTTCTGCTCCCTTCTTTCCAAATGTTCCTTGAGTCTTAGGTGCATTAGTGTTTTGTAGAAATATCCATTAAGACTTAACTCTATAACTCTGCATTTTTTTATCAGTTTTGGTTTTCTGTTATAGTATCCATCTCTTGCAAAGAGAAATTTCTTTGATGATGATGGAAACTATATTTATCTGTTGGCACAAGGACAAATAAAGTATAGTTAGGGATTATGCTCATTTAGTAAAGTGTTGGTTGTAGGTTCACGTCCAAGATCTATAACTTCACCAAAGATTCATAACTTCACCAAACTTTGGTAATTGCCTGGGTTTCCAGCACCTTGCATTATTTCAATTTGAAAAACAGTGAGAGAGAGAGAGAGAGAGAGAGAGAGAGAGAGAGAGAGAGACGATCATGTAAAAGGACTCACAGGGAGGTTATTTTATTGGGGGAAGAGAATGGGAAAGGGGGAGCAGAGGAAAAAATGGGCCTCTGGAGACATGTGCAGCAGAAGAGAGGAAAGAGGCAGAGAGGGGGGAGAGAGAGAGACAGAGAAACAGGCAGAGAGGCAGAGAGACAGGAAGGCAGAGTTAGACGAGTTGGCCAGAGCTTGTTTCTTAAGGGGGCATAGTGCATGCAGACAGAGACCAAGTAGTCAGGATCCTGAATAGACCAGAGTACTGCTTGAGTACTGGCAAGCACGTATCCTGCCAGGTCCCCAAGGACAGGCCACTGCAGGTGCCTATATGTTAACAGGCATACTTTCTCTCTTGCTCATAGAGTCTTAAGTTTAATTAAAGAGTTGTTGCTTGTGTAGGCTTGTTGCTGCTGTCTGTTGTATTATCTCTGTTTCCCAGGGGGTAGGGACTGAGAAGATGGAGGAAATGACACAGACTTCAAAAGATTTCAATGTAAAAGCTCTTCTTTATTGTAAAAGGGTCAGAAGTTTTTATGGGGTTCGGGAAATTAAGCTGCCACAGGGACTTTTTTGGTTGGTTGTTTTGAAACAAGTGGTCACTGCTAGCATGTTGTAATTGGCTAGAAGTGCATGTCATTTGTTAACTGCGCTTTTGATCTGCTCACAGGTTGTTTTGGCTAATTTTGCTTGTTCATTGTGAGTTTGCATGTGCTTGCTTGTGCTTTTCTCTATTGCCCTGTCTCAGTTGCTGACTGCCAAGGTATGTATGCCACTACTACACCCCTAGAGTTGTGGTGCCAAGCTGGTAATTGTTATGGTTCATAGACATCATAGCTGAATAGGACTACTGGTTGCTCTTCTCCTTTGAAAGTATGCATGGCGCTTTCTGATATCATGAACTCTAGTCTTCAGAGAGAAGGCGCACAGATCAGTTTCCAGCTCAGGCATCTCTGGGCCCTGAGTCTGAATCCCATGATGTTTCTAATACTAGGCAGGTGCTCTGAAACTAGCGTTATGATGAACACACTATCTCCAAAATGAGTGCTAAGAACTGAACTTTGAGCCTCTGTACAAACATCAAGTCCTCTCATCACCATTTCTAATTCCCCTTTTGATTTTCCCCTTGACCCTTTATTAATCCACTGTTGTGAGTTAAATAAGGCATGCCATCATTGGCACATGTAATTGAACACCTCATCCTGTTTTCATAGTGTTTTCTCTCTCTCTCTCTCTCTCTCTCTCTCTCTCTCTCTCTCTCTCTCTCTGTGTGTGTGTGTGTGTGTGTGTGTGTGTGTGTGTGTGTGTGTGTGTGTGTGTGTGTGTTTATAACCTTTAGGACTTTTATCATTATTGTAGGTAGTACACCATTGGAAATGGGCTTTGAAGAATTATAGCATTGACCCTCTCTCTCTCTCTCTCTTTCTCTCTCTCTCTCTCTCTCTCTCTCTCTCTCTCTCTCTCTCTCTCTCTCTGTTTCTTGTATGTGTTTAAGATGTGGTCTTACAGATTCTTTCTTATGTCTCTTGCTTCCACACTTACTATGCTCTTCTAAGCTTTCCCTCTAGAAACATAAGCCAAACAAATTTCTTCTGTAAGTTTCTGGTCAGGATATTTTATCACAGCAACAGAAACATAATACATCTTTTCATATGTTTTTTTTCTATATTTCATATACAATAAAAACATGTAATTACTTCTGTGAATTTCCCCTTTTTTACTTAGCCAGATGCTGATCACTTAAACTTTGCTTATTACTAAATGAACTTCCCTGTGCACATACACCACATTTCATACCTAAAATCAAAATTCAAATCTTAAAGAAAAAATTTTTGTGTACATTTAATGTCTTAATTTAATTTAAAATAATCTTTCATTTAGAAGTAATAGAAGATTATTATGGAATATGTAAAAAATAATACAGCCTGTCAAATGGGTGTACACATGCCTTTCCGGAACTTAGGAGATTGAAGCAAGAGGATCATGAGTTTTAGTTCAATCTGGGTTGTAGAATATGATACAGTCTAAAATAAAGTATTAAAGCATGAAGAAGAAGAGGATAGAAAGGGGAGGGAGAATAAGAGGGAAGGATAAATAAAAAGGAGAGAGAGAGAGAGAGAGAGAGAGAGAGAGAGAGAGAGAGAGAGAGAGAGAGAGAGAGAGAGAGAGAGAGAGAGAAGGGATCCACGAATGCTTTCCATAATGGTGATATCTCATTCTAAATTTTTTGTCAGTTATTTTGCCTGTAGTTTATTACGTCTTTGCATCACATCCCAGAAAGTCCCCTGGGACTGGAACTGTAGATGGTTCTGAACCACCATGTGAAAGCTAAGATTCATACCTGGGGACTTTGGAAGACCAGCCAATGTTCTTAACCACTGAACCATCTCTGCAGCCAAATGGTGACATCTTACAAATTATAGTGCAGTATCACACTTCAGATACTGATACAGATAATAGTTAATATAAGAAGAATTAGATCAAACCAAGGTCCCTAATGTTGCCATTTTAATGCTGTTTTAATTTTGCTTCTTTCCCAGTCCCTAGCCATTAAAAAATTCTAATATATTTACTTGGTGTTTTATTGTTGTCATTTCAAAACTGTGCTCCCCTAGACCCCATGATCTATTTAGTCTGGGGTTCTTGACATCAATATCACTGTCAGGTATGGGTTTCATCTCATAGAGTGGACCTTAAATCTAATTTTTAAAAGAGGTTGATTATTCCTATAACATTTGTGCCTCTGTTCCACCCACTAGTGTATCTCTTGTAAATTGCAAGGTTCACCACTAGATAAGACTGATGATTATTTTTCTCTTCATTTACTGTGTTAACACCTTCCAGTCAGTAGAGATGAAGCTTCTATTCGAGCACCACCTTGCCTTTTCCATATTGGTAACATAAATATTAAGGGGTAACCTACTACTATCATTCTGCTAAAGGAACACAGGTATAAAACAACCACAAATGTTATATTTATACCCATATACCAGTGCGTTGTTCAACACTCATCAGAGAAACTTCTTCCTGCAGTGGATAGTAATGAACACAGAGACTCACAACTAGATGATGAGCAGAGAGTATGAGACTTTCATGTGTTTAGCCTCAAATGGGATTTCTTTATCATAACTTCCCCCCTTAAAGGTAAGGCATCCGACTCGGGAGGCAGAGGCAGGCGGATCTCTGTGAGTTCGAGACCAGCCTGGTCTACAAGAGCTAGTTCCAGGATAGCAGGATAGGCTTCAAATCTACAGAGAAACCCTGTCTCGAAAAACCAAAAAAAAAAAAAAAAAAAAAGGTAAGGCATCTGAAAAGGAGGAGGCAGGAAAGGAAGACTGTAAGAGCCAGAAGTGGTAGACAATTTTAATGAAACAGTATTTTCCAGACACAATAGGGCTGATACACATGAACTCACATAGACTGTGACAGCATAATACCTGCACAAGTTCAAGCCAGGTTCAAGCCAGACAAAACTCCAGTATGGAGAAGGACAAGTAGACACAAAGTCCTGCCCCTAGCTAAGGAAGTGATAGCTGCTGGAAAAGTGGAGCTGGGAATCAAAAGAATTCTAATGGGTATATAATCCACATTCCAGGGCAGGCCTCATGCTCAGGAGTATCTGGCCAACACAAAATGGTTATCATTTTGTGTGTGTGTGTGTGTGTGTGTGTGCGCGTGTGCGCGTGCGCGCGCACGCGCGCGCGCACATGCTCTGTGCTCTTTTTGTTTGCTTTGACTTTGCATTAGGTTTTTTTAAGAGCGAGAAAGAACATGAAGTTTGGTAGGAAGGCAGAGTGGGAAGAATGGGGAGAAGTTTGACAAGGAGAAAGCTTATGACCAAAACCTATTGTATATATTAAAAAATACTTTGTTGTCTACAGCAAAACTAACTAAAGTAACTCTTGACTTTATAGGGGACTGAGTGGATGAATGTTGGAGTTGGAAAAAGTTGTGACAATAAAATATTTCTGAACGTGTGATGACCAAAAATTATCTAAAAATCAAACATGGAATAAATCTAAAATGTTTATGACAGTGAATGTCCATATTCCACTTCACTGCAGCCTTTTTCCTGATACAGAACACAGTCACTTTGCATTATGCATGATGTCATACACTCCACACACTTCCCAAAAGTACAATCTGTCTGGTGTTCTGTGTTCTCTGGCAGCAGGGAGGAACATTTTCTGTGAAGTGAGTCTTGAACTTCTTTTCAGAAGCATATTTTTATTTATTGATTGATTGATTGATTGATTGATTGATTTTTATTGAGCGCTACATTTTTCTCTGCTCCCCTCCCTGCCTCTACCCTCCGCCCTTCAACCCTCTCCCATAATCCCCATGCTCCCAATTTACTCAGGAGATCTTGTCTTTTTCTGCTTTCCATGTAGATTAGATCTATGTATGTCTCTCTTAGGGTCCTCATTGTTGTCTAGGTTCTCTGAAATTGTGATTTGTGGGCTTTTTTTTGCTTTATGTTTAAAAATCACTTATGAGTTAGTACATGTGATAATTGTCTTTCTGGGTCTGGGTTATCTCACTCAGTATGGTGTTTTCTAGCTCCATCCATTTGCCTGCAAAATTCAAGATGTTCTTATTTTTATCTGCTGTGTAGTGCTCCATTATGTAAATGTACCACATTTTCCTTATCTATTCTTTGGTAGCATATTTATTAATTGTACACAAAGGTTGTGTTTGGGATACAACAAATTTCTCATACCAAAGCTCCTTTGATCTATTCTATGTGTTCTCTGAAGGAAGTCATCACAACCCCACAACCTTTAGTCTTTATTGTGTACTGTTTGCCATACACTGTAATTTAAGACCTCCAAGTGTGCCTGAACAGTCTTGTGTCCAAAGTCATGCAACGGTTGGAAAACCCCTTCAGAAAAGCAACTCTACAAATCACAGAAAACAATCACTGTTCTCTACTATGATTTCTTCAAGACCTAGGTACTTTCTACAAACACTAATACATTCTACTGTTACCCAAGATAGAGTGAGAAACAACAATTACATTCTAATATTTGCCCTAGATATAATGACTCTTCTAGATACCTGTTACAACCATCTGAAACAGTCCAGATTGAAGACCAATGTAGGTTATGAACTGCAGTGATTTTACTTTACAGATAATATTTCTGATTACATAAAGTCATGTTTAATTTACAAAAAGAAAGATTTCATGAACTCCTAACATCATTCTTTACCATGTAAGAACCAAATCGGCATGTATTTGGATTGGATTGTGTAAGACAGGCAAGCACATCCATTTCATTAATATGCAAATGTGTTTTACTCTTCAGTAAATGATAAAATTATATCTAACTCAGAGAATTTTTTAAAAATAAATTTTTTATGAATAATTTTCACTCAAAAATTTGTTTGCATTTCTACATTGAATATGTATCTCTGGTCACAGGAAACTTTCTCAGGCAAAAGAAATATATATGTGTGTGTGTGTATGTATGTATGTATGTATGTATATAAAGCAATATATATGAACAAAAACTCCTGTTCTTAGCTGAGCATTGGGGTGTATACCTTTAATACCAGCACTTGGAAGGCAGAGGCAGGCAGCAGGCAGCAGGCATATCTTTATGACTTTGAAGCCAGCCTCGCCTACAAAGTGAGTTCCAGGACAGTCAAGGATACAAGAGAAACCCTGTCTTGAAAAAAGTCTTATTCTTTATATATATTATATGTAAATATTTAAAAGTTTGCCCTGAGATTAATGGGGAGTGGACAGCTCCACAGCTCTGAAGCCTCTTTTGGTTCTAGTTTTGGACAACAAGCATTGGAAAAGATCCTAAATTTGGGATCAGTGTTACACAGAAGGAAACATGAAACTCGATGCACAATAAGGTGAAAGTGATCCACAATGATGCATGCTATATATAAAAATTGTGGGAACAAAGGACTTTCAAACATACTCTGTCAAAATTTGATTAATGTTTAAAGTGACGAATATGCTAGTTACCTTGACTTGACCACTACTCATTGTGTACATGAATCAAAATAGTACACCCACAAATGGATGCAAACACTAAGTCAATACAAATGAAACAAATGAACCATTAAAGGCTGCAATTTTCAACTATAAATCAAGTGGTATATTAAAGCCCATATTATAAATAACAGTCAATGTAGTTATGTTCATAATTTAATATGCAAAAAGGCAAAAAAAGCTATGTCCTCAGACTTTCCTCTACAACAAGCATGTAAATTACACTAATCACTGGGTGTAGTTTCATTATCACATATACAGTAAAACTCATATAGCACATATATGTATGCCTTATAATATCTTTCTGTAAAGCAAAATAAATATTTGTGGACATAATTTATGTCATGTTAGAAGAAAGTACTTTTAAGATGTATTTGGTATATATCTTAAAATGCAAATTTCAGATGAGGTAAATGTATTTCCACATATTTCTGGTCTGATGTTTGAAATAACTGGAAGATTGTGACAACAGATGGAAGAAATGTGGAATATAAGACAGGTAAAATAGAAGTTCATAAAGAGTGCTGAGATTGGACCCACATAATGCAAACTCCAGAAAATAAATAAAACATATTCTGCTTCTACCATCTAATCCCAGAATCCAAGCTTCTGGGTTTTAAGCTTTGATGACTGCAATAATGCTAAGTTCTTCAACCCCAGCGTAAAGGTACCATTCATAGTTTCCGAACTAAAAGTCTCTTCAGGGCTCTTTTTACATCTTTATTCCTCAGACTATAGATGAAGGGATTCAGCATGGGGGTGACCACTGTATACATCACAGAGGCTGTTGCACTTGCTTGTGAGCTGTGGCTTGCAGCAGAACTAAGGTACACGCCTAGGCCTGTGCAGTAAAATAGGGAGACAACGGAGAGATGAGATGCACAGGTAGAAAATGCTTTGTACTTCCCCTGAGCCGTGGAGATTGCACGTATGGAGGACACTATCTTGGAGTAAGAGTAAAGGATGCCAGAGAGAGGAACAGTAGCCAAAAGCACAAGTGCAAAATACATAACCACATCATTAAGAAAGGTGTCAGAACAGGTGAGCTGGGCCACCTGGTTCAACTCACAGAAGAAGTGTGGGATTTCCAAGTCTGTGCAGAAGGACAGCTGCAACACCATCATACTTTGTAACAATGCATGCAGGACACTCACAATCCAAGATACCAGAACCAGAAATCCACAGAGTCTGCGGCTCATGATGCTAGTGTAATGTAGGGGATGACAGATGGCCACATAGCGGTCATAGGCCATCACAGCCAAGAGGAAGTTGTCCAGTTCCACAAAAATCAGGAAAAAGTACATCTGGGTGATGCAATCTGCATATTGAATGGTTTTTCTCTTTGTCTGAATATTCACCAGCATCTTTGGGACAGTAGTGGAGGTAAAACAAATGTCCACAAATGACAGGTTAGAGAGAAAGAAATACATGGGTGTGTGCAGGTTGGCATCTGAGATGATAGCCAGAATAATGAGCATGTTTCCAGCTACCGTGATCAGGTACATGGAGAGGAAAAGGCCGAATATAACAGGCTGCAGGTGTGGGTTCTGTGAAAATCCCAATAGAACAAATTCTAAAAGATGTGTATTGTTTCTTGACTCCATGTGCTTTATGCCACTGTGACAAAAGATAGCACAAGAAGTATTCATGAAAATTAGATTGCTGAAAGCAATAGGCAATACAATTAGCATTCTATGGCACACAAGTTTCTTCATTTTACCTGCTACCTCACAGGCCATCTCTAGTGCTGGTACTAACTAGGAATCCCTGTCTTACACTGTGGCATTTCTCTGAGAGGCTATACATACCATATATTTCATGATAATTATTTCTTAAGGTTAAGTAATATATAGACTGCCACCCACACCTGTTCTGGGTGTTGTCTCCACTGTGACCAGAGGCTGCTGTGAAACAGAATTTTCCACACATTGATTACAAACAAAGCCAACATCCAAATAAATTAATTTTATGTCATTTTTATGTATAAACATATTTTTCATATAGACAAACTAACTAGATTATATGAATTAAATATTTATTTTTGTAAAAAGTAGTTATACCTCAGTCAAATTTTTTTGAAATAAGGAATACCATGAAGGATGGTTAAGATGTTATGAAGAAAAACATCTATAAGGAGTGGATATGCAGGAGTATGTGTGAGGTGTTGGGGTGTGAACCCATGGGCATACAAAGAACACTCTCAATAAACTGTACGATTAACACCCATAAATAATCATTTTTATAGATGCTCAGATGTTTCAGGCAGAGAAGATGATCTAAGCAAAGACCAGCAAGCTGGGTAATCTAAAGCCAATAGGAAGGGCTCAACCCACATGGTAGAAGGAAAGAAGCACCCTCTCAAGTTGTCCTCTGTCCTCTGTGAACATTTCCAAATACAAAACATTTTTGGTTGTGAGCATGGCCTTTAATATCTGAGCCATCTCTTCAGCCCTCCAAACACAAAGAAATAGATGTTTAAAAGAACTCAAAAAATTATATGATACACAAATACATCATAATAAAAATCCAACATATTGTGCAATGTATAGATAGCAATTAGAAGGAAGAGGAGGAAACAAATGACAATACCTTGATGATGATGATGACGATGATGATGATGATGATGATGATGATGATGATGATGATGATGACGATGATGATGATGAAGGGTAAAGGGAGGAAGAGGATGATGAGATATAAAAGTCAGGAAATTGTCTCAGAAATTTTCACCTGTCAGAGGAATAACCTGCAGAAAGGCCCTGAAAAAAAGCAAGTGTTTCTTTCAGATGTTCACACCTGTAAAGGAGCCAGTGTTAGGTCAATGAGAAAGGGAAGCGGTGACAAATGGCATTACAGGGAGGTGAGGAATGTGGAGCTTTCCAATCTGGGAGAGAAACTGTGAAGTTGATCTCCTTCATAATATGTGCTAATGACTTATTAATTTTAGTGTGAAGACATCCACTGAGCAAAGTGGATACATGGCCTACTATGATTAAATTAAACTAGCTATCTTTCTATATTATAAGAATTATATTGGAGGACATGGGTCCAGGCATTCCTGCTCTGAGAAGTATGCATGTTCAGAAGACCACGACCATGCCATTGCATCTGAGCCTCTGTTGCTAGGGATATGGTCCTCATGATATACTCACACTGACTGTGTGCAGGTCATGCCATTTTCTCTTACTGTATAGTGATACATGGAATTTTCATTTTTTAATGGACAAATAAGCAAAGAGCTAAATTTTACTAACTGCCTCAACTCATCTAAATGGACATATACACACATTTATATGAAAAGAGTGATGAATAGGGATAAAATGGAAATGGGCAAAATATATTCTAAAGTGCTGTGTGGCAAATGGGTAATCTGTGCAGGCAAAAAAAATGAATACTTTCTTTGACAAAAAGCAAGGAAACTGGGATTGAAAGTGTTCTGCCTCAATATCCAAAGCAAAGGCTTGATTAGAGGCTTGCACCAATAAAGGAAATGACTAATGAAAATAAATACACAGTCTCACAGGTGTTGAAATAATTATAACTAGGCTCATAGGCATATATTACTCACATATAAAGTAGTTTCCATGTGGATACCCAGAGGAAGGGATAAAACAGACTGAATAGTACATCAAAAACTTTTATATTGTTAGGTAAGATTTTCAAGAACTCCCTTCTCTGCATTCTTCTCCTCAATACAATCATAGTTGAGTATATCTCATCTTAAACAGAAAGATGTTCTACTCCATAACTAATACCCTGATTATCAACTCCCTGTAAGTGTAAAGATCCACAGAATTAGGTTCTTTTACAGGAATCATTGTAAGCCTGCTATCAATTTGCTTTCATCCCTGAACCTGGTGCTAATCAGTTCAACATTCATTTCCTGTTTTAGCATTATTAATACATACAAAATAGGAGCAAATTAGTAATAACAAATAAATGGCATATTTTGAATGAATAGTGAAATGCAAATCAGCCAACCATAGCGATCTCACTCTGGGCTAGGTAGAACTGGCTCTCACTGACCTTGGGTAAGTGTTCACAGGTTACATTCTTTTCTCCTTCCCTGAAGTAATCACTGAGCTCTCAGACTCACCTTGACCCAAGAATGTGGAGGAAGGTCTCGTCATGAAGGTCAAGGTCTTTTCTAAAAGACTGAGGAGTCAGAGACTTAAGGTCTGACTCACAGTATAGGGCAACAGAAGTCAAGGGTTTGAAACTTAGGAGACTTAAGACCTCAAAAGACACCCCATGTGTTGTCTAGCCCAATGCTGCTTAGTCTTCGGGTCATCGGAGGAGGCAGTTGAAGCTCCCTATGTCTTCTCATTAGACACCCTCTTCTCTGTTTACATCATTCTCTAACCACCCAATTTCCCTGTGGAACACTGGCCTGGGAAGAAAAGAAATTCTCCTTCTGATTCTCTTTCCCTTAGGGGCCATTTTACAATCTGCTCTTTCATTCTTCCTCATTTATAAATTCACATAGTGTTTAGAGCCTTGACCTCCTAGCATTACATTCTTGCTTGAGGTTGAATCTTAACAGCAATGAGCCTTTCTTGATTGGCTCTCATGGGTAACTACAGCATTGGTGGTGGTGGATACAAAGCCCCTGACATGGTTACATAATTATTAGTTTTTATATAACAAGATGGGTATTTGTGTGTTCCTTTAACATAAAATAATGGAACTTGTATTTCTTGGTTTCAGGATCCTTTACTCAACCTGACTAGAAATTTTATTATCTGAGCCCTAGAGCTATCATTTAGTTCTCTCATTTTAAAATTGATGCTCATTAAAAGAGATGCTCTTGGGTCATTCTGTGAAATGATGATGTAAAAATAATTCTCATCACTAATATACAAAAGTAATAGTTATTCTGAAGTCAATTATGAACATGGCCCAGGACCACATGTCCAGGTTGGACCAAATATCATTTTCTGAAGAGGTGACAATTTCATGCTGTTTATCTGCTACAGAACCAAGAGAAGTCTTAAATCGATACACTTTTCAAATATGTTAGTAGAAATATTAGGTGTCTGGATTGTAGCAACATGAAGAAACTTTTACTACAGACTGATGGAGGAGTTTCATTGGTTAATTAATAAAGAAACTGCCTTGGCCCTTTAAGAGGACAGAAAATTAGGTAAGCAGAGTAGACAGAACAGAATCGTGGGAGAAAGAAAACAGAGTGGGGGAGAAGCTTCAGGCAGTCGCCATGCCTCTCCTCTCTGAGATAGACACAGGTTAAGATCTCTTCTGGTAAGCGACCACCTCGTGGTGCTAAACGGATTACTAAATATGGGTTAATTAGCCAATAAGATGCTGAAACTAATGGGCCAGGCAGTATATAAAAGAATACAGTTTCCATGTTATTATTTTGGGTAAAGCTAGCCGAGTGGCGGGACACAGCCCCCCCACTCCATCTACAACAGACCTCAGATCAAGTTCTCCATATCATTGAAGTCCTAATTAATCAGTCAATCAATAAGTCTCACTATACCTTCTTTACAAGTTTATTTATTTAGGGAGTAATATTTGTATTAGTTTATTTCTGTTGTTGCATTAGAGCATCCTGACAAAAAGTAACTTAGAGGAGTTTATTTAGATCTACAGTTTCAGAGGTGATGCATGGGAAGACACAGCAGTCAGGAGGTAGACTCATCACATATCATCCGCACAGAGGAGAGAGAGAATGGGGAATGGAGGCAGGTTATAAAACCTCAAAACCCATTCAGAGCGACTTCCTGCAAGGCTCCACCTCTTATTTATACTTCTATTTGGGGGTTAAAATTTGACAACAATATTTCTCATTTTCTCTCTCCAAACCTTCCCATATATCCCTTCCTGCTCTCACTCAAATTTATGACCTCTCTTTCAGTTAATTCCTATTACATGCATGTAAGTATATGTTTATCATATGTATGTTTAAATATAACTTTTTCAGTCATACCTGTATGTATGTTTTCAGGGCTAAGTGAAAACATATTTGCCACAGGATATCTAAGTACTGTGCTCCTCCATGGGGAATGTCACCGCCCCTGTTCCCAGCTTTCCTCAGTGGTCTATAGTTCTTCACATAGGCTGGGAACCTTGTAGATTTTCCTCCATTCAGTTTGATATAGTCATTGATGTCATCATTGTTCAGTTTAGATGTGAAAAGTCATGTTGGTAAGACTCTATAGGTGTAGATTTCTCTCCCACCCTTGGCACCAAAAACTTGTATCTTATATCATGTTAGGTCTTCACCAAGAATTTTCACTGTATGTAATTCTAAAGAAGAAATGGTGTATTGTTTTTATTTTAAATTTTGTTAGAAATACTGCTTATGATTGCTTTATATGAAGGACCTGGAGTGACATACATTAATATGCTAATTTTAGAACTAATTTCCTGTTTACTTAAACTATACACACATACATACACACTTGCACATATTTGTGAATATATATATATAGAGAGAGATATTCAATTTAAATGAAATTACAACACAGGGGTGAGGATTACATCCCTAGGAGCCAAAACCCCCAGTGTCAGGAATGGAAAAGTTTGCTTTGAATTGTTGATCAATAAGATCTAAACAGTTTAGGCTACTGCTGTTGCTGTTGGTTACCTCCCAGACTGTGAGTGGAAGATTTTATTGCTGAAGATATTGTCTACTTCTGAAGGTACAATGGAAAAGGCCAGAGAGAAAAATCAATCATTAGTACTACCCAGTGGCAAAGTCTATGAACCACAGCTATGACCAGAATGGCAATACATCCCCCAAAATGTGACAGTGACATTTATGTACAAGAGGTAACCAATAGTTAGTAAACTTAAGTCTCACTCATACAAAGAAATTCACATCTGGTACTCTAAATCTAGGAAATTATCCATGAATAGAGAAAAGGAGAATGAGTCTTCTCTGAGAACAAGTCCCCCAGTAGGTTGTCATCCCTAACCACACACATCCATGAGCAAAACCAAGTAAACTCAATGGGTGGTATACACTCATCTGTGTGCATATATACTGTGACAATAATAATAAAAAATAATAGACCATGAATTTGAGAAAGATTGGCATGCACAGGTTGATTTGGGGGGAGAATTGGTAGAAATGTTGTAATATACTAACATATATAACATTCTAAAAAAGTTATTAATTTACAAATTAAACTTCTTATTATTAAGAAGACAAGTTAAGCCTGGGAATATAGTTAAATGCCTTTCATGCAAAGGGAAGGACTTAAACTGGAATTGGCAGAGCCCAATGTTGAATGGACACCATGGCTTGTTTCTAATTTTATCCTCATAAGGAGGAGTTAGGGGTCCCCAGGGCATGCTAGCTAAAGAACACTGAGAATGAACAAAGTCAAAGAGAAATGGAGGATGCTTATAGCATCAACCCCAAGTCTTTGCATGAGTATGCACTCTATGCACCTATGCACATGTGAGCTCAAGCATATACAGAAACATGTACACACAAGCACATAGAAAAATGGGAAATGAGACAATGAAAAAGAAAAGCTAAGGTACTGATAAAGAATAAATGGTGCAAAAGAGAAAATTTTGATATACTCATAATTATGCAATTTACATATTTGGTTAATGTTTTATATGTATAATTAATCTCATGATGGAATCTACAGTGAAACAAAGACATGTTCCTCAATAAAATATATGCCTTTTGGAAGTAGGTTATGCTTTTTAAGGTATGCCTGTCTTTTATACGAATGGGTATTTCTAAATGGTTCTCATGTCATTTTGCAATAACTTTGGGACAGGACACCAGGAAAATGGTCTCAGTATCAGAAATCAGACATTTCAATCAATGAGTTGCTTGCCATGTGCAGCTTAAATCAAGTGATGAGAATTTCAGGAAGTAAACAGAAGAAATAATCTCTTCTACCATCTGACCTGAGTCCCAGGTCCCGGGAGTCTCTCTCCTTTGGAAATGTGATGACTAGTAGGTTACTCATGCCTCAGTGGAAGCCCACACACCCATGTGCACTAATTGGCCTCACAGGGTTATTAATAACAAAAAGAAAAAAAGGAGATGACATGAAGCTAGGAGGGACACTAGGTGGAGAGACATGGGACTCTTTATAAATTCCTCCCAAAGAGTTTTTTCAGGGCACTCTTAACATCTTTATTCCTAAGACTGTAGATGAAGGGGTTCAGCATGGGGGTGACCACAGTGTACAAGACCAAGGCTGTTGAACTTGCTTGTGAGCTGTGGTTTACAGCTGAACTGAGGTAAACTCCTAGGCCTGTGCAGTAAAATAAAGAGACGACTGAGAGGTGAGATGCACAGGTGGAGAATGCTTTGTACTTCCCTTGAGCTGAGGAGATTGCACATATGGAGGAGACTATCTTGGAGTAAGAATAGAAGATACCAGCAAGTGGAATGGTAGCCAGCAACACAAGTGTAAAATACATCACCAGCTCATTAAGAAAAGAGTCAGAACAAGTGAGCTGGACCACCTGATTAGGTTCACAGAAGTAGTGTGGGATTTCCAGCTGTGTGCCAAAGGACAGCTGCAGCATCATTAAGCCTTGAAACATGGCATGCAGAACACTCACAATCCAAGACATTAGAACCAGCAGTCCACAGAGCTGGTAGTTCATGATTACCGTGTAGTGCATGGGGTAACAGATGGCCACATAACGGTCATAGGCCATGATAGTCAGTAAGAAGTTGTCCAATTCTACAAAAAGCAGGAAAAAGTACATCTGGGTGATGCACCCTGCATAGGTGATGACCTTGCTTTGGGTCTGGATGTTCACCAGCACCTTTGGGACAGTAGTTGAAATGAAACAAATGTCCACAAAAGACAGGTTGGAAAGGAAGAAGTACATGGGGGTGTGTAGACGGAGGTCTGAGAAGATGGCCAAGATAATTAGCATGTTCCCAAAGACAGTGACCAGGTACATGGAGAGGAAAAGACCATAAGTAAGAGGTTGCAGGTCTTTGTCTTCTAAAATTCCCAGAAGAAGAAATTCTGAAACTCTCGTCTTGTTACATGAGTCCATGTGTTGTATTGCACTAGAAAAAAAAGAGAAAACACTGCAGCTATTCTCCACACAAATAGATATTGCTCACATAGGTTTATAAATTTTAGCAAATAATTTAACTCCTGCACTTAGTCATGGATCTAGTCCTTTTAGGACACTCTGTGCTGATTTAGGATGAATCCCTCCCTGTCCCTCTCTGAACCCTTTTCCTTGAGAGGTCATGTATATTACAAATTCAATAAGAACTTTCTTTTCACAGATGAGTAACATATAGAAAGGGCTAACCATATTCCAGATGCCAAACAATTAGAGGCTGTTGCTGGGTATCTTATACCTGTACTCCAAACACTCTGAGACCTGAAGCAAGAAGATTTCTACAAGGTCAATACCAACATATGCTACAACTGTGTGAGACTTGGTGTTAAAAATTAGAATTCAAGGCCTGCTCCACAGGAACAAAATCATGGGGAATATTGTGGAATAGATTGCAAAAATGGCCAGTTATAAGTCCTGGTATAGAACATACATATGTTACTTTTCTAAATGATTGTTTTGTGAAACTGCATTCTAAACATACATGTTTACATCCATAGATATGTGCTGTTCTCACCCTGGGTCAGAGAAGTGTCTCATTGCTGGGGGAGGTAGTTAATGCAGAGCATTATAAAATGGTGGAAATGCTGAGGATAAGTGACTGTGAGATGTCAGTGGGGCATCTGTACCAACCTCCATCCACCTTAGGCTTAGAGAACATCAAAGATAATAGGCTAAAAGGAACATAAGAGCCAGAATATGAGGAGGAGAGCCTGGACATGTTGGACATGCTATGCACATGATTTTACAACACCTGTGATTTCCTAGAGACACCCTGCACAAATTCAAGCCAGTTAAAGATTCCAGCATGGAATGAGGAGGGCCTACTGAGCCTCCTCCCAGCAAAGGCATTATTGGCAGCTAATGCTGCTAGAGGAGCATCGCTTTTCTTCCAGGCTGTGACCACAGTCAGGTTGCTCACATCTCAGAGAATGGTCCTATATACATGCACATATGGGAAGCTCCAATTGGACTTAATGGTTTTTTTTTTAAAGAGAGGATATGAATGTTGAGAAGGAGATGTGTTGGATCCTGAAGGAGACAGAGAAGGGAATGGGGGTGATATGATCAAAATACATTGTATACATGTATGAAGTTTTCAAAGAATAAACATAAAATGATGTTTTTAAAAAAAGAAACCTACAGCCCAAGGGTGTGCATATGTCTGTGTGTTTGTCTCTTTGTGTGTCTGCATGTTTGTGTATATGTATCTGTGCCTCTCTCTCTCTCTCTCTCTCTCTCTCTCTCTCTCTCTCTCTCTCTCTCTCTGTGTGTGTGTGTGTGTGTGTGTGTGTGTCTGTGTGTGTGTGTGTATGCTAACAAGTGTGTCAAAAGATCGAGCCCCGGGTTTGTGCTTATTAATCTCACTATTCCTTACCTCTGCCTTCAGCTACAAAGGATACTAATTTTATAAATGTCAGGACAAAAACAGTAGGGAAGATGACAGTGAAACAGACCAGGAGTTTGAATTCAAAAATCCCACCCTGCTAGTGCCCAAACCACACAGGTGTTTGTTTCAGATGCTGAAGCCACCAGTGAGCCAAGGGGAGAGACAAATTGTGATGAGAACTGGTTCAGAGAATGCTGAGCAATATAGTCTGAATGTTGTTGTTAACGTGCAGGACAGAAGGAGAATCATTCACACCACATTTTTCTTGCATGTACGTTTCTTGAAGAGGCTTGCTATGAATTGAAATGGACGTTCTATTAACTACTATTGATGTTTAGGATCTCCTGACATTACAAAAATAACTCTTCTGTACAAGAGTCCAGCACCTTTGTGCTAAGGAGTGCTTATCAACAAACATACATGGCCCACTATGGCCCACCATGGCCCATCATGGCCCACCATGGCCCACCATGGTCTACCATGGCCCACCATGGCCCACCATAGCATTCTGAGGCTGTTTCCACTAAGCCTTTCTCACCATTAATGCTCACTGATCAGTCCACAATGTATCCAAGAGAATTTGCCCAAGACGCCCAATGATTTGAACTTTACTTTTCACCATGTTTATTGAAGCATTATTTTGCTAAAATGTAAAAACACCAAACATATTCAAACATAAGGGACTGACTCAATTATGTCTATCCAGTTGAAAGAGCATTAAAATGAAATCAAGACAGCAGTATGAAAAAAATACTTATGCAAAAAAGATAATCGGAAACTTTTACCAGAAAGAAAAATCATGGTTTCTGCAAAACCACATACAAAATATATGTGCACACAGACCAGATTTGCATAGATATTCCAGAACATTGAAGCTATAATAGGCATTCTGTTTTCATGTTTCTCAGGGTGTGGTACAGCCTACCAATAAAGATGGATAGCAATCCTGCAACTTGGTCAAGGTCAAAACTATTCATTCATTCTTTCATTAGATATTGCATGAGAACCAGTGATGTAAAATGTCTTACATCACAAATAAGAATTCTGAAAATACATTTATAAGCCAAAAGGAACTGAGTGTCTTTGCCCTAATGTAGAAGTTGACCCAGGGTTTCCATTTTGTAAACTATCCATGGAAAATAAACATGGAAGTAAACTGAACTCAGGCATTCCTCAAGGGTGGTACATGCTCTTAACCACTAAGCCATCTCTCCAGTCCCCAGTTTTATTCTACTTTGTTGCTGAAAGAAACTCCATTGTGTACACATGCCAAGTTTTCCAGTCACTTGTTTACAGACACTTGGGCTGACGCCTTAACTTGGTCATTTTAATTAATGCAGCAATAAACTCTGACCAAGCATCTCCTTATTATATTGATTGCAAGTCCTTCAGTAATATATGGGAAAAGGTATTGTCCTCCACCATTGAGTGGAAGGCCTCCACTCTTCTTGCAATTCAATTAAACTCACTTCATCTTTGTTGTGTTATCTGCATGTTTATATGGGTCAGATTAAGTCTTGATGAATTCCTCTTTTTAGGAAACACCTTGTCAATTTAATTTTGAGTTCATAACTCATGATGATGTCAACAAGTCATTCATATTTTGTATCTTTTTGAATCTTTTTATATTCTCATTCAATTTTGTTTTACCCAGCTGTGTAAATAAACTAAAATATACTTGATGTGTCTTTAATATGTGCACCAAATATTTGTGAATCAAAAATATAAAAGTATTTTTTAAAGTCAGTATAGAAAAGATTTAAACAGTGATGACTAGAGGCTAAGCTGAGAGGAAGGGTTATAGAAAGAGGTTGCAGAGTGAGTATCAGCTACATGTATATAGGCAGAATAAACTTTAATGTCCTGAAGCACAGTAAGGTGACTGTAGCTCATACGTGTGCTTTTATGTACACAATTTTATAACCATAAGAAACAAATGTAGTTGACTACTCTAACCCTATATATGTTTTCTTATCATATCTTTTAAAAATTAAGAAAAAATAGAAAAGAGGAATTTGAAGAATCCCAGCACACTCTAATGACACACATTTCATGAGCTAGGTATGCTGAATGACTGGGTTTGACTATTGCACATTATACACATGTGCCAAGCATTCACACTGTAATCCACATATTGATGCTGTATGGTAATAGCAGCTAGATCTAAAGACCACTGGGAGTATGGAGATGAAGTTTTAAGACATCATTAATCATCTTCCTTTTATTTTCATGCCCGTGTGCCCCTAAATCCAGTACATGAGAGACTGATTCACTCCATATGTATCTGTGTAACTTGTAAAGTGGGAAAAGTAGCAGAATTGATGACTACAAACAAAATCATCACATGGATGGAAATTCAAAATTTATGAAGTTAACATTATAATGCCTTAATAAACCAGAAATGTAAAATTTGAAAAGCCTTAAATTTTTGCCTTAAAGAAAAATGCAAACACTGCATTAATAGCAGTTTAATGGATATGAATTCTGGAAGTGCCTAAAACATACAATCTTAGTTTATATCAAAATTTAATTTTCATACTATGCCCATATTCATACCTCACATTTTTCATATGGATGCATTTATCATAAGTATTCATAACAGTTGCTAAGCCCATGGCAAACACCTTCCTGTGTATTGCTGTATGTTTTGTAGTTTTCTTTCTCTCCTTTTGGAACAACAATATCTACAGAGCCCTGAAAATAAAATATTATGAAGCAGCCAATTTATTTCAAAGAATGCATAATATTTTCTAATACCCATGTTTCATACTTTTAACAGTCGTTCATATTCTTTCTTATTAATTTACTATTATAGCACTCTGTTAAAATAATTAATTTCTAAGGCAAGTTCTCAACCAGGAATGACTTGGTTTCCCAAAGGGCATTGAGCCTGTCTTTCTCTGCCACACAGGGGAGTAGGATGTCAAATGCCCCATGTTGTGTAGTAGAGGCCCACACCAAAAATGGCCTGGCCTTGAATTGCAAAATGTCTGTGATTTTGTTATTAATAATACTTGCAGATTGTCTCCCTATTGCCTGTCACCAATCACATTTTGACGAATCTATTAAAATAACCATTAATCTTGAAAAATTCCACCTCCAATCAATGCAATGGCTTTGTGATTTTTGCCCTTGAATTAAAAAAAAAAGTTTTGAAGAGAACATTATCTTCTTAAATAATTAGTGACTCCCAGTGAAAAATATTCACATGCTTCCACAACCATTTTTATTTCCCTATTTTTAAAATGGCAATTTATTTTAGTGTTTGTGCTCACATCAGTTCTTTCACACATCTTTTTTAATCTCTGTGTACATGAAATAAGTAAATGGCAAGAAGGAAGCTTGTATAAAAATGATCCCAACACTTTCCTGGAAATATTGCATTGGAGAGCAAGAATATGATACCCCACTGGGTGTGAATGGGAAGAGCTTGTACAGAGCGTGAGTAGAAAAGAAAGGAAATGACTAACATACTCACCTTGTGATCAGCATCACAGGTGTAGAAGCAAGTGCAACATCATGCTTTAAGACATGTACTAATCCATCTAGTATATAATACCTTTCAGTGTCAATAACTAGAGGGAACAACAATGCTTTAAAAAGCTTATCTTACGAAATTATTATCATGAGATAAGATTTGAAAACAAACCTCTAGTACTGGTCTTTCTCATCAACAAAGAAGCAGAGTGAAGCATGTCTGATCTAAAACACAAAAATAGCTTAATTTCGCTGTATTTCCCTCCATAAATAGGAAACATTTCCCTGTCTACCCTTGGGCTTGTGTTCCCTTATTGAAGCAATAGGTGTTTCTGTTCCTCTCATTTTCCCCTTTCAATGTCAGCAATGAGCCCTACATCAATCAGTTCAACACTCATTTCTCTTCCCGGCACAGTGAATACATGAAGAATAATGGATAAATAAGGTATTATAAATAAATAGTGAATTGCAAAGCAGACAAGCCCAGCAATCCCGTTTTGACCTAGGTGTCTGGCTCTCAGCTGAATCACGTAAGTGTCCTTAGGTTCCACTTTCTTTTCCTTCCCTGCAATATCCACTGAGCTCTCAGACTCACCTGGATCCAAGACTGGGGAGGAATATTTTACCGTGAAGGTCAAAGTCTTTCCTGATGGCTGAGGAAGGAAACAGAAGCTCTGTCTCACACAGGAAAGAGAAAGGAGTCAAGCGTTTGTTCTCCAAGGCGACTTAAGACCTCAAAAGAAGCTTTATGTGCTTTACAGCCTAAGACTGCTTGCTCAGTAAAAGGTCATCATAGGAGACGGTTGCAGCTCCCTGTATCCGCTCATTAGACACACTCCTCTCTGCTTACATCATCCTCTAGCCACCTGATTTCCCTGAGGAGCGCTGGCCTGGAAAGTGGAGTCTTACCATGTTGATTCTGGTCCCAGTAGAGCAGCTTATAATCCATTAAATGATTTTTTAAATTCCTCCTTGTCTATAAGCTATCTTGAATTTAGAAATCTGACCTTCTAGCATCTTTTCTCCCAATTATTATATTAGGATCTTTCTGACCTTTCATGTGTTTTATTGTTTGTTTAATGAAATTAGGATATCTAATATTCAACATATACATTTATAAGAGTCAAATTTTAGTTTTTAAAAAATATATTCTTTTCTCATAAAATACAGCCAGACCATATCTTTCCCTCCTTACACTCCACCCAATTCTTCCCCACCTCCTCTCTCCCCCAGATCCACCTCTTATCTCCTCCCAGAAAATAGCCAGCATTTCGGGGACATCAACTGAACATAGCACAAGATACAATAAGACCAGGTACAAATTCTGACATTAAGGCTGGGCAAGTTAACCAGTAGATAGAGAAAGGTCCAAAAACCAGTCAGAAGAGTCAGAGACACCTCCATTGCCACTTTCAGGAGTTCCACAAAAATGCCAAGCCAAAAACCACAACATATATGCAAAGGATATAGTACAGATCCACTCATGTTCTATGATTGCTGCTTCAGTATCTGTATGCTCCCCATTATCCTTACTAAGTTGTTTTCCCCGAATGTGTTTTCCTGGTGTCCTCGACTACTCTGGCACCCACTATTCTTCCTCCCACTCTTCCATGGAGTCCCCTAAACTCCAAGAAGAAGAACCTAATGGAGATCTCCAACCTGTATTCCCTCTCTGCCTACTATTTTCCAGTGGGTCTCTGCATCTGCTCCCATCAGCTGCCAGAGGAAGCCTCTCTGATGATGACTGGGATAGGTAAGCACAGATCTACAAGTATAGCAGAATATCACTGACAATCATTTCATTGGATTTTTTCCCCAGTCATGTTTAGTTCTACCCTAGGTTTTTGGGCTATCCAGCCTCTAGATACTGGTCATCCTGGCAGTGTCAGGAATGGACTCCTTCTTGTGGAGTGGGCCTCACATTAGACCAGTGTCTATGGTCACTACTGAAAGTGCTATGTCAGCATTGCCCCAGAACACTTTGCAGGTGGAATAGAGTGTCGGTTGAAAGATTTGTGACTAGGTTAGTATTCCAGTCCCACAACTGGAAGCCTTGCCTGCTTACAGAAGATGAACAGTTCAGTCTCCATATCCTCCATTACTAGGAGTCTTTGTCGGGGTCACCTTCATAGAGTCCAGTAGTTTCCACCTTACCCACCCCTTGCAATGTCTTCCAATTCCAGTTGTCTCTCCCTGTACTCTCTCCCACCAACTCCCCTCCCACACCTGATCCCTCCTATTCCCATCTACATCAACCCACAGCCCACAGCAGACTATGCTCAATTTTGCTTTCCCTGGGAGATCTATGTGTCCCCTCCATGAACTCTTATGTTACTTAAATATAGAGTAAAAGGGCCAGACAAACACACGTGTGTGCGCACACACACACACACACACACACACACACACACACACACACATCCTGACCCTGAAACCAGAGCCAGTAAAAGACACATATACTGACCCTTTCTGACCAGAGGCTAAACCAGAAATTCAGGTAGGATGCCTGTCTTCTGACCTCCCCCCTCCCTTCTTAATGCCCCTGAATGTACCCCAAAATCCTCTTTTCTTACTCTCAAAGCAATCTATTAAAATGAGGAACAAGATAAGGCTGCCAACTCTCTCTGTATCTAGTCAATATAATACTTAAAGTTCCAGATAGATCAATAAAACAACTGAAATTGGAAAAGAAGTCAGAATATCATTATTTGCAGATGAAGTGACAACATACACAGTGGAGGGGGAGTTGAGGATAGTGCTGGTGAGGGCACTGAAAGAACAGGGGAGGTCTCCAGGTGGGCAGCGTATCTGAAGTTCTTGTGGCCAGGGTGGCCTCTGGTTGAGCAGGAGTTGGGGACTGGAACACAGCAACAAGAAAGAACTGTTAAATCTTCTTAATGAATTGCTCCCTTTACTAATATGTAAAGACTTTCTTTGTTAGGATTTATTTATGTTTCTTTATGTGTGTATGTGTGAGGATGGGTATGTACACATGTGCCAATGTCTGTGGAGTCCAGAAGAAAGCGTCAAACCCCATTAAAGCTGGAGTTATATATGGTTGTTGAGCCCTGTGACATAAATACTGTCCTCTAGTCCTCTGCAAGAGCAACAACTGCCCTTAACAACTGACCTGCTTTGCCAGTTCTAGTAGTAACCCTATTTATTTTATCTATCTAATTATTATTTAATATATACTTTATTAGACTCTGGAGACAGCTCAGTTGTTAAAGACCAGTTAGTGCTTTTGCAGAGGATATATCAGCAATTTCTGACACTCACATGGTGGCACACAACTAGTGACTTCAGTCCCAGAAGATCTGATGTTCTCTTCTGGCTTCTGTGGGCACCAGACGTGTGGTGCACAGACATACATACTTCAAATACTTGTAATTATAAAATAAAAATGAAACAATGAATTCTACTTTTATCAGATGTTAGAATTTCCAGGTTAACTTGATTTAGTCTAGCTTTCATTATTTGAGAGAATGACTTCCACCCTTTAATGCTCAGTCTGTAGGTATTTTTATGTGTGTGTGTTATTTACAAAAATCATACTTGAATCTAGTTTTTAAACCTCTATATTATATTTTCTTTGTTTATTTTGTGTGTTTGAGGATGTGGGTGGGTAGGTACATGCTTATATTCATACCAGGGTATGTATTTTGAGGCCAGAGGGTGACCTTTGGATTCAGTTCTCACCTTCTACCATATGTGTCCCTAGGATGAAACTAAGTTTGTCATGCTTGGCAGCAGGAACTCTCACTGCTGAGTCACCTTGCTGCCAAGATCTTGTTTTTAACCCAGTTAGCTAGTCCTTATCTCTGTTGATGAGCTTAAGTAATTTACACTGAAGGTTAATTAGAGACACTTATTAATTCTGGTAATTTTGTTAACTGTTCTTATGTTTGGTTGATTTACTGTTCTTTACTTTCTCCCAACAACAGCATCAGACTTTGCTGACTTACCATGTTACACATAATGGATTTTTCCCCACTTCCCTCTTTACGTGTTCTTCTCAAGAAATTTATGACTTCCTCTACTCTCATAATTTATATGCCTTTCTTTAATCTTCACATGTAGTTTTTCATTTAGTATCATCTACATTCAATATTAGTTGTCATGAACGTTCTTAGCTTGTGCTTAAAATATTCTTATACCTCCAAAAGATTTTAATTATAATTTTTTTGGATATGGCATTTTTGATTATATACTTCCAGGAATAAAAACACATCATTTTATGTGTTCCTGTCTTTTAGTGTTGCTAAGAGATCTGATGTTATTCTGATTTTTATGACTTTATGGAAGTGGAGGCTTTTTTATGCGAATTTTAATAACCTTTTTATTTACTCTTTGGCAATTTTATACATGAAAACAATATTTTTACATCATATACACTTCCTGCTCATCCTCTCTAAATCTGCCTGGGCCTCTTCCTATTTTCTCTGCAAATTCATAGGTTAAGACCGCTATCAGCTGGAGTACCACCCACGAACCATAGGCCATCCCACTGAAGAAAACTGACTATTCCTTCCCCAGTGAAGATGGACACTTAAAAGAAATCCCACACTAGCTCAGAATTGAGTATAATAGAGGGTTATTTACTTAGGAGTAGATGCACAGATCATAATCCTCTGCTGGAACGGGACACAGTAACCTATCCTGCAGCCAGAAAAGAGGCCGGACACATGCTTTATATCAGCATATATAGTATAAGAGGCCACACCCAAGTGGGCAGGTATCTTAAAGGCTACTGGCAGTAGAAATTTCTACTGCACCTCCCCCTTTTGTTTAAACAAGAAAGTTCTAAGCCTAATACAAAGTTATATATAATGCGGCAGCAGCCTGGGAGACGGATCACAGCCACTCCCTGACCGGCTGCACTTTCTAGTCTTCCGGCTGGGGCTAGTCTCACTGGCTACTGCCTCAATCTTCCGACCCCACCCAGCTTGCACCCAGAAAAAACCGTCCCTTCTTCCTCCCCTCTTCGGGTTCATAACATCTCCAGCTCAGCCTGATCAGGGCTCTGGGACTGCATAGGGAGTGCAACCGGCGGGCGAGAGCTTCTTTGTTTCATTAGCCTGCCTGCGGCAAGGTAGGCCCTCTCCAGAACTCCCTGGCCAGCAAAGACACCAGAAGACACATCTGGGAGGACCAGAAGACACATCTAGGAGGACCAGAAGACACATCTGGGAGCAAAGACAGTGGATACTAGCACCAGAAGACTCATCTGGGAGCAAAGACACCGGATATTCGTACCAGAAGACACATCTGGGAGCAAAGACACCAGATCTTAAAACAGGAAGACACATCTGGGAGGCATCCCTCAGCTACCAGGAATCCCTGATTCAGTGCTGTGGAGTCCCATCTGGACAGCCTTCCCTAGTGTATTCAAGTGTCCTGACCATGTACCGAGGCCACCTAAACAGAGTGGGGAGAGGCTGCCCTCCAGGCAGGTATGAGGAGCCTGGCAAGGGAGTGTGGGCTCCTTCAGATTGTGCTGCAAGGAATAGCTCCTGCTCTGGCACTGAGGAGATCTACCCATATTCAGTCAGAGCAAGGATTGGAACAAGTCACCAAGTCTCTCCTAGCTCCATTTGAAGGAAGAGATGGGCAGGCGCTAATGCAAGAACTCCTCCAACAACATGAAAGGCAACATGACATCACCAGAATCCAGTCATCCCAAAACAACAAGAATTGAACACCCTACTCCAGAAGAAATAGAAGAAATCGACCTTAAACAGTACCTTATGAAAATAATAGAGGATCTTAAACAGGAGGTAAAAAACTGCCATAAAGAAATGGAGATGACAAACAAAAAGGTAGACAAAATAAATAAATCTCTCAAAGATACCCAAGAAAAACAAGAAAAACAGGAAAAAACAATCAAACAGGTAAGGGAAACAGTGCAAGACCTGAAAAATGAAATGGAGGTAATGAGGAAAACACAATCTGAGGGAAGACTGGAAATGGAAATTCTGAGTAAATGAACAGAAACCTCAGAGACAAGTATCTCCAACCGAATACAAGAGATGGAAGAAAGAATCTCAGACTCTGAAGATACTATAGAGGAAATAAACTCACAGATTAAAGAACAAAAAAAATCCAACAAATTCTTAACAAAAAATATCCAGGAAATCTGGGACACCGTGAAAAGACCAAACTTAAGAATAATTGGGGTAGAAGAAGGAAAATTACAACTCAAAGGCCCAGAAAATATATTAAACAAAATTATAGAAGAAAATTTCCCCAACCTAAAGAAGGATATTCCTATGAAGGTACAAGAGGCCTACAGAACACCAAGTAGACTGGATCAAAAGAAAGCATCCCCACGCCTTATAATAATCAAAACACAAAACATACAGAACAAAGAACAGATATTAAGAGCTGCAAAGGAAAAAGGTCAAGTAACATACAAAGGGAAATGTATCAGAATTACACCTGACTTCTCACTGTAAACCATGAAAGCCAGAAGGTCTTGGATAGATGTGCAACAGACACTAAGGGAACATGGATGCAAGCCCAGACTACTATATCCAGCAAAGCTAGCATTCACCATCAATGGAGAAAACAAGATATTCCAGGACAAAAACAGATTTAAACAATACGTAACCACAAATCCAGCCTTGCAGAAAGTAATGGAAGGAACATCACAAACCAAGGAGTCCAACAATGCCCACAATAACTCAGACATCTAGCGACCTTTCACCAGCACAACTCAAAGAAGGGAAACCCACAAACTCTACTGCCAGAAAAAAAATGACAGGAGTTAACAACCACTGGTCATTAATATCACTGAATATCAATGGACTCAATTCACCTATAAAAAGGCACAGGCTAAGAGATTGGATACAAAAACAGGATCCAACATTTTGCTGTTTACAAGAAACACACCTCAACCACAAAGACAGACACCTACTCAGAGTAAAGGGTTGGGAAAAGATTTATCAAGCAAATGGACCTAAGAAACAAGCCGGTGTGGCCATACTAATTTCTAACAAAGTTGACTTCAAACTAAAATCAATCAGAAGAGATGGAAAGGGACACTTTATACTCATTACAGGAAAAATCTATCAGAATGAAGTCTCAATCCTGAATATCTATGCCCCTAATATAAAAGCTCCCACTTGTGTAAAAGAAACACTTCTAGAACTCAAGGCAGCCATCAAACCACACAGACTAATAGTAGGAGACTTCAACACTCCTCTCTCATCAATGGACAGGTCAATCAGACAGAAACCTAACAGAGAATTGAAAGACTTGATGGAGGTAATGAACCAAATGGAATTTACAGACATCTATAGAACATTCCACCCAAACAGGAAAGAATATACCTTCTCTGCGGCTCATGGAACCTTTTCGAAAATTGACCATATACTTGGTAACAAAGCAAACTTCCACAGTTACAAAAAAAATTAGTAACTACCTGTGTCTTATCAGATCACCATGGATTAAAATTAGAATTCAACCACAATGCTACCCTCAGAAAGCCCACAAACTCATGGAAACTGAACAGTCAACTATTGAACCACACCTGGGTCAAGGAAGAAATAAAGAAAGAAATTAAAGTCTTTCTTGAATTTAATGAAAACAAAGACACAACATACTCAAACCTATGGGACACTATGAAAGCAGTGCTAAGAGGAAAGTTCATAGCACTAAGTGCCCACTTAAAGAAAATGGAGAAAGCACTAATTGGAGACTTAACAGCACACCTGAAAGCTCTGGAAAAAAGGAAGCAGACTCACCTAGGAGGAGTAGAAGACTGGAAATAATCAAACTGAGGGCAGAAATCAACAAAATAGAAACACAGAAAACAATCCAAAGAATCAATGAAACAAAAAGCTGGTTCTTGGAGAAAATCAACAAGATTGACAAACCCCTAGCCAAACTAATCAAACCGCAGAGAGAGAACACGGAAATTAATAAGATCAGAAATGAAAAGGGGGACATAACCACACAGAGGAAATTCAGAGAATCATTAGATCTTACTACAAAAGACTGTATGCCACAAAATTGGAAAATGTAAAAGAAATGGACATTTTTTTAGATAAGTACCATATACCAAAGTTAAACCATTACCAGATAAATGCTCTAAATAGTCCTGTTAGTCGCAAAGAATTAGAAACTGTTATCAAAAACCTCCCTACCGATCATTCATTGGGGTGAGTGAGGAGTGAGTGCCTGAACCAGGCAGCTGCCCGGAGAGGGACCACCGACATTCCCCAATTCTCCCCCCCACCTGCACACTCCCTGCTCTTCCTGCAGGGGTTATTCTCCCCGGATACTGCCTCTCTCTTCTTGTCCCTTCCCAGCTTGCACCCAGAACCCCCTACCCCGCCTCATCCTCCCGTCTTTGGGCCACAAAATCCCACAGCTCAGCCTGTTTGGGCTCCCTGGACCTGGAATTGAGTGCACCCAGGCCGGTGGGAGGTCCCTTCATTCATTAGCCTGCCTCCAGCAAGGCAGGCCCTTTGTTAGCTAGCTACTTGGCCTGCAAGGAGACCTGACAGTCTGCCAGAGGATCCATCATTCATTGGGGTGAGTGAGGAGTGAGTGCCTGAACTGGGCAGCTGCCCAGAGAGGGACCACCGACATTCCCCAACTTTCCCCCCCACCCGCACACTTCCTGCTCTTCCTGCAGGGGTTATTCTCCCCGGATACTGCCTCTCTCTTCCTGCCCCTTCCCAGCTTGCACCCAGAACCCCATACCCTGCCTCATCCTCCCATCTTTGGAGCCACAGAATCCCACAGCTCAGCCTGTTTGGGCGCCTGGGACCTGGAATTGAGTGTACCCAGGCCGGTGGGAGGTCCCCTCCTTCATTAGCCAACCTGGAGTAAGGCAGGCCCTTTGTCAGCGAGCTGCTTGGCCTGCAAGGAGACCTGACAGTCTGCCAGAGGATCCATCATTCATTGGGGTGAGTGAATTGAATTCATTGGGGGGAATTGAACTTCTAAAAGAAGACCCAAAGGGGATTATTCAGAGGAAGAAATGGGCAGGCGCCAATGCAAGAATTCCTCCAACAATTTGAAAAACAACATGAAAGCACCAGACCCCAACGAAGTTATAACAGGAGGACTTGAACACACTAATCAAGAAGAAGTAGAAAAAATTGACTTTATGAAAGTAATAGAGTCCCTTAAACAGGAGGTGAAAAACTCCCTTAAGGAAATGGACGAGAAGAATAACAGAAAGTTTGAAGAGTTGAGTAAATCCGTAAATGATATCCTAGGAAACCATGAAAAAACAATCAAACAGATAATGGAAACAGTGCAAGACTTGAAAACTGAAATGGAGGCAAGGAAGAAAACACAACCCGAGGGCCAGCCGGATATGGAAAATCTATGTAAACGAACAGAGACTACAGAAACAAGCATAACCAACAGAATACAAGAGATAGAAGAAAGAATCTCAGATTCTGAAGATACCATAGAGAAAATAAACGTACTGATCAAAGAAAACAGCAAATCCAACAAATTCTCATCACAAAACATTCAGGAAATCTGGGACACAATAAAAAGACCAAACCTAAGAATAATAGGCATAGAAGAAGGAGAAGAATTATAGCTCAATGGCCCAGAAAATATATTTAATAAAATTATAGAAGAAAACTTCCCAAACCTAAAGAAAGATATTCCTATTAAGGTTCAAGAAGCTTACAGAACACCAAATAGACTGGATCAAAAAAAAATCCCCCCGCCATATTATAATCAAAACAAAAAACATACAGAATAAAGAAAGAATATTAAGAGCTGCAAAGGAAAAAGGTCAAGTAACATATAAAGGAAAACCTATCAGACTAACACCTGACTTCTCTATGGAAACCATGAAAGCCAGAAGGTCCTGGATAGATGTTTTGCAGAAAATAAGGGACCATGGATGCAAGCCCAGATTACTATACCCAGCCAAGCTTTCATTCACTATAAATGGAGAAAACAAAATATTCCAGGATAAAAACAAATTTAAACAATACATAGCCACAAATCCAGCCTTACAGAAAGTAATAGAAGGAAATTCACAAACAAAGGAGTCCAGCATTGCCCAAAATAACTCAGACATCTAGCGACCCTTCACCAGCATATCTCAAAGAAAGGAAACACACAATCTCTACTGCCAAATAAAAAATGACAACCGGAGTTAACATCCACTGGTCATTAATATCACTTAATATCAATGGACTCAATTCACCTATAAAAAGGCACAGGCTAAGAGATTGGATACAAAAACAGGATCCAACATTCTGCTGTTTACAAGAAACACACCTCAACCACAAAGACAGACACCTACTCAGAGTAAAGGGTTGGGAAAAGGTCTATCAAGCAAATGGACCTAAGAAACAAGCCGGTGTGGCCATACTAATTTCTAACAAAGTTGACTTCAAACTAAAATCAATCAGAAGAGATGGAAAGGGACACTTTATACTCATTACAGGAAAAATCTATCAGAATGAAGTCTCAATCCTGAATATCTATGCCCCTAATACAAAAGCACCCACTTTTATAAAAGAAATATTACTAGAACTCAAGACAGCCATCAAACCAAACACACTGATAGTGGGAGACTTCAACACTCCTCTTTCACCAATGGACAGGTCAATTCGACAGAAACCTAACAGAGAATTAAGAGACTTAATAGAGGTAATGAACCAAATGGACTTAACAGACATCTATAGAACATTCCACCCAAACAGGAAAGAATATACCTTCTTCTCTGCGGTTCATGGAACCTTTTCAAAAATTGACCACATACTTGGTAACAAAGCAAACTTCCACAGTTACAAAAACGTATTAGTAACTACCTGTGTCTTATCAGATCACCATGGATTAAAATTAGAATTCAACAACAATGCTACCCCCAGAAAGCCTACAAACTCATGGAAACTGAACAGTCAACTACTGAACCACAGCTGGGTCAAGGAAGAAATAAAGAAAGAAATTAAAGTCTTTCTTGAATTTAACGAAAATAAAGACACAACATACTCAAACTTATGGAACACTATGAAAGCAGTGCTAAGAGGAAAATTCATAGCACTAAGTGCCCACTTAAAAAAAACGGAGAAAGCACACATTGGAGACTTAACAGCACACCTGAAAACTTTAGAAAAGAAAGAAGCAGACTCACCTAGGAGGAGTAGAAGAATGGAAATTATCAAACTGAGGGCAGAAATCAACAAAATAGAAACACAGAAAACAATCCAAAGAATCAATGAAACAAAAAGCTGGTTCTTGGAGAAAATCAACAAGATTGACAAATCCCTAGCCAAACTAATCAAACGGCAGAGAGAGAACACACAAATTAATAAGATCAGAAATGAAAAAGGGGACATAACCACAGACACAGAGGAAATTCAGAGAATCATTAGATCTTACTACAAAAGCCTGTATGCCACAAAATTGGAAAATGTAAAAAAAATGGACACTTTTTTAGATAAGTACCATATACCAAAGTTAAACCAGGACCAGGTAAATGCTCTAAATAGTCCTGTTAGTCGCAAAGAATTAGAAACTGTTATCAGAAACCTCCCTACCAAAAAGAGCCCAGGACCTGATGGGTTCAATGCAGAATTCTACCAGAACTTCCAAGAAGACCTAATACCTATACTCCTTAAGGTATTTCATAATATAGAAACAGAACAGTCATTGCCAAATTCCTTTTATGAAGCTACAATTTCCCTGATACCTAAACCACACAAAGACTCAACCAAGAAAGAGAACTACAGGCCAATCTCACTTATGAACATTGATGCAAAAATTCTCAATAAAATACTGGCAAACAGAATCCAAGAACACATTAGAAAAATTATCCACTATGATCAAGTAGGCTTCATCCCAGAGATGCAGGGCTGGTTCAACATACGAAAATCTATCAATGTAATCCATCATATCAATAAACTGAAGGATAAAAACCATATGATCATCTCATTAGATGCAGAAAAAGCATTTGACAAAATTCAGCACCCCTTTATGATAAAGGTCTTGGAGAGATTAGAGATGCAGGGGTCATTCCTAAATATAATAAAGGCTATTTACAGCAAGCCGACAGCTAACATCAAATTAAATGAAGAGAAACTCAAGGCCATCCCACTAAGTTCAGGAACGCGACAAGGCTGTCCACTCTCTCCTTATCTCTTCAATATAGTACTTGAAGTTCTAGCAATAGCAATAAGACAAAACAAGGGGATCAAGGGGACTCGAATTGGAAAGGAAGAAGTTAAACTTTCATTATTTGCTGATGATATGATAGTGTACATAAGCGACCCGATAAACTCCACCAAAGAACTCCTACAGCTGATAAACTCATTTAGTAACATGGCAGGATACAAGATCAACTCCAAAAAATCAGTCGCCCTCCTATATACAAAGGATAAGGAAGCAGAGAAAGAAATCAGAGAAGCGTCACCATTCACGATAGCCACAAATAGCATAAAATATCTTGGGGTAACTCTAACCAAGGAAGTGAAAGACCTATTTGACAAGAACTTTAAGTCTTTGAAGAAAGAAATTGAAGAGGACACCAGAAAATGGAAGGATCTCCCTTGCTCTTGGATTGGGAAGATCAACATAGTAAAAATGGCAATACTACCAAAGGCAATCTATAGATTTAATGCAATCCCCTTAAAAATCCCATCAAAATTCTTCACAGATCTTGAGAGGACAATAATCAACTTTATATGGAAAAACAAGAAACCCAGGATAGCCAAAACAATCTTATACAATAAAGGTACTTCTGGAGGCATTACCATCCCTGACTTCAAACTCTATTACAAAGCTACAGTATTGAAAACAGCTTGGTATTGGCATAAAAACAGAGAAGTTGACCAATGGAATCGAATAGAAGACCCAGATCTTAACCCACAAATCTATGAACACCTGATTTTTGATAAAGGAGCTAAAAGCACACAATGGAAGAAAGAAAGCATCTTCAACAAATGGTGCTGGCATAACTGGATGTCAACCTGTAGAAGAATGAAAGTAGATCCGTGTCTATCACCATGCACAAAACTCAAGTCCAAATGGATTAAAGACCTCAATATCAATCTGAACACACTGAACCTTTTAGAGGAGAAAGTGGGATGTACTCTACAACATTTGGGCACAGGAGACCACTTCCTACGTATAGCCCCAGCAGCACAGACATTAAGGGCAACATTGAATAAATGGGACCTCCTGAAGCTGAGCAGCTTTTGTAATGCAAAGAACACTGTCACTAAGACACAAAGGCAGCCTACTGACTGGGAAAAGATCTTCACCAACCCTGCAACTGACAAAGGTCTGATCTCTAAAATATATAAGGAACTCAAGAGACTAGACTTTAAAATGCTAATTAACCCAATTAAAAAATGGGGCTCTGAACTGAACAGAGAATTCTCAACAGAAGAAGTTCAAATGGCCAAAAGACACTTAAGGGCATGCTCAACTTTCTTAGCTATCAGGGAAATGCAAATCAAAACAACTTTGAGATACCATCTTACCCCTGTCAGATTGGCTAAAATCCAAAACACCAATGATAACCTTTGCTAGAGAGGTTGTGGGGTAAGGGGTACACTCATCCATTGCTTGTGGGAATGCACACTTGTGCAACCATTTTGGAAAGCAGTGTGGTGGTTTCTGAGGAAATTCGGGATCAACCTACCCAAGGACCCAGTAATTCCACTCTTGTGAATTTACCCAAGAGATGCCCAATCATACTACAAAAGCATCTGCTCAAGTATGTTCATAGCAGCATTATTGGCAATAACCAGATCCTGGAAACAACCTAGATGCCCTTCAGTGGAAGAATGGATGAAGAAAGTGTGGAATATATACATGTTAGAATACTACTCAGCGGTAAAAACAATGACATCTTGAATTTTGCATGCAAATGGATGGAAATAGAAAACACTATTCTGAGTGAGGTAACCCAGACCCAAAAAGATGAACATGGGATGTACTCATGCATAATCGGTTTCTAACCATAATTAAAGGACATCGAGCCTATAATTTGGGATCCTTGAGAAGATAATAAGAAGGTGAACCCAAAGAAAAACATATAGTAATGCTCCTGGATATTGGAAGTAGACAAGATCGCCGGGCAAAACTTTGGAACTTGGGGGTGGGGCGAGACGGGGCCAAGGGAAAATGGGGAGAGAAAAGCGTGAAGGGGAGAATGGGGGGAGCTTGGGGGAATGGGATGCTTGGGATACAGGAAGGGTGGATATGGGAGCAGGGAAGCATATATCTTAATTAAGGAAGCCATCTGAGGGTTGTCAAGAGACTTGACTCTAGAGGGGTTCCCGGGTTTCCAGGGAGATGCCCCCAGCTAGTTCCTTGGGCAGCTGAGGAGAGGGAGCCTGAAAAGGCCAGTTCCTATAACCATACTGATGAATTTCTTGCATATCACCATAGAACCTCCACCTGGCGATGGATGAAGAAAATGACTGAGCCCCACATTGGAGCACTGGACTGAGCTCCCAAGGTCCTGATGAGGAGCAGAAGGAGGGAGAACATGAGAAAGAAAGTCAGGAACGTGAGGGGTGCGTTCACTCACTGAGTCGGTGGGACAGAACTAACGGGAGATCACCAACTCCAGTTGGAATGGGACTGATGGAACATGCAACCAATCCGGACTCTCTGAATGTTGTCCACGGTGGAGGCTGACTGAGAAGCCAAGGACAATGGCGCTGGGCTTTGATTCTTCTGCATGGACGGGCTCTGTGGGACCCTTGTCAGCTTGGTTGATCACCTTCCTGGACCTGGGGGGAGTTGGGAGGACCTTGGACTTAACATAGAGTAGGGAACCCTGATGCCTCCTTGGCCTGGAGAGGGAGTGAGGGGGGTGTATGGGTGGAGGGGAGGGGAGGGAAGGAGGAAGAGGAGGGGAAGAGATGGAAATTTTTAAATAAAAAAAAATAAACCAAAAAAGTTATATATAATATGAAGAAATATCAGGTATAAAAATTAGAATTATAACCAGCATAAACAATATTAAGAAATGTGATAAATGTTTCAATAATTATGCTATCCTAATGAATTTAAGTCTTGTATAATAAATCACTTGGCCAAGTCACGAGAGGAAAGTAACTACAACTATCTAGTTTTCAACCCCAATGAAGACCTTAGAAGGGAAATAATATTACTTGAGTAAGCAGGAAGTGCAATCAAGCAACTTCCAAAATGTGTAACAAATGACAGAGACAACTGGCTACCTGGGCAATCACCCAAAGTCTCATTTGCAACGTTTGAGCAACCAACTTTGGCTAAGGCCTAGAGTAACTGACAGACCGTTTTCAGAGGCAGGAAATTTTTCAAAACTGTCTGACCCTGTCTTGGCAAGATTTGAAAACCATTTTTTTTTGTATCCTGCTTGCCCTGTCTGGACATGGGTGCATTTTGTCAGTGATAGATGCATGGGCAGTTCCTTGCCCAAAGGCCAGTTTTGCCAAGAAGAAAACAAGCTCCAAGTGGAGTGTCTTCCGTGCTCAACATTTTCTCTGGAAAAGATCAATGCTTCCAGGAGTAATCATGTCTCACTTCAACAGAACCTTAAGTTATTTAAATGTCATATTCTACAGCTCTTTGAAGTAGTTGAAGATTACCTATCTATGCAGAATATAATCTCTATGTATCTAAAGAATAGGATTAGTCTAACTATAAGTATGACAAACATGGATGACAACTTTGCAGCAAATGAGGACAATGATCTCAAAATGTATATCTTGATCAGAGGTAGAAATATATATTGCAACATGATAAATATATCCTAAAATTGTATCAATATACAAAATGTTCTAAGTAGAGGTAGAAGCATGAATACATACAATATGACAAAATAACTTTGCCTAGATATACAAATATTGTAGACAAAAATAGGAACATATTCAATATAATTTAAGTTTGTATCAAATATACAAGAATCTATACCAATGTAAAATGCCTATAAATAATAGGTCATAAGTATTCACTCTATTACTCAATGTTATTATTTTTCTGAGTAAGCATACACTACTCTATTATCCTATCCAATTTACTCTTTTTTTATAAAGAGATCCCTAATCCTACATAATTTTCTCCCCAACCCCCAACCCTACACCAATTATAATCAAACCCTAAATGATGTCCCTAACCCTAAGGACAAACTTTGTTGGAAGAGGGGACATCATCTTTTAGAATTACTTCCTGCTGTCATGGGGGCAATGTTCTTTCTATGGGATCCTGCAAAAGTACAATGATGGTTAAATTCAAAGATTACTGTCTGGTATAATTGCAAATAGTCTCCAAGTATTTGGTAGGATTTCTTCTGAGGTTCCTATTTGGAGTTCTGGCCAGAACATTGTAAACAAGTGCACCACTTCAGCTAACCAAGTTATAACCATCTTGAACACTTGGTATACAAAAAAAAATGGTCTTATAGTAGCACTATCAGTATCATGACATCATATCAACCAGATGGAGTTGTTGTGGGGCCCCATCTTCTTCCTGGAAACTTCAAAAATTACTGCAGGAAAATTTATTGTTCATTGAGGAAAACATAAACATTATTTATATAGACATATACAGACATATGTATTCAATCAAAGGTACAATAGAGACAAAAATAGGTATAAAGAAAGTACTTTTTCTAAATTCTTTCTTCTTTTTGTATCATACCAGATGGCTCTTGACATTAGACAGAAACTCTAAATTTTTCTTTTAACAATAAGTTTGGATTTAGAGAAGGACAGAGCCATTGTCCAACTCCAAAGCCAGCTCTATGTATTCATGTGTGTGTGTGTGTGTGTGTGTGTGTGTGTGTGTGTGTGTGTGTGTGTGTTTTGATCACCTGTCCTTACAAGTCATATTCCTTTTTTGATGATTCTTATTGAATAGTTATTTTTCCTTCTGTCAGCACCTAAATATTCAGGGTCTCTTGAATTTTTGAAGATGAGTACTTTCCTGTAAAGACAAGAGCAGAATCCTGCCCCAACCCTATATGGTTTCCTTACCACCTGTATTGTATGGTTGTCACCTCTGTGAATAAGCTGTCATTTCTCTTTCTCAAGAGATTTCTCTTTTTCAAAGCAAATTTTTATTAATTTTGATGGTCTGTGGTTTTATTCTCCAGTGGAAACAAGAGCAAAACCCCTTCCCCAACAAAGCACATCTCCTGGCTTCGATTGTGATATCAACACATCTTTGAAATACACCTGCTGATTTAATTCAGAAGACCTTTCTATTATCCAGTGTCTCTCTGCTGTTGTCCCTTTCTCATTAGCATTAAGAAAATTCAAAGTTAATAAAGCATTATGTAATCTATTTCTGAGGTTATTTTCTATCCCTTTCTGTTTGTTTAACATATCCTTTATAGTTCGATTTGATCTTTCTGAAACTGCCTGACCTGTATGATTTTGTGGTATACCTGTAATATGCTTTTTATTATAATAAGCAAAACACTGTTTCATTTTCTTAGAGACATATGTTAGACCAATATCTGTTCTTATTTGTTCAGGTATACTCATGATGGCCATAACTTCTAATAAATGTGTGATTACTGAGTCAGCCTTTCCTGAGCTTAAAACAGTTGTCCGCTGAAAACCTGAATAAGTGTTAATGGTGTCGTGTACATATTTTAATTTTCCAAATTCTGTAAAGTAGAACACATCCGCCATATTTTATTCCCTTGAGTAACCTTTAGGCTAGTCCCTGCAGGTAGTGGTGTTTGGTTATAAAAAGAGCAAGTAGAACATCCCTTTATAATCTCCTTAGCTTGTTGCCTTGTAATGGAAAACTCTTTCTTTAAACTTTTGCTATTGGCATGATGTTTCTTATGGAATTCTGAGGCCTTCAACACACTTTCAATCAATAATCAACCAATTTCTGCATTACCTTGTGCAGACCCATATGGGACTAGATGTATGTTATGTATATGGGACAAAGCCTATTCCTGATTATATCTTGAGCCTGTATGAATAATGAAGTCAATTTTGTATCATCTGGTATAAATTCAGCAGTTTCAATATGCGAGACAACTCTTTCTGCATATTGTGAATCAGTAACTATATTAAGAGGTTCTTTAAAATCCCTTAGCACAATGAGAATAGCATATGATTCTGCATTTTGGACAGAATTAAAAGAGCTTTGTTCCACCTTACTTAATTCTTCTGATTTGTAACCTGCCTTCCCTGATTTATTTGCATCATTATAAAATGTACAGACTCCAGTTATTGGAACATCACATACAATTCAGAGAAGAATCCAAGAAGTTCTCTTTAAAGGTTAAGTCTATCATGTTAGGATGGTTGCTATTAATTTTTCCAAAAACCTTAGCACAAGTTCTTTGCCATGGTTCATTGTCTTCCCATAAATTTTTTATTTCACCTGTAGTAAAAGGCACTTAAATCTCTGCTGGGTCTATACCTGCTAGTTGACAAAGTCTCAATTTTCCTTTTATAATTAATTCAGAGACTTTTTCCCATACATTTTAATTTTTTACTTGGTTTATGGGGTAAAAAGGTAGAATCTAAGATAATATCTTCCCCCTGCATTAAAATTCCTGTAGGAGAAATTCTGGAAGGCAATATGACTAGAATACAATTAAGATTTGGATTCACCCTATCCACTTGTGCCTCCTGTGATTCCTCCTCAACAATTGTCAATAACTTTTCTACTTCAGTTGTTAATTCTCTAGAACTATTTAAGTCTTTATGATCATCTATTGTTTTGTTAAAATGAATTTTTAGATCAGATGTTATCCCAACAGCTGGTTGTAGGCTGGAAATGTCTCCTAACAATCTTTGAAAGTCATTAAGAGTCCACAACCAATCTCCCCTAATTTGTTCCTCTTGTGTTCTAATTTTCTGTAAACCTATTCTATAACCTAGGTAATTGAAAGAAATTCCTCTCTGTATTTTTTTCAGGAGCAATTTGTAATCCCCATTTTGGTAAAACATTCTTTATTTCTTCAAACATTCTTTCTAAAGTATCTATGTTTGAATCAGATAGCAAAATGTCATCCATATAATGGTAAATTATAGAATTAGGAATTTTTTATGTATTATTTCCAGTGGCTGACTTACAAAGTATTGGCATAGGGTGGGGATGTTGAGCATTGCCTAGGGAAGGACGATCCACTGGTATCTCCTAGTAGGCTGAGAATTATTATAAGTAGGCAATATGAAGGCAAACTTTTCTTTAGCCTTTTCTTATAGAGGTATAGTGAAGAAACAATCTTTTAAATCAATAACTATAAAAGGCCATTCTTTTGGTAATAGAGAAGGCAGAGGAATTCCAGATTATAGAGGGCCCATAGGTTGAATTACCTTGTTGACAGCTCTTAGATCTGTCACCATTCTCCATTTATCAGATTTCTTTTTAACAACAAATATAGGAGAATTCCAAGGGCTGGTTGATTCTTCAATATGGTGAGCATCTAGTTGCTCCTGTACCAGCTATTCTAAAGCCTGCAGTTTGTCTACTGTTAACAGCCACTGTTTAACCCAAATTGTTTTCTCAGTTAACCATTTTAAAGGTAGGGTCATTTGTACCTCTAAAGGTTTACTAGTTGCTTTATGTTCTTGTACAGCCTGAATAGCTGGTGACCTTTGTGTATAGTGCCTTATAATATCCTTCCCAGAATTATGAGTTTCTGGGACTGTAGGAATGTTAATCTGAGTATTCCATTGCTGCAGCATGTCACAACCCCATAAATTTACTGCAATATTAGCCACATATGGCCTCATCTTTCCTCTCTGTCCTTCTGTCCCTATACATCCAACCCATCTAATGCTTTGTTTCACTTGAGATTAAGTTACAATTCCTAGTAATTGAACATCTGCCTCTTGAAGAGGACAGTTTGGATGCCAAGACTATGGAGCAATGATACACATGTATGCACCTGTGTCCATCAAACCCACAATTACAATGTGATTTATATGTACTCTTAGTTTTGGCCTTTGATCATTTATAGAAGTCTGACAAAATATACCTTTCCTATTTCCTATTGGAATTTATTTATCCCCCATGTTCATTCCATCATCTAAAACAGTATGTTTTTTTTTTTTACAGAAGGATCTAGATTTTTAAATTTTCCTGATGAGATATGTCCTCCACAATGACTGGGAATGACTGGACCATTTTTTACTTGACGGCCTGTGAGAGGACACCCAACTAGTTTTCCGATGTTATTGGGTTACCTTGTCTATCTTTGGTTGATCTGCATTTATTGGTCCAATGTCAGCCTTTGCCACACCTTCTATATATACCTGAAGGCTGAGTCCACCTATTCTTGTATTCCCAGAAGAGATATTATTCCTAGAAATTTCTTATCTCCAATCCCTTCTCAGATGTCCTATTCTACCACAATTGAAGCATTTGGCATTTTGATGTCTCCTCATTCCTTTGAAAATTGCTTCTCCTACCCAAGACTCAGTATTATAGTCAGATGTCTCAATGTTCATTGTGTGCAGGATCTGTTCATCCACTGGTGCTGATCTAACCTTTAATGACCCAATCATCTTTTTGCATTCTAAGTTGGCATTTTCAAAAGCCAGAAATTCAATAAGTACTTGTCTAGCATCAGGGCGTGCTACTCCTATTTATACAGCCTTAGTTAATTTTTGTAAAAAGTCACTAAAGGGTTCTCTCTAACCCTGTTTAACCATGCTATATGATTCAATTAGTTTTCTTACTTCTTGAATCCTGTCCCAAGCATTTAAGGCTGCTTTGTGGCATAGGACAAGATCTGTTCATCCTAAAGAGCTTGAGTCTGTGGGTCAGCATAAGTGCCTTCACCAAGAATTTAATCTTAAGAAGCCTCAAGTCCTTTTGCTTTTCACTGTTGTTCTAAAATTTTAGCCTCTTCTTTGAAATAACATTTAAACATCAGTTGAGGACCATCATCCAAGACTGCTGAAACTAACTAAAGCCAGTCATGTGGGGTTGCCTTAATAATAGAAGCCCATGTCTTTATCATAGCCCTAACAAATGTAGAATGCAAGCCATAAGTTACAATTGTTTGCTTAATTTCCTTTAGATTTCCTATAGGTATCCATCTACTTTCTTTGGATCCTTTTGGGCCTTTAGAACTTGATGCTTTGTCAGAGTAGATATACGGTAGGAAGCTAAAACCCTGGGAAAGTCATCTCTGACAGCTATTGGCGATATTGAATCCTATTCTTATACCTTCTTTCCTTGCTCATCAGCTCCAATAATTTCCTCAATCATTTTAAATCTTTTTACTACTTCTTTTATAAAGCCTGAATCTCATGGCCTATAGATATTTCAAGTGATTTCATTGAGGCACCTAGCCTCTGGTCCTCATTCTACACATGTGATTCCAAGGTCTGAAGGTTTTTCCTTTAAAGATAACACCTCATCCTTGGACATTACTTGAATAGTGTGCAGGTTGCCATCCTGGAGAGATAATCTATCTGCTAACCTATCATAACTTTTTAACAAATTTTGATTGAATTTGATGGTCAGATTCAATAGTATGAATTCTTTCAGATAATTTCATATATATCAGTATGGACTGAATGTATGTGTTTCTAGTACTGACTATTTGCTCACTATTGGGTAACATATATGTATTTCTGTATGCAGTTTTTGTGTTTGACACACTTTATCGATCTTCTTTTCCTTGGTTTTTTTTCTTTACTTTCAGTGTATATAGTCCTTGAGCATGTGTTCTAGTTTCATTTCTGTTGCTGAGATAAAATATCCCAACAAAGAGCAGTGCAGGGGTTCATTTCAGCTTAATATTTCAGGTTATACTTCATCAACTATATATGTCCTTCAGCCTTGCAAATACATCTTCACAAGTTTGATTGCTTCATGTGTTGCATATGAGTTCCTGGTCAGTGCTAGAAATAGATACGCACTGGCAACACTGAAGTACTCAACAGTTTACATTTATAATTATTCATTCATGAACTTGGGATAACAATGGTTAAAGAAGAGAAGATCATGATTTTGGTTAGGAAGGGGGGAAGGAGGAGAAATGATGTAATTATATTCTAACTTAACACTAGAATATTGAAAATAAAATAGATGAATATTAAGATCTAAAAGGAAATAGGTTGAGATGTATAATATAGTAGCACATAATTATGTGTAGAGAGTAGTAAGATTGAGGAAAAGTGTAAGATTCAACACTTTATTCTTTAAATTAAAAAATACTTATTTTATCTCTGTGTATGAATGTTTTGCCTGATATATGTATTACATGCCTGATGCTACAGAGGTCAGAATGGAGTGCCACATTCTCTTAAAACTGGGTTACACATTGTTGTGAGCAACCAACATGGTTGTCAGGTTTTCAACCACATCCTCTGCTAAAGCTTTAAGTGCTATTAACCACTGAGCTATGTCTCCAGCATGTAGAATTAGAATTTAAGCTCTTAAACCCAAGCTGTTTGTTATATTTTTAACATTTTGCCTTTAATAATACTTTTATTTGGTGATTTTTGTGAGTTGTGATGCATATGTCAGAAACAACAGGCAGACTTTCACTCATCCCTTCCTGTTTCCCTGATGATAACACAACACAGAACGATAGCGTACTATTACACCCCGAATGATAGAAACTGCACCTGTCAAAACACAGAAAAGTTTTATTGTCCCAACATCAGTATGGTTGTCCTTTAAGGCCACAACAGCCTCCCTTATTTCCCAGGCCTATACTCCAAAGTAGCTCTAGACTAGTCATCATTTATACATTTTCATCACATGGGCTTTGTTTATGGTAGCTGATAATATTATCTAGACTATGAATAATCATCCCAGAAAAATCGTGGTGTATATTCCAATGGGATGATTTCTGAGCAAGCTTGGTAACTGAATTTGATTCTGAATCCCACCTAAATTTAGAGGGACAGAACTTATTATTCAATGTTGTCCTGTGATCTTCCCATGTGCACTGTGACATACCCTACCCAGAGATACAAATACATAGAAATACAAACACACATATATGATAATAATAATAACAATGATGATGATAACAATAATAATGACAAATTTAAAATATAAATACAATCAGCAATAATGGTTTGGTTGCATAAATTTTCAAGTTGTAAAGTACAGCAGCATAAAAATAAAGCATTGTGTATCTCAAGATTGTTAGAAGACTTGAATGTCCTCGCATTAAAAATGTTTGCATTGCAATTTGCTGTACAGGCCCATTACTCTGAATTGCACATAAATTAAAACATAATATGGAAGTCAATATACATGTTCAAATATGAAAAGAAAAATTCATGCAATATTTAAACATATTTAAAAGTCTAACCAGCAGTTAAAAAGCACACTAGTATCTGAAGTCCACACTGTCAAGAAAAAGTTCAGATGATACTGTGCAGAGAACAGCTAGCACAAAAGACAAAACTCGGGCTTTCGATTTTCTGCAACTACAGTAAATGTTGCATTAGCTGCCAAACTTTGTTTCCCTCTTGAGGGTCATGCTTACCTATATGTTAGTAAATCAAAACAAAAATAAATATTGCTGTATATAATGTGCCATACTTTAAGAAATTATTTTGAAGCATTGTTGATAAGTTAGATAAGTGGAAATGTCCATATACTTTCAGCCTTGTGTTTGGAATAACTTTGGGAAGCCAGGACTACCACAGAGTAGAAAGCTATTGCATAACAGATGTGGAGAACCAAAAATGTGAGCCTATTTACACCTTGTCTGAAGGTCAGAGAGTTTGAGGTTGCTCCAAATTGTTAGCAATAGTTAGGGCTACACATCTTGACATAGGGAGTGGTTACTTGGTTCTTTTGACATTAAGATGGTCCATACAGGTAGATCCACTCCACTATGGTCAATGGTCAGGAAATTCAATCATACATCTGCTCCTTCTTTTTAAATAGGAGGTTTGACCTTGGGAATGGCTGCCCACAAGATACTTGGTCTAGGGTGGGTTCACTCCTAAACAACAGAAAGCTAATGAGTTGATACGTCAAAGTACTGAAGCAAGTCCTTTGTATTATGTTGAAGCAATCTTTTGTCTTCTTCCCCTTGTTATATTAGGGTATAAAAGTGTATGGAAAATTAAATGCAGGATTTCAGTATTCACTGGAACTCCCTCTCTACATTTTCTGTTTTATTATTTTTACTCATATCTTTGCCCTCTTTACTATTTTTGTGATCCCCAAGTCCCTACCCTGGAAAGCAGCATTTTTTGTTGAGCTGGTCTCCAACAAACAGAGACAACAAAAAGCTTAGTAATGTGCTTTGCATATTTTGGGTACAGAGGAATGATAGTAATGGAGATTCCAGGAAATATTTGTTCATATTTATATCTATTTTGTTTTTATTTATGCATGTGTGTAGGGGTATTGTGACTATTAGTGTTGGTATCTAGAAAGAAGAAAATGGTGTTGCATCCCTTGGGACTGGAGTTACAAGCATTCGTTAAGTTACAACCTTGGTTCTGGGAACTAAATTCTGATCCTCTCAAAGAGCAGCAAAGGCTTTTTGAACAATATCTCCAGACCACCCATAAAATATCTATATGTACCTTCTCAATTCATGAACTGAAGACAGAGACCCAGTCTCTGGCTCTGCAACTCCACTCTCTTACAACCCGGAGAATCCTTCATCTCAGTGCTATGGGACAATTTATTTTCCTCCTAAGAGTCTTGCCAGAGCTCTCTTCACATCTTTATTCCTTAGACTATAAATGAAGGGGTTCAGCATGGGGGTGACCACAGTATACATCACTGAGGCTCTTGCAGCAGAGTGTGAGCTATGGGTCACAGCAGAACTAAGGTACACTCCTAGGCCTGTGCTATAAAATAAGGAGACAATGGAGAGGTGAGATGCACAGGTGGAAAAAGCCTTGTACTTCTTCTGAACTGAGGAGAAAGCACGTATGCAGGAGACTATCTTGAAGTAAGAGTAAAGGATTGCACCGAGGGAAGTGGCTGCCAATAGGACAGGTGCAAGATGATCATCAGGTGGCTTGGAAAGTTGTTTGAGCAGGTGAGTTGGGCCAGCTGGTTAAGCTCACAGAAGAAATGGGGGATTTCTACATCTGTGCAGAAGGACAACTGTAGCACCATTAAACTCTGTAGCAAGGCATGCAGGACGCTAACAACCCAGGACAGCAGAACCAGCAGCATGCAGACCTGGGGGTTCATTATGACTGTGTAATGTAGGGGGAGACAGATGGCCACATATCGGTCATAGGCCATCACAGCCAGGAGCAAGTTGTCCAGTTCTGCAAAAACCAAGAAGAAACACATCTGAGTGATGCAGTTTTCATAGGTGATGGCCTTGCTCTGTGTCTGGATGTTCAGCAGCATCTTTGGGACTGTGGTGGAGGTGAAGCAGATGTCCACAAAGGACAGGTTAGAGAGGAGGAAGTACATGGGTGTGTGCAGGTGAGACTGTGAGACGACGGCCATGATGATGAGCAGGTTCCCAAGCACTGTGACCAGGTACATGGACAAGAACAGTGCAAAAATGAGGAATTGAAGGTCTGGGTTTTCTGAAAATCCAAGAAGAAGAAATTTTGAAGTTCTTCTTGTGATGTTGCTCCCCGATTCCATGAGTCACATGTATCTGTGAGGAAAAATGAGGACAGCACAACTCTCATTCTCACATTACTGATATAGCTGATACTACACTTTATATTTTCAACATAATAACTTCCGAATTGTGTCCATAGAACCGGTTCTTTTAGGGAATCCCTAATGCTAATTTTAAGTGGTATTTCTTTCACTATCTGGGTATTCCATCAAAGGTCAGGTATTCTGCAATTTTAATATTAATAATATTCTGCAATTTTAATTATAAACACATAGTGTGTGATGTGGGAGGTGATGTATGCTGTGAATATACTTTATTGCCATTGGTTAATAAAGAAGCTGCTTTCAGCCAGTGGCTTAAGGAGTAAAGTCAGGCTGTAAGAGATATATAGAGAGAGTAAGCAGAGTCAGAGAGAAGTAAGGTACTGGACAGAGGAGAAAGACATGAGCAGCCAGTAGGAAGGTTCTGGTAGGCTACGAACCTCATGATAAAATGTAAAATAATATAAATTGTTTAATTTAAGATGTAAGAGCTAGTTCAAAACACACTTAAGCTATTGACCAAACAGTATTGCAAATAATATAGATTTTGAGTGATTATTTCAAGTCTGGGCAGTCAGGAACAAATGAGCAGTCTCCATCAACAAATATGTGCTGATTATATGCATGAATTGTTCAGGCATTTTATAGAGGTTGGGATCAAAAGAAACTTTATGCATATGAATAAAAAGAATTTAGGAAAACAAAGCAATCATATCCACTGCCTTTAGGACTGATGGTTTGACATCACCACATTTCACACTTTTTTATTTGTTTGTTTGTTGAGACAGGGTTTCTCTGTGTAACAGCCCTAGATGTCCTGGAACTAGCTCTTGTAGACCAGGCTGGCCTCAAACTCACAAAGATCTTTTTACCTTTGCCTCTCAAGTGCTGGATTTACAGGCATGTGCTACCAAAACCAGGCCTAGATTTTACATTTTATTAGATGTTACCATATTTATAGATAATAACAAATAAAACTTATTAAAAGCAATTATCTTATAATATGACAAAGAGTAAAAATGCAATGAAGAAAATTAAAGTAGGTGTAACTGAAATGGAAGATAAAAGAGAACAGCCATCTTATGTGTCTGTCTGTCCATGTGCATGGGTGTACCTATGGGAAGGTAAATATATTTTAGGGGATTTGCACTCAGGACTTCCTGAATACTAAGAAGGTGATATTTTCACCAGATCATTCTGTGTAGTGGGATATACTGTGACTCATAAGATGCTTAGCAGCAACCCAGTCTCTAGTAAGGCTCCCCTCGAAGACAGCTAATTGTTTCCAGACACTGTTCAAGATTCACCAGAAATGAAATGGCTTCATAATGTGCACCACAGTTTGAACTAATTACAAAAATGTTATTTCAGCATGGGTATAATTATAAACTCATGGAAAAGAATACAAAATACAACTGAGCCACGGAGCCCATTATACAATAGGATGTGAAACAGCAATCTGCACTATGAACATTCACTTCCAGATGGCTATGGCTGTCATTTAGTGAGAAGATAGGCAGAGAAGGGGGAAAAGAACATTGGCAGACATGTATGTATACATATACTTGGACATTGTGACAGGCTTAGCATCCTACTGGAGAATCTTACAAGCATTGTATGAGAAACTATGCACACATAATATGTAGAGACACATTTTAAGAAATACAGAACCCTGAAGGTAAAAGGGGCAGTGTTTATTGTTTTTACCTTAATAGAATCAGATTATAGAGGTTGTTTTTATTTTCATTATATCCAGTTTTATTTATTGTCACCAGTATTTTTTTACTTAATCAAAATGCTATGGCTCAGACCATCAGACCCTGCAAGCTACAAGTCCCACCTCGCACCCAAACTCACTTATCCCCGCTACACCCTCAGTAAAACTCTAAAATGCAGCCTGCTACTACACAGAAAGGACCAACAGGTGAGTGACCAGCCACCCAGTTGGACACCCCACTCTCTAGACCATCCATACTGGGTCAAAACCCTCAGCTCCTCCCCCACCTGCCTCAGCGTCGCTCTTCAGCCAGTAGGAGAGTTTCCTGTAGGTAGGCTGCTCCATTACTCCCATCCTGACTACTGGACCCTGCAAGTTGCAGGTCCCACCCTGCCTCTAAACTTGCCTATCCCCCTGCAACCACAGTAGAACTCTAAAACAGAGCCTGCTACTACGTAGAGAGGACCAAGAGGTAGGCTGCTCCAAAATCCCTGAAACACAGAGAGTAACAATACAAAGTAGACCAAGAATTGTTTCCAAGACACAGGCAACCACTGCAAGGATTGGACCAAGATGCAAAGATACTGCTGGCATCAAATGAAAAAAGAAATGATTAAGCACCAATGCAAGAATTCATTCAACAACCTAAAATGCAACATGATAACACCAGAAACCAGTGCTCATACAACAGGAAGACTTGATCATCCTAATCCAGAAGAAGTAGAAGAAAACAATTGTAACTAACTTTATGAAGATGATGGAGACCTTTAAAGAGGAAATGAAAAACTCCCTTAAAGAAATGGAGAAAAAGACAAACAAAGATTTGGAAGAAATTAACAAATCTGTCAAAGAAACCCAAGAAAACCAAGAAAGAAAAATCAAACAGGTGAAGTAAACAATTCAAGACTTGAAGTCTGAAAGAGAAGCAATAAAAAAACTAAGGGAATTCTGGATATGGAAAATCTGGGTGAACCAATGGGAACTAGAGAAGCAAGAATAACCAACAGAATACAAGAATCTCGGGCATTGAAGATACGATAGAGGGAAAGGATCCATCAGTCAAAGAAAATGTTAAATCCAAAAAATTCTTAATACAAAACATCCAGGAAATCTGGGACATCATGGACAGACCAAGCCTAAGAATAATAGGGATAGAAGAAGAACTCCAGCTGAGTGGTACAGAAAATATACTCAACAAAATTATAGATGAAAACTTTCCCAATCTAAAGAAGGTTCAACTTATGAAGGTACAAGAAGCTTACAGAACACCAAATAGACTGGATTTTAAAAAAGTTCCCTCACCATATACTAATCAAAACACAAAATATACAGAATAAAATAATAATATCAAGAGCCACAATGGAAACAGGTCAAGTAACATGTAAAGGTAGACCTATTAGAATTACACCTGACTTCTCAATGGGAACCATGAAAGCCAGAAGGTCTTGGACAGATGTGCTTCAGACACTAAGGGACCACAGATGCAAGCCCAGACTACTATGCCCAACAAAGCTTTCAATCACCATCAATGGAGAAAACAAGATATTCCATGACAAAACCTATCCACAAATCCAGCCCTACAAAAAGTACTAGAAGAAAAACTCCAACCTAAGAAAGCTAACTGCACCCATAAAAGCACAGGCAACAAATAACCTCACACCAACATAACCCAAAGAAGGGAAATATATACACTATCACCAAAAAAATCAGAAATTAACAATCACTGGTCATTAATATCTCTTAATATCAATGGACTCAATTCACCTATAAAAAGACACAGGCTAAAAGAATGAATACAAAAAGCGGTATCCAGCCTTCTGATGTATACAAGAAACACACCTCAACCTCAAAGACAGACATTACCTCAGAGTAAATGGTTTGGAAAAGATTGGCTAATCAAATGGACCTAAAAGACAAGTGGATATAGCTATCATAATATCTAACAAAATAGACTTCATATTAAATCAAAAGAAATGGAGAAGGACACTTTATGCTCATAACAGGAATAATACATCAAGATGAAGTCTCAAACCTGAACATCTATTCCCCAAATACAAGATCATCCACATATGTAAAAGAAACATTACTAAACATAAATTACACATCAAACCCAACACACTAAGAGTGGGAGACTTCAACACCCCACTCTCCCCAATGGACAGGTCAAACAGACAGGAACCTAACAGAGAAATAAGAGAACTAAAGATATCATGACTCAAATGTAATTAACAGACATATTCATAACATTTCACCCAAGTACAAAAGAATATACATTCTTCTCAGCACATCATAGAACTTTCTCTAAAATTGACTACATACTCGGTAAAAAAAAAAAAAAGTGAACATCAACTGATACAAAAAATGGAGTTACCCCCATATCTTATCAGATCACCATGATTTAAAATTAGAATTTAACAATAAAACTAATTTCAGAAAGCCCACAAACACATGGAAATTAAACAGTGCTCTGTTGAAACACCTCTGGGTCAAGGAAGAAATAAAGAAATTAAAAACTTCCTAGAACTCAATGAAAATGAAGGCACAATATATCCAAACCTATGGGACACTATGGAAGCAATGCTAAGAGGAAAGTTCTTAGCACTAAGTGCCTACATTTAAAAAAATGGAGAAAGCTCACACTAGTGACTTAACAGCACACCTGAAAGCTCTAAAAAAAAAATGAAGCAGACTCATCAAGAAGGAATAGAAGACAAGAAATATTCAAATTAAGGGTCTAAATAAATAAGATAGAAACAAATAAAACAATAAAGAATCAATGAAACAAAGATCTGGTTCTTTGAGAAATCAACAACATAGATAAACCCATATCCAAACTAATAAAAAGAGAGAGAACATCCAAATTAACAAAATCAGAAATGAAAAGGGTACATAACAACAGACACTGAGGAAACCCAGAGAATCATTGGGTCATACTACAAAAACCTGTACTCCACAAAATTGGAAAATGTAAAAGAAAAGGACAATTTTCTGGATGGGTACAACATAGCAAAATTAAGTCAAGACCAGGTGAACAATTTAAATAGACCAATGCCCTGAAAGAAAATAGAACCTATCAACAAAAGATTCCCCACCAAAAAAAAAAACCCCAGGGCTAGATGGTTTCAGTACAGAATTCTACCAGAACTTCAAAGAAGAGTTAATACCTATACTCTTCAAACTGTTCCACATAATAGAAACAGAAGGAATATTGCCAACCTCTTTTTATGAGGCTACAGTTACCCTGATAACAAAACCACACAAAAACTCAACCAAGAAAGAGAATTACAAACCAATTTCACTCATGAACATAGATGCAAAAATACTCAATAAAATCTGGCAAACAAAATCCAAGAATATATCAGAAAAAATCCATCCATCATGATGAAATTGGCTTCATCCCAGAGAAGCAGGGATGGTTCAACATAGGAAAAATCTAACAATGTAATCCACCATATAAATAAACTAAAAAAATCATATGATCATCTCATTAGAAGACAAAAAACACTCAACAAAATCCAACAGCCCTTCATGATAAAAGTCTTGGAGAGATCAGGGATGCAAGGAACATGTCTAAACATAATTAAAAGCAATATACAGCAAGCCAACAGCCTATATAAAATAAAATGGAGAGAAACTCAAAGAGATCCCACTAAAATGAGGCACAAGACAAGGCTGTCTACTCTCTCCACATCTCAACATAGTTCTTGAAGTTATGGATAGAATCATAAGACAACAAAAGGAGATCAAGGGGATTCAAATTGAAAAGGAAGAAATCAAACTTACATTATTTGCAGATGATATGATAGTATACATGAGACCCCAAAAACTCTACTATGAACTTCTTTATCTATCTGATAAACACTTTCATTAATGTAACAAAATACAAAATCAACTCAAAAAAATTAGTACTTCTCATATATACAAATGAAAAGAAGCTGAGAAAGAAACCAGAGAAACATCACCCTTCACAAAAGCCACAAATAACATAAAATATTTTGGGGTAACACTAACCAAAAGAAGTGAAAGATCAGTTTGACAAGAACTTTAAGTCTTTGAAGAAAGAAATTGAAGAAGATACCAGAAAATGGAAAGATCTTCCATGCTCTTGGATAGTTAGGATCAACATAATAAAAATGGCAATCTTTTCAAAAGCAATCTATAGATTCAATGCAATCCCCATCAAAATCCCAACACAATTCTTCACAGATCTTAAAAGAACAATAATCAACTTCATATGAAAAAAAGAAAAAGCAGGATTGTCAAAACAATCCTGCACAATAAAGGAACTTCCAGAGGCAACACCATCCATGACACAAAGCTCTATTATAGAGCTACCGTAATGAAAACAGCTTGGTATTGGCATAAAAACAGACAGGTTGACGAATGGAATCAAATAAAAGACCTGGATATTAATACACACACCAATGAATGTCTAAATTTTGATACAGAAGCTAAATTTATACAATGGAAAAAAGAAGGCATCTTCAAAAAATGATACTGGCATAACAGGATGTCAACCTGTAGAAGAATGCAAAAAAATCCATATCTATCCCCATGCACAAAACTCAATTCCAAATGGATTAAAGACCTCAATATAAATCTAACCACACTGGACCTGATGGAAGAGAAAGTGGGAAGTAGCCTTAAATGCCTGGGCACAAGAGACCACTTCCTAAATATAACACCAGTAGCACAGACACTGATAGAAACAATAAATCAATGAGACCTCCTAAAACTGAGAAGTTTCTGTAAAGCAAAGGACACAGTCAATAAGACAAAAAGGCAGCCTACTATATGGGAAAAGATCTTTACCTACTTCACATCAGACAGAGGATCTATCTCCAAAATATATAAAGAACTCAGGAAATTAGACATCAAATAGTCCAATTTTAAAAATGGGGTACAGAACTAAAAAGAGAATTCTCAACAGAAGAATCTCTAATGGCTAAAAGACACTTAAGGAATGTTCAACATCGTTAGCCATCAGGGAAATTCAAATCAAAACAACTCTGAGATACCATCTTACAACTGTAAGAATTGCTAAGATAAAAAAACGCCAATGATAGTTTATGTTGGAGAGGATGTGGAGCAAGAGGAACACTCCTCTATTGTTGGTGAGAATGCAAACTTGTACAACCAGTTCAGAAATCAGTATGGCAATTTCTTAGAAAACTTGGAAACAACCTACCTCAGGACCCAGAAATACCACTCTTAGGCATATACCCAAAGGATGCACAATCATACTACAAGGGCATTTGTTCAACTATGTTCATTGCAGCATTATTTGTAATAGCCAGAACCTGGAAACAGCCTAGATGCCCCTCAACCAAAGAACTGATAAAGAAAATGTGGAATATTACACATTAGAGTACTACTCAGTGGTAAAAAAGCAATGACATCTTGAAATTTGCATGCAAATGAATGGAACTAGAAAAATTCATCCTGAGTGAGGTAACCCAGACCCAGAACAAACTCACTCATAAGTGGATACTAGCTGTAAAGCAAAGGATATTGAACCTATAGTTCATGATCCTAGAGAAATTAAGTAAAAAGGTGAACCCTAAGAAAATATACATAGATCTACCTGGAAAGAGGAAACATATAAGATTACCTGACAAAATTGGGAGCATGGAAGTGGGGGGGGAGTATGGATTGGCAGAAGGGGAAGACAAGGGGAAAAAGAGGGCAGAGGAGAACTTGAGGGAACAGGATAGTCAAGATGGAGGAAGGAAAGAGATGAGAGCAAGGAAAGAGATATTTTGACTGAGGGAATCATTATGGAGCTAGCAAGAAACCTGGCACTAGAGAAATTGCCAGGAATTCACAAGTATGACTCCAGCTAAGACCCTAAACAGTAGAGGAGAGGGTGCCCAAACTAGCCTTGCCCTGCAGTCAGACTGGTGAATATCTTAAATATCACCATAGAGCCTTCATCCAGCAACTAATGGAAACAGAGGCAGAGACCTACATCAGAGCACTGGACTGAGCTCCCAAAGTCCAGTTGATTGGTATGTAAAATGAAAAAGTTGGTTTTCTTTTTAAAAAAAAAGACCAAAAAACAAAATGTTGTGTCTCATTGTGACATTTCTACACATTCATATAGAGTATATCACCACAAACCCTCCTCTGCTGTATTTTCTCACATGCCATCTCTCTGCCTGTTTTGAACTCCCATGTCCACAGTCTCAAAAATGCAAATATTACCTGCTTTCTTTAGTGTGGTAGGGTAGGGAAGCATAGGAAAGTCAAAGGAAGGGTGGTGGTGATGCCAGGCAGTGTTTCTATTGCGTTGTCATTGATTTAAGATTTTAATTTATCCCTAATAACTATTCTCGAGCATGGGATACAGAGGGTAATTCCACACAGGTGCACAGCGTGTAATCATCACAGCCAAGAACTTGGTGTTGTCATTCCATCCAATACTCATCACCTCTGTGCTAAAAGAGTTCACATTTCTGTCTTCTAGTTTTCTGTTTAAAAGCCTTGTGATGAACAATCAATTGAGATAACTCACTAAATGCTCAACATCCTTAGCCATCAGGGAAAAGCAAATCAAAACCAGTTTGAAATTCCATCTTACACCTTTAAGAATGGCCAAGATAAAAAAAAAAAAAAAACACTGATGACAACTTATGCTGGAGAGTTTGTGGGGAAAAGGAAACACTCCTGCATTGCTGGTGGGAATGCAAGCTGGTACAGCCCCTTTGGATATCAGTGTGGCGATTTCTCAGAAAATTAGGAAACAACCTTCCTCAAGACCCAGTAATACCACTTTTGGGTATGTATCCAAAGGATGCTCAATCGTGCCACAAGGACATGTGCTCAACTATGTTCATAGCAGCATTGCTTGTCATAGCCAAAATCTGGAAACAACCTAAATGTCCCTCGACTGAAGAATGGATAAGGAAAATGTGGTACATTTACACAAGGAGAACTACACAGCAGAAAAAAATAACATCTTGAATTTTGCAGGAAAATGGATGGAGCAAGAAAACATCATTTTGAGTGAGGTAACCCAAACACAGAAAGACAATTATCACATGTACTAACTCATAAGTGGTTTTTAAACATAAAGCAAAGAAAACCAGCCCACAAATCACAATTCCAGAGAACTTATCCAACAATGAGGACACTAAGAGAGACATACATAGATCTAATTTACATGAGAAGTAGAAAAAGACAAGATCTCCTGAGTAAATTGGGAGCATGGGGACCTTGGCGGAGGGTTGAAAAGAAGGGGAGAGACAGGGAGGGGAGCAGAGAAAAATGTAGAGCTCATTAAAAGTTAATAAAACGAAAAAAAAGAATAGTGGCAGGCTCAACCCTCTAAAAAAAGCCTTCTAATAAATACAAGCACAGAGATTTTTGAAATAATGTTTTATTTGTTTCCTATGAAATAAAAGTTAGACATTGAAGTATACGTAACAAGTTGTAAACTGGTATCACCTTGGCCTACTGCAGATCATGAGACCTTCTGCACCCATGAAACATTATTTGGTAGCTGTTTGAACCTCATTGTCTCCTCTCCTCCTTTCTTCCTAGACCCCAAGGACTGCTTCAGTTTTAATTGTTTATTAGTGTGTTTCAATGTGAACCAAATATATAAAGGAGCAATCATTTGATAATATCACAAGGGTAAATAATTTAAAGTCAAACTTCTGAAAACTTGAAAATAACCAAGTACTATTTTTAAAAAATGCAACACTTCCAAATGGATGGAGACAGATTTATCAAAATGTAAAGTGTCTCATAGTGCTATGTGTTCAAGTATGCTCAAATCAAATACATGAACATTACTTCAATGAGGAGGAATATGAATGCCCTGTAAGTAACGGATGAAGGCAATGCTGCCCACCTTTGAGAATGTATCTCATTGCAGAAATGCCAAAGACAAAATAAGTAATAATAAAGATGAAGAAACACACTGAAAGCATGTACAGAAGTGATCTGATGGTAAGACGGGACATACAAATAAATGACATATTGCTGAATTCTTTCTGAAGGACAAGAGGCAAGCTGGACGTGAGTATGATTAATTAATAGATTAGTGCACACAAAACAAACTTTCACACATTGCTACAAAAACACATCTGAAAATAAGAAATAAATAAGGAGTAAGCATGCAATTTGTAAGAAAAGAAAAGGAGAGAAATTTAATACACTGCAAGATCACATTGGACATCAAGAATATAAATGTTCCCACAAGGGTACACCAGAGATCTCATGGGCATTTTCAATAGAGAAAGGAAATAACCAACAACCTCATAAAAATTCAGTTTCTTAAAGATTGAGATAACTATAAAGTGTGTGTGTGTGTGTGTGTGTGTGTGTGTTGTGTGTATACAGAATGAGAGGTGATATTTTGAAAAAATTTCCCAACAACTTCTCTTGAAATATGAGACTTTTAAGAATACCTTTCTCTAATCTTTCTCATCATCATAAAAACAGTAAGTCCCATATAATACAAAAATGCCCTTATTTCTCTGCATCACAGTCCTGCATTCACTTATTACTTTTTTCTTGTTGTTGTGTTTGTTGTTTTGGCATTTTGAGACAGGGTTTCTCTGTGTTGCAGCTCTGGTAGTCCTGGAAATCTCTCTGTATACCAGGCTGGCATCAAACTCATAGAGATCCACCTGCCTCTGCCTCCCAAATGCTGGGATTAAAGGCATGCATCACCACTGCCTGGATTTCCACTACCTTTAACTGTGAAGATTCTTGGGTAGTCCTTACATTGAAATAAATTTCTGCCTCTACCCTAGATCCCTATTCCATTTGGGATTCTGTTTCTGTCATTTCTTATAAGCAGTAACTTTAATATTCATCTCTCAATATAACATCTTTTAAAAAGTGAAAGATTGATTATGGTAAACATTCAGAGCAATCACAATACATTAACAGGATCTGACTCTCCAGTGACCTATGAGGAAGAAGCCTGGGGTCTGACACTCACCTGAATACTCTCTTTGAGGAAGGGTCCTTGTATATCAGCTCAAGCTTCTCACTGAATGGTGGAAATTGAAGATGAGAATCAGACCACAGAGCACAAAGAACTGAACACATGTAAGATCTCAGAAGCAGTAACTACACCCTCTTCACACCTGCCCAAGACTGCACACTCTGAGGGCCATCAGAGAAGGAGGTTAAAGCTTTCTACATCTGCTCATTGGGCACATTTCTCTCTTCTTACATCACCCGACTTTAACCACCTGATGGCCCTCTGGGACACAGGCCAGGAAAGACAAGAAATTCATTCTGCTGATTCACAGTAGACCAGTGATATTGTTTATCACTTCTCCATGATCTTAATTGCTCTCCAGAGGTCTGGCCTCTTGACATCTTGAAGACTAACACAGATGACCTCTCTTCAGTCAAGTTCAGTAATCTTTTTTAAAGATTTTTTTAGTGGTATTCCCATAATAAATTTTATTCTTCAATTTGGGGGAGGACAAAATAGAGTTAATTTGAAAAACCTGGTTTCTACATTATCTGGAAAATCTATAATATGAAAACTTTTCATTTAAGGAGAAAACTGCTTTTGAATATGAACTCTTAAATATCCAGGAAAATTACATATTTTACATAATCCCACTTTACAAGCATCCCCAAACTCTGATATTTTAACTGTTTCCTTATTAATTCCTGTACACAGTGCACACATACACACGTCTATTTTATATTTCATTGTGTAGCATACTTGGTGAATTTTATTCTTTTTTTAAATTCATTTCTTTATTAAAAATTTCCACCTCCTCCCATCCTCCCATTTCCCTCCCACTCCTCTCACTCCCCCTCCCCCTCCCTCTCCAGTCCTAAGAGAAGTCAGGGTGCTCTGCCCTGTGGGAGGTCCAAGGCCCTCCTCCCTCCATCCAGATCTAGGAAGGTATGCATCCAAACAAACTGGGCTCCCAAAAATCCAGTACATGCAGTAGAATCAAAATCCAGTGTTATTATCATTGGCTTCTCAGTCTGCCCTCATTGTCAGCCACATTCAGACAGTCTGGTTTGATCACATGCTCGTTCAGTCCCAGTCCAGCTGGCCTTAGTGAGCTCCCATTAGATCAGTCCCACCGTCTCCGTGGGTAGGCACACTCCTCACGGTCCTGACTTCCTTGCTCATGTTCTCCCTCCTTCTGCTCTTCATCTGGGCCTTGGGAGTTCAGTCCAGTGCTCCAATGTGGGTCTCTGTCTCTATCTCCATCCATCGCCTGATGAAGGTTCTATGGTGGTATGCAAGATATTCATCAGTGTGGCTATGAGAGAAGGCCAGTTCAGGCACCCTCTCCTCTGCTGCCCAAGGACCTAGCTGGGAAAATCCCTTTGGACACCTGGGAACCCCTCTAGAGCCAAGTCTCTTGCCAACCCTAAAAAGGCTCCCTTAGTTAAGATATCTTCTTCCCTGCTCCTATATCCACCCTTCCTCCATCTCAACCATCCCATTCCCCCAAGCTCTCCCCAATCCTCCCCTTTTCCCTTCTTTCTCCCCATCTCCCCTACCCCCAACCCACCCCCACTCCCGTGCTCCCAACTTTTGCCCAGTGATCTTGTCTACTTCCAATATCCAGGAGGATAAATATATGTTTTTCTTTGGGTTCACCTTCTCATTTAGCTTCTCTAGGATCACAAACTATAGGCTCAATGTCCTTTGTTTATGGCTAGAATCCACTTATGAGTGAGTACATACCATATTCCTCTTTTTGGGTCTGGGTTATTTCACTCAGTAAAGTGTTTTCTATTTCCATCAATTTGCATGCAAAATTCAAGATGTCATTGTTTTTTACCTCTGAGTAGAACTCTAACGTGAATAAGTGCCACATCTTCTTTATCCATTCTTCTATTGAGGGGCACCTAGGTTGTTTCCTGGTTCTGGCTATTACAAATAATGCTGCTATGAACATAGTTGAACAAATGCTCTTGTAGTATAATTGGGCATCTTTTGGGTATATTCCCAAGAGTGGGATTGCAGGATCCTGAAGTAGGTTGACTCACAGTTTCCTGAGAAACCACCACACTGATTTCCAAAGTGGTTGCACAAGTGTGCATTCCCACCAACAATGGATGAGTGTTCCCCTTACCACATCCTTTCCAGCATAGGCTATCATTGGTGATTTTGATTTTAACCAGTCTGACAGGTGTAACATGGTCAAACTTTCGTTATTTGCAGATGATATGATAGTGTACATAAGTGATCCCAAAAACTCTACCAAAGAACTCCTACAGCTGATAAACACCTTTAGTAATGGGGCAGGATACAAGATCAACTCAAAACAATCAGTTGTTCTCCTATACACAAAGAACAAAGAAGCAGAGAGGGAAATCAGAGAAACATCACCTTTCACAATAGCCACAGATAACATAAAGTATCTTGGGGTAACTCTAACCAAGGAAGTGAAAGATCTATTTGACAAGAACTTTAAGGCTTTGAAGAAAAAAATTGAAGAGGATACCAGAAAATGGAAGGATCTCCCATGCTCTTGAATTGGGAGGATCAGCATAGTAAAAATGGCAATTCTACAAAAAGCAATCTATAGATTCAGTGAAATCCCCATCAAAATCCCAACAAAATACTTCACAGACCTTGAGAGAACAATAATCAACTTTATATGAAAAAAACCAAAAGCCCAGGATAGCCAAAACAATGATATGCAATAAAAGTACTTCCGGAGGCATTGCTATCCCTGACATCAAACTCTATTACAGAGCTACAGTAATGAAAACAGTTTGGTATTGGCACAAAAACAGAGATGTTGACCAATGGAATAGAATCAAAGACCCGGATATTAATCCACAAACCTATGAACACCTGATTTTTGACAAAGGAGCTAAAATTATACAATGGAAGAAAGAAAGCATCTTTAACAAATGGTGCTGGCATAACTGGATGTCAACCTGCAGAAGAATGAAAATAGATCCATATCTATCACCATGCACAAAACTCAAGTCCAAATGGATTAAAGACCTCAACATTAATCTGACCACACTGAACCTGATAGTGGGAAGTAGTCTGCAACACATGGGCACAGGAGACCACTTCCTACGTAGAACCCCAGTAGCATAGACAATAAGAGCTACAATGAATAAATGGGACCTCCTCAAACTGAGAAGCTTCTGTAATGCAAAAGACACTGTCATTAAGACAAAAAGGCAACCTATTGAATTGGAGAAGATCTTCACCAACCCCACATCAGGCAAAGGGCTGATCTCCAAAGTATATAAAGAACTCAAGAAACTAGACATTAAAACTCTAATTAACCCAATTAAATAATGGGGTACTGAATTGAACTGAATTCTGTTGAGAATTCTCAACAGAAGAAGTTCAAATGGCCAAAAGACACTTAAGGTCATGCTCAACCTCCTTAGTGATCAAGGAAATGCAAATCCAAACAACTTTGAGATACCATCTTACACCTGTCAGAAAGTTCAGTAATCTTTAAAACTTAAACTTAAATTTAAAACTTAAAACTTAAACCTCAGAAAAATGTTAGCACTTTTAATGTCAAAAGTTTCTGTTTGTGTTTGTTGTTCTTGTATATACATTGTGCGTATACAGGGCCTGTAGGGGCCAGAAGAGGTGCCTGGATTCCGTGAAACTGGTGATTGAGATGGTTGCAAGCTACCATGTGTATTCCAGGAACAAACCCTGGGTTGTCTCAGGGCAGCAAATGCTGATAACACTGCTCCATCTCTCCAGCCCCTCCTTTAGCTTTTATTGAGTTCACTCTAACAATTTACCACAAGTATCACACACATTCGGCCATTCACAAATCAATCCTAACTCCCTCCTATTCTTATTACTCCTGCACCACCTCCTTTCTACAAGTTGCCTCCTTTCATCTTGTATTGATATTTTTTCAACCCACTAAGGTTAAACTGTATCATCTTTTGGGCCACAACTTTGGATCTAGTTGTTGAAGGCTGCTTGGGTCCTCAGTAGATACAAAACTAAAGGGAATGACTGTCCCTCAACAGTAATCTAGTAGTAGCCAATTGTTTATCTGGGAGGAGCAGGGAACCATGATTTCCCTAATTCAGACACTGTGATGTCATGGCTGTAGTGACTTTGTTTGCTCAGAAATTAGCACCGTGCATGTGTGCTATCTGTGTGGTCCCTCATAAGACCTCTCCTAACTACACTTAATCATGAATAGGGGGCATATAAAGGTACTGTTTAGGATCAAGCTCTCAACCGTCACTTACTTTGGGAATTTGAGTTGCCAACTATGCATCTGTAATTAGGTAAACATATCTATATTTCTAGTTAAAGCTGAGTGTTATAATTTCTCTATAGGAATAAACATACTATTTAGAATAAAGTCTGTGTCCATGGTATCTAAAATATAGTACTAATATTTCTTCTTAAGGTCTAAGAACTTGTCAGGCTTGCTCTTTCGACTGTGTTGTCTTGGCAAGATTTGACAGTCCTGCTTATCCACTTCCGGATACATGTACCTTGTTAGTGGTTGAGGTATGGGCAGTTCCTTGCCCAAAGGTCAGTTTTGCCAAGAAGAAAACAAGCTCGAAATGGAGTGTCTTCTGTGCTAAACATTCTCTCACGAATAGATCAGTGCTGCCAGGAGCAACCATGTCTCACTTCAACAGAACCCTAAGTTATTTAAATGCCATATTCTATAGTTCTTCAAAGTGGTTAAAGATTATCTACCTATGCAGAATACAATCTCTATGTATCTAAAAACCCTGATTGGTCTAACTATAAGTATGACAAGTATGGATAACTATTGACCTATGAATCTTAATACCTATATAACTTAAAGACTAAGACTTTATATTAGAATATTATACAATAAACAACTGTGAAACAAATGAGAACAATGACCTCAAAATGAAAACAATATATAAGTATCTTGATCAGAGGTAGAAATGTACATCGCAATATGATGAACATATACATTGCAATATGATAAATAAATGCTAAAATTGTATCAATATACAAAAATGTTTTAGGCAGAGGTTGAAGCATGTATGCATACAATATGACAAAATAATTTTCCTAGGTATACAAATATGATGGATGAAAATAAGAACATATTCAATATAATTTTATTTTATTTTTTTTTTTTTTTGGTTTTTCAAGACAGGGTTTCCCTGTAGTTTCTAGAGCCTGTCCTGGAACTAGCTTTTGTAGACCAGGCTGGCCTCGAACTCAGAGATCCGCCTGCCTCTGCCTCCCGAGTGCTGGGATTAAAGGCGTGCGCCACCACCACCCGGCTCAATATAATTTTAGTTTATATCATTATACAAGAATCTATACCAGTGTAAATTGCCTATAAGTAATAGCTCATAATTATTCACTAATTACTCACTATTATTATTAATGTGAGTAATCTCACACTAATCTCTTATCCCATCCAATTTTCCTTTTTTTTTTTCAAAGAGATCCCTGAGCCTACAAAATTTCCCCCTAAACCCCTATACCAATTATAATCAACCCCTAAATGATGTCCCTAACCCTGAGGACAAACTTTGTTGGAAGAGGGGACATCACCTTCTAGAATTACTTCCAGCTGTCATAGGGGTGATGTTCTTACTATGGAATCCCGTGAAAGTAAAATGATGGTTAAGTTCTAAGATAACTGTCTGATATAATTGCAAATAGTCTCTGAGTATTTGATAGGGTTTTTTGAGATTCTTATTTGGGGTTCTGGCAAAAACATTGTAAAAACCACACCAGGGAACATGGCACTTATTAGTGCACTTGAGAAATTCCCAAGTTACCGCAAGCAGTAAGCCCTGCTGTGGGGGGGGGGGGGGGTTCTACAAAAAAACTGCTTAGGTAAAAGCAAGCCAAGCAGGCAGGGTTCAGAGAATTTCTGGACCATGGACAAGCAAGGCTTTTAGGCCATCCACCAAGGAGGTGTGGAGTCTGAATCCTCATGGGTGCCAGATGAGGAAGGACACTTAAAAGAAATCCCATACTAACTCAGAACTGACAATAATAGATGTTTGTTTATTTATTTAGGGGTAGACTCACAAATCAGAATCCTCTGCTGGAACGGAGAACAGAAACTGAATCCTCAGCCAGAAAAGACAGAGGATGCATGCTTTACATCGGCATAAATAGTATAAGAGACCACGCCCCAGTGGGCAAGTAACTTGAAAGCTACTGTCTATAGGATTTTCTTGCAGCAACAGTCCACCCTCTCAAGGTTCAAGTCTTACTGAAGAAAGTGTCTAAGTGCCAAGGCATAGATGACTAGAAGAAAACAAGATTTCTGGATACAGCACTGCAGTTGTTCATACGAACTCCTAGTGTTCATCTCAGAATTCATAGTCAAGGCAGATACAATCTTAGTGTTGGTAAAAGGAACAAGGAAAGAAGGAAAACCGACCAATACATGAGCTGGAAACCAACCAACCCCGGAGAACCCTGACTCTGAAACCAGAATCAGTGAAAGAAACACACCCTGGATCTAAGAACTGAGCAGGGTACTAAGCACCTTTAGGTCTGAAGCCAAAACAAAATAAATACACCATTGGTGTAGGAGGATCTTCTGTCTATGTGTTACTTTCATTGGTTAAATAGACTGCCTTGGCCTAGGGCAAACTCAGGTAGGCAGGGAAGACAGAACAGAATTCTGGAAGGAAGAAAGCAGGGTCATAGAGAGCTGCCTGCCATGAAGCTGCCAGGTCAGACATGCTGAATCTTTCCCAGTAAGCCATGAGCTTGTGTTGATACACAGATTTAATAGAAATGGGTTGAATCAAGATGTGAAAGTTAGCCAATAAGATGCTAGAACTAATGTTCCAGACAGTCATTTAATTAATACAGATTTCCTTGTGGTTATTTCGGGGGTTAAGCTAGCCAGGCGCTGGGAATGCAGCCCACTCCTCCTACAACAGAGTGGCTGCCCAATGTGGTCTATGAACTCCACATAAAACCTGAGCAGGCTTGAAAAGGAATTCTAGACACACACACACACACAGAGAGAGAGAGAGAGAGAGAGAGAGAGAGAGAGAGAGAGAGAGAGAGAGAGAGAGAGAGAGAGAGAGAGAGAGAGGGAGTTTAGCACAGCTTTTTGCTATTTTCTAGGGTGTGCTGCAGAGAGATTTCCTGACTCATCAGCTGTACAAAAATAAAAAGCTGCATGGTTTTAAAACACGGCTTCCTGGGCCCTGCCTGGGCCCTGCTGCTGATGCAAACTCCAGCTATGGTGCATTTGTGGGCCTGTGTACTTGTGTGTCCGCTCAGGATTGGGAGGAAAGTAGCTGAGACCATGCCCATGGCTCAGCGCTACCTACCTGGGCAGATGGCTGAATCAGGCTTGGGCAGGGGGGAGAGCATGGTGGATTCCTGCTTCCATACACAGAATGTTTCCAGGCTGTGCAGTGCTCTGCCTGGCAGATTTGCTGTAACTCAGATAAAAAGCTCATCCTCAGAGTTAAAGTGCTGAGTGTGGCTCCTATCTGGAGGTGAAGGAAAAAAAAGCCGCGCAGTTTTAAAACGTCAGCTTTCTGGACTATGCTCCTAGTGCGACCTCTGTCTCTTGCGGAAGACAGAGAATTTGGATGGCATTTTGTGAGTAAAATGCTTGCTTGCTTGTTTGATGGCAATGTGGACTTGCTATCTGCTTGGAACTGTGTGCAGCTCAGGGGCACCAAATGGCTCTGAGGCAGAAGTTCCGGCTCCATTCCAACATGCTGAACTGTGCTGATCTCAGGCAGGAATTATCATAATTGTCATAATAACAGTGCAGTTAAGGTTTAGACTGGGCAGGAAACAGGCGGTACCATATTACCCCTACATGGCACAAGCTAAGTTTTTAAGAAGCACTTAGCATTTTAAGATGTGCTCCTGGATAGTAAAGAATTACAGATTCACAACAGGACAGATTCAGACATAAAAGACCTCTAAATGGGTCACAATGTTGGATGGGTATACGTAGACTTGGAAGAGAGAAGAAAAAGAATATAGAGAATAAATTTAATTCCTTAAAATAAAGTTAATGCCTTAAAAGTGTAAATTCTTTAAAGATACAGAGTACAGATAGTTATAGATTAAAAGAAATAAAGAAAAATAAGCCATGTAAAAATGGAAAATTCACAGAGTTTCGATTCTGTATATTGTGTTTTCCTTAAATTTTTTGACTGTGAAGGAGCTAAACACAGAGAGACATTTCATTATGTGGTCTGCTAAGCATGTATGTTCTAAGGGTATCATGACTTCCAAAGTTGGGTCTAAGGATATGGTGCTTTGGAAAAGAAGTTCTTTTGTTTTCACAGAAGATGAGACCCTGTGGATTGCTTCTATCCCAATATGGTATGCTAGACCACGCCCTCCTGAAAGGTCACTGTGAACACCTTCAGAAAATTACTTCATTCAACTTCCAACTGAGATGAACCTAGCACACAGGTTATACCATGAAAGACCTGAATAACAGCGCTCCCATTCAGCACGAAGCAGTTTGGAGAGAAATAACTAAGTCCATATTCCCAAATATTGTTTATAAATGTTCTTTTACATTTAAAGTGAAATATGATATAGATATGAATAATTTACATTGGTATAAATTTTACTTTATTGATAAAAGTTTAAGGTCAATTTTGTTATGTATATGTATTTCTGATCTTGATTAAGGTACTGTGATTGTGTAGTTCACTTAAAAATGTAATGTATAATCAGGAAAAAAGTTTTTAATGGATAATCATCGATAATAGTCAAGCTTGTAGTCATGTTAGTTTAATTTTCTAGATATATAGAGATATATTTCAGTTAGATAAGCATTCTTCATATCTTTCAAAGACTACAGAATATGGCATTTTAAATGTTTTAATAACTTAGGGTTTTCATGACAATGAGACACGTCTGCTCCTGGCAGCACCAGCTACTTCAAGAGGAAGATGGACATCGAAGAGGCTCCTTATGGAGCTGGTTAGCCATTTGGACAAGAAACTGCTCTTGCCTGGACTGTTGCATAAACTGGACATAAAGAGCCTGCAGAGAGAGAACTGCTGAACTTGCCTAAAGGTGAAATGATCCTTCGGAGTTTCTGATTCATGAAAGAGTCTGCAAGACATTCTGCAGGATACAAAAGAAAGTGACTGAACTGTCTTTGAAATTTCCTGCTTCATGGAAAAGTCTGTTGGATACTATGGGCCTGAAGGCCAAAGATGGATGCACCAACAGTACAAAGAACTTTGGGGGACTGTCTAGGCAGCGAGATGTCTCTGTCATTTCTAGAGTTTTTGAAGTTGCTTACTTCTCATTTACTTAGGTAATATTGTATCCCTCTGAAGTCTTTGATAGAGTTGAAGAATAGATAGATAGTTTTCCTTTGTTACGATAAAAGATAAAATAGATATAAATATTAACTGTAATTCTTGCTTTATAACTGTTTTGTTATATGTAATTTTACTATGTTAAAGTTAAAGCCTTTCTTTTTTGTTTAAACAGAAAAAGGGGAAATGGTGTAGGAGGGTCTTCTGTCTATGTGTTACTTTCATTGGTTAAATAAAGAGACTGCCTTAGCCTAGTTGATAGGGTGAACTCAGGTAGGTGGGGAAGACAGAACAGAATTCTGGGAGGAAGAAAGCAGGGTCAGAGAGAGCCACCCGCCATGAAGCTGCCAGATTAGACATGCTGAATCTTTTCCTCGTAAGCCACGAGCTCGTGGTGATACACAGATTTAATAGAAATGGGTTGAATCAAGATGTGAGAGTTAACCAATAAGATGCTAGAACTAATGGTCCAGGCAGTGATTTAATTAATACAGATTTCCATGTGATTATTTCATGGGTTAAGCTAGCGGGGCCAGGAATGCATCCCACTCCTCCTACAACACACCATGTCTCTGAACTCAGTGCCAAAAATCTTTCTCTGTCCCTAGAATCAAAGCTGGTGAAATAAATAAGCCCTGGGTCTAAATTTAAAGCAAAATGGCTCAAAAGAACCAGTGAAAGAAACACAGTATGGCCGTGATTCAGAGCCATCTCTACTGCTAACCATCTGAACTAACCACTCCTTCTTCTCCCTAGGAAAACTCCACCCCTAAAAAGCCCTATGTAAGCTCCTCTACCTATTAATTTCAAGCTGTTCCTCACCAAGCTGGCAGACACAGCCACTCTCCTGGACTCCTCCTTCCCAAGTAAATCTCTATCTCCAAAGATTGTTGAATAAAAATCTTCATTCACTGACCCAAAATAGAACCTTTCTGGAACATTCTTTAGGAGACTGAACTGAAAAACCTTGCTGAGACACTCGCTGAGGGCGCTGAGCATGCTGAGCAGAAAAAGGAACAACTTTTCTCTGGAACCAGAGGAGATTGCCACAGTTCTGCAGGGGTTTCTGTGTTAGCAGAGTGTTAGCAAAAGTGACATCTTGGGCTGAAGAAGCACATGGAGCTCTACTAGGACATTGTCTTAGGCAACAGAACAGAGTTCAGCTATCACTGTTCTCCAGGAAAAGACCAGGATTGTTATAATCCTGCTGGGAGATCATTCCCACTTCACCCCAGCTTCAGGTAGCCTGGCTTCCCAACAAGTAAGGACATCTCCCCCTCCAGGGCTCAGATATCCTCTTGCAGCTCCAGCCTCCAGAGCTATCCTATTATGGCTGTAAGTAGCCTGGCTTCCCAACAGGACAGGACAACTTCCAGGGCTGAGCTATCCTATTGATGCTTCAGCCTCCAGAGCTGTCCTATTGTGATTCTAGTTAACCTGACTTCCAGACAAGTCAGAACACTCTTCCCTCCAGAGTGTGCCATCATGGCTCCCCACTCCTGTATTGTTCTATACCTCCAGAGCTGTCCTGTTGCAACTTTACCCTCCAGAGCTGTCCCAATATGTCAGGATATCTATGCATCTCTAGAGATGTGATGCACACACTCACCTACACCTAGCATGCATAGGGAAGTTAAAAAATGAACCCACACCCTAGTTACAGACCTCTTGGCTAGTGAGATCTGCTTCTCTGGAGGAAATCCAGCTTTTGCTATGGTTGAATCCCCTGGTAGGTCAACCATGATCCAGTAAAAGGCCACACATAATAAATAAAATATAAAGGCAATAAAAAGAATACTTGAGGAGTTGAAAAAACAGAAAGAAGAAACAAAATTTGCAGAAAAGATAAAAAAGTTTATAAATACTTTGGGAAGGAGGTGAATATGGTCAAAATGCATTTATAAAACTAGGAAAGAACTATGAAAAATGAAGTTTTATCATTTGCAGGGAAATGGATGTAGGAGAAAGAAATAAACTAATTACAACATTCTCAGAAAGATGAATATTTCATGATTTCTATCATTTGTGAGTCTCAAGTATGAATACAGAAAATCCTATTTGTAGACAGGACATGAAACTCTAACAGTCTAACATGGTGCATACGAGGTGCAGGAGCTACAACATGGAGAGCAATGAGGCACTAAGCACCACACTCAACACATATTTATACTTACAGGAAAATGTTCTGATAGAGCGCTCTGTTTCACAAAAGTTTCTCGGGAGGCAGAGGCAGGCGGATCTCTGTGATCTCTGTGAGTTCCAGGCCAGCCTGGTCTACAAGAGCTAGTTCCAGGACAGGCTCTAAAAAAGCTGCAGAGAAACCCTGTCTCGAAAAACCAAAAAAAAAAAAAAAAAAACAAACAAACAAAAAAAGTTTCTTTTTTAAAAGATTGATGTGGGATTTCTCTCTGTATGCTGTGATTACTATTAATGAATAAAGAAACTGCTTTGGGACTAACGGAGAGCAGCGGCAGCAGAACGGAGAGTGCTGCGGAGGTTTTGCTGGTTTCGGACCCCAGCGGCCGGATGGTGAAATCCTCCCTCCAAGGATTCTCAACAGCCACTGCTTCGCCAGAGAGAAGGAAGGGGATAAACGCAGCGCCACGCTCCATGCCAGCCGCACCATGCCGCTTCTTAGTCAGTACAGTCGCCCTCCATTGCTGTATTAACCTGGGTCCGGGGCCTCGGTGGTGCTCCTGATGTTCCTCACCCACCCGTGAAGATCCCAGGTGGGCGAGGGAACAGTCAGCGAGACCACAGTCTTTCAGCTAGCATCCTCTACTCTGATGAGCGGCTGAATGTGACAAAGGAGCCAACGTCTAACCACATGACCAGGGTCCTGAGCATCCAGTCCACACTCACGGAGACCAAGTAGGTCACCTGGAGGGTAGTGTGGAATGGTGGTGGCCTCTCATCGAGCTCCCGGCTGGGCCCCTGCCTGAGGGCAGCAAGGACAGTTTCACAGCTCTTCTGGAGTTCGCAGAGGAGCAGCTCCAGGCCGACCATGTTTTCATCTGCTTCCCCAAGAACCGTGAGGACAGAGCCACCCTGCTCCGAACCTTCAGCTTTCTTGGCTTTGAGATTGTGAGACCTGGGCATCCCCTCGTCCCCAAGAGACCCGATGCTTGCTTCATGGTCTACACGCTGGACAGAGAGGACCCTGGCGAGGAAGACTAGGTGTCAGCCCTGCCCAGTGTCCCTGTGCCCTCTCCCGGGTTTGTCCACATGACGTGATTGTGCAGAATAAACACTCACTCCATTAGTGGGGTGCTTCTTCGAACTGAATGCTGTGTTTGTCACACTCAAGTGTTGGCTTTAATTCTAAATAAAGGTTTCTGTTTTACTTTTTTTAATTGATGTTTAAGGTGATCAGGTTCCCTTTTCTAGAGCAGCCTCCTTTGAATCCGGGCAGAAATAGACAGTGTCACCTCCCTGGCTCAAATCCAATAAAGTGATCTCGCTCACAAAAAAATAAAAATTAAAAAAAGAGGGGTTGGAGAGATGGCTCAGCGGTTAAGAGCATTGCCTGCTCTTCCAAAGGTCCTGAGTTCAATTCCCAGCAACCACATGGTGGCTCACAACCATCTGTAATGAGGTCTGGTGCCCTCTTCTGGCCTGCAGGCATACACACAGACAGAATATTGTATACATAATAAATAAATGTTTAAAAAACAAAAAAAAACTGCTTTGGACCTATAGCAGGGCAGCACTTAGGTAGGCAGGGAAAGCTAAACTGAATGCTGGGAGAAAAGCAGTGGTGTCAGAGAGAAGCCATGTAGCCCCACCAGACACAGATACCCGGAACTTTACCCAGTAAGTCACAGCCCCGTGGCAATACAGATTACTAGAAATGGGTCAAACTAAGATGTAAGAGTTAGCCAATAAGAAGCTAGAACTAAAGGGCCAACGAATGTTTTAAACAATATAGTTTCTGTGTGATTATTTTGTTTCTGGGTGGCTGGGATAAACAAGTAGCCCCTTCCTTACCACAGATTAGTTCCAATGTGGTTGACTAAAATCTACTCAAAACCTGAGAGGGCTTGAAAAGGAATCCTAAACACAAAAGAACAGAGTTAACTATGGTTTGGTAGTGGCATTTTCTTAAGTGTAATTTGTTTGTAAGCAGAGGCATAGCTCCTCTAAGAGACGTTTTCCTGATTCAGTGGTAGCAGGAGAAAAAAAAAAAAAACATGCTTTAAAAATGTCAGCTTTCTGGCCTGTGCTGCCAGCATGAACTCTGGCTCTTTCAGGAGACCGAGCATTTGAAAGGGGTTTGTGAGCAACAAGCTATGGCTTGCTTGATGGCAACATGGACTGGCTGTGTGCCTAGAGATGGGGCACTGTGCATGGTCCTCAGAGGCTGAAATCAGCTCTGCCATGCTGAACTGGGCTGGGCAAGCAGGAAGTACCATATATACCCTAGTAATGGTGCAGCTTAAGTTTTTAAGTGTTTAGCATTTTAAGTAGCGCTTCTGGTCAGAAAATAATTATAAATACACAATAGGACAGATTCAGACATAAAAGACCTCCAAATGAGACACAGTGTTGGATAAATGTACATAGGCTTTGGAGAAATAAGAAAAAGAGTAAAAGAAAAAGAGACAGAGTATAAATAGTCATCAATTAAAGGAGTAAAAATAATAAATAATATTAAAAAGTAATAGAGTAAAAACTAATAAACCACATAAAGATGGAGAATGCACAGAGAGTCTAGATTATGTATACTATTGTGTCTTCTTAGAATTTTTTTACCGTGAAGAAGCTAAGTACAGAGAGACATTTCATTGTACAGGCTGCTCAAGCTAAACCAACATATATACTTTAAAGGCTTCTTAATTCCAAAATATGGGTCTAAGGATATGTTGCTTTGGAAAAGAGGCTCTTCTTTTGTTTCCACAGAGGATGAGAACCTGTGGATTGTTTCAAGACTAATATGATTTGATAAACCAAAACTCCCTGAAATGTTGCTTTGAACACCCCTCAAAAAATTATTTTACCCACTAAACAACAGGAAGCAGTTTGGAGAATAACTACACCCATATCCCCAAATATTGTTTATAAATGTCCTTTTACATTTAAAGAGGGATATGCTATAGAGATCTACATTGGAAATGATCTTATTTATTAACAAACTTAAGGTGTATATATATATATATATATATATATATATATATATATACACATATATATGTATGTATTTCTGATTTTGATTAAGGCATTGTGTTTGTGAAGCTCATTTTAAAATATGATGTATAATTAAGAAATTTAGATTAATAGATAGTCATCTATAATAGTCAAGCTTGTAGTCATGTTAGTTAGGATTTCTAGATATATAAAAATATATTTTAATTAGATAGGTACTCTTCAAATTTTTCAGAGACCTTCATGGCATTTAAAATGTTTTAAGGAGTTAGGACTTTTCATGAAATGAGACACATCTGCTCCTGGCAACACCAATCTATTTCAAGAACATGGTGGGTATTGAACAGACTCCTTGTGGAGTTAGTTAGCCATTTGGGCAAGGAACTGCTCTTTTCTGGACTTCTTGATGAACTGAACATGCAGCATCCACAGAGAAATGACTGCTAAACTTGTCTAAAAGTGAGATGACCTTAAGGGGTTCCTTCATGAAAGGCTCTGCAGGATACAGAAGAAAGTGACTGGCAAACTGCCAATATAGGCAGGACTGTCTTTGAAATTTCCTGCTTTGTGTAAAAGTCTGCTGGGTATTATGAACCTGAAGGCTAAAGATGGATGCCCCAACAGTACAAAAACTTTGGGTGACTGTTCAGGCAGTGAGATGTCTCTGTAAAGTCTAGAGTTTTGGAAGTTGCATACAATGCACGTACTGTTTACTTAGGTTATATTATATCCTTCTGGATTCTTTGATGGAGTTGAAGAATTTATAGTTATAGTTTTCCATAGTTATACAACATTGTCTCTGGCACTGCCATTTGGAGGAACAAATTTTATCCAAAGGTGAAAACTAACTAAAATTACAAAACATAACATATGAGCTGTTCATTTTAACAAGTGGAAGGAATAACCAAGGAATAGTTTCATACATGTGTAATCACAGCAACTCAGTACACAGAAGTGGAAGGAACATTGGTTAAATGTCATTCTGGAGCAACCATCCTCATTGCATCTGTGAACACCCAAACCTTGGCCCTGATTATCACTGGAGATGTCAGTGTCTAGGTTTCTGGCAGGAGGGCCCTAGGCTGAGAGGCACACACTGTGGCACACCCTCACCCATCAGAGCCCCAGAGACCCCAGAGACGCATCCTCATACACACAACCATCACCCACCAGATCTGCAATGATCAGAATTTTGGTCCTCACTGCACCTGGAGAGGCCCAGCGATGGTAGAGTAGCCTCCCAAGACCCACAGCTATCCCACACCGCACCTGCAACCACCAGACCATGGGCCCTGACTGCACCTGGAGAGAGGCACCCTGAGCTGAATCAGAGACCACCAGAGGCACAACCTACCTGAATTAGAGGAAGAATGACCACCTGAGCCACAAACCCCAACTGCACCCACTGAAGGAAGAGATGGGCAGAAAACAAATTCTTAACACAAAACATCCAGGAAATCTGGAAAACCATGAAAAGACCAAATATAAGACTAATAGAGATAGAAGAAGGAGAACTCCAGCTCAACAGCACAGAAAATACATTCAACAAAAATCATAGAAGAAAACTTTCCCAACCTAAAGAAGGTTATGCCTATGAAACAAGAAGCTTACAGAACACCAACAGACTGATCCAAAAGGAAGTACGCCCACCACATAATAATCACGACACTAAACATACAGAGTAAAGAAATAATATTAACAGCTGCAAGGCCAAGTAACATATAAAGGCAGACCTATCAGAATTATACCCAACTTCTCAATAGAAAGTCTGAAAGACAGGAGGTCCTGGATAGATGTTGTATAGACACAAAGAGACCATGGATGACAGCCCAGACTACTATACTCAGCAAAGCATTCAATAAACATAGACAGGAAATCACATTCCATGACAAAACCAGATTTAAACAATATCTATCTACAAATCCAGCCCTACAGAAAGTACTAGAAGGAAAACTTCAACCCAAGAAATGCAACTACACATACAAAAACACAAGCAATAGATAATCCCACACAAGCAAAACTCAAGAACTGAAAGACACATACACAATATAACAGACAACAACAACACCAAAAATAATAGAAACTAACAATCAATAATTATTAATATCACTTAATATCAATGGTTTCAATTTGCCAATAAAAACACACTGGCTAACACATTGGATATAATAACAGAATTCATCCCTCTTCTGCAGGTAAGGAACATACCTCAAATTCAAATACAGACATCACCTCAGAGTAAAGGGTAGGGAAAAGATTTTTCAATGAAATGGACCTAAAAACAGGCTGGTGTAGTTATCCTAATATCTAATAAGATAGACTTCAAATGAAATTGAATCAAAAAACATGAAAAGGATATTTCATGGGGCTGGAGAGATGGCTCAGAGGTTAAGAGCATTGCCTGCTCTTCCAAAGGTCCTGAGTTCAACTCCCAGAAACCACATGGTGGCTCAAAACCTCTGTAATAGGTCTGGTGCCCTCTTCTGTCCTGCAGGCTACACACAGACAGAATGTTGTATACAAAATAAATAAATAAATAAATAAATAAATAAATAAATAAATAAATAAATAAATGGATATTTCATTTTCATAAGAGGAAAAATCCATTTAGATGAATTCTCAACTCTGAACATCTATGCCCCAAATAAAAGAGCACCCACATTTGTGAAAGAAACATTACATAATATGACATAACATAAAATAGAAAGCAAAAATCTTAGCAATATTGCTAGCATATGTTTTGTAGATAGCAGAAATGAGACTAATGGAGATTCCAGGAAATATTTGTTCATATTTATAATATCTATTTTAGTTTTCGTATGCATTGTGTAGGGGTATTGTGACTATTAGTGTTACTATGTAGAAGGAAGAGGATGTTGCATCCCTTGGGGCTGGAGTTACAGGCAATCACGAACTTACAACAGTGGTTTTGAGAAATAAATTCTGATCCTCTCAAAGAGCAGCAAGGGCTCTTCACCTTTGAACAATCTCTCCAGACCATCCAGGAAATGTTCAGATGCACCTTCTCAATTCATGAACTGAAGACAGAGACCCAGTCTCTGGCTCTGCAACTCCACTCTCTTGCAACCCGGAGAATCCTTCATCTCAGTGCAATGGGACAATTTATTTTCCTCCTAAGAGTCTTGCCAGAGCTCTCTTCACATCTTTATTCCTTAGACTATAAATGAAGGGGTTCAGCATGGGGGTGACCACAGTATACATCACTGAGGCTCTTGCAGCAGAGTGTGAGCTATGGGTCACAGCAGAACTAAGGTACACTCCTAGGCCTGTGCTATAAAATAAGGAGACAATGGAGAGGTGAGATGCACAGGTGGAAAAAGCCTTGTACTTCTTCTGAACTGAGGAGAAAGCACATATGCAGGAGACTATCCTGAAGTAAGAGTAAAGGATTGCACCGAGGGAAGTGGCTGCCAATAGGACAGGTGCAAGATGAATCATCAGGTGGCTTGGAAAGTTGTTTGAGCAGGTGAGTTGGGCCAGCTGGTTAAGCTCACAGAAGAAATGGGGGATTTCTACATCTGTGCAGAAGGACAACTGTAGCACCATTAAACTCTGTAGCAAGGCATGCAGGACGCTAACAACCCAGGACAGCAGAACCAGCAGCATGCAGACCTGGGGGTTCATTATGACTGTGTAATGTAGGGGGAGACAGATGGCCACATATCGGTCATAGGCCATCACAGCCAGCAGCAAGTTGTCCAGTTCTCCAAAAATCAAATAGAAACACATCTGAGTGATGCAGTTTTCATAGGTGATGGCCTTGCTCTGTGTCTGGATGTTCAGCAGCATCTTTGGGACTGTGGTGGAGGTGAAGCAGATGTCCACAAAGGACAGGTTAGAGAGGAGGAAGTACATGGGTGTGTGCAGGTGAGACTGTGAGATGACGGCCATGATGATGAGCAGGTTCCCAAGCACTGTGACCAGGTACATGGACAAGAACAGTGCAAAAATGAGGAATTGAAGGTCTGGGTTTTCTGAAAATCCAAGAAGAAGAAATTTTGAAATTCTTCTTGTGCCGTTGTTCCCTGATTCCATGAGTCACATGTATCTGTGAGAAAAGATAAGGGAGCACATTACTGACATATATAATATGCTGCAATTTATATTTTGAACATAACATCTGAATTGAGTCTTTCTAATGGGTCCTCGTATGGAGTCCCTGATGCTAATTTTAAGTGATATTCCTTTTGCTATCAGGGAATTCCATCAAAGTTCATATATTCTTATAATTTTAGTGATGAATTATTATTATAAGCACATAGTATCTCCTGATTATGTTCAGGCAATGATCATGGATATTTTATAGAGACTGGTAACAATAAATCTTCATGTATATAAATCAAAAGACTATAAGAAAACAAAGAAATAATATCCACTGCCTTTTGGAGTGATGGTTTGATGTATTTTCCTATGTACAGAATTCACCAAATTTTACACTTTTAATAGATGTGACCATGTGCATAGATAATAATAAATAAAACTGTTTTAAAGCAATTATAACATGACAAAGAGTGGAGATGCAATAAAGAAAATTAAAGCAGGTGTAACTGAAAAGGAAGATAAGAAAGAACTGCCATTTTATGTCCCTGTTTGTTCATATGCATGTGTGTGTCTGCAGGAAGGTTTATGAATTTTTGGAGAACTGCACTCAGGACTTCTTGCATATGAAGAAGGTGACCTTTTGACCAGATCATTCTGTGCAGAGGGATGTATTGTGCCTTATAGGATGCATAGCAGCAACCCAGCTTCTAGTGAGGCTCCCCTGTATGACAGCTAACTGTTCCAGACACTGATCAAGGGTCACAGGAAATGAAATTGCTTTATAATGTGAACCACAGTTTGAACTAATAGCAAAAAAAATGTTATTTCAGCATTGGTATAATTATAAATTCTTGAAAAAGAATATAAAACTCCATCACAGTTGTTCCACAGAGCTCATTATACAATAAGATGTGAAACAGCAATCTACACTATGAACACTCACTTCCAGATGGCTATGGCTGTCATTTAGTGAGAAGATAGGCAGAGAAGGGGGAAAAGAACATTGGCATTTATATGTATACATATATTTGTACATTGTGACAGGCTTAGCATCCTACTGGGGAATTTTATAAGCAATGTTTGAGAAACTATTTACACATAACATGAAGAGACACACATTTTAAGAAGTACATAGCCATGAAGCTGAAAGGGACAGTGTATATTATTTTTGCCTTAATAGAGTCAGATTATGGAGGATGTTTTCATTTTAATTTTATCCAGTTTTATTTAGTATCATCAGTACTCTTTTCTTATCCAAAATGTTGTGGCTCAGTGTGACATTTCTACACATTCAGGTAGAGGATATCACCACAAACCCTCCTCTGCTGTATTTTCTCACACGCCCTCTCTCTGCCTGTTTTGAACCCCATGTCCACAGTCACAAATGCAAGTATTGCCTGCTTTCTTTAGTGTGGTAGGGCAGGGAAGCATAAAAAGTCAGAGGAAGGGTGGTGGGGGGTGCCAGGCAGTGTTTCTATTGCGTTGTCATTGATTTGGGATTTTAATTTATCCCTAGTAACTACTCATGAGCATGGGATACAGAGGGTAATTCCACACAGGTGCACCGCGTGCAATCATCACAACCAAGAACTTGGTGTTGCCCTTCCATCCAACACTCATCACCCCTTGTGCTGAACGGGATCCCATTCCTGTCTTCTAGTTTTCTGTTTAAGAGCTTTGGGATGAAACACAGATACAGCGTGTTTGAAGTGATGTTTTCTTTGTTTCCTACGAAATAAAAATTAGATATGAACGTGTATGTAACAAGTTGCAAACTGGGATCATCTGGCATACTTCAGACCATGCGGCCTCCTGCACCCATGAAGCATTATTTGGTAGCTGCTTGAATCTCAATTACTCCTCTCCTCCTTTCATTCCTGGACCCCGAAGAATTCTTCTACCTTATGGAACATTCAGTTTTAATTGTTGATTAGTGTGTTTCAATTTGAACCAAATATATAAAATTGATAATATCACAAGGGTAAATAATCTAAGATAAATCTTCTCTAAACTTAAGAGTACCAAATAAGATTTTAAAAAAGAAATACTTCAAAATGCATGATTTAAGACTCATCACAACTTAATGAGTCCCATAGAGCTGTGTGTTCGAGGATGCTCAATTCAAATACATGAATGTTACTTAAATGAGGAGGAGAATGAGTGCCCTGTAAGTAAGGCATGGGTGATGCTGCCCACCTTTGGGAATGCATCTCATTGCAGAAATGCCAGTGGCAAAATAGAGAATAATAAAAATGAAGAAACACACTGAAAGCATGTACAGAAATTATCTGATGGCAAGACAGGACATATAAATAAATGGCTTATTGCAGAATTTTTTCTGAAGAAACAGAGGCAAGCTAGATATGGGTATGAGTGATTAAAGGTTTATGCACACAAAACAAATTTCACACATTACTACAATCACATGCCTGCAACTAAGAGAGGAAAAAAGAGGAAAGCATGCAATTTGAGAGAAAAGAAAGTGAGAGAACTCTAATACAGTGAAAGAGAATATTTGACATCAGAAAAATAAATGTCACCACATTAATATACAAGAGAAGGGCATTTTCAGTAGAGAAAGAAAACAACCAACAACCTCATAGAGACATTCAGTTTCTAGAAGATTGGAATAACTGCAGTCTCTTTCTCTCTCTCTGTCTCTCTGTCTCTGTCTCTCTGTCTCTCTGTCTCTCTGTCTCTCTGTCTCTCTCTCTCTCTCTCTCTCTCTCTCTCTCTCTCTCTGTGTGTGTGTGTGTGTGTGTGTGTGTGTGTGTGTGTGTGTGTGTGTGAATACAGAATGAGAGGTGATATTTGGAAAAGCATTTCCCAACAACTTGTCTTGAAAGATTTTTTAAGAAGACCTTTCTCTAATCTTCCTCATCATCATAAAAACAGTACAGTAAGTCCCATCTAATAACAAAATGCCTTTATTTCTCTGTATCACAGTCCTGTATTCACCGCCTACCTTCTTGTTCTTGCTGCTGCTGTTGACATCGTCGTCATCATTGTTGTTTTGACTTTTTGAACAGAGTTGTAGCCCTGGCTGTCCTGGAAATCTTTCTGTAGACCAGGCTGGCCTTGAACTCATAGAGATCCACCAGCCTCTGCCTCCTGAGTTCCTGGATTAAAGACATGCACAACTACCAGCCAACCTTCTACTATTACCTTTAAGTGTGTAGATTCCTGGCTAGTTCTTACACTGGAATAAATTTCTTCCTCTGACACAGTTTCCTATTTACTTTGAGAAGTTGTTTCTGCTATTTCTTATAAGCAGGGAAATCAAATTTAATTAATTTAATATTCATGTCTCAATATGACATTCTGAACAAAAAGTGATACTAACCTGAACACTCTGAGAAAGGTCCCTGTATAGCACTTCAGGTTTCTTTCTGAATGGAGGATACTGAAGATAAAAAACAGACCACACAGCACAAAGAACTGAACACATGTAAGATCTCAGAAACAATGATCACACCCTCTCCACACCTGCCCAAGACTGCACACTCTGAGGGCCATCAAGGAAGGAGGTTAAAGCTTTCTACATCTGCACATTGGGCACATTTCCCTCTTCTTACATCACCCGACTTTAACCACCTGATGGCCCTCTGGGACACAGGCCAGGAAAGACAAGAATTTTATTCTGCTGATTCACAGTAGACCAGTGATATTGTTTATCACTTCTCCATGATCTTAATTGCTCTCCAGAGGTCTGACCTCCTGATATCCTGAAATCTAACACAGATGACCTCTCTTCAGTCAAGCTCAGTAATCTTTAAATTATTGGTCAATGGATGGCATAGAAAACTTAAACTTCAGAGAACTGCCAACACTACTGGTGTCAAATTTTGTGTTTCTGGTTGTTGCTTCTGCATATACATAAGTGCATTTTGTGTATACAGGGCCTTTAGGGGCCGGAGGAGGTGACTGGATTCTGTGGAACTGGAGATTGAGATGGTTGCAAGCTACCATGTGTATTCCAGGAACAAACTCTGGGTTGTCTGCACGGCAGCACATGCTGCTAACCACTGCTCCATCTCTCCAGCCCCTCCTTTAGCTTGTATTGGGTTCATTCTGACAATTTACATCAAGTATCACACACATTCTGACATGCATAAATCAATCCTAACTCCCTTGTATTCTCATTACTCCTGCTCTCCATCCTCCCTAGAAGTTGCCGCCCTTCATCTTGTATTGATATTTTTTTCAGACCCACTTATACTAAACTGTATCATATTTTGGATCATGAGTTTGGATCTAGCTTTTGAAGGCTGGGAGCATCCTCAGTGTTTACAAAACTAAAGGGAATGACTGTCCCTCAACAGGACTCTAGTAGTAGTCAATAGTTCATCTGGGAGGAGCAGGGCACCATGATTTCCCTAATTCAGACACTGTAATGTCATGGCTGTAGTGACTTTGTCATGCTCAGAAATTAACACCATAGCACTCGGGAGGCAGAGGCAGGCGGATCTCTGTGAGTTCGAGGCCAGCCTGGTCTACAAGAGCTAGTTCCAGGACAGGCTCTAAAAAAGCTGCAGAGAAACCCTGTCTCGAAAAACAAAAAGAAAAAAGAAATTAACACCATGCACATGTGCTATTTGTGTGGCCCATATAAGACCTCTCATAAATACACTTAATCATGAATGGGGGGGGGCACATCAAGGTACAGTTTAGGACAAAGCTCTCAACTGTCTCTGACTTTGGGAATTTGAGTGACCAGCAATGCATATGTAATTAGGTAAAATATCTACTTTTCTAATTAAAGTTAAGTATTATCATTTTTCTATGGGAAAAAAACATACATATTTAGAAGGAAGTGTGTGTCCGTGGTAATTTATCTAAAATATAGTACTAATATTACTTCCTAAGATCTAAGGACTTGTCAGACTTGCTCTTTTGACAGTTTCCTGTATTAGGTATGAATTCCCTCCTGTGGAATAGGCCTAAAATCCAATCAGAAAGCTCTTGATTAAAACAGTGAGAATTGTGACTTGATTGCAATAATCCTGCAATCATATTCTTGTTCAATTTAAAGTCAGATCCACAAGAGGAAAAACATCACTGACAATGGTAAAGTGCCCAGGGGTCGAGGACCTCTAAGTAGATAAATCATGGAGCCTAGTGGGGGCTTCAGGGGCCAGAAGAGGTGATCTACTACTATTATTCTCTTAAATGGATATTTTCTTAAACCAGCTCCTTGTGACTTATCCTAACACCCATAGAGTAGTGCATCTCTAAATTCCTATCTTCTTTATAAATCTTAAATCACAATAGATGATGATTAACACAGAAAACCACAACTCGTAACGTCCAAAGATACAAGAGGAAATTCTCAGCCATAACTGGGATATTTATATCACAGTCCACCCTCTCAAGATTCAGGTCTTACTGAAGAAAGATCCTAAGAGCAAAGGCAATGGACGAGTAGAAGAGAACAAGATTTCTGGATACAGCTCTGCAGCTGTTCGTATGAACTCCTAGTATTCCTCACAGCATTCATAGTCAAGGCAGATACAATCTTAGTGTAGGGGAAAAGGGACAAGGAAAGAAGGATAACCAGCCAATCCCTGAGTCATAGTCAAGGCAGATACAATCTTAGCGTAAGGGAAAAGGGACAAGGAAAGAAGGATAACCAGCCAATCCCTGAGAACCCCGACTCTGAAAGCAGAGCCAGTGAAAGAAACACACCCTGGATCTGATAGCTGATTCTTGGGAAGAAGCACCTTTAGTGCTGAACACAGAACCAAAGAAATACACCCTGACTCTGATGTCAGTGCCAAAAACATTCTCTTTCTAGAGGGTGCCTGAACTGCCCTTGCCCCACTATCACACTGATGATTATCTCGAATATCACCATAGAGTCTTCGGCCGACAAGGGATGGAGATAGAGACAAAGTCCATCATCAGAGCAAGGGACTGAGCCCCCAAGGTCCAGTTGAAGAGCAGAAGGAGGGAGAAGATGAGCAAGGAAGTCTGGACCACGAGGGGTTGGTCCACCCACTGAGACAGTGTGCCTGTTCTAATGGAAGCTCACCAAATCCAGCTGGACCAGGACTGAATGAGCATGCAATTAAACTGGACTCTCTGAATGTGGCTGACAATGAGGGCTGACTAAGAAGCCATTGATAAAGGCACTGAGACTTGTTTCTACTGCCAAGTACTGGGTTTTTGGGACCCTAGTCAATTTGGATGCAAAGCTTCCTAGGCCTGGATTGGCGGGGGTGGGGGGGGTGGGCGGGGTTGGACTTCCCACAGGGCAGGATTCCCTGCCCTCTCTTAAGGAGGGAAGGGGAGGAAGGAGGGTGAGTGGGGGAGCAGAAGGGGAATGGGAGGAGAGGAGGAAGTATAAATTTTTGAATGGAAAAAGAAATAAAAAAAACTGGGAAAAATAAATAAAAAATAAACTATTGGAAACTATATATATATATATATATATATATATATTACTTTTTATTTTACATACCAACCCCAGTTCCCACTCTCTCTCTCATTCTCCTGTTCCCTACCTTCCCCCTTCACACCCCCATCCACTCCTCAGAGGGGATAAGGCCTTTTTTGGGGAGTCAACAAAGTCTGGAATACCAACCTGAGGTAGGAACAAGCCCTTCCCCCTGTATCAAGGCTGAGTGATGTATCCCACGACAGGGAATGTGCTCAAAAAAGCCACTTCTTGCACCTGGGATAGGTCCTGGTGCCCCTGCTAATGCCTCCAACAGATCATCAGCTTTAATTTCTTAATAATTTAATATCCTCACAAACTTCCTTGACTGTGTAATAAAATATAATTATTTCTAAATTTAAAAAAAAAAAAAAAAAAAAACATTCTCTTTCTCTAGAATCAAAGTCAGTGAAAGAAATAGGCCCTGGCCTTAGTAGAACAAAAGGGCTCAAAAGGACCAGTGAAAGAAAGACAGTTTGGCCCTGATTCAGAGCCCTCTCTGCTCCTGACCAACTGAACTAACCAGTCCCTGAGCAGGAAAAACTAACCACTTCCTCTTCTCCCTAGGAAAGCTTCACTCCTAAGAAGCCCTATGTAAGTGCCTCTACCTGTTAATTGCAGGGTCTCCCTCACCAAGCTGGCAGAGTGAGTCACTCTCCTGGACTCCTCCTTCCCAAATAAATTTCTGTCTCCAAAGAATCTTAGGTGGAAATCTTCATTAACTGACCCCAAAATAGAAGAACCTTTCTGGGACATTCTTTTTGTTTTTGTTTTTGTTTCTGTTTTTCAAGAGAGGGTTTCTCTGTAGCTTTGAAGCCTGTCCTGGTACTAGCTCTTTAGCAGATTGAGCTGAGACACTCGCTGAGGGGGGGCTGAGCAAGCTGAGCAGAAAAAGGAACAACTTTTCTCTGTGACCATAATTTATCCCAGGTGTATGAACTGGCTTTTTAGAGCCCATTCCCTATGGTTGGATACCATGCTCAGCCTTAACACAGGGGAAAAGGACTTGATCCGGCCTTAACTTGACATGCCAAGATTTGATGACTCCCCTTACCCTCTATAAGGAGTGGATGGGGAGTGCAGAGAGGAGGTGGGGGCAGGGAAAGAACAGGAAAGGAAGAAATGTGGTTGGTAAATAAAAATGAATAAAAAATATTTTTTAAAAAGCAGGTCACCTGGTCCTGGTTTAACTTTGGTATATGGTACTTATCTAAAAAAGTGTCCATTTCTTTTACATTTTCCAATTTTGTGGCATACAGGCTTTTGTAGTAAGATCTAATGATTCTCTGAATTTCCTCTGTGTCTGTGGTTATGTCCCCCTTTTCATTTCTGATCTTATTAATTTGCTTGTTCTCTCCCTGCCGTTTGAGTAGTTTGGATAGGGGTTTGTCAATCTGTTGATTTTCTCCAAGAACCAGCTTTTTGTTTCATTGATTCTTTGGATTGTTTTCTGTGTTTCTATTTTGTTGATTTCAGCCCTCGGTTTGATTATTTCCAGTCTTCTACTCCTCCTAGGTGAATCTGCTTCTTTTTTTTTCTAGAGCTTTCAGGTGTGTTGTTAAGTCTACAATGTGTGCTGTCTCCATTTTCTTTAAGTGGGCACTTAGTGCTATGAACTTTCCTCTTAGCACTGCTTTCATAGTGTCCCAAAGGTTTGAGTATGTTGTGTCTTTATTTTCATTAAACTCAAGGAAGACTTTAATTTCTTTCTTTATTTCTTTCTTGACCCAGGTGTGGTTGAGTACTTTACTGTTCAGTTTCCATGAGTTTGTAGGCTTTTTGGGGGTAGCACTATTTTTGAATTCTAACTTTGATCCATGGTGATCCGATAAGACACAGGTGGTTACGAATATTTTTTTTGTATCTGTGGACGTTTGCTTTGTTACTGAGTATGTGGTCAAATTTCGAGAAGGTTCCATGAGCCACAGAGAAGAAGGTATATTCTTTCCTATTTGGGTGGAATGTTCTGTAGATGTCTGTTAAGTCCATTTGGTTCATTACCTCCATTAAGTCTTTTAATTCTCTGTTAAGTTTCTGTCTGATTGACCTGTCCATTGGTGAGAGAGGAGTGTTGAAGTCTCCCACTATCAGTGTGTGTGGTTTGATGGCTGCCTTGAGTTCTAGAAGTGTTTCTTTACATAAGTGGGTGTTTTTATATTAGGGGCATAGATATTCAGGATTGAGACTTCATTCTGATGGATTTTTCCTGTAATGAGTATAAAGTGTCCCTTTCCATCTCTTCTGATTGATTTTAGTTTGAAGTCAACTTTGTTAGAAATTAGTATGGCCACACCGGCTTGTTTCTTAGGACCATTTGCTTGATAAACCTTTTCCCAACCCTTTACTCTGAGTAGGTGTCTGTCTTTGTGGTTGAGGTGTGTTTCTTGTAAACAGCAGAATGTTGGATCCTGTTTTCATATCCAATCTCTTAGCCTGTGCCTTTTTATAGGTGAATTGAGTCCATTGATATTCAGTGATATTAATGACCAGTGGTTGTTAACTCCTGTCATTTTTTTTCTGGTAGTAGAGTTTGTGGGTTTCCCTTCTTTGAGTTGTGCTGGTGAAAGGTCGCTAGATGTCTGAGTTATTGTGGGCATTGTTGGATTCCTTGGGTTGTGATTTTCTTTCTATTACTTTCTGTAAGGCTAGATTTGTGGCTACATATTGTTTAAATTTGTTTTTATACTGGAATATTTTGTTTTCTCCATTGATAGTGAATGAAAGCTTGACATCTTTTGGCCATTTTCAATTCTTTTGTCAAAAATTCTGTTAGATACTGAAACTGTCTTCAACAAAATACAACATCCCTTTATGGTAAAGATCTTGGAGAAACCTGGGATACAAGAAATATAATACCTAAATATAATAAAGGCAATATACAGCAAGCCAACAGCTAACATCAAACTAATTGGAAACTCAAAGCAATCCCACTGAAATCAGGAATAAGACAAGATTGTCCACTCTCTCCATATATATTCAATATAGTTCTTGAGGTTTTAGCTAGAGCAATAAGACAACAAAAGGAAATCAAGGGGATACAAATCAGAAAAGAAAAAGTCAAACACTCACCATTTGCTGATGATGATATGATAGTATACCTAAAATGACCCCAAATCCACCAAGGAACTTCTACAACTCATAAACACCTTCAGTAACGTATCAAAATACAAAATCAACTCAAAAAAATCAGTAGCCCCCTTTTACACAGATGATAAATGGGCTGAGAAAGAAATCAGAGAAACATTGCCCTTCACAAATAGCCACAAACAACATAAAATATCTTGGAGTAACTCTAACCAAATAAGTGGAAGACCTGTATAACAAGAACTTTAAATCTTTGAAGAAAGAAATTGAAGAAGACACCAGAAAATAGATCAGTACCCCATTTTTGATTGGATTATTTGATAATTTAATGTCTATTTTCTTGAGTTCTTTATATATTTTGGAGATCAGTCCTCTCTCCAATGTGTGGTTAGTGAAGATCTTTCCCATTTAGTAGGCTACCATCTTGTCTTAGTGACTGTGTCCTTTGCCTTACAGAAGCTACTCAGTTTCAGGAGGTCCCATTTATTAATTGTTGCACTCAATGTCTATGCTATGTTATATTTAGAAAGTGATCTCCTGTGCCCATTGCCCATGATCCCAGAGAAGATAGGTAACAAGGAGAGCCCTAAGAGAGACATACATGGATCCCCCTGAGAAACAGACAAGACCTCCTGAGAAAATTAGGAGGGAGGGAAAAGGGACGATGGAAGGGAAGGGGAGAAGCAGGGGGAGGAGTAGAACATGAGGGAGTGGGTTGTTCAAGAAGGGGGAAGGATAGTGAAGGAGAGAAAGTACAGAGCTATCTTGATTGAGGGAGCGATTAAAGGGCTAGCAAGAAACATGGCACTAGGGAAATTTGCAGGAATCCACAAGGATGACCCCAGCTAAGACTCTAAGCAACAGTAGAGAAGACACCCAAACTGGCCTTCCCCTATAATCAGATTGATGACTACCTTAATTGTCATTATAGAACCTTCAACCAGCAACTGATGGAAGCAGATACAGAGATCTACAGCAAAGCACTGGGCTGAGCTATTGGAGGCCAGCCCAAGAGAGGAAGGAGCAATAATATGAGCAAAGGGGTCAAGATCATAATGGGGATACCCACAAAAACAGTTGAGCTGAGCTAGTGGGAGCTCACTGACTCTGGACTGATAGTGGGAGAACCTACATAGGACCAGACTAGGTCCACTGAATGTGGAGGACATTTGTAAGGCTTGGGCAGTCTGTGGGGCCACTGGCAGTGAGACCAGGATTTATTCCTAGTGCTTGAACTGGCATCTAGGAACACATTGTTTTTGGAGGGATACCTTACTCAGTCTAGATACAGGGAAGAGGGCCTTGGTTTTGCCTCAAAGTGAAGTGTTCGCCTTTGTTGACACCCCATGGGAAACCTTACCCTTTCTGAGGAGTGGATAGGAGGGTGGAGTGGAGGGAAAGGTGGAGTGGGAGGAGGGGAGGAAGTGGGAATGGGGATAGTTATGTAAAAATGAAAAACTATTGTATTTAAAATTTCTTAATAAAAAAGAAAAAATACCTGCAACAGTGCAGGGCATAAGCATTCCATACCTGGGTGATGAATGTGGTTCCCGGTCACTCACCTCCGATCAGGCTGTGAGCTTTAGATTTGGTTTTACAATCTGAGAAGTGGGCAGAACCAGCCACCAAAGCTATGGCTGGAGGTCCTAGCCTCACTGCTTAGCAGCTATTTTCTCAAGCAGACAAAAAAGACTAAAAGATACACAGTAAAAGAGATCCAGATAGAAAACCCGTAAACAGATTCCAGTGTGTATTACACCATGCGTAGGCTTAAGAAAGAAAGAAAAAGTGTATAGACAGTTGTAGAAAGAAATTGTTTAAAAAATAATAAACTCTTTAAAGAGAGTAAAAGCAATATAAAAGAAATAAGCCACGTAATGATGGGAAATACACGGGGAGTTTGGATTCTATATTGTATTGTGTTGATTTTGAAGTTTTTAATTGTGGATGGGCAACATCTCCCAGACAGCAGCTGGGAGACAGCATTGTGAGCAGGACTGCGGGACTGAGCCAACCTAGACACTTTTGGACTACCTTAACTTTAAAACAAAAGTCAAAAAGTATATTTATTTGTAAAGTGGAGTCTAACAGATGCATTGCATGAAGAAGCAGTTTTACTTTTGTACCCCACAGGAAACAAGAGGCTATGGGTTCCTTACAGTTTAATAAGGATCAGGTTTGATCAAAGGAGACCTCCTGAAACTTAACAGGTGATATCTACCAACAAAGGCTATAGCTGGTCTTCCCAGGACTTTTTTTTTCAATTTTCTCAGAGACCCCTGAAGATACTTTGCCCATTGAAAACAGGAAGCAGTCTGGAAAGCACAATGCCCACATTCCCAATAAATGGTGTGGGTGGCTGTTGGTTATTTGGTAGGTTACAGATGTTTGTTATCATTTAGAGGAATATAGTATATTGACACAAATTTAAAGTTATTTTTGTTATATTGTGTGTGTTTCTACTCTTGTTTAAGGTATTGTACCTATGCAGTTCATTTAAAAATGTAAGGTAACAAGGACCTGTGCTCAACTATGTTCATACCAGCATTGTTTGTCATAGCCAGAACCTGGATACAACCTAGATGCCCCTTTACTGAAGAATGGATAAGGAAAATGTGGTACATTTACACAATAGAGTACTATACTGCAGAAAAAAATAATGACATTTTGAAATTTGCGGTCAAATGGATGGATCTAGAAAACACCATATTGAGTGAGGTAACCCAGACCCAGAAAGACAATTATCATGTGTACTCACTCATAAGTGGTTTTTACACATAAACAAAATAAAACAGTCTACAATTCACAATACCAGAAAACCTAGACAACAAAAAAGACCCTAAGAGAGATATACATGGATCTAATCTATATAGGAAGTAGAAAAAGACAAGATCTCCTGAGTAAGTTGGGAGCATGGGGAGCATGGTAGAGGGTATAAGGGGAGGGGGAGGCAAAGGAAGGAAAGCAGAGAAAATATGTAGCTTAATAAAAACAATTTTTAAAAAATAAAAAATGTGTGAGGTAAAATTCTAGCTTTTGAAAGATATTATTATAAACTATTTAGGATTATTAAGAAACATAGGTTAGTAGTCATTTGTAACAATCAAGTTTGTAGATATGTTAGGTATATTTTCAAGATCACATAGAGACATATTTGGTATGCCCAGACTCTCACCCCCCAGAGAGAACACCAGGGATCTGGGACTTAGATGCAAAAAGCAAGGTTTTTTCCAAAGCACAGTACAAGCCTAGGCGAGGAACTCGTCCAGCACACTCAATGCAGTGAGGGTGGGAGGAGCTCCCTTCCAGAGATTACAGAACTTTTTATAGACAGTCTCACAGAACCACCAGTTCTCACCTAATTTGCATACCCGGATCTAATTGAGGACAGCAAACGATTACAAAAGGGCGCGAAATTCAATCATTATGCAAATTAAGTATGGGCATAAGTATGTCCTCAGTTGGCCCATTCCTATCTGTCCTTGGGGTATGTAGATGAAGCATATTATGCACATATTTTTAATTGGCCAGTTCTTGGCTATCTTTGAGGTAATGCTCTCCCAGTTGTTATCAGCTCCTGCCAGATGGCCCTGGTCACATATGAAATGTTTTAGCCTAGCCTAAACAGCATGATTCAGGCAGAAAGCAATTAGATCACTCTGATCAGTTTTTCCCTTCTCTCGTTCCCCCTTTTCTATGTAACTAATTAGAACCCAATCCTGGGTTTCTGTATCGCTTGGGGTCTGTGATGCTGGCATGAGTGTATCCCCTTTGTACCATGAGCTGAATGGTCCCTAGTCTCTGTTTTATAAATTGCAGAAGCTTATTTAAAAGGCAAGGGCCAAAAGTTAGCAATAAAAGTAACATAAGCAAAGGTCCAGTAATTGACATTATTAAAGTATTTAACCAGGGGGAATAGTTAAACCAGGATTTCCTAATAGCAGAATGGAGGTCACAGTCACAATTCTAAAGGTGAGGGCTGGAGAGATAGCTCAGAGGTTAAGAGCATTGCCTGCTCTTCCAAAGGTCCTGAGTTCAATTCCCAGTCAACAACATGGTGGCTCACAACCATCTGTAATGAGGTCTGGTGCCCTCTTCTGGCCTGCAGACATACACACAGACAGAATATTGTATACATAACAATTCTAAAGGTGAGGTAAAGCTCAGCTGCTAGTTCCTGATAGGCTATTGGTATCTAAGGGAGATAGCAACAGCTCTCCTGGTTGTCCTCCAGATCTGCTGACCCTGTGGTAACCTTAGGGCAAAACAGTGGTTAATCAGGTACCTACAAGGATGTTTGAAGCAAGCAAATGTAAACAGATGTTGTTTGAGTACCCTGGTGGGTCACTTTGACCAGTGCAGACACAGTTTCTTGGGAATGTTTATAACTTTGCTGGACTACATTCAGTTAGGTCCTGTCTAAAATGGAATTCTTTTTCAAAATGGAGTTTATTTTGTTCCTTCAATATTTAGTTAGATAAACAATCTTCAAACACATCAAAGACCTATAAAATATCGTATTCAAAATGTTTTGTTAACATAAGGTTTTTCATAACAATGAGACAAGAAACATCTGCTACTGGAAGCATCAATTACTTCAGAGAAAATGATGAGAATTGAAGAAACTCCATAGGAGTTTGCTTTTAAGGAGGCAAGATTAGACATTTCTGCAAGAAACTGCTTTTTCCTTGACTTCTTGACAGTACGCTGAATAAACTGGACATGCAGAACCCACAGGAAAAATGACTGCTGAACTTTTCCAAAATGAGGCAGGATGGTCCTTCAAGATTTATGCATCAATAATAGTCTGCCAGACATTCTGCAGGACACGTAGGAAAGCAACTAAAAAACTTTGCCAGTACAAGGTAGGACAGTCCTCAAATTTCCTGCTTCTTTGAAAAGTCTGTCAGCTATTCTAGGCCTGTAGGCCAAAGATAGATGCTCTAGTGCTACAGGGGAACCTTGGGTGATGGTCCAGGCAGCCAGCTGTTTCTGCCATTTCTTAGTTTGAAAGTTGTTTGGTCTGCACTTCCTGTTTACTCGGGTAATATTATATCCTCAGATCTCTAATGGAGTTGAAGACTAGATAGTAATAATTATAGTTTTCCTTGTTAACTCACAAAAAGAAACTCACAAAAGAGGTGCAAATGTATGAGGTTGAGGACATAAATAATTTTGGGTTGGTGTTACAAGTTAAAATAGAAAATGATTTAGGTACAATATTTTGAACTCATCAAGATAGGATAGATAATGGAGTATTTTCTCTGAATTTATCAAATGCAAAGGACTGGACAATGTTAATGTAATTCTTGCCTGTATATATTTGTATATAGTTAATGTATTTCTCATATATAGGTTTTCTATGTTAGTTAAAACCTTCTCTTTTTATTTAGACAAAAAAATGTATTCTAACAAGTAAAGCTTGCTTGGAGTCATCGGGCTGAGTCAGCTGCTAGTTAACCATAGAGGTCTAGAGGACCTGTACAGAGAGACAGGAAATGATAAGGCAGGATTAAGAGAGGATCTGGGCCCTTTTGGTTGGAGGAACGGAAGAGGTAGGAGGTCACTGGTGGCTGCTCTGCTGCTGCTCTGATTCTTCATATTTTTATCCCAATATTTGACTCCCAGTTTTTATTGATAAAGATTAATTAGACTAATACTTCAAAACAACCAACTACAGTCCAGGAAGCACTACTCCTCCGTTGCATCTGCTTTAGTTTCTGCCTCCAAGTCCCTACTTTGATTTCCTACCCTGACTTCCCTTCATGATAAACTGTGATCAACAAATGTAAGTTGAAATAAAACTCTTTCCTCCACAAGTTGATTTAGTCCTACTGCTTTATCAGAGTAACAGAAACCCTAAGACCAAAACTTTAGCAATCAGGAAAATACACATCAAAACTATACAAATGGAGCTGGAGAGACAGCACAGACATAAACAGTACTTGCTGCTCTTGAAGAGAACTGAGATTTAATCATCAGCTCCACATCACGCATCTCACAACCACCTATATCTCTAGTCCTAAGGGATCTAATGCCCTCTTCTTTGGACTACTTGGGCATTTGGTGCACATACAGATGAACAGGCACACATATGCACATAAATAAAACTTTTTATTACCTTAGCCAACTTAGAATGTCTAACATGAAGAAAACAATGAGAAATGCTCTCAAGAATATGGAGAAAATACAACCCATGAATAACAACTGTAGGATTGCAAATTAATGAGGCCACTACCGAAATCAACATGGAGTTTTCTCAAACTACTAAAAGAGGTTGAATAGAATAATATTATCCAGCTCTACCATACCTGGGCATATATCCAGTGGAATTAAAATTGTGATCCAGTAGATACCAGCATATCAATCTGCAGTCTGGCATTATTCCCAATAGCCAAGTTACAGACTCAGGCTTGGTGTCCATCAAAAAATGACCTAGATAAAGAAAAATTCACAATATAAATAATGACATATTATTCCACTATGAAGAAAAATTAAATCAATCAAATCCCCCAGTCTCATCCCTAGATCTGCAACAGAACACCAGTTGCAGCCTTTTTCCAACCACCTATCAGCTTCTCACATGGATCCCACAGGCCATTGCCTCTTATCCCTCCTCCCCTAACTCTTCATTTCATTCAAGACCTCAACACTAGCAGCAACCCCTGCTAACACACAGGCCATACCCACCAGAAAACCAGGTAGGCTGTCTATAGATCTTCTCTTTTCCCTCTGTTTCCTCGGTCCTATCCCTAACTGTACAGCAAAACACCTGAGCAGGATTCCCTAACATCCTATTCCCATCTCCTATGGATCCCACATACCTTTCCTTACTAACCTACTTGGCCCCAATTGTTTTTTCCTACCTGCCAACTCCAAGAGGCACTCCTTGCTAAACCACATACCACTCCTGAAAGGGAAGCAGTTAGGCTGTCTGTAGATCTTCCGCTTTCCTCTGTTTCTCTAGATCCAACCACACAGCCTCATCTCCAGGGCTATAGCAGTCCTTCTGTGGTGACCTCTTTTCACTGTCTCCCCAATTTCCGAAAGACAAAATGAGCATATTCTGGTTGAACACCTTATCCTTCCCCTAATGAACACCTTCAGAACCCTAAGCCATTCCCATTGCAAAGTATCAGCTCTCAACATGCAAAAACACATTTTACCTAGACCCCAAGGAGACCACAACTACTGGATCCAAAAAAGTACTATTGGGCAACATGCAGGCATCATATTCTCCAAAAATCCAGAGAAGAAATAGAAAACAAAAACAAAACACCCTCCCAACAAGGAAAAATCCAGAAATCAGAACCTAGACCTATAATCGTCCAATGCCAACAAACAAGCATAAAAACACAATTGATAATAGCCAGAGAAATATATCTCCACTAGAGTCAGCTATCATAGTACAACAGGTCCTAAATATTCCAACACAGCTAGCTGAAACACAAGAACAAAAGATCTTAAAGCCAACTATATAAAGATGATAGAGGTCCTTAAAGTTAATAAATCCCTTTTTAAAAATCCAGGAAAGCACAAATAATGTGAGGAATTAAATAAACCCTTTAAAGAAATCCAGAAATACACAAAGAAATAGCATCATGAAGTGAACAAGTCCCTTAAAGAAATCTAAGAAAACACAAACAGTGGAAAATAATGAATAAAACTGTTCAAGACCTGAGACTGGAAGTAAAATCAATAAAGAACATCAAAACTGAGGTAATTCTGGAAATTAAAATTTTAGGATTTCAGAAAGGAACTATGGAAGCAAAATTCACCAACAAAATAGAAAAGATGGAAGAGAGACTCTCAGGCATTGAAGATACAATAGAAAAAATAGGTGCATTTGTCAAAGAAACTATCTAACCAAAAAAAAAAAACTTGAAACAATACATCTAGAATATCTGGGACACTATGAAAAGACGGAATCTAAGAATAATTGAAATAGAGTAAGAAGAATAATTCTAGTTTAAATGTTCAGGAAATATTTCCGACAAAATCATAGAAGAAAAAATTCCTAACCTAAAGAAGGAAATGCCTATAAAGATACAAGAAGCATTCAGAATACCAAATTAGATTGGACCAGGCAAGAAAGTATACTCAACTAATAATCAAAACATTAACCATACAGAACAAAAATAAAGAATATTTAAAAGCTACACAGAAAAGGTAAGAAGGACCTAGCAGTTGTGCTGCAGACTCTGAGACCACAGATGCCAGTCCAGGATATTATACCCAGCAAAATTATCATCACCATAAATGAAGTAAAGAAACTATTCCATAAAACCAAATTTTAAAAATACCTATCAACAAATTCTACCCTACAAAAGGTGCTAGATGGAAAACTCAAACTTAAGATAGTTGACTACACCTGTGGAAACAAAGGGAATAAATAATCTCAGGACACCAAAATTGAAAGAAGGAAAGTACACACAGAAAAACAACAACAAAAAACAAGAAGAAAAAAACAACATTTTTTGCTCATTAATATTTCTTAATATGGATAGTGTCAAATTCCCTATAAAAAAGATACAGACATAAAATAGATGCAAAAATAGGATCCTGGCCTCTGAAGATACCAGGCACATATGTAGTACACATACATGCAGGTAAAACATTGATGCATATAAAATAAAAATAAGTAAATAATTTTTAATGTGATCTTCCACATCCCCTAGCCTAGAATGTGAGGATCATCCAAAGGACATATTTTTTCCAGTTTATTTATTTTTTATTAAAAATTGCCATCTTCTCCCCTCCTTCTCCCCCTTCCCTCTCCTCCCCTCCTTCTCCCCCTTCCCTCCCCTCCCCTCCACCCTCCCTCTCCAGGCCAAAGAGCCATCAGGGTTCTCTACACTATGTTGAGTCCAAGGTCCTCCCAACTCCCTCCAGGTCCAGGAAGGTGAGCAACCAAACTGACAAGGCTCACACAGAGCCCGCAAAGGACATATTTAAACAAACAAATATGATGATCACTGCAGAGTTTGACCACAAAGAAGTCAACCCATCCATTGCTGTAGGAACTTCTTCAGCCAATAGCCTTAAAGATACCAGCCCACTTGGGCGTGGTCTCTTGTATTATGAATGTAGATGTAAAGCTTGCACAGCCTCTCTCTGTTGGCTGCTGGATTCAATTCCTGCTCCCCACTTGTGCAGAGGACTGTGATCTGTGTGTCCACCCCTAAATAAAGAACCCTTTATTACACTCATTCTGAGCTACTGTGGGACTACTTTATAGCGTCCATCTACATCTAGTATCCCAAATGAATTCCAACTCCATGCCTACCAGGACCTGCCCATAGGCCAGAAAACCTCCCACTCCCATCTGCCTGGCTTGATTTCACCTACTAAGCTGTATTTGGCCAAAATCACACCACAGCAGAGCTACCACGTGGTCAACTTAACAATTTCCCGGGCCAGTGCACCCTCCCCTATACTTTCCCTGATATGTAGCAACTTGCTCAGCTTCTGGTTTGTGTTCCCTGCTTGTGAGCTCTGGGCAAAGGCTGACATTGGACCAATGACTGTAGATAAACAAAAGACAAACAAAGAAACTAGATACCATTGGGAAACTCCTTGGGGAGGCCTTTTGCAAGCTCCCAGGTCAAACATGGTCTACATTCCCAGTCACTGTAGAGGACATGTCTCACCAGGAAAATTTAAAAATCCAGTGCCTGGTGTAAAAATTCAAACTGTTCTGGATGATGGAATAAACATGGAGGATGAATCAAAAAATCCAATAGGAAATAAAAACCATGTGTTTAGGCATATTTTTATAAATTATCAAAGACAAAGCTAAGAGTGCATATAAATAACATTGTAATTGAGGGATCGGTTACTAGGCAAGGGTATGAATGTGGCTATCATTACTTCAGAATCTTTGCATCTGAATTGGCCTCTTCAAGGGGCAGATGTTCAATTCCTAGGAATTGGAACCCTATCTCAAGTGAAACAAAGCATGAGATGGGTTGAATGCATAGGGACAGAAGGACAGAGAGGAAGGCAGAGGCCATATGTGGCTAATATCATAGTGAATTTATGGGTTCATGACCTGCTGCAGCAATGAAATATCCAGATTAATATTCCTGTAGTCCCAGAAACTCATCTATCTGGGAAGGATATTATAAGGGTACTATTTAAAAATGTCACTAGCCATTCAGACAGAACTGGCTTAGAGTTTATGCTCCTGGGACAGATGAGATGAAGTTGGAAAATGGTTGCTTGACAAACCAAGCATAGATGAAAGCAAACTTTCTCTGCCCATTTCTCAAATGTTCTGTCAGAATCTGTACCCTGGATAAGGAAGTGGCCTTTGAAATCAGTTCTTCGTGCTCTACCAGATATAAAGGAGTGCTTTGCTTCTGTATACTTTTTGCCTTGTTTCTATGTACTTCTTTTCATTTCTATTACTATTATTAATTGAAGTATTGTTTCTTGCAAGGTGAAGTAAGAGTTTCTCATGATCATGTATATGAGTAAAGGGGGGTTTCAGAACTGAGGTAATGCTTTTTAGTCTGTATAAAAAGCCATACAAAACAAAGCTTGTTATTCAGTTGTTCATACTCTGCATCCCCTGTGTCCTGATTTGCATGAGACCCTTATCCAGGGACCCCAAAGCACTAGATATTGACAACTGGCACCCGAACAGGGACCCTGAAGAGGAAAAGTCAGGAAGGGTCTGAAAACATTAACCAGATAAGTAATCTTTATTACTGGGTAATGGGACAAGGTAAGTCTTCTCCATATCTTGCTATGCTAAGACATTTACTAAAAACTCATGATGTTTCTGTTTCTTTTTCTGATTTAGAAATGTAATTAAGAAATTAAGAAGTAATTAAGAAATATAATTCTTGGCTTCCAGAAGAAGGCACTTTATATACAGATACTTGGCAAAGAATTAAAACTAATGTTGAAAAAGCTGTGAGACAGGGTAAGAAAATACCTGTCCGTTTCTGGTCTATATGGTCCATGATTTTTGCTGTTTTTAAAGTCATGATGGAAGAGCAGTTAGTAACAGATCTGAGAAAGAAGGTTACTCCATCCATAAAAAATTTGGACCTGGATCAAAAAACCAAAAGAGCAAATTGTGAAGGACCAAGAAAGCTTAATCAAGAAAACTAGTTTGGATTTGCAATACATTTTGGAGAAACTTAATGGGCTAAGAAAGCAAATGAAAAAACCAGCTGCTGAGTTGAACCAGAACGTAGTGCCAGTTGCATCAGTTATGGCCATGTCTAAAAAATCTAAAAAACTATCAGATTTGGATTCTTTATCAAGGGGATCTGGAGTTACATAGCCCCCCATCAGAATTAAAAATAGTTAAAGAGTGTATTTAAAAATGCCTTTTTTGATAGAATACAACCTAACATTCCTATTAAATTATTATTATTGGATTTTTTCAATATCCTACAGGTATTTTAGCTCAAGATATTTTCCCCTTGAGTGGGTTTACACAAAACATACATATTCTAAAACAATAACAACTTATGAAGAAATGTTAGCCTATGTAATTCAACAAGGGAGACAATGATGTCTTATCTTGACAGTCCTAGATTGTTCTGCTATAATTTTCCCATTACCAAAAGAAAAAATTGAATACATGTTTCAGCTTTCAGAAGCTTTGCAAATTTTTTCGTGTCCGTTACTGGAAACTTTGAATATCATCTTTCCAAAAGCAAATTGTAGAACTATTTATGAAAACAAGAATTTGTAATTAATGATGTTATAGTTGTTAATCCTTTACCTGATGCATTAAATATCTTTACTAATGGTTCCAAAGCTAAAAGTTCTTATTGGACAGAATCTAAGTACTGAGTAGAATTTACAAATTATTCTTCTGTACAACAAAATGAACTGTATGCTGTTGTTAAAGCTCTTCAAGATCTTCCTCAAGAACTAAATGTTGTAGCTGATTCAGCTTACATTGTAGGAGTTGTACAAACTATTTTTAATGCTGTTCTTCATTTCACTAAGCGTTCTTTGTTAACTTTGTTTAAATTATTACAAGCTCTTATTTAGAATAAAAATTCTCGCATTTTTATTACCCATGTGTGATCACATACAAATTTACCTGGATATCTAACATTTGGAAATGTTCAAGTGGATAAATTAGTAGCTTTGCTCAAGAAGAACATGAACATTTGCATATTAATGTTAATCATATACATGTCCAATATAAAATTCCATTTCAACAAACTAAACAAATTATTTTAAATTGTCCAATTTGTCATCCATTACATATATGTTCTATTCCTCAGGGGGTTAATCCTCGAGGATCTCAATCAAATGAAATTTGGCAAAAGGATATTACTCATATTCTAGAATTTGAATGTTTATCTTTCCTCCATGTGACCATAGATACTTTTTCATCATTTATATGATCTACCCCTTTGGCTGGAGAATGCACTAGACATTGACAAACTAGCAAACTTTTAGAGGTACCAACAGCCCTACCTTTAAAATGGTTAACTGAGAAACCAATATGGGTTAAACAATGGCCTTTAACAGAAGAGAAACTGCAGACTTTAGAACAGCTGGTATAGGAGCAATTAGATGTTCACCATATTGAAGAATCAACAAGCCCTTGGAATTCTCCTATATTTGTTGTCTAAAAAGAATCTGTAAATTGGACAATAGTGACAGATCTAAGAGCTGTCAACAAGGTAATTCAACCTATGAACCCTCTACAATCTAGAATTTCTTTGTATTCCCTATTTCCTAAGGAATGGCCTCTTATAGTTTTTTTTTTATTTAAAAGGTTTTTATTTCCCTATACATTTACAAGAAAATGACAGAAAAATTTGCTTTCACAGTGACTACTTACAATAATTCTCAGCCTACTAGGAGATATTAATGGACAATCCTCCAACAGGGAATGCTCAATAGCCCCAGCCTGAGCCAATATTTTGTAAGACAGCCATTGGAAATAATATGTAAACAGTTTCCTAAATCTATAATTTACTATTACATGGATGACATTTGCTATCTGATTCAAATGCAGATACTTTAGAAAGAATGTCTGAAGAAGTAAAGAAAGTTTTGCCTAAATAGGAATTACAAATTGCTCCTGAAAAAAATACAAAGAGAAAATTCTATCAATTACCCAGGTTATAAATATAAAATAGGTTTATATTTTAAATTAAAAAATTAGAATACAAAAACCTCAAATTGGGAGAGACTGATTGCAGACTCTTAATGACTTTTAAAGATTGAAAAGAGACATTTCCAATCTATGATCCAATGTTGAAATAACACCTGATCTAATAATTTATTTAAACAAAACCTTAGATGGTAACAAAGACTTAAATAGTCCCAGGGAATTAACAGCTGAAGCTGAGAAAAAATTAACTATGGTTGAAGAGAAATTACAGAAGACACATGTGGATTGGATCGATCCAAATCTTATTTGCACTCTAGTCATATTGCCTTCCAGAATTTCCCCTAGAAGAATTTTAAACAGAAAAAAAATATATAATCATAGAATGGATCTCTTTACCATATAAATGGAGTAAAAAATTAAAAACTTATGTGGGAAAGATCTCTGAATTAATTATAAAAGGAAAACTGAGAATTTGTCAACTAGTAGGAATAGACCCAGCAGAGATTACAATGCCTTTTACTACTGATGAAATTAAAAATTATGGGAAGACAATGAACCCTGACAAACAGCTTGTACTAATTATTTAGGAGATATTACTAGCAATTATCCCAAAAGTGATAGAATTAACCTTATAAAGATAATACTTGCAGTCTTTCCTGCTTTGTACAAGACACACCAATAATTCAAGCCCATACATTTTATACTGATGCAAATAAATCAGGAAAAGCAGGTTACAAATCAGAAGAATTAAGTAAGGTGGAACAAAGCCCTTATAATTCTGTCCATCTTTTGGACAGAATTATATGCTATTCTCGTGGTACTAAGGGAATTTAAAGAAGCTTTGAATGTAGTTACTGATTTGCAATATGCAAAAAGAGTTGTTTTACATATTGAAACCACTTAATTTATATCACATGATAAAGAATTGACTTCATTATTCATTCAGGTTCAAGATATAATCAGGAATAGGCTTTGTCCCATATACATAACATCTAATCCCATATGGCTCTGCCAGGTCTTCCAGCACAATGTAATGCAGAAATTGACCAATTCTTGATTGGAAGTATGCTGAAGGCCTCGGAATTTCATTTAAAAAAGTCATGTCAATAGCAAAGGTTTAAAGAAGAGTTTCCTATTACATAGCAACAATCTAAGGAGATTATAAAGAGATGTCCTACTTACTATTTCTAATTTCTATAACCTAACATCAATACCTGCAGGGACTAACCCAAAGGGTACTCAAAGGAATGAAATCTTGCAGGCAAATGTATTACACTTTGCAGATTTTGGAAAATTAAATATGTACACAACACCATTGGTACTTATTCAGGTTTTCAATGGGCAACTGCTTTGAGCTCAGAAAAAGCTAATTCAATAATCACGTATTTATTAAAGGTTATGGCCATCATGGGTATACCTGTACAAATAAAGACAAACAATGGTCCAGTATATGTTTCTAAGAAAATGAAACAATTTTTCTTATTATAATATAAAGCATATTACAGGTATACCAAACAATCCTACAGGTCAGGCAGATATAGAAAGATCATATTGAACTATAAAGGATATGTTAAACAAACAGAAAGGGATGAGAAAGACACTCAGAAATAGATTGCATAATGCTTTATTAACCTTAAATTTTCTTAACACGAATGAGACAGGAACAACAGCAACAGAGAGACACTGGATAATACAAAAAAACATCTGAATAAGTTAGCTGGTGTATTTCAAGGATGTCTTGACCTCACAATGGAAACCAGGAGAAGTGCTACGTTGGTGAAGGAGTTTCACTCTTGTTTCCACAAGAGAAGAAAAGTTATGGATGCCATTAAAAATTAATAAAGATTTGGTTTGAAAAAGAGAACCCTCTTGAGAAAAAGAAATGGCAGCTCATCCACAGAGGTGACAACCATACAGGTGGTAAGGAAACCTCATAAGGGTTGGTACAGGGTTCTGTTCTTATCTTTGCAGGAAAATACCTGTCTTCAAAAAATAGAGAGACCTTGGACATCTAGATGCCTAAGGAAGAAAAGATAGCTCTCCAGAAAGAATCAGCAAACAAAGAGAAATCTGACTTATGATGCCATATCATCTACAGGTTAAAATTTCATTATCTGAACATGTATATACCGCTACTTAAAAATTAAGTTTGGTTTTGGAGTTGGACAATGTCTATCCTTCTCTAAATCCAAGCATATTGTTAAAAGAAAAATTCAGTTTCTATCTCATATTAGGAGCCATCTGATATGGGACAGAAAGAAGAATAAATTTAGGAAACATTTTACTTTTCCTCATAAATATTTTTGTCTCTATTGTACTTTTAATTGAATTTATGTTTGTATGAATAATGTTTAACTTTTCCACAATGAACAATAAATTTTACTGCAATAATCTATGAAGTTTCCAGAAAGAAGATGGGATACCACAATAACAATTCTACATGTTTGATATGATGTCATAATGCTGATAGCACTACTTTAAGACCGGTTTTGGGCACCAGCTGCTCAAAATGATTCCAACTTAGTTAGCTGAAATGGTATACCTTCTTACAGTGTTCTGGCAAGGATTTCAAATAAGAACTTCAGAAAAAAATCTGCAATTATACCAGATAGTGATCTTGAAACTTAACCATCATTTTAGTTTTACAGGATCCCATAGAAAGAATATCACCCCCATGACAGCTGGAAGTAATTCTAGAAGACGACATCCTCTCTTCTAACAAAGTTTGTCTTCAGGGTTAGGGACATCAATTAGGGGTTGATTATAACTGGTATAGGGTTGAGGGTTGGGGTAGAAATTATGTAGGCTCAGGTATCTCTTTGAAAAAAGGGAAATTGGATAGGATAATGAGTAGATTAGTGTGAGCTTACACTAATAATAATAGTGAGTAATAGAGTGAATACTTGTGAGCTATTATTTATAGACAATTTATATTGGTATAGATTCTTGTATATTGATATAAATTAAAATTATAATTGTTATATTGAATATGCTCCTATTTATGTTTATAATATTTGTATACCTATGCAAAGCTATTTTGTCATATTGTATGCATGCCTGCTTCTACCTCTGCTTAAAACATTTTGTATATTGATACAATTTCAGGATATATTTATCATATTGTACTATACATTTCTACCTCTGATGAAGATATTCATACATTATTTACATTTTGAGGTCATTGCCCTCATTTTCTGCACAGTTGTATAAAGATTGTTTAATATTTTAAAGAGGCCTTACTCTTTAAGCTATTAAGAATTATAGGTCATGCTAGGCGGTGGTGGCACATGTCTTTAATCCAAGCATTCAGGAGGCAGAGGCAGGCAGATCTCTGTGAGTTCGAGGCCAGCCTGGTCTATAAAAGGTAGATCCAGGACAGGTTCCAAAACTACAGAGAAACCCTGTCTCAAAAAAAACCATTTAGCATATGTTTCTTGCTTGATATTGTTTATGCTGGTTGTAATTCTAATTTTTGTACTTGATATTTGTTATTATTGTATATAGTTTTGTATTAGGCTTAGAACTCTCTTATTTAGACAAAATGGGGAGGTGCTGTGAGAACTCCTTTAGCCAATAGCCTTTAAGATACCAGCCCACTTGGGTGTGGTCTAATCTCTCTCTCTCTCTCTCTCTCTCTCTCTCTCTCTCTCTCTGATGCTGGATTCAGTTTCTGTTCCCCACTCATGGAGAGGACTGTGATCTGTGAGTCTACCCCAAAATAAAGAACCCTTTATTATACTCAATTCTTTATAGCATCCATCTACAATCCCTCATCTTACTTCTATTACCATACATCTGGACTTATATATACATAGTCCCTTTATCCTTGAGGATAAAAATTATGACTGTGCTGGCTAGTATTATGTTGACTTGCCACAAGCTATACTCATCTGAGAATAGGGAATCTCAGCTGAGACAATGCCTCTAAGAGCAGGCTACAGGCAAGGCTGTTGGGCATTTTCTTAATTAGTGGTTGATAGGGAAGGGCACAGTTCATTGTTGGTGGGCCCATCCCTGGACTGATGGTCCTGGGTTCTATGAAAGAAAGAAAGAAAGAAAGAAAGAAAGAAAGAAAGAAAGAAAGAAAGAAAGAAAGAAAGAAAGAAAGAAAGAAAGGAAGGAAGGAAGGAAGGAAGGAAGGAAGGAAGGAAGGAAGGAAGGAAGGAAGGAAGGAAGGAAGAAAGCTGAGCAAGCTATGAGGAGCAAGTCAGTAAGCAGCACCCCTCTATGGCATCTGCATTGGTTCCTGACTCCAGGTTCCTGCCCTGTTTGAGTTCCTGACCTGACTTCCCTAATAAAGAACAATGATGTAAAATTGTAAGTCAAACAAACCCATTTCTGCCCACATTGCTTTGGTCACTGTATTTCATCACAGCAATGATAACTCTAAGACAGTGTTAAAGTCACTGCAGCTCTTTTAAGTTAAGCCAATCTGATTTTTCTCCCTAGTTACTCCACACATGTGGCAGTAAGGGTTCACATGGCCTTGAAACGATGCCTGCTGCCATTATTGGCAAACAAATTCCGTCTCACTATGGGTTGACATGAACAGAGAAAGATAATGAAAAATGAGGACAAGTCCAGGGAGAAAGGACATCATGATCAAAGAGTTCAGGAAAAAAAAAAACAGGTATACCTGGCAAACAAGATCCTCTTTAGTATACAAAAATATCTTTCTACTTACTTTCCTCTCTCATGTGAAATAAATTCTTCAGAGAATACAGTGATAATGGAGCAATTAATTTAATGATATTCTATGGGAATTCAACACAGAGGTACTGGAAACAATACCCACTTGACACTTCCAGTAACAGTGCAGCAGTTCTAGGGATCAGTGAGTTCAACTGTTCTTTTAAATGGGACTTGATATCACCTCCTTGTCTTGCCTTAGAGCTTAGTTGAACCCCTTCCACTCAGGGAAAAAAGGGAATGCAGACAGCACACCACCACTGGAGCTCCTGATGGGAAGCAGGTATAAAAAGAGCTAGTGTTCTCAATGGGTGACGTTTGGGGCTCAAAACAGTGCAGTGCGGTGAGGAGCATCTGTTCACTTAAAGTGTTCCAAACAATCAGCTCCTGTGTTTTTCTCAATCACTCTTCCTCTCAGCTTCATCTCACTCCCTCCCCTTGTAGAATCTAATTCAGATATCTCTCACCTCACTAATGCAAATTAATCTTCCCTTAGCTTTCTGCATCTCTTAGAGTTCTTTCCCAAGCATCTGTGTCATTTTTCTGACGGCATTAAGTTGTTTCATTCTCTATCAAAAATGTCAATGTCTGGGGAGATGGCTTGGTTGACAAGTACTTGCCACATAATCCTAAGAACCTGAGTTCAGAATCTCAGAACACATGTCAATACCTGACAATAGAGTGGTCTAGAATTGAATCTTCTACTCTAAGATGGGAGGTAGAGTCAGGAGAATTCCAAGGAGCTTGCAGTCCTGCTAGCCTGGTATATGAAGCAGCAAGTAACACATCCTGACTCGACCAAATGTAAGGCCAAGACTGACAACCACATATGCAACATGGCACACAGGGACCTACGCATTCACACACAAAGACAAGATTCAAATATTTATCACTTATTTTACATTTTGTTTTATGAATACTTAATCTTCTCTATCCTTTTCCCAATGAGATGCAGATGATTCTATGACTTACAATTAAGGTTTTATATGCAAAACAAATTAGCTTTGTAATATTAATCAAATATCAACCAGCTAGGTGATTTTGAGATGGGAAATATCTGTACCACATTTCTTCAATTATAATTCTTCAGTTTATCATTCTGACTACTTAAATTTACTTATCTTTCATCTATCAAGGATTTCTATTCTCAAAGATTATGCACGTTCATGTTTATGTTTATAGTATTTATATATTCATGTTTTCCTAAAAGACCTTGTCATCAGCCTGTTCTACATCTAACGTTTGGAGACTATTTGAGAATATGGAATCAGATTTAGCATCATATCATCTAAATAGCCATCTGTGAACACTTAGTCATACTTTTACTAGTACTTTCTAAAATATTTGTGAAAATGTGAATACATGTGATAAAAATTACAAATGATATAGTTTAACCTGAAAGTGAACATCATGTGATATTGTACAACTTCTGAAAGAAATAGAGAAGGAAACTAGCAACTCTATCTCTCATAACAAATTTTGACAAGGTTCTCGGAATTTCAAGTGAATAGAACAGTACCTGAAGGAAATATTATGGTGCAATGCAGAGAATGTGATACATTTTGCCTAGAACATTTGTGGGGAGTGTATCGTGTGTGTGTGTGTGTGTGTGTGTGTGTGTGTGTGTGTGTGTGTGTGTTGCCTGTGAAAGTCAAAAAAAAATATTGGATTCCCATAGTTGTAGGCCTATATACATAAAAGCAGGAGACCAAGTCCCATCCTCTAAAAGAGCAGAGTGTGCTCTTGAATGTGATAAATTTCAACAAAAACTAATAAATTAATAAGAAAGTCCAGAAACAAATACACCTCATCAAAAAAGGTAGATTTTATTTTTACTATCATTATTATTGTTATTAAATTTTGTTTTGTTGCACAAGTAGAGATACATCATAGAAGAATATCATTCATAATATCAACCTTGAACTACACTAAAACACTATTAATGAGTAATAAGTATAATTTTACATGTTAAAAACTGTCAGAAAATTTAGCTAAGAAAGAGAATGATTTCAAAAGAGAGCTATCTGTTACTTCAACAAGAAGTTTTGACACAATAAAAATACTTTTCCAGAATTAACTGTAAATTTGATGAAATCCAATAAATAGACTGTTTTTCAGAGGACAACTTGCAGGAACTTGCTCTCTCCTTTGACCACTCAGGTCTCAGTGTTTGACCTAGGACATCAGGCGTGATGACAGGTGCCTTTACTTATTGAGACACTTTCTGCCCTCCCCCCCAATTCTTTTTTTTTCTTTTATTTTCTGGCACCATCCAGCCTGTGCCTCAGGAGCTCTTGGTTACAGGCATAACCTCCTCCTGACTCTCCAAAGATACAGACATCAGATGACTGTGGGACTGTAGAGTATGGTGTTCCAGACACCAGTTCTACATGGGAACTGCCTTCCATCCCGTGACATGTTCTGTTTTCCCTGCCACTAGACTGGGCTGGAACCCACTCCTGACTTGGGACATGGGGAAAATCCCCAGGTAAGTCTTGCCATTTCTGGTCTATGATCTTCCCTGCCACAGCCTCCTCTCCCTCCGAGGTGGGAAAAGCTAACGCTGAGGCAGGCTCAGGCTCTAGGTGAGTGAGCAGCAGATCTGCCTGGCCCCAAATACTTATTTATACAAAGATATTTGACAATCAACTCACTGTTAAGACATGTGTGTGTGTGTGATTATTTAGAGTAATTTATTGATAAGAAGGTGAAAAACAGTATGTGCACTTTTTAAATTTATTTTATTTTTATTAGACTTTTTTGATTTATGAACTTTTAAGAACTCACAGGATGCTCCCACAAATTGTCATAAGAGAAGAAAATTAAAAATCAAGTGAGTCTAAACTGTATTTGTAATATATAAAAATTGAGAACTGATGTAAATGATCAAATGGACAGTATTTACTGAACAGCTTACATGTAGAACACATTCATGTAATGCTAATCAGGGGCTGAGGAAGTAACTCAGTGATGCCACAACAATGCCTAGAACACTGACGGCAGAAAAAGTCAGATAATGAAAATTAATTTAAGACTTAGAAACTCTGAATTCTTCATGTTTAGAAACTACATTTCAGATGGGTGGTGGTGGCTCACACTTTTAAGCCCAGCACTCAGGAGGCAGAGGCAGACAGACCTCTGTGAGTTCGAGGTCAGCCTGGTCTACAAGAGCTAGTTCCAGGACTGGCTCCAAAGCAACACAGAGAAACCCTGTCTCAAAAATAAATAAAAAAAGAAAGAAAGAAAGAAAGAAAGAAAGAAAGAAAGAAAGAAAGAAAGAAAGAAAAGTTACATGTCATAGAATTTGTATAAATTTATTTATTTGTATAAATAAAGGAAATCTAAACAATGATTACATGAAAAGTGGGTATTAACAATTGTGCTCAGGCTCATATAAAGACCAGAGAAAGTACTATAATAAAACAAAGATTTCCAATGATTTACAAGTCAGTATATACTCAGAAAATTTCCATTCACACTTTCATTAGCCAGAACACACCAAAGTTGCCATCAGGGATGCTGATGAGGTCTGGTTGCTTAGGCACACCATAACTTTGGTCTTCATACGCATGTGGACATCAGAGCTCCCCAGAGGGCTTGGTAAAACACGGATGAGATCACTGGTTCCACAAAATGCATGGCACTCAGTTGGTATGAATGGCTTCCAAATGCTCATTTCTAATAGCCGTCAAAGTGATGCTGAAGTTGCTGTTCCAGAGAACAACACTGAGAACCACTCATCTGCAACCAACTATTTTAGGTGACAATGGTAACAACAAATTTCCAGTCAGAGATTAAATGATTACCCACAAAAAAAAATGACTGAGTACCCCTGTGAATTTTATTTTCTTGTTTTTCTTGTATTTTCTTTTAAATTTTCATTGCATTTATTTTAAAGATTTTTTATAGTTATTTTAATTATACATATGTGTGCGTGTGTGTGTTTGTACATGAGTGCAAGTACTGGCTGAAACCAGAACAGGCCATCAGATCTCCTAGAACTAGTGGTTTTGAGCTGCTTCCCTGGATACTGGGAACTAAATCCAGGTCCTCTGCAAGAGCAGTATGAGCCCTTAACTGCTGAGCCATCTCTCCAGCCCTTGCATTTATTTATTTATTCTGTGTGTGTGAGTGCACGTGTGTGCCATGGCACATGTGTAAAGGTTGGATGAAAAAATGAAGGATTTGGGTCTCTCCTTACACCATGCATACCCAGAAATCAGAAGCAGGTCATCAGCCTTGATGGAAAGCAACTTTACACACTGAGTCAGCTCACCAGCATAGTACCTTAGGGAATTTTGGGTTTGTTTTTTGTTTGTTTGTTTGTTTTGGAGAGGTGAGTTGTTTGTTTTGTTTCCTTTGTTTTGTTTTAGTGTTTGGTGTTTTGAGACAGGGTCTCTTTACATAACGCTGGCTATTCTAGACTAGGCTGGCCTTGAACTCACAAAAATCCTTCTCCCTATGCCTTCCAAGTGCTGGGGTTAAAGGCATGTGACACAATGCTCAGCTAATACCTTGGGTTTTAATAAAATATATTGACATTATTTGACAGAATCCACTTGAGATGAATTTATATTGTGTTTTTCCCTCCTTTTAGATAATCCAGCAGTCCTATGGAAAGAGAAAACCAAACAGGAGGTAGATACTTTCTCCTCATGGGATTCACCGAAGACTCTGACCTGCAGTCCTTCTTCTTTGGGTTGCTTCTCTCCATGTACCTCGTCACCATCATAGGCAACATACTCATCATCTTGGCCATCATATTAGACCCCCACCTGCACATGCCCATGTACTTCTTCCTCTCCAACCTGTCCTTAGCTGACATCGGCTTCACCTCTACCACCATCCCAAAGACTCTACTGAATATCCACACCAAACACAAACTTATCCCCTTCACAGGCTGTATCACGCAGATATTTTTTTTCATTGTGTTTGGATGTCTGGATAATTTACTCCTAACAGTGATGGCCTATGACCGCTTCGTGGCCATCTGCCATCCCCTGCACTATGTTGTCATCATGAATTCTTGCTTCTGTGTGATGCTGGCTCTTGGGTCCTGGTTAATCAGTGTCATGAGTTCCCTGCCTGAAACCTTGACTGTGTTAAGGCTGTCTTTCTGTACAAACATAGAAATCCCACACTTTTTCTGTGATCTTCCTGAAATCCTGAAGCTGGCATGCTCTGACACCCTTGTCAATAACATTGTGGTATATTCTATGACTATAGTCATAGCTGGTTTCCCTTTCTTTGGGATTCTATTGTCTTATTCTCAGATTGTCTCTTCCATTCTAAGAATTCCCTCAGCTGGAGGCAAGTACAAAGCCTTTTCCACCTGTGTGTCTCACCTCTTGGTGGTCTTCTTGTTCTACAGCAATGGTCTTGGAGTCTACCTCAGCTCTGCAGCCACATCATCTTCTAGAATGAATCTGGTTGCCTCATTAATGTACACTGTGGTCACTCCCATGTTGAATCCCTTCATCTACAGCCTGAGGAACAATGATATGCAGAAGGCTTTGGGGAAACTCCTCAGGAAGATGGTGTTTCTTGGCAAAGGGACCATATCAGGACCCCCAAAAATAGCAATTCAGTGAACTATCAGAAAACATATCTAAGGTAGTGACTAAACATCATCTAAGGTAGTGACTACATTTTTTCAGAAACAAGATTTATATTGTTTTTATTTATTCTTGAGAATGTCATGTATGCATATAAATATGATCATATATCAAAGGTCTCATATGTGGATTTTAAGAGAAACACTGAGACAAATCTGGGGGTCAAGTAGTTGATTAGAAGAGTTATTGACATCATGGACAGAGCAGCAGGAAGAAAAACATGGGCTCTGAGAGGAGTTCAAGCCCTAGCATCAGAGACAGACAGCATGTCAGTATCTCTAATGAGGATATTAGGGCCCATGTTGTAGATTCTAGGTCCCTTATTACAACTCTCTGAGAAAGAGGTAGTTCTCTCTGACAAAAGAGATGGCACTCACAGCACAAGTCTGAATCTGAACTCTCTAATTCCCAGGCAGGAGGCTGCAGGAAAGGTAAGGGGCAGGATATGTGGTCACCAGTACCTCCTCTGATGTGAGGTCATTTCTACTAGAAATCTGTTAGCTATATATTCAGAGATAGTGCCCTTAGTGAGGTACCTTCCAGCATCTGTAAGAGAAAGGGGGCTGCTTCGGGTATTGGGGGCCTTAAACAAGAATTTGGTCTGGATTCAAACACTATATTCATTTAATATTCACACACACACACACACACACACACACACACACACACACGTTTTACTCTTCAAACTCTCCTCCAACCCCCCCCCCACCAATGTGGCCTGCTCCCAGTATGAACTCCTTTTCTTTCTTTTTTATTAAACCACTAAGTCCAATTAATGCTGCCAGTATGTGCATTGGTATGGGACCATTTGTAGGAGCATGGGCAACCTACCAGTGGCCACATGCCTGAAAAGGAATAATCTGTCTCCCCCAGAAGTCAACAATTTCCAAAACTTCTCAGTTAGGGGCAGGTCCTCATGATTCCTCTTCTTTTCCATCATGGAACACAAATGTAGTACCATAAGAAATCAGGGGAGGGAGCAACAGGGTTCTTCCAAAATTTCCAGTTCTACAATGACTTTCATAATGCATTTTATTAAGTCCCAGACAAAGAATTCAAAAGAACAATTCATACACAGAGTATGAATTGTTTGTATTATTGTGTTTTTTTTTATTTTTTGACTGTGAAGGAGCTAAGTACAGCGAGACATTTCCTTGTGTGGGCTGCTAAGCTAAACCAGCATATATATTTTAAAGCTATCTTGAATTCAAAATATGTGTCTAAGTTTAGGGAAAAAATTTTCAAGAAAATGTTTAGAAAATCAAAGAGGATATTTATAAACCCCTGAATTAATTTGAAGAGACTATAAATAAAGAGCTAAACAACATAAGGAAGCCAATACAGGATATAAAAATGGAAGTAAAGAGAAATTTAGATTTAAGTTAAAATTTTGGTAATGAAAAGCTTCAATAAATTAATTTTTAATTAACAAAATCTCACTATTGAGTAAGGTGGAAGAGAGACTGAGAAGTTGAAGATAAGGAATAGGAAATGGAGCCTTCAAACTATAAAATTCAGAATGTATAAACAAAACCTAAAGAATCTAAGAGACACCACTGAAGGACCAAATTTATGGAAGGGTGAGGTGCATGCACTTATGTGTGCAAGCAAGAGGTTGATATCAAGTATCTCCCTCAGTCTCTCTTCACATATTTTGAGACATAGTCTCTCATTGAACCTGGACATTACTAATTCATCTAGACTGGCTGGCTAGCACTGGGATTATAAGTATGTATTTATGCACCCAGCTTTTTCATGAGTCCTGGGAGACTGATCTCACTTGGTGTGGGACCATGGTCTGTATTTTGTCAATTATATTTTAAATAAATGCTAATTGGCCAGTAGCCAAGCAGGAAGTATATGGAGGACAACCAGACAGGAAGTAGAGGTGGGTCAAGGAGAACAGGAGAATTCTGGGATGAAGGAAACCCATTCTTCTGCAGTCCTGTCCAGACACAGAAGAAACAAGATGTGACTACACCACTGAAAAAGGTACTGAGCCATATGGCTAACACAGATAAGAATAATGGGCTAAGGTAAGTTATAAGAGTTAATAAGAAGCCTGAGCTAATGGGCCAATCAGTTTATGATTAATGTAGGCCTCTGTGTGATTTCTTTGGGACTTAACGACTGTGGGAACCAGGCAGAACAGAAACCTCAGAGAACAAATGGTGCCCAACGTGTGAACGACTACGTCCACACAAAGCCAGACAGAGCTTGGGAAGTAATTCTAGATGAAAAAATAGAGTTAAGCATGGCTTATTGATAGCAGCATTTTCTAAGATGGGCTCTGCCCGCTAGAGGCAAGTGCTCTCATTTAATAGAGGCTTCCTGATTCAGTTTTAGCTGCAAAACCTTGCAACTCTTTTAAGAGGTCCTGCCAAGACACACTTAAATGGTGTTGATGAAAAGCTGACCGCATGCTTTTTGGTTTCAGTCCCTGTCAGAAAATAATTATAAATACACAATAAAGACAAATCCAAATGAAAAAAATCTCTAAATGGGTCATAGTGTTGGATAAATGTACATAGGCTTGGGAGAGAAAAGGAAAAAAGTATAGACAGTTAAATAAAACAAAGTCTTTAAAGAGATAGATTACAGACAGTCATAGATTAAAGGAGTAATGATAATAAAATAAATATTAAAAAGTAATAGAGGAAAAAATAAACCACATAAAGGTAGAATGTACACAGAGTATGAATTGTTTATATTATTGTGTTTTTTTTTTAATTTTTTGACTGTGAAGGAGCTAAGTACAGCGAGACATTTCCTTGTATGGGCTGCTAAGCTAAACCAGCATATATATTTTAAAGCTATCTTGAATTCAAAATATGTGTCTAAGGCTACGTTCTTTGGAAAAGAGGTTCTTCTTTTGTTTCCACAGAGGATGAGAGCCAGTAGATTAATTCCAGACTAATGTGGTTTGATGGACAAAGAACCCCCAAAAGGTTCCTGTGAACACCCCCAAAAATTACTTTGCCCAACAAACAGCGGGAAACACTTTGGAGAGAACTCTGCCCATATTCCCAAATGTTGTTTGTAAATGTTTCTTTACATTTAAGGGGGGATATGCTATAGGGATTTGAATTGGTATGGATCTTGGTTTATTGAGACAAATTTAAGGTCAATTTTGTTATAGTGTAGATAGATAGATAGATAGATAGATAGATAGATAGATAGATAGATGATAGATATAGATGATAGATGATAGAGATAGAGATAGAGATAGATGATATAGATATAGATGTAGATATATATATAGATTTCTGCTCTTGATTAAGGTATTCTGTTTGGCAGATCATTTAAAAGTATAATATATAGTTAAGAAATATAGATTGATAGAGTCATATATAATAGTCAAGCTTGTAGTCATGTTCGTTAGGTTTTCTAGATATAGAGAGATATAATTCAGTTAGATATTCTTCAAATCTTTCAGAGACCTACAGAATATGGCACTTAAAATGTTTTAAGAATTTAGGACTTTTCATGACAATGAGACACAGCTGCTCCTGGCAGCACCAATCTACTTCAAGAGGAAGATGGACATCTAAGAGGCTCCTTATGGAGTTTGTTAGCCATTTGGGTAAGAAACTGCTCTTGCCTGGACTGCTTGATGTTATGCTGTACGAACTGTACATGCAGGACCCACAGAGAAATGACTCCTGAACTTGCCTAAAGGTGAGACAATCCATCAGGGTTCCAGCTTCATGAAAGAGTGTACTAGACATTCTGCGGAATACAGAAGAAAGTGACTTACAAACTGTCAATATAGGCAGAACTGTCTTTGAAATTTCCTGCTTCATGGAAAAGTCTACTGGATACTAATGGGCCTGTAGGCTGAAGATGGATGCTCCAACATTACAGAAGAACTTTGGGTGAATGTCCAGACAGCAAGATATCTCTGTAATTTCTAGAGTTTTGGAAGTTGATTACAATGCACTTCCTATTTGCTTAGGTAATATTATATCCTTCTGGAGTCTTTGATAAAGTTGAAGAATAGATAGAAAATAGATATTAATATTGTAACTGTAATTCTTGCTTGATAATTGTTTTGTTACATGTAATCTTACTATTTAAAGTTAAAACTTTCCTTTTTATTTAAATAGAAAAGGGGAGGTATTGTGGGATTCCCCTCTGTATGATGTGACTACCATTAGTGAATAAAGAAACTGCTTTGAGCCTATAGCACATCATGGCAGAACTTAGGTAGATGAAGAAAACTAAACTGGATGCTGGGAGGAAGAAAGCAGAATCAGAGAGAAGCCATGTAGCCCCACCAGAGACAGATGCCAGAACTTTAACCAATAAGCCACAGCCACATGGCAATATACAGATTAATAGAAATGGGTTAAATTAATATGTAAGAGTTAACCAATAAGAATCTAGAGCTAATGAGCAGTGATTTAATTAATACAGTTTCTGTACGGTTATCTCAGTTCTGGGTGGCTGGGACAAACAGCCTCCTTACAACACACAGAGACTGAAGCAGCAAACATAGGGCCTGCATGAATCTGCCCAGGTCCTCTAAGTATATATTATAGCTTTTAGTTTGGTAAATTTATGGGACTGCTAAATGTGTAAATGAATGAATCTCTGATTCTTGTGCCTGCTTGTTTCTCTTTTTCTTACATTGGTGTCTGGTCCAGCCTTGATATGATGGTGTTGTTTTCTATTACTATATTTCATTTTATCAAAAAAAGAAATGAAAAGGGCCATATTATATTTGAATTTATCTTTAAATATGTAAGACTAAGGTAATATTAAGATAGGATTAAAATAAGATTAAGAATATATTGAGAAATTGCTTATGGTGTTGCTATAAACAAAATGCTTTTTATTTAATCCTTGGCCTTTTATCTGTAAGACGGATAATAAATATGAAGCATGATTTCTTCCCTAAAGATTAATTAAATTTATTGCATACATTTTGGGGGGGAAGAAAATCTAATCCAATCCCTCCCATAAACAAAATTGTGTACCATTATGTACCTTTTATCTAGGAGAATAAAATCATTTTTTAAACTCATTCTACTGTAATTTGGATCTAGCATAGCCCCAAAAGACACATGTATTTAAGGTGTGGTTCCTATTTTGGAACATTGGAAGGTTACTTAACTTTTATGAGGTGAGTCCTAATGTAGAGGAATCCTTTCAGTCATCAGGGATGTGTCTCAGAAGAAACTGATGGGCTCAAATCTACTTCACCATTGTCCCAACCCAAAGAATTTGACCAACCATGGTTTGAAGCCTTTAAATCTTTGAGTAAAAACAAACTCTGAGTGTCACAACAATGAGAATCTAACACAGAAACTTACTAAAGAAACTAGAGCAGGAGGGAAGGAGCAAGAAGGCTCCAAGAACTGGGGGAAGGATGCTTCTACCTCTTCATTTGTCATGCCTTTTCACACAAAGCCCTCTCTGAGGATGGAGACCTTCTAATACAAGGCAGGATGAAGGTATAAAGGCTGAAATTGAGCTGAATACTGGAGTCTCTGGGAAAGTTTCTAAGGGTCCAATGTGGAGTCCATTTGTTTGTTTGGATGGTTGGTTGATTTGTTTGGTTGTTTGGTTTTGCATGTTTGTTTGGTTGGTTAGTTAGTTGGTTTTGCTTCATTCTGTTTTGTTTTTAGAGGCCAGGTTTCTCTTTGTAGACCTGGCTGTCTTGGAACTTGCTCTATAGACTAGGCTAGCTTTGGACTCAGATTCACCTGCCTCCACCTCCAAAATGCTGTAATTAAAGGTGTTCACCACCTGGCTTGGAGTTGGCTTTATTAAACAGAACTGTCTCTTGCTTTTGCAAGGACTACTTTTAATCTCTGGTTAAATACCTCAGTTGCAAATAGATTGCATTAGATCTGAAGCTTCCCCCACCCCCATATTTCCCAGCTGTTTCTGCTCCAGGATTATCTTAGGTGCTTAAAGAATAATGTGAAGGTGTCTCAAAACACACCTTCTGAGGATTATTGAGACATAAGTAAGACAGCTATATCATGCCCCCTCTTCACATGGCTCAGAGAACTTCATGGAAGAGGGAGTAGAAAAACATTAACAGCTAGCAGTTGTGAAGAATGGCTGCGAAAGTGTTGCTGGAGTAGGAAGAGTTAGTTATCTCCAGAGCAGTGGCCCTTGTTAGGATATCATATGACCCTATGTGTTCTCTGGGCATGACAGGACTGATATACTCATGAATTCATAATGGCTCTGACTGTTTGCACAATACCTGTATAAGATCAATCCAGTCAAATTCCCATTATATATAAGAGAGGCTCATGGCTTTTCCCCTTGCTGAAAAGCCTTAGCATTTGAAGGCTGCTGGCATGGAAAGTCAGTGTTTTTTAGGAAAATAGCACCTGGTAGGTTGCCTATGATCCAGTGAAAGGCTCTACATCAGTGTACCCACTGATAGCATTGATTGGACTGAGTGGGCTATGAAAAGAGTGTAGTGTGAAGCGACGGGGCTGCGTCCCGCCGCCCAGTTCCCAGCAACCGGCTAACTTTATCCGAAATAATTACACGGAAACTGTATTCTTTTAAAACACTGCCTGGCCCATAGTTTCAGCCTCTTATTGGCTAATTCTCATATCTTCCTTTAACCCATATTTAGTAATCTGGGTAGCACCACGAGTTGTGGCTTACCAGGAGAGATCTTAACCTGTGTCCATCTCGGAGAGCAGCATGGAGACTCACTATGGCGAATGCCTGAAGCGTCTCCCCAACTCTACTTCCTTGTTCCCACAATTCTGTTCTGTCTACTCCACCTCTCTTAAAGGGCCAAGGCAGTTTTCTTTATTAATTAACCAATGAAAGAAACATAGACAGATAACTCTCCTCCATCATTGAGAAAGGAGTTTGTAGAAGTGGTTCTGAGAAGGGTTTGGAAGGGGAGAAGAGAGTGGTTATGTTCAAAATATATTGGATATATATGCAAAATTCCTAAAGAATGAACTTTTTCTAATCTTAAAAAATTAGTAGCCTGAGAGATGGCTCAAAAGTTAAGAGTACTGCCTGCTCTTCCAGAGAACTCGGATTTATGTCCTAGCACCCACATGGTTGCTACCATCTATAACTCCAGTCCCAGAGTATCTGGTACCCTCTTCTGGCTTCCATGGGCACTGCACACATATGGTGCACAGGAAAAACATTATCACACATAAAATAAAAGTAAATCTTTTTTAAAAATTAAATTTAGCTGAACTTAGATTTCTCTCCCCTATTGGAAAAAAAATGTGTTCAAGTTATGTTTCATCTAACTTAGGAAACTGTTAATTTTGTCTTTCTTGATCAAAAGGGAAGCAAACTTTAACTTAGAGTCATGTTTTTTTTCCCCTGTGGATGGCTTGATAGTATCTCCCAAAATGTACTTGTTGAACCCTGACCTCTCAGTGAAGCAGTACTGGAGAATGGAGCCTGGTGAAAACTGTATCAGTTACAGAAATTCACAAGCGGAATCGTGTCTTACTCGTGGGTTAGTTTTCACACTTGATCCCACTTTCCTTGTGCATGCCCTTCCTTCCCCTCTGGCTTATCCCATGTTATGGACCAGCCCAAAACTCTCATCTGATTAGTTGGAGCTGCCTGGCATTAGATTCCTGCTTCTAGAACTAGTAGTTTATATAAACTTGCTTACTTTATAAATTATCTAGTCTTAATTATTGTTATAGAAATATGAAATAAACTATTTCACTATTTGTGTTTTCACCGAGTCTTTGATATCCATCCAGGTTCAACTAGGTGCAATAAATAATTCTTAATTCAATGTCCTTCTTCAATTTGTAAAGAAATACAGAATCCACTGAGGCAGCATGGAGTTATAAGTACAGTCTTAGGAGTCAGTGGTTGGTGATATTAGATCCAGAAACCTATTCTGGGAGAAATTGCTTCATTTCCAACCTTAGTGTGCAGTCAAGAGGTTAATTCATGGGACAAAGAGTACTCAAAGCCTGAAAACCAAATAAAGGACTGGCCTTTGCTAACCTCTTGAGCTATGACCTCTATTCTCCTCCGATTTAACTATTAACTTGACAGTCTAGACTCACCTACAGGAGTCTCAATTGAGGGATTGCCCAGATCAGATTGGTCTGTTGGAATTTGGGAGGAAGGAGTCATCGTAGTTTGAATGATAATGGCTCCCACAAACTCACAGATTTAAACACTTGGTCACCAGGGAGTGGCACTATTTGAAAGGATTAAGAAGTGTGGCCTCCAGGGAGGAAGTGTGTCACTAGAGGTTTCAAGGACCCAAGCCAGGCCTAGTGTCACTCTCCTTGTTGCTTGCAGATCTGGATATAGAACTCTCAACTCCTCTAATAGTGTAACTGCCCACGTGCCACCATGATCCCTGATGTAATGAAAATGAACTAAACCTCTGAGACGGTAAACAAACCCCACTTTGTTGCCATGTCTCTTCACAGAATTAGAACAATAAAACCTATGTCTTATTAATTGATGTATAAGGGCCCAGTTCACTGTGAGCAATACCATCTCTAGACAGCTGACCTGAACTGTGTAAGAAATCAGTTGAGCACATGTTTGCCTGCCAAACAACTAGCAAGCAGAATCTTCCATGGTTACTAATGTACTCACTCCTCTTGCTGCAAACTGAGCTCCTTGGTTGAAGATAATGCTGTGTGGAATAGAAGCAGACCAGCCTTCAAGTTCCTGCATTGACTTTACTCCATGATGGAGTACGACCTAGAATTTCACATCAAATAACCCCTCAAGTTAATTTTGGTCAAAGTGTCTTACCACAGCAACAGAAACAAAACTAGAACACCTCCGATCTTTGGAATAATCTTCCAAAAATTTTGCCTGATAAAAGTGTCAGGCAAAACAGGGGGCTCTGGCCATACCCAAGAGTGTATGCTGACCATGATGTTAATGACTTCTGGTATGCAGTTGGTGCCCTGGACCATAGTACACTGGTTTGTCCATTTCAGAGACTAAAAAAATGTAAGTCCGTGAGTGTTCCATGCCTGTGTGACATAGTCAGAGTTTAGGTGAGCTTCTTAATAGTTCTAGCTTAACTGACAGTTTAGATTGATAGTTTAGAATCACCTGGAAGGAAATCTCAATGAGAAATTGTTGAGATAGGGTTTTCCTGTGGACTTGTGAGTGATTTTCATTGAGTTATTTGAGATAAGAAGATCCTTCCTGAATGCGGACCATACAACTCTATGGGCTGGACCTTGAACTTAATGAAATGCAAGGAGCAAGTTGAGCACTAGTGAGCGTGCATTAATGGATTTGAATACTTCTCTCTGCTCTTGTCTGTGGATGTGACAGGTGCTTCAGCTTCCTGCCACCTGGACTTCCCTGCAATGATAGACTGTAATCAGGAACTAAGAGACAAATTAACCCTTTACCCTCAAGTGGCTTTTGTCTGCATGTTTTGTCACAACAGAAAATGGAACTAAGATGTTAGTGCACCATGCACGTTGCCATAATGTTGCTGTAGAAAGAAGTTATTGGTTTCAGAGACTTCACTAGAAAGGAACTGGAAACACAAATCTGGTCTAGGCCAGCCCAGGCCCAACAAGTTGTGTCTTTGTTGGTTTTAATCAGTGCTCTTCACCATAATAAACCATACCTGAGAGGAGAATGACTTTTCTGAGTTTGTTGAGTCTGATTAATAAATCATTAAATCTAAAGGTGGTCTTTAGGACCTCAACAAAAATGCCACAGATCACTTTATCACAAGAAATAATAGGTATTTTTCTTTACCTTTGTCAGCTCCACCGCTCTTCGAGAACATAAAGAGTATGAGTTGATCTATCTGAAGATTTCCTTCTTCCCAATTCCAAATGTTTCCCTCCCCTTTTTCTCACACCATCCTTCAAGTTCTCATAATACACTCAGAAATGAACAGGGACCTTTGTGATAACGGACTGTCTTTGTCAACTGGGCTGGACTGAAACCAGTGCTTAGAAAATTCGTAAAGCACACACCTCTGTGTATCTGTGAGGACATCTCCAGAGAGGAATGAATTGTGAGGGCTCTGGCTTAATGGCCTAGTGAGTGGATCAGACTCTTGATGGTTCCATGATATGATGGCTGTACTGGAGTCGTGAGAAGTAGGAGGCAGGGTATTGTTGAAGAAGGGTGTGTCTGGAAGAGCTTTGTTCTTCCCTGGTTACTTCCCATTTCTCTCATTTCTGCTTGCTGACCACCGTGAAGTGAGATGCTCTTCTCTACCATGCCTTCCCACTATGGTGAACTAAGCCCTTTATAACGATAGCCAAAATAAATCTTTCCTCCCTTAGGTTGTTCTTGTATTTGGAGCACACAACAGTGATGGATGTACCTTAGAAACCTTTCATTCCTTCTCTTTTATCTCAGCAGTTCCCAGAGAATCCATACAGACTATGTATGTTCAGCCCACAGTCAGTTGGGCAACAAATTGTCCCCAGGACTCCCCTCCCAGTCCCTTCCCTCCTCCCTAGGCAGAGAGCTGGAAGCTTCTCACATGACACTCTCATTACCTCCCCGACCCCTTGATGCCCCCTTTTCTTGTGCCATGAGTGACTTATAGGGCTTCCCCAAGCTGGGAAGGGTCAGCTCAGCCTCCTGCAGCTCCAGCTCCCGTTGGGACAAATGTTCAATGACAGCAGCTCCAATTGAGTCTCCCAGGACATTGGTCATCGTACGAAGCCGGTCACTGGTGGAGAATAGATAGATTAATGGGTGGGGCTGAAAAACTCCTTTGAAAACCAAGGATAGACTAGAAGGGTTTCCAGGCTAAATTACAACCACATGACCTTAAACAGGCCCCACTCTTCCTAACAACATCATCCCTTAAATCCTCAGATATATTCTTTGATTTGTGACTCCTGTTTCTAAATAAACTAACTTAGAAATTATAGATATGAGAATCTGTGCAGATGGTCAGACATTAGGATCTGACATAGACTTACTAGACATGGGGTCTGATACAGATTGTTAGACATAAGCATCTGATGAAGATCATTAGACATGAGCACCTGATGCAGACTATTGAACATGAATGTTTGATATAGACTCTTCAACATGAGTCTATGTAGGCATAGGACAAGCTGGGGACTGTTCAAACGGAACTTTAGTTTTTTTATTCAAATGGGACTTAGTCTTGCTCACAGCTCCCAAATGGGGGATGAAAATCAACATTTTATATAAATTCCATTTTATAAGAAAAGAAATGGGAGAGTGAAGGAATGGTAAAAGAAGGGAATGATACAAAAAGGATAAAAGGAAGAAGGAAAGAATGAAAGAAAGTAAGAGAAAAAGAGAAAGAAAGAATGAATAGAAGAAAGAAGGGAAGAGAGAAAGGGAGGGGGAGAAAGGAGGAAGGAGATAAAGAAATGAGACAGGAAGATAAAAAGGAAAAAATGGAAGACAAGAAAAGACAGAGGGAGGAGGAAGAAAGGCAAGAAAGGGAGGGAGGGAAAGAGAGCAATAAAGGGGGAGGAATGTTGATTAGGGAGTGGCTCATTCCTGCCCAAAAACTGGTGCTGATGGATTAGGAGTCCTTGTCTCCAGGTGTGCACCCACTCATGAGCCTATTAAGCTCCATGGCATAGTCTTACACCAAGACACACAAATGTCTCTGTTGTAACTCAGTGGGTCACAAACAAAAGACATGAATATGGGGAACGGAGTTGTAGGGATGAAGGCTGGCAGAGATGAGGAGTTAAGAGTAGGTGGGAGTAACCAGAAAGCATTGCATACATGTATGAAATTGTCAAGGAACAAATTTAGTTAGTGAAAAAGAATAGGGAGAAGAAGGGAAGGAGAGAAGAGAAAGAGAGAAAATGTGACTAGTTGTAGCATTCAGATCATAAATCCACCAAAATTCTTTTGTCTGTCATCACAAGTGATTTTATAAGCCAAAATTCTTCACTCTTTAACACAACAGGTAACTTGTGTTTTCTTCTCACTTCTAAAATTCTTTATATTTAGCATTTTTACTAAGGAAAAAAAACTTTTAAAAATTTGAGTTTAAAAAAATATATGTTTGAACACCTTTGTATGATTTCTATATGAAATGGGCTGAAGAGGAGTGGGCTGACTGACAGACAGAGACCTCCTTTTCAGAATCCTCCTCGTTCTCTATGGGATTGGAGTCTATGGCCATCATTAGCAGACCATCCCAATGCCTCCTTAGCCCTCTAATGTTCTACAACCCTCGCCTTACAGAATCCTGCAGCAAAAGGTTATGAGATAGGTCAAAGCCAAGCACACTCACAGGAACCAATCCACAGCTATGATCAGCGTAATGTCCTCTGTGGGCAGGCCAACAGATGTGAGCACGATCACCATGGTGACCAGTCCTGCCTGGGGGATGCCAGCTGCTCCGACACTGGCAGCTGTGGCTGTGATGCTGCAAATGAGAAGAGTCGGGGATACAGGAGGAAAGAGAGGACAGGAGATTAGAGGACCAGGCAGGGAAGGGCATTTTAAGTTAAATGCCCAAACCAACACAGAAAGCAAAGTGATACATGAGCTTACTTTGGATGTGAAGCTAAAGTTAAAATGCTAAAGCCACCGAAGCAAAAAATCAGAAACTGTGATGCTGGGCAGATGGACTGGGAAATGGAAAATGTCTGTCAACACCTATGAGATGTCTAGATACCAGGTGACTGAGTGCTGGGGATCTAATGTACAGTGTGGAGGGTGTGGCTAAGGATAATGTGTTCATATCTGAGTTTTCAAAGAGAACAAAGCTAAAGTCTATTCTCACCATCAACAAAGAGAAAGAGAAGGGAAGGGCGGAGAGAACAGAAGGACAGACAGGGAGAGGAGGGGAGGGAGGAGGCAATAAGACTCTGGACGGGAGAGAGGAAAGAGGAAGGAAGGGAAGAAAGGAGATAGAAGAAAGCGAGGAATGAAGGAGGGGTAAAGAAGGAAGGAAATGAGAAAAGGAGGGGACATAAGGGTTAGAAGAGGAGGTGGGAAATGACAGGAAGACAGGAGTGAGAAAGAGTGGGAAAGAAGAGAAGATGAGAGAGGAGAGGAGACACAGGCAACAGAAGGGGATGTGGGAAAGTAAGGAAACTATGGGAGATAAGTATAATAAGCAGCCTGGCTACAGTGATCACTTTGCAGAGTGCACATATTGTAAACAATTACAAAATACACCTTAAAATATAGGCAACTTTTGTCAGCTATCATTCAAGAAAGATGTGGCTGGAAAAAAAACAGAGCTTTTTTTAAGAAGGCAAATACAGCTTACCACATTGGGGTGAGAACATTCTGGCCCATCTTAGTTTAATAATCTATTTATTTCTTGATTTAAGTTGTTTGTTTTCTTAATTTTATATTAATGGTTATTTGCCTTCATGTATGTTGTATACTGCATGTGTGCCTAATAGCCACGGAGGCCATAAAAGAGCATTGGGACCCCAGAAACTGGGGTGATAAACAGTTGTAAGCCACCACGTTACTGGTGGGAATCAAGTCCAAGTCCTCCACAAGAGCAGTAAATGCTCCAAAAAAAATGATTGATTTATTTATTATGTATACAAGATCTATCTCCATGTATGACTACAGACCAGAAGAGGACACCAGATCTCATTACAGACAGCTGTGAGTCACCATGTGGTTCCTGGGAAATGAACTCAGGACCTCTGAAAGAGCAGTGCGCTTAACCTCTGAGCCATCTTTCCAGAACCCCAGCAAATGCTCTTAACCACTGAGTCATGTCTTCAGCCCACTAGAGACCATTTCTTGATCAGATAATCTTTCTTCAAAAAAAAAAATTAAAGAGCCAAGTGTCTGTCTCAGTGGTGGCCACCTGTCCAGCATGTACAAAGCCTTGTTTCCACTTCAAGTCTCACAATATAATATGAAATTGAAAGTAGGATCTACTGGGTCACAGGTGACCTCTGTTAAAATTCCAACATCAACTCCAATTGCTCAGCATGATGTAATATACATTGTAAAGGCCACCAAGCTTTGCAGAAAAGGCAGTAGCGCCTCCCAGAAGCCAGCTTTCTCCTCAGTAGTTAAGGAAATCACTTTCTAGATTTTATAGCAATACACATAGAACAGGGGAGATGATTAGCCCAGAGAACTTCTCTATCAGAACGGTGGTTGAGCAAATACTCAGACTGGCAATAAAGAATGAGCTTTCGAATGAGAAGACTCCTTTCATGAGCTTCGTACCTTGCACATGAACTCAGAGCCTCTCCTGCCTCACAGGAGAATGGCAGACACATTCCTATCTTCTCATTGTGAGCAGGAAAGAGCCAAGGACAGTGCCTGTCCAGTCTTCTTATCTGTTACTGAGATATATATACATATATATATATATATATATGTATATATACATACACACACACACACACACATGTGCATGAGTGCATGTACGCGTGCGCACACATGCGCCAAAAAGAAACTTCAGGAGAAAAGGTTATGTGTTTTAACTCACAATTCCAGGTTATAATCCATCATTGTAGAGAAGTCGAGACAGGAACTTGGAGCACTTAGCAACAACACATCCAGTCAAAAGCACATGGAAAATGTGTACATGCTTGCAGGTGAGGTCTCTCTCTACTTTTAAACAACTCAGGATTCAAACTGAGGGAACAAGCATTGCCCATTTTTAGACTGAACCTCCCCGCATTTATTAAAATAATCAAGCTGATCCCCCACAGACTTTCTCAGAGACCAACCTGATCTCTCACTGAGATTCTCTTATCAGGTGATTCCAGATCCTGTCAAGAGGACAATTAAAACAAGCCACCACAAAAGATTCCAATCAAAAATAAAGTGTAGAGACCTGAGAGATGGCTCAGTGGGTAAAGATACTGTGCTGCCAAGTCTGAAAGCCTAAATTCAATCCCCAGGACCCACACAGCAGAAGAGGAAAACTGAATCCTGTGAGTGATCCTCTGACCTTCACATGTGCACTGTGACACACACACACACACACACACACACACACACACACACACACGTGCGCGTGCAATTCTTAAACTCTTTAAAACCACATGCCTGGAGAGATGGTTCAGTAGTTGAGAGCACTTAACAGCTCTTGCAGAAGGCCCAAGTTCTATTCCTAGAACCTGTATCAGACAGCCGCCCGTAACTCCCGTTCTAGGGAATTTGAATCCCTCTTCTCACCTTCACATACATGGCGAATATGGACTCAGACAGATACACATACATACATACAAAATAGAAAAATGCAAAGTGTAGTTTCTATTAAATATGTATCACATTCACACCCTTATAAAGTCAGAATATTATTCCATTGCCAGGCCTGACAGCACATGGCTACAATCCCAGCTACCCAGTCAGGCCAGCCAGCTCAGAAGGGGCAGGGGATGGAGATAGAAGGAAAGAAATATCATAAGTCAAACATCTTAAGTCAGGATGTGTCTACAATAGAAATTTCCAATGAAGAAAACACTTTCCTTCACAGAGTTTATGTTTTCATTCTTGTATGATGGACAGACAATAAGCAACATAGGTGATAAAAATTATCTATGGGAACAAATGCTGTTGAGCATCCAAATACTGGAAACCAGAAATGTTTCACAGGTTGGTTTTTTGTTTTTCAGATTTAAGGATATTTGCATATACATAGTTATAAATCTTAGGTAGGAATGAGATGCAACTATAAACAGGAAATTTGTCTGTAGACCTTGTACACACAGCCTGTGCTATCCAGCTGATGACATCATCGTCTCACCTGATTGTGGTGATCTGGCCCAGATTTAGCTCATAGTTGTTGACTTGAGCAATAAAGATGGCTGCCAAGGCCTCATAGAGTGCGGTGCCATCCATGTTGACGGTGGCCCCCACAGGCAGCACGAACCTGGTGATGCGGCGATCCACGCCCAGGCCCTCCTCCAGGCAGCGGAAAGTGATAGGCAGGGTTGCAGAGCTGGAGAAAAAGAGCTCTGGAGGCTGAGAATAGGGAGTAGAAGGATGGGACAGGGGCAGGAGCAGGGGCAGCAGTGGATCAAAGGAGGGCTTCCCTCTAGCACGTGGAAACCAAGCTGGAATCTGAGCAGGGAGTAGAAAGTGGGAGGAACAGCTGTGCGTGGGGAAATGGGACTCCTGATGCAGAAAGAACTCAGTGGTAGGGATCTCCTAAGAGGAATGTCTCTTGACCTATTCACACCAAGAGTTTATGATGCCAGTCGAGCCCTGATGGCTGACCTCCCACACCAAAGCCTAAATATGATGAGTAACTTTGTCAGTTTCGCAACCAGGAATTACCTGGGAAGACAGTTTCAATGATAGGTTACTACATTTGGTCATCCTATGGGAATTACCTTTGGGGGATTGTCATAACTAATTGAAATGAGAAGACTCGGGCCACTAAGGGTGGTACTATTCCATAGGCAAAAGGTCCTGAACTACGTCAAAGTGGAGAAATCAAGCTGAGCCAAGCAAGCAAGCAGCAAGCATGCATTTACCCTCTGTGCCTGAGTGTGATGTGACTAGCTGCCTCAAGTTCCTGTTTTGATTTCCCCACAGAGATGGACTTGTAACCTGGAATTGTAAGCCAAATAAATCCTTTCCCCCACCCCTACACTATCCTTTATTGGTATATTTTATCACAGCAACAGAAATGAATCTAGAACTGTAAAAGGCAGAGTGTCAGTCTGCACAGGGAACAACCCCATCTACAGGAGCCCTAGGCCTCTCCCCAACCACGTCAGACTGTACTTCCATTTGACTGTCAACTTAAGTAGAAAGAGTAGGCATCTCATTTGGGGTCAGTTTGTCTGCAAGAACTGACCCCTGTGTGGTCAGCTTTATACCATGAAACTTAGAGCTTGGACTCACAATCTTTGGCCTTGGAACTAGACACCACCTACTGAAAAACACCCAATGCTATTTCAACCTTTTCCGAGCATCAGAAACAGCACTGGAAGGGTGGGGTGACTAGCTCCATAGTGATTAGATTGGTTTAATTCTGGGTACAATAGTATCAATCCTATTTAGCCACAGATCAAAGATCAAAAGGCACATTCTCCAACCACCATGAGGACAGTAAAAAAATATTTTCTCCTATCTGTTTGGCTCTTGGGATACTTGCTCAAACAGTTTTGAATTTGAATGATGTGAGATAATGGAACTCACTTTATTAACCCCTAAAAGCACAAACAGGAGAAGAAAGCCTCAAAAGCCAAGACTCTCTGAGCTTGTGGTACTCACACAGTACCATCTCAAACCCAGCATTGGCATCTGGTTCTCCTCATAAACTGGAGAAACAAAAGAGACAGGAGGTTAGGAGAGTCATCACAGGACAAAGACTAAAACCCCAAGTATAGGCCACATGTAGAGAGCTTCAAGAGTCCCCCAATACCATTGTACAACCAGAAGAGGTGTTTGGGGAGGTGGAGAGGAGGACACCTAAAGGAACCCATGAAAGATGAACAATAGACCCAGGGAGAGTTCTGGGGAAGGTCATACCTGGAAGAGGTACCCATGGCTGTGATGAGGGCCTGTAGCATGCCCCCAATGAATGGGAAAGGGTTCCGATGGGTGACGAGGAAGTAGATGAGGGGCAGTATACCACCAGCATGGAGGGACAAGCCAACGATGACAGTCAGAGTATACATTCCGAGCTGGCCTCCAAGGACAGCCATGTCTTCCATTTCTAGAATCTTCCCAGCAATCAGAAACAGGATGCCCACTGGTGCATACCTGCACAAGACACATATTTATTAGGGTGATCTTCCTCACAGATCTGGAGCTGGCATTCCCAAAGCTTTGCTCATATAGTGTCCTGAACCTAGACAGCTCCTACCATACAATCCCAACTCCATCCCAGCCTATCCCAAGCATCAAAGCCAGCACTGGGACACTGGGGAAATGACCCTGTGGTTAGAAGTACTTGATGTTCAATAATGAAAACCCGATTTTGGATACCACCATGCACATTAGACAGCTCAAAAATACCTCCAACTGCAGCTCCAATGGATCTGGCACCACTTTGGGGGCTCTTTGGGCACCCATAGGCACATCTGCACATCTACTAACACATCCACACTCATAAATAAAGTAAGTTTTTAAATATCACTGGTGCTAGGGTTTGCTTCCAAAACATTGCCCCCAAAGGCTCACTTGCTGAACACTGGTCCTTAGTGCTCCAGTGTTCTCAGGTGAAGACTGTGAAAGCTAAACTGTTATGAGCATCCCAACCTCTGCTATGGGTTATGCATTGATGCATAACTGAATGAGCTATTGGGAGCAAATTATATGAAGGGCTTAGTTAAAGGAAGTAGGTCACCAGGGGGTGTACCTCCTCTCCCCAGCCCCTCACTCTCTTGCTCTCTTCTTCCTAGATGTGGTGAAGTTGGCAGCTTTATTGGCTATATCCATTCATCCTCATGGTCCAAATGCAATGGAACCAGCCAACTATGCACTGAAATCTGCAATACTGTGAGACAAAAATAAACCTTTCCTCCTTTAAATTGTTTTTTCTTTCTGGGCATTTTGTCATAGCAACAGGAGACTAACTACTACAGTCGAATTCTATAAATACATTCACCTCCCACCAGTCACCCAACTGCTCATCTAATCAGCAAGAAAGTTCCTACCACCCACAGCAGGCAGCCTTCTGGTGTCTTTATCTCATTCCCTTGTTCAAGTCCCTTCCAACTCAATTCCAGATGATAATTCCCTTCAGAATCCCATCCTTAGGCATTGCTAAGTGTGGTAGTTTGAATAAACATAATCCCCCTAGGCTCATAGGGGGATCATGTTTATTCAAACACTATCATGTTTATTCAAAGCACTATTAGGGGATGTGGCTTTGATGGAGTAAGTGTGATCTTGTTGGAGGAAGTGTGTCACTGGGGACAGGCTTTGAGGTTTCAGATGCTCAAGCCAGACCCGGTTTGTTTCTCTCTTCCTGTTGCCTGCTGACCCAGATGTAGAACTCTTGTCTCTTTCTCAGCATCACATCTGCTTGCATGCCACCACACTTCCTGCCATGGTGATAATGAACTAAACCACTAAACTGTAAACCAGCCCTAATTAAATGTTTTCCTTTATAAGAGTTGCCATGGTCATGGTGTCTCTTCACAGCAATAGAAACCCTAACAAAGACAGTAAGACATCCCCTATCTCTGGCCTTCTAAACTTTCATAAATTTTCTTCTGTTCTAGTTAGTTTGAACTATCAACTTGACACAAGCTAAAATCACCTGAGAAGAAAGTTTCAGTGAGGGATTATCTAGATCAGGTTGGCCTGTGGGCATGTCCATGGGGGTTTGTCTTAATTGCTCGTTGTTGTAAGAAGGCACAGCCCACTACAGGCAGCAGCATTTGGTGGGCCCTGGACTGTGGGAGGATAGAGGAAGCAGGCAAACAAGCAAGCAATCAGGGGCTCACATGTTGATCTCTCTACTCTTGATTGTGATGTGATGTTTTAAGTTCCTTCCTTGTCTTTTGTAGAGTAATGGAATGAAACCTGGACCTGTGAGGCTGTAAATCCCCTGAGTGCTGCTCTTTATGTCAGAATTTTATCACAGCAACCAAAATAAACCCAGAATAGTCATTGTACAACCACTCAGGGCTTCTCAGGCTTTGCCTGTTCTCTTCCTTGTTTGCGATATCTCTCTCCTCCTCATACCCACTTAGGTTCTTCCAAACCTTTCAGGTCCAGTTGTAAGTCTCACTCCTCATCTTCCCAGTCAGCATCCACTGCATTTTACTACAGCACCTACTGCTTTGGGTTACATACACATGGTCTGCATCTGTCTCCTCCTAGATTTTACAAACGTCTTCAAGATAAAGTGTAACATGAGGGCCTGCTTGTTGGGGATTCTGTCCTGCCCAGTTCCCACAGCTGTTTATCCCCCAAAGAAATCACACAGAGGTCTATATTAATGATAAACGGATTGGCCCATTAGCTCAAGCTTCTTATTGACTCTTATAACTTATATTAACCCATTATTCTTATCTATGTTAGTCACATACCTTGGTACCTTTTTCAGTGGGGCAGGTCAAATCTTCCTTCTCCTGTGTCTGGGCAGGACTGCAGAAAGAGCTTCCTTCTTCCTAGAATACTCCTGTCTCATTGCCCCACCTCTACTTCCTGTCTGGTTGTCCCGCCTATACTTCCTGCCTAGCTACTGGCCAATCAGCCTTTATTTAAAACAAAATTGACAGAATACAGAATTGTCCCACACCAATAAAGTATGACTTCAGTGTATCAATGTTTCAAGCCTTGGGAGATGTCTTCTAGATGAATGATCTAGTGGTGAAGCGAAAGAATTTTGAAAAAAAATTAGTGTGAAAAGGGGCATGGGTCTGGGGAGATGGCTCAGTGGTCACTTACATTACACTTGTCATGTAAGCATGAGGAGCAGAGTTTGAATCCCATGTAATACTAGATAGGCACTGCAGCAAACCTGTATTTCCAACCTCAAAAGGTGAAGTCAGGGGATTCCCTCAGAGCAGCTTGGCTAGCAAGATGAGCCATTTTCTTGAACCTGGGGTTTAACTGAAAGATCCTTCCTTAATGAATAATGTGAAAGAGCTATGGAAAATGATTCCCAACATCCCCCTTGGGCCACCACACACATACTCACCCCCACTCACGCAAAAATAACATGCATACACATACACATGTATATCACACCATCCCCAAATGTAGAAAGGAAAATGAGGAAACAGGATAAGTGTAAGTATATAAGTGAATAGACATGTGGAATGTCTGAGGGAGTGAATGAGAGAACAGCAAGTGCCTATGTAAGTAAACAGGTCTAGGAATGAATCCAAGTAGATTAGTGTAAGTGGGTAAATGAACAAATGCAGTCAATAGCTTAACAAATAGGGTTAACACTACAGTATTAACCTAGCTTTTTCAAGGCCCTAGGTTCCATCATGAGCACCATGCAAAAAAGGAGTTATTTAAGTAACTGAGGGTACATATCAGTGATTGTAAGGCCTCAGTTCAACCCTAGCACTTAAAATAATTATAGGGGCCAGAAAGATTGCTCCATGGGTGAGGATGTGTTCTGCAAAATATGATGGTCTCAGATGGATCCTGAAATCCACATGGTAGGAGGAGAAAACTAACTCCCACAAGTTTATCCTCTATCTCCATGTGCATGCTATGGCATGCATATCCATACACATATACTCAGACACAGTAGATAGATAGATAGATAGATAGATAGATAGATAGATAGATAGATAGATAGATGATAGATAGATGATAGATACATAGATACATAAATAGATAAATGATAGATAGATAGATAGATAGATAGATAGATAGATAGATAGATAGATGATACATAGATAGATAGATGATGGATAGATAGAGATAGATAGATAGATAGATAGATAGATAGATAGATAGATAGATAGATTATTGATATATGATAGATGCAATAAAGTAATAATTGTGAAATAATTTAATTAACAGATTTATCACCGAAGAGATATACAAATAAGTGATCAAACTGATAAATAGAAGAATAGATTAAAAGAAGTTAAGCAAGTGGGTCAACGCTAGAAAAATGAGAATAAATGAGTGAATGAAAGAAATAGATGTATGAATGATGAAAGAAATAAATGAGGGAATAAGTCACTGGTTAAAATCATTGCAGTAAAGAAAGAGGAAGTTAATTAATGAGTTGATGAGTGAATTAGCCAAGGCAGAAATATAGTAGCACATACCTATAATCCCACTAATCAGGAAGCTGACACAAAAGACTGGCAGGTTCCAGACAATCCTGGGCTACATAGGAAGAACTTTCTCAAAAACAATGAGAATGAACTCACAGCAACTGTAGCTTTTTGCACAAGATTGATATGAGATCAAGCCAGTCAACATTCCAACACAAAGTGGGGAAAGATTCACAAGCCCCAACCATAGCTGAGAAACTATTTTGATTTTGACAGTTAACGGCTGTTGGGGAAGGGAAAGTCAACTTTCTTCACGGATGTGGCATCTTGTAGGTTGTCCAAGCTCAGTGAATATGCCCTCATCCACGTTCCTACAGACAGCTCTAATTGGAATCAATGGAAGATATATACAAACATACGCATATGAGGATATAAAGTTGGAAGGGGGACATGAGAGTCTGAGAGAAGCTGAGAAGTTGGAGGGAGAATGGGAATGTGAATATTATCAAAATGCTTTGTATTCATGTATGAAATCCTCTAAGAATACATTTTTATTACATAAAAATGGAGGGGGTAGATGACCCAACATGTGGAAGAATGAGCATAAATTCACTGAGTCAATGCGCAAGTGAGGGAGTAAGTAGATTAATGGGGTCATGAACAGCTGAATAAATCACTACAGAAAGATATGAATGAACAAATGAGTTAATGATTAACTAATACACAGATGAATGACTAGCCAAATGTCTCCAACAGTCCCATCAGCCTTGTTGCCATCACCTCCAGGAACCATCACCACCCACCCAGTCCCAGGCACTCATCCTACTACTCACCAGATGATGATGCCCACCAGCCTCATAATAGCCTCATTGAGGCTGTCGAAGAAGTCCCTCAGGACACGGCCTTTGTGCTTCATGCCACCAATGACCAGCCCAAAGGCCACAGAGAAGACCACAAGGCCCAAGGCATTGATGCCATTGGCCGAGCCAGGCACAGGCACAGTCTCCTCAAAGCTTATCACCTCCTGCAGGGTGCCCAAGGCCCGGGTGACATTCTCCAGGATGCTGGTTTCGTTCTCTACTGAGGATGGGGGAGACATGGAGGCCCCCAGCTCTGACCCATTCTCTGTCCTTACAATCGTCCTGGTTACCACTCGTGTGCTGTACTGCGTCTTAAACTGAAATGAAGAGAAATTGGGACTAGATTCAGTATGGTGGTTAACTCCCTTGTAAATGTCCATTCTTAGACATGCTGCAAAAAATAAAAACCGGGAACTAGGCATGTGAAGTTCTATGTTCCATCCTTGGTGTTTGCATGAGCATGTACATGCACATGCACATGTATACACATGTGAGAGCACAACACACACACACACACACACACACACACACACAAATTACTCTTATAGCCCAGAAAGACGACAGTTGGATATGTAACCATGGAAATGGATAAAACAACTCAAAGAACTACAAGTTGAGCTACCAAAAACTCCAACTCTGTGGCAGACAAGACAGCTTAGGGTGTACAGGAGCTTTCAACCAATGCCAATAATCTGAGTTTTATCCCAGGCCCCACATGGTAGACGTGGAGAGCTGACTCTGCACCTTATCCTCTAATCTCCACATGTGCACCATGGCATGTACCCACATCTATACATAACCACACACACAAAGTAAATAAATAAAATTTTTCCAATAACCAAAATTGGAAAAATTTTTAAGATTGTGTGTGTGTGTGTGTGTGTGTGTGTGTGTGTGTGTGTGTGTGAGTATGTGTATGTTTATCTAATTGGCATGATTTGGCCATTTCACCATATATGCATATTTCATATATTTATATATTTTGTCTATAAATGAAATATATTTCATATATAACAAATTATATGTATGAGTATATAAATATGTAGGCTTAATATATATTTATATATCATATGAAATATGCATGTCTGTGTATACATATATATTTCAGAGTTCTATTAAAAACATATAGTGTATTCTACTGTTTATAGCAGCTTCCTCTAAATTGAAAGATTCACTCCAGTAGGTTCATGAAATTCAGGAAGTAAACAAACTTCACGTGTTTGGGAAATCTGAAGCTTACAAGATTCGCAAAGGCCCTTCCTTGCCTTTATAAAAGCATTAAACAGTCGCTAGTGGAGGAGACTCTGACCTGCCAAGCTCCCAAGAGGAGTCCAGGACCTGGTGAGCTGCTTGTAAATTGCACAGAAAGCTCCTCTGGGAATACAGCTTTCAGTAGCTGTCACCCATGCTGGGCTGGGCTTTTCTGGGGATGCAGATGTCTTTGAGTCATCCCTGCTCCTGTGAGTAACCTCTCACCCATACCCCAATTAGAAAGCCTGCCAAAAACTCATTGGTTCAACAAATTGTGCAATCATGACTTAGGTCTGTCATGGGCTGACAGTCCTGTATGCTTTATCTCCCTAGAAAAAGCTTCACACACAACTCCTCAGCATGTGTGAATTCCAAGTCCATAGACACAAGCAACCATGGATTGGAAATACTAAGAGAAAACCATTTATGTAGTGAACACATACAGACCTTTGTCTTGTCATCATTCTCTAAACCAGTGGTTCTTAACCTTTCTTAATCAGAAAACACATATTTCCAAGTTTCTTAGAAACTAAGACACCTCTCAGTCGCAAAATTACAATTATGATGTAGCAACGAAAATAACTTTATGGTTGCAGGTCACCACAACATGAGGAACTGTATTAAAGGGTCACAGCATTAGCTAGGTTGAGAACCACTACTCTAAATGGTTCTAATGCAGAACATCTGTCTGCATATCATTTACATGTATTAGCTGTACTGTGTCACCTAGAAGATGATCTAGAGGTCATTGGCAAATTCTACCTGTTGTTGTAAGAGACTTGAGCAGCAAAGATTTTGTATACAATCTTTGTTAATGCCAAGGGATAGTACAATTTTGTATCTCAATTTTAAAGTTCTTAATAAAACATATGACTAAAGAAATGAGTAACTGGGTCAGCAAGATAGTTCACAGCAGGTAAAAGTGTTCACTGTGCATAGGCCTGATGATCTGAGTTAGATCCTCAGAACCCATGGTGGGAGGAGAGTACCAACCCCCAAAAGTTGTCATGTGAGATCCATGTCTACACCTGATATGCATTCATGCACAAACATACACACATATTGATGATGATTAATAATGATAATAATAAAATAACTGACGTTTGCCTAATATAAACAAGACCTGGATTTCATCTTCTTCACCAAGGAGAAGAAATGAGTAACTGAATAGCAAGGATGTTAAAAACCAAAGCATGGAAAAATGGCTGTATAGTCTGCATCTTTATGTCTAGTCTTCAATAAAGGGGTTGTTAAACATCCTCTGATGGTCAAATCCAGTCCACTATTTGCTTCTGTAAATAAGATTTTACAGAAAAGTCCTCTTCACACATTGCCTGTGACCACTTTTCTATTATCAGCTCCAAGGTGATGCTCAGACACTTTTTAGGATATCTGTGATCAGAAGTCCCAGAACGCCTACCCCAGCTTCTCCGTATGAGTTCCATACCCTGGAAACCCTTTGCATCACCATCATAGCCATGGGAAGTACACTTGTTCTCCCAGAATCCTCCCCAAGGCCTCCCACCCACCCACTCTTTTAGGCCCTTCTTCCATCCCTTCTCCTTGGGAAGCAAGCTCCCTCCCCCGCTCCATCCCTCCTTGATTAAACCATGTGCTTCCTCCTAACCTGTTTAAAGCAGGCCTCCACAAGGTTAGGTGGAAACATATTTCTGCACAAAAACATCAGAGAAGGGAAAGTGGTTAGACTTTGGGAGTGAGCCAAAGGTGACTACTGCAGAAAGAGCAATGACAATAGTTGCAGCAGGAAACATAGAAATGCACAGTGTGGGCCAAGTGCTGTGCCTAGTGCCTTCCCTGCATCATCTGACATAAGCCCTACAATGACCCTAGAAGTAAATACTATTTATATCCCTAGCTTCCACACAAGGTAACCAAAGGCCAGAGGACGTCACCCAGACCCACAGAGCTGCTCGAAGGTGCAGGTGTAACTTACCATGGAATGGATACAGTTAGGCCCCTCCAAAAGTCGCATTGGAATCTGACTGCCATAAAGGAGATGTTGAGAGGTGGAGCCTTGTACTAAAAGGTTTATAGATTAATAGGAAGTGGCTTTGTTTTTGATATGCTTGCTCTGGCTAACTATACATATGTTTTCTGGCACATTAGCATGCAACTAGAAGGTCTTCATTAGATGCTGGTATCAAGTTCTTGGACATCCTAAATTCCTAAATAATGAGCTAAATAAACCTTTGTTTTTGTTTTGTTTTTGATATTGTTGTTGTTGTTGTTTTATTTACAGATAACTTTGTTTCAAGTATACTTTCCACTTTCATTTGATTTTTAATATATTTATTGGGGAGCTGCAGTGCCATGGTGTACATATGAAAGGTAGACAACTTGTAGGAGTTGGTTCTCACATTCCACCATCTGGATCTCATCAGGTTGTCAGGCCTAGTGGCAAGTGCCTTTACCCACTCACTGACCCTAAATCTTATTACATTTATTTAGGGATGCATGTGTACTTGTGTGTATGTGTGTATGTGTATGTACATATATGCCACAGGATGTATGTAGATGCAGGATTCTCCTCTTCCACCAGGTGGATCCAAAAGATTTGCAGCAAGTGCCTTTACCCACTGATCCCTCTCATTGACTCTCAGCTATTGTATAATAGCAGTAGAAAACACCATAACAGTTTCTAAACTCTTCCAACTTCAAGTCAATACTATAAAAGCAACATGACTAACTTGGATGTCAATTCTGAGAGCAAAGTGTTGGATTAAGAAAATCATTTGCTCATGAAAGGAAGTTGGGAACACCTAGTGAACAGCAGCTCCTTTCTCAGTCCTGAGATACTCAGACTGTGTCCTCCCTAGTCTCAGAGTGCAAAGTCATACCTAGATGTAGCTTTCTTGAGGATATGCAGAGCAAAAGTTGGGTACCACAATAGCAACCAATAGTTGCTTCCTTTTCCAAACTAGATCCACCTTTTCCTGTGGTCTCTCAGGGAATAAGAATTGTTGCATGTACATCCAGAAGTCCCAACAAAATGAAAATGTCACCTGACCAGGTCCATGAAAGCATCAGCTGTTGGGACAGTCTCAATTCGGCCCTCACGGTGCAGCCCCTCCTTGGAGCCCTTGCCAGGATGGATGATGGTGACCATTAGAATCCCGATGAAAACCGCAATGACTGTGGTCACCATGTAGTACACAGCTGCCCGCATTCCCATCCGCCCTGTTGCCTTGTTGTCCAGGGATGCCATACCTAGAAGAGAGATAGTGCAGTCCGTGCCACAGCACCCAACTCCTTTTCCCTCCATCTGCTCCACCTACTCCATACCATCAGCTCAAAAATTATTGCATATTCCTTAACTGAAGATATCCACAGAAACCATAGGTTCACCTTCAACTGCTGATAGTTATCTATACAACTGCTTTTATGCTATCATGAATAAATATATTATCAGATAAAATATAAATTTACTATAGTTTTGTAAAGTAAATAAAGGGGCTGGTGAGGTAACTCAGTAGTTAAAAAGACATGTTGTTCTTACACAGAATCCAAATTCCATCAGCAGCACAAATATTCTGTGGCTCACAACTACTTGTAACTCCAGCTCCGGGTATCTTTTGGCCTTTATGGTGACCTGCACTCATGTGCACATACCCACATAGGCACATGATTAAATAATAATACTAAAGTAAATGCATAAAAATAAATAAGAAGTTTTGTTTTGCTTTGAAATAAAGTTGTACGGTTTATATGGTATACCCATCATCTAGAGATGATCTGAAATACACAAGAGAAGAGGCATAGGTCATCTGTAAACACTACATCATTTTGCAAAAAAGGGCCTCAGCATCTTCATGTATTGGTTTCTATAGGGATGTCTGAACCAGTCCCCTGGGGGTTAAACCAAGGGATGATTCAGATTTTGATTCTCAAGCTAAAAACAATTTTTTAAATAAAAATATTGCTCAAGAAATGAGTAACTGGGAAAACCTGAATCAAAACCAGTTCACTCACCACCATACATATGTTGGAAGCTGCATACATACATACACACACACACACACACACACACACACACACACACACACACGAGCACATACCAATCCATTTTTTAACTTCAAATAACTCTACCAATTACAGTACCTTCCCTTTACTCCAAGTCAACCTCTTAACTCCCACCTAACCCTCCCCCTTATCTCTGCACCATGAACATCACAAACATCGAAGCCTTCATCTCATGGTCCTCCCCAATTCTCACCTCCCTCAAACCCACCTCTTTCTGCACTCTGCCTGGATACTGTTAGTGCTGTACCCACATGTTCCCTACCAGGCCAATGCAACCATTCAGCTGCTATGAGTTTGGGATGCTAACAGCCTTCACTTTCCCCTTCCACTAAGAATGATCCCCAGCAGAAAGGCCCCAGAGTGAGCTACAGTCAATAATTGGCTGGGGCAGGGATTCAGATGAGGACAGAGTTAGGGGTGAGGAACAACACCATGATGTTGCTCACACTTCAGGGATCCCGTCCAATAAGAGCATACTAAGAGACCAGCCTTCTTCTGAACACACATTTTTGCTTAGCTTCTTTCCCCACCCTGCTTCCCTTGCTTCCTCATGGGTTTCTCCCTCCGTGAGTCTCTTGTGACCAGATTCATATGTCAGGCTTGACTTCGAAGAAGCCCAGCCTAAGAAAGCAGTGTTTTAAGCCTTGATCATTATTTCTGTCCTTAAACCCAAGGGTTGCTAAACACCACCTATGGGCTAAATCTGGTGCAGTAAATAAAGTTTTATTGAAACACAACTCTGATGAGTAGTTTCAATTGTTAACTCAACACAATCTAAAATTACTAGGAAGAGATAATGGGGGATTATCTAGATCAGGTGGACCTATGGGTGTGTCTGTGGCTGTTGAATAGATTATACTGACTGAAGGAGGAAGGCCCACCCATGTGTGCAGCACCATTCCCTAAGCAAGGGATTCTGGACCGCATACATGTAGAGTTGAGCATGACACAAATAAGCATGTGTCCATTTATTTTCTCTCTGCTCTTGGTTGTGGGTGAGTTATGATTAGCTGCTTCAAGTTCCTATGCTGACTTCTCTAAATGGTGAACTACAACCTGGAAGTGAGAGCTAAAATAAACCCTTTCTCCCCTAAGTTCTTTTGTAAAGTGTTTTATTACAACAACATCAATGAAACTAGGGCAACAGCCCTGCCCATTTGTTGACATATTGCCTATAGGTGCTCTTCCACTCCAGCATCAGAATCAAACCATTGCAATGAAGATCGGATGACCCTTGAAGCCAAAACATTTACCATCTATAAGAAAAGTGCTACATACTCCATTCATAGCTCCTTCCCTTCCTCCACCCTGACACCTCCATCCCACTCACCTCCTACATGTTCACACACATCCCACCTCCTACTCATCTACCCCACATCCCATCCACCTTCTCTGCCCCTCCATGGTCTCTTTCTCCCCTCTGGATAACTCTGAACTCACACAGGATGGTATTTTACCTTCAAGCAAAAGCAAAAGAAAGTTATCAGGCTACATGGACCATGTGGAAGCAGTACTTAAAAAAGACCTGGGCATAGCTTGAGTTGGTGAGTTGGGGAAGGGCTCCCATAGTTAGGGTAGCCCTGGCTCCTTTCTCAAGTTTGGACTCCGAGTGGCTTGGGCTCTCACCTGTGACAAGGCTGGAGACGATGAGGGGGAGTACCAGCATCTGCAGCATCCTCATGAGCAGCTCACCAGGAAAAGAGAAGTACTTGATCTGGCGGTAGGAGAGCTGATATGGGCGCAAAGCAAAGGCCAGGCTGACCCCTAGAGCCGGAAAAGAAGGGTTCATCGAATGGACTATGGATCTCAACCCCAGGCAGTAACCATCTATCCCAAAGAGAGTGCACTCAGGTGAGCAGTGAATATTTTATAACAGTGTGTATTTCTATGCCTGGTTATTCTGTGGATTTGTGTGTACATGGGTACATTTGTGCATGAGTATGTGTGTGTGCTTGTGTGGGTATAGATGTGGGTATTTGTGTGTACTTTACACATGTGTGGGCATGTGTAAAAAAGTATATGCATGGCTAGGTATATGTATGGGTATGTTCTTGGGTACATGTGTGTTAGCTATAAGTGTGCATTTGTGTATGCATGGATCTGTGTGTATATGAGTATGTTTATGGGTCAGTGTGTATGTGAGTATGTGTGTACATTTGTGTGAGCATGAGTATATGTGTACATGATGTGCATTTGTATGAATGGGTATGTATGTGTGTACCATTGTGTGCACACAGATATATGTGTGCACTATATGCATTTGTGTGCTTTTAGGTATGTGTGTACATTCATGTGCACATATATGGACAGTGTACGTTCAGTTGTGAGCATAAACATGTGACTGCATATGTGGGCTCATATACAAAGATATAGACATGCATTTTGAGTGTGTCTATAAGTGTGACTCTTGTGTCTACATTCTCACTTTCAAATATGGAAGTGCATATCTAATTAGGCTTCTAAGCATGTAGATGTAAATGCATATATGAGTGTGAGAAAGTGTTCACAAAGTCTAACACAGCTGGCCCTGGTACCCTTGGATGCCACACTGTCAAGTTAATCACGCACACATGGAAATTTTTAGGGGAAAAAATATATCCAATGAAAGCAGTAGGGAAACTACTAGGCGAGAGGAAAGGGACCAGCAGGGACTGACTAGGTAAGATGGGGTAAAGAAAAAGAATATGACCAAAGTGCATTGAATATATAGATGTCATGATGAAATCCATTATTTTATACAACATACACATAATTCAACAGTTGTATCTGTTGAACATGTGAAGATTTTTTTTCTCTTATTAATATTTCCTAGATACTATAGTATAACAACTATTTACCTAGTGGTTACATTGCTTTAGGTGTTAAAAGTAACCAAAAGAGCAAGACAGCCACCGATCCTATACAAACACTAGCACCATTTTATTTAAGAAATTTAAGCATCCACAGATAACAAAAGCTTGTGAATAATCAAATCCCAGCATACTTAAATCAATAGACACTCAAGTTTCTAAAACAAAACGGGGTAGTATTTGACGGAACCAATGTCCCAACAGTATGATGGATAGCTGCATATTTATGAACGTTTGCACAGTTTATGTGATTGCACCTCTAAATTCCGTGCATATGTAAAATATATGCATCATTCTCTGTGTGTAGTTGTAAAGTGCATGTCTGCGCAGTGTACTTGTGTGTGTACATATTCATACATGTGACATCACATCGTGTTTATACAGCTGTGTTTACCTGTGTGTGTGTGTGTGTGTGTGTGTGTGTGTGTGTGTGTGTGTGAGTGTGTGTGTGTGTGTATACCTTCTCTACCTGTGTCCTCTGAGGGGCTGAGGACTTGTTAGATAAATGCATGGCGGGGGGGGGGGGTGATGTTAATGGAAGTCCTGCCACCCTGAAGCAGAGCTCACCAATGATCACAGCGCTAACTGTGAGCAGGATGAAGGCATTCCTGCGCAGGAAGCGCCGCACGTGCTCTCGGGTCATGGTCTGCAGACGCAGGCGCGTGCGCAGTGCTCTCTGCTGCAGACTGTCCTGGAAGCTCTGCAGACAGCCCACGCCACCCAGGCGCTGGCCGCTCTCCCTCAGGAACAGACTGTTGCCGTGGCTGCTCATCGTGTCTCTGCCAGGACAGAAGAGACCATGTCTGGTGAGGGAGGAGTCCGAGAAAGGAGTGGGTAAGGTCGAGGGGCGGGCACTGCAGCTCAGAAGTCAGGGGAGGGGCGATTTTCATCTGCCAGTGTGCTACCTTGCAGGGACACCTATGAACAGCCTGGATCGGATTCAGTTTTTAGCCTAGCTGCAAAAGGTTAAGGCCTTTAGACCCAAACACACCAGAGAGGATGGTTAGAGACAGGGTATAAGAAAACACAAAAAAAAAAAAAAAAACTGCACACCTTTAATGTTTTCTACCTCCAGCCTCCTCCTTCACTGAGATTATCTACTGCAGCTGTCAAACCAAAGCACCATGCCTTTGCTGAATGCCGATTGCATGAAGAGCTCGTGAAAGGGCACCTATAGGATAGTCCCCCTAGCCACAATAGTTGAGCCTCCAGTATGAAGACGCCCATAGTCGACTTTTCACAAGGACAAATTCAGCAAGCGCCTGGTAATTGGGGGGAACCAACTAAAGTGGCTTACTTTGTGTGCATGACCAAGAGAGCAATAAAGGAAGGGAGGGATCGCTCAGGAATGAAATGATGACATTCCTAGTCCCAGGTTGATGTTCATGAACCTCTTTTGGAGTGAAATCTCATTCTTTATATCCCTCTTTTACATTTGCCCATATCTATTTATCCTTATTGACTTACTTTTTTTAAGGTATCCAAAATGGGATATTGTATTTTCCATAAATAAAAAATGCACATAAATATAAAACCTACCAATCTGTTTAACCGCCAAACACTTGGAAGTTACAAAACAGCCTAGAAACTGTGACTTTGACCCAGTCTTTGGCAGTCCTGTAATACCAGCAACTTGGGGGTGGGGCGGGGTGGGGTGGGGGACAGACAGTTTACAAGTTCAGCACCTGTCTCAAAAAAAAAAAAAAGTTAAAAAGAGTTAGTGGGCAGGGGATGGAAGATGGCTCATTGATTAAGGGTGCGTATTGCTCCTGCAGAGGACCAGAGTTCATCCCCAGCAGCCACATCAGGTACCTCAGAACTGCTTAAGTGCCTTCCTAGCCTCACTGACACCTGCACTTTTATGTACAGACACACACACACGCACACACACACACGCAATCAACAATGAAAATTCCTTTTTAAAGAGGGCCAGTCTGTATAGTTCAGTGGTAGGGTACTTGCCTGTTATGTTCAAGGCCCTAGGTTCAGTTCTCAGTACTGATCCCCTCAGCCTCCCAAGGAGCTGGGATTGAAGGCACGCACCACCACGTGCGTCCTTGAGCTGGGATTGAAGGCACGCACCACCACGTGCGTCCTTGAGCTGCTTCATCATTGTTTTGCTGCCATCTTAGAAAGACAGCTGCCCTCCCTGTCTGTCTTAGTTCTCCCTCTGCTTCCAAAAGACAGGTCACCTGACTCGGCTTCCCATGCCCTGTACGCTGCAAGTCAAGGCCCTGCTTCTCAGTGTGAAGCCCCACCCAGTCAGAATCTTGCTCCAAATGGACTGGTCCCCTGAAGCCACAGTGTTGCTTCTCACCCTGTTCTGAACACTACAGATGCAGACCTGAAAGCTGCACAGAAAATAAGCAGCCTCTCCCTCTCCTCTGGGACATCCTGTGCCCAGTCACCAAATGATAACTCAAAATCACCATGGATCCCAAAAGCATTCAACTGAGTCCAAAGCAGTCAGGAGCCTAGACACTTTGTCTTTTTCCTCTCGCTGCCCTACCAGCCATGCTGCACAGTCCAGACAGCGGTTTTGCAGATCACAAATCAGCCTCCGCACATAAGACCAACACTGGATGAAAAGCCATCTTGGCACTCAGGAGGCTGAGACGGGAGAAGCAGGAGTTCAAGGCCAGCCCTGGTTGGGTAGAAAGACCCCCCATCTCAAAAAGGCAATCATCAGCTCACTTCTAGCTGCAAGAGCTATTGACAGTTGATAGATTCTGAAAGAAGAAGGGACAAGTTTTCTCAGTGGTGTGGCCCGTGATAGGTTGCCCATGATCCAATGGATGGTGCTTTATTTTCATAGGCATCAGGGCAGCATTAAATGGACTCAATGGATTATTTAGAGGAAGAGGAAGATAAAGAGGAGGAGGCAGCAACATGAAGTTAGGAGAAGAATGGGAGGGGGTTCAGGAAGAGTTGAAGAGGAAAAGGAAGGAGAGGTCGATATTATCTAAATATACATGTATTCATATATGAAAATATCAAAGAATATTTTTAAAAACTCAGCGGTAAGGCTGAGAGATGGTTTAGAGGTCAACAGCTCGTGCTGCTCTTTGAAAGGACTCACATCAGGTGGCCCACAGCCAGAGGATCCGACTCTTTCTTCTGTCTCTGACATCACCTGAACTCATATGCACATACCCACACATGGATACACATAATTAAAATATAAAAATAATTTATATTTTATGTGTATGAGTGTTTGACTCCATGTATATATGTCCACCATCTGTGCAGTGACCGTGGAGTCCAAAAAGGGGCTTTGTATCCCCTGGAACAAGAGCTACAGGGAATTGTGAGCTGTCCTGTGGGTGCTGAGAGCTGAATCTAGGTCCTCTATAAGAGCAAATGGCACTCTTAAAGGTTGAACCATCTCTCCGGCCACAAAATAAATCTTTTTTTAAAAATCAATGGTAGTATGAGCTTAGCATGTGCAAAGACTTGGATTTAATTCCCAGCACCAAAAATCAATCAATCAGTTGATAATGTTGTTCAGTTTGCATCTGTTCTAGGCATGAACAGGCTTTTCCTCTTATTCTCTAATCTAATGTATTCACAATATTGAAGTTGTGCTAGGTGGAGTTATCTCTCTCTCTCTCTCTCTCTGTGTGTGTGTGTGTGTGTGTGTGTGTGTGTGTGTGTGTGTGTGTGTGTGGTCAGAGGACTACTTTTAGGAGTCCATCTCTCCTCTAAAATGTAAGTTTTAGGGACTGAACTCAGGACTTGGGATTGGTGGCAAATACCTTTAGCCACCGTGTTAGGTGTTAAAAGTAATGTAAAGATGAGCTAAATATGAAAGAAGACAGGAGAGAGCTCTGTGCAGATGTGATGCCATTTTATGTAGAAGACTTTTGAATATAAGGGTTTTGGAGTCTATCCAGGATGGAGGGTGTGCCTGGAACAAATTCCCTGACAAAACCTAAGAACAACTAGCTAGTGTGGGAGTTGACATGTGATAGTCTGCGAGCCAAATCTTTTAATATCTGTGTTGTTAGCATTTTTTAATCATGGCATTGGCACACAGCTACATTCCTTCATTGTGCGTTTCTGCAGGTACTTTCATGCTACAGTGGCAAAGTGAGTTGCTGAAATAGAGATCAGAAAACAAACTATTTACCAAAGTGGTTATGACTTTACAAAAGTGGGGGCGGGGAGGACAAGATGGCTTGTTGGGTGAAGAGGATTGTTGCCAAGATGAATGACCTTAATTCAGTCTTGGACCCACATGAAGAAAGGAGAGAACTAACTCCCACAAGTTGTCCTCTGACTGCCTCGTGCATGGTCAAGGGTGCATGTGCGTGCACACACACACACTGAATAAATGTAATAATTTTTAAAGGCTGACTATAGTCTACTAAAAGCATATATGGATGCTGGAGTACTGAGGGCACGGCTCAGAAACGGAGCATTCATCAATTGCACATGAGACCCCAAGTTCCATCCCAGCAGTGGAGGGGGGGTAAGGCCAACAGGTGGTAATTAACCATTAAAAAACAATTCAACAAATAAGCAGATATCCAAAAGATACAGACTTGAGTTCTTCAATACCCTCACCACGCCCGCCTCGATCACTGTAAACGCATACAGCTGTGATTTGCCACTATGTTGATTCTTCCTTTTTATCTAAGTGGACATGTGATAACTGCTCCCACTCACAGCACACAGTGAAACCTTTCAGAACATAAAGGCAACGCATGATGCCAGATCAAGTTCCTTAGCACTTTCATCCCCATTGGCCAGGAGCATTCAAACTCCTGTCTTCTAATCCTTTATAAAAGAATAAACTGTTGAACAATATCATCACCCTCCCCTTCTCTGTCTCCCCTCTCATAATCACTATTCTTCTGCCTGTTTGTTCAAGGTCAAGATTTGTAGCTTGCATGTGAATGAGATCTCACGGCATTTGACTTTGTGTGCTTAGCTTATAAAATTAACATCACCAATCATTTGGGGAAAATGCTATAATGAGAATGAATTCTTTATATGCTTATTAAAATGTAATAAATGTTTTAAAACAACATTTTGTAATACTTGAAAGTATCCTTCACCTGGGACTTCCTGGCTCTCTTGGGCCCCTGGAGCTGTTGGGTACATCTCATCCAGGGAGTTGCTGTTTTCTTTTGGTTCTCTTAAGCTACCTATTCTGGAAAGGGCTTTTCTAGGATCTCCAACACCTTCAAGGTAAAGGGTTAAAGGATGGGTCTCACCCCTTTCCCTCCAACTCTCAAGTGTAATGAGCCATGCCAGCCACCACTTGGAGATAAAGGGAAGAAAAGAAGGTCCTTCTGACCTCCAGACCTCAAGCAAGTGTCAAACTTTCAAGACCTAGAGGTCTTTGAAAGTAGAAGGGCTTGTCTCACTATACAGATGATACCCAAAGCTAAGAGCCACCTGAAGCATGACCAGAAAGTAATGGGGGTAAAGACCTCAAAAGATCTAAAGGGGCCATGGTGTGTTAGAATAAGCCCCAAGGGAGAAGAATTGTACATTTCTTACACTGACCGTACATTAGCTATAGATGTGCAATGCCACCAACTCCACAAAACAGTCATTGTTCTGAAATAGAAGATTCATTCAAAATCAGATTTTTGTGAGCCTGGCATGGTGATGCATGGCTAAAGTCTCAACACTTGAAAACAGCAGAGAATGGAAAGTTTCAGGCTAGCCTGAGCTACACAGGGAGTTCTTATCTTCTAATAGAGAGGGAGGAGAGGAAGGGGGAAGGAGAGAGAGAGAGAGAGAGAGAGAGAGAGAGAGAGAGAGAGAGAGAGAGAGAGAGAGTTGTTGGTACTTCTTAACCAAATCAGAATGTGATATGATGCGGCCTTATGGGGTAACTTCAGTCTTAGCAAAGTAATATGCAGAAAAGATTTGTTTGTTTATATTTTTCATGTTTCTTTTTCTTTGTTGATGTAGCCTGAAGCTGTGCAGAGGTGTGTGTGTGTGTGTGTGTGTGTGTGCGTGCGCGCGCGTGTGTGTGTGTGTGTGTGTGTGTGTGTGTAAAAAGATGAGTTTATTTTTAATCTTATGTATGCGAGTGTTTGACCTGTATCTAACATGCCTGCTGCTTGTGGAGGCCAGAAAAGGATGTTGGAGCCCCTGCAACTGGCAATCAAACCAGGAACCTCTGCAAGAGCAGAAAGTGATCTTTACCAGTGAGCCTGCTTTCCAGCCCTGAAGTTGTGAGTTTTTTCTTTCCTCCCTCCATTCTCAGACTTATAACTAAGCCATCTCCAAGGTCTCCTCTTACACAAACAATGGTGGGCTAAGTCTTATATCAATGCTGTGCTAGGGGAGGAGTGAGTGACAGGAGAGAAAGGCAGGAGAGAAATTAGTTCATCACACTCATACATACTCAAACACAGTCTCACATCTTGTGTTCCATTGACATCTACATAATCCTTTATGGACACACAGTCCCTCAAAGACTCTTCAGACAAACAACCACACACACCCTTCAGAAATGCAAATCCATATTGCAACACCAGACACACAATTCCTTCACAATTCCACACAAACATCTGCTACGTTCATGCACATCAGCAGACACTTAACCACTCACACAGCCTCAGAAATGCAAACCCATGCAGTCAGCATCAGCCATACAAAGTCTACACAGACACACACACACACACACACACACACACACACACACACACACTGGCCAATGTCATGCACATCATGAAATACAAAGCCACACACTTAGAGTCTCCTGCACAAGTACCCCATGCAAATAAAACTACATGGATATTGACATCCACACAATTCTTAGGCACACAAGCACACCACTTGAGAGCACAAAACTCTCAAAAGTCAAACACTTAGCTACACACACCTCTTTAGAAAAGCAGTTCTACCAAAAACTCAATTACATACATACAACCTTCATACTCGGTGTCTGTGGAATGGGGCCAGTTTTAGCCACAGCAGATATGGTTGGGGTTGTGTTATGAACGTGTGGCAGGGAAGAGGGACTTCAACCCAAGAAATAGGAGAGGCGTCATATTCAATATTGAAAACAGGACTGTCTGAGAGTTGAGGTTACTAAATGGGGGGTATGGGAGATGGGAAGGAGACCCAGGGATCTAGTGACAGGAAACTCACCAGGGTGACCGGGCAGAGGCGGGCTCCTCACCTGTAAAGGGACAGGGAAGAGCTAAGGAAAGGTAGTAGTAAGTGGAGACCTGTGCATAGGGGATCGCCACCTGCCTCGGACCCAGAACCAGCCCCAAGCAGAAGCAAATGTCCCACTCACCAGCCTCGGGTCAGCGGGGCCGCCTTGCCCGCGCCTCGTCGCTGCGCCAGGATGCAGAAGCCAGAACCCTTGGAAGCGCCGGCCGGGTCCGCTGGGACCCGCCAGTGGCCCGCGCTGAATCTGCGTTGGGGACAGGACTATCGAGGCACCGGCACGGAGCCGGTACTCGCTGTGCAACCGGAGGGATGCGGGCTGGTCTGACGCTCACGTGGGAGCGGGGGGCGAGGGGCTGGGGCGGGGGGGCGGTACCCCCTCAGGGATTTCCCCTTGCCGCAGCCGCACAGGAGCTGGGGGACGCGGGGCGGGCGGGGTGAACGGCCTCACGCGCACAGCCTCCGCCCCTGCGCCGAGCCGCGCCTCCGAGCCCGCCCCCTGCCCCTCCCGAGTCCTCGGAGGCCAGTAGGTCCCCTTGGGATGCACAGGGTACCAGGCCTTGTTACTGCTAGGCGGGAACCCACATTCTCAGCGTGGGTCTGAGGCAGGGGGAGGGGAGAACGCCAGCGTCTGGTGACCACCGCCAGCACGTGGGCTCGCTGGCCAGCTTCTCCCTCCGGTGCACCCTTCTGGCTTTGGCCACTTCACTGCTGTGTCCCTTTGGGCCAGCCCCTCTCCCTCTCTGAGCCTGACCTGAGAAAAAATTACAGCTGAGCAAAGCAAGACGCGAGAGCCTGGAAACGCTCTCTGCTGTGTGAACCTCTGTGCAAACCGGAACCTTTCATAATTGCTGTTACTATTGTAATTAATATTATCTCTTGCTATTAGCACAGTACACGGGACAATGTGGAGCTATATTTTTCCTCTCAGATGACACTGATTTGGTTGCTTCCAGCATATTGGTTCTTCTGAGAACTGAGGCTCTTTATAATTGTGCACAGAGCCCAGCGAGAGAATAAAAGTCAGTAAGGTGGACCCCAGCGAGGTGGCCTACAGCTTGCAGTACTAGGCTGGTGACTTGAGTTCCATCCTTGGGATTTACATAAAGGAGAGAAACAGCATCAGAAGTTTTCGCCTGACCTCCACACATGTGCTATGGCAAGCTCACCGACACCCACATGCACACATACTATTATTATTATTAATTATTATTACTATATTATTATTGTCATATCGGTGCTCTTTATTGTTATTTTGGGCAATTATTGGTGGAAACCTCGTGAATCAGACAGATTCCTTTAACTATATTCCATTTGCATAGCCCTACAAAATAGACATCACCACCCCAGTCTGCGGACAAAGTGACAGGTATGCAGAAAACTGGACAGCCAGGGAACTGTCCCCCGACTTCAATCTTTATACACATAGCCCTAGCCCTAATCCTCGAATGCACTTGCTAAACAAGGTGGTTCTCAATCTTAGCTGTACCCTTCAAACACCAGGAGAACTTTTTAAAATTCCGATGCCAAAACAAAACTGCACTGGGATCCCATCTCTCCCAAGTCAGTGTGGCTATCACCAATAAAACCAGAAAGAGATTCTGGCGAGGATGAGGAGTAAGAGAACCTTACACTCTGTTAGTGAAAGTGTAAAATAGTGCCGCTTCTGTGAGCTTCCCTGTAGAGATTCCTAAAGAACTGAAAATAGAAATATCATACAACACAACTAGATCGCGCTTGAGAATAGACAAAGGATTCTAATCCAGAGATCCACACATCGTGTATGTGGGATCTGTCCATCAACCCTTGAACAGATAAAAACACTTCAGTAAAGGCACACAATGGAATTCTACTCACCTGTAAAGAATGGAATTGTCAAATTTACAGAAAAATAGATAGAACTTGAAAATCACCATTTTTAAATACTTTTTATTTGTTCTTTGAGAATCTCATATCTGCATATAATTTATTTTGACCATGTCCTCCTTCCAACTCTTCCCAGACCTTCACCACCACACCCCTCTACTGATTGATATCCATATTTTTAGCCCATTGAGTCCCACTAGTGCTGTTTCCATATGGATGTGGGGGAGGGGCATTCACTGGAGCATGGTCAGACCACATTGCTCAAGAAAACTGACTCTCCCTCCCCAAGCAACCATCAGCTATTAATAACTCCTCAACTGTAGGCTGGGGCTTGTGAGCTCCTGGCTCTGTACTAGACTTCTCATGGGCTGGATCTTGTGCAGACAACCAGAGTAGCTGCTCATGAGTTCAAGTCTTGCTCTGTTCAGAAGACATTGCCTGACAACATGTATCTCACAAAACGTCTGACTCTTGTTTAAACTTCAGAATAATCGAATCACACCCCCTTGAATGGGACCCAGACATTGGTTTACTTAAATAATCCTGCAAGTGATGCTCAGGTATGATTTAGGTTAAATGAATACCTGCCCTAGATGTAGGTAGGAACAGCAGGCCACACTTTTAAGCTGTTTCTGCCTCCTACCCATTCCCTCTGCTTTGCTCTCTGCCTGTGATCTGTTCCTATTTCTCCTTCTTTATATATCATTTTCACAACTCTGTTGGCACACACGGAGACAGAGACTCAGAGAAGTTTGCTAACTTGCCCCAGGTGGCACAGCCAAAAGTGGCTCCCTAGTTTCAATCTTTGTGCACGCAAGCCTGGCTCTGGTCCTTGAACACATTTGCTAACCAGGGTGTTCCTCACCTCTACCTACTTAGAACATCCCGATACCAAATCAAAGTTTGCTGACATTATTAGTGTACGCCCAATTCTGTAATTTTGTATGTGGTCCTGTTCTTAAGGCTTAAGCTGTGGAGCTTTCAACAAGGAAAGTCTCAGAAATTGTCAGAGTCAAGAGGATCTCAGGAGATTTAATAACCCAGTGTAACTCAAAATCTTAGTATGGAATGAGACTGCAGCTTAAATCCAAAATTCTCCAGTATCCAAACCTTACATAACCTACCTGATACCACAGATGGAGATTCCACACCTGGCCATATGTGACAGTCCACAGCAAAAACTCAAGGGCACTGAAAATACTGTAGACCGAGCATGACGTCGCATGCCTACACTGCCTGTATTTAGGAGTCTGAAGCAGGAAGACTGCAAATACGAGACCAGCCTGGGCTACGAGTATGGACTTTTCTCTAAACAAAAGAAAAATCAGGTTTAAAATGACTTCCAGATAATGTCTATCAGATGTGTATGCAGCATGATGGAACTTTGTGTTTAGATTAGAATCACACCATTAATCAAAAATCTAAGAAGAAATTGCAAAATCTAAAATAGTGCCGGGGGTAATTAAATCACTTGCCAACCAGGTATAATTTCCAGGTGGGCATGGCAGCCTTTCTATAAATCCAGCCTCAGAAAGTAAAGGCAGGAGAATCTCCAGAGTAAGTGAGCTAAGGAGTCTCGTCATATCAGTGAACATTCGGTTTCACAGAGAGACCCCCGCCTCAATAAATAAGATGGAAGAACAATTGGAGGATGATTTCCAATATCCATCTTGGGCTTCCATATGCACACACACACACACACACACACACACACAATTTCCCCTTAGTTAAGACAACCTATCCTAGAGAAATGATCTTAATGATTAAGGAAGTTCTGAGAGGAGGCTCATTAACAATAAAGAAATAAACAATTCAAAAGTCTTGAGAAGTCCCTGAAACTTAGTAGATTCACAAGGCTCCTCCTTAATATGCGCAGTAAAGAATTTTGAGAAAAGGAGAGTCCCTGCCTGCAAGTCATGTAGAGCAGTTTTCATGGGTCATCGCCCATGCTCACCCAAACTCATCCTCCAGTAAACACGTTAGTCTACCCGTCAGACTTGGATGGTGTCGTTACTCTGGCCTGTGGCCAGTTTCCTCTCTGAGGTGGGTAGACATTTATTCTACATCTCTCCATGAAGAGGGTCACACAGAGGTGGCTATACTAGGGAGGTTGAGATAGAAAGACTAAGAATGTCACAGTTGTGACAATTATGAACTCAGTGCCTTTGCCTACTGGAGGGAGGAGGCGCTCACAGCACCCCACCTCCTACAACTGATCTACTAGAAACTAACAGAGTCCAGGAGAGAGGGAGGAATAGTATCCAGGGCTGTCCTACTTGTAAGCCCACTAGGTTCGTATGGTTAGTTCCAAACTCAGGGTCACACAGGTAGCTCTGGTTAAACTCTATGGTACACTAAACAAACCAAAAACCAATGCTTACAAGAAAGAGATTTGTAAGGAAGGAGTAGGTACCACCAGAGGGAGGGACACAAGAGTAGGCAGTTGTGCGAGTAACCAGCATGAAATTGTCAAATAACAAAATTTATTAATGAAAAACATCAGAGTGATCAAGGAAGACACCCAGTGTCAATCTCTGACCTCTGCACACACACACACACACACACACACACACACACACACACACTTGAACAAATTATATATTTTGAAAAACAAAGCACACACAAAGACATAGCATTTGTTTCTATTTCTATGAACTGTCCAGAATAGGTCCATCCATGAACACAGGAAACAGACCCGTGGCAGCCTGGGGCCAGGGGAGAGCAGTGTAGTGATGCTAAAGGGGTGGAATTTTCTTGTGGTGATAAACTTCTCTGTGACTAGATGGAGTGATAGGTGCCCAAGATGGTAAATTGTACTGGGTGAGGTAACAATACCAAATCCATGCTCTTTGAAATTATTGCATATGACATGAAACTCCCCTCAACAAAACAAAAAACTAGTGACATAAGAAGAAAGAACTTGACATTTAGCACAAATATTTCTACCCAATGTTTCTCCAAGATTCATTGATTTTAAACTAAGCGGGGGAGCAGGAGAGATGTATACGGTGCCTGCTGCGCCTGCAGAGGCAAGAAGAGGGCATCTGATCCTCTGGGCTACAGTTACAGGTGACAGGGAGCTGCCAGAACTAGGTGCTGGAAACCAAACTCCAGTCATCTGCAAGAGCTGTGCAGGTTTTTAATAGCTGTGCCATCTCTGCAGGCCCCTTGATACAGGATCTTAAACGCCGGACACTGGACATACCAAACCTTGTGTGTTAACCAAAGGCTTCCTCTAACAGCACATCAGTATAAGACATAAAACTGATGATGAAATGCCCACACTGCGAATGGCGCCGTGGAAACTGTAGTAAGGTTCCTGATTTTTCTTTCTGCCTCAGCCACCTGTGTTACTTGGCTCAACAATATTACTGATTCTGTCAGCGTTTTGCTATTTTGATGATTTTTTAAATAGTCGCAGTAGTGTTAATATGGGAGGGTGTTAATTACTAACATTGTAGTACTGTGAGCAAATGACCAAGTTTGGGCATTCTTGACATCTTGCACACTAGATAAATACTTCATCCCAGTTCTCACCAATAAATCTTTCCTCCCAGTAGGTTAAGGATACTGGAATCACAAGAGGCTCAAAGGGACTGTTAATGTGGAGTTGCACAGGCATTTGGGCCCAAGTCTATGACCTGCTGTTATAGAATCAGTCTCTGGCTCCAGCTCCCTCCCAGAGCTGCCATCCCTTGGTGACTGCACGCCTTCCTACGGGATGGGCTTGAGCACTAAACAGGAGCCAGAGATGGAAGAATCCAGGCTAATTCCTCTGTGAGAAGTACTCCCTACCAATTAATTGGGGCAGAACTAGCCTAAGGCATCCCCGAAGCCCCAAGAGTTATTAAGAGAGAGGAGGGTCTCATTATGGGCTGGCTATTTCTCTGCTGTTTCCAGAACCACCCCCAAGGGGGGTCCTCCTCTCTGACTCCCACAGCCAGAGCAGCCTGATATCCACAAGAAAAGTCTGAGAGTAGAAAGAGAATTTCAAGAGAAGAAAAAAAAAGAGTGGACTATCAGAAACCACACACACACAGAGTTCAGTCTGATTTTTTATTCACATTTTATTCCAATTATTTGATATATATTAATTCCTGGAAAGCACAGAAATTTTTTCTCTTGGTAGTTGTGTGACAGTATATGGTGATATTAATCCTATTTTTTACATTCCACATTTTCACATGCTTTATATTATAAAGTTAGTTTTATCTGCTTCATATTAAACTGAAGCCTTATAAATGCTTCCTTGTTTTGAGACATGTATTTTGAAAATAATAGGAAGTAAAGCCTTCTATCTTAATTTTAGATCTCATCAAATTATTTCTTTACAGTTCATGTGTTCAGTAATGAGTTTTGTCAACCACAAGTCATTTTCCTGTCTTTAGCTTCTTGTACTTATTAGAATAACTCATTTTAAAGGGAGGGCATTAAGTTGGTAGGAAGTGGTAGTGGGTAAGTTCGATCAAAATACATTGTACAAATTAAAAATTTTTCAAATGATAAATAAATATTATTTTAAAAATAAAAGGCACATATGTGGGTTGATGGATTTTTCTCATAAATTTATTAGGAAAATCCAGAGCAAGTAAATCCATAAGGATAGAGAGCAGAGTGGTGGTTACCTGTCTGGGCTGCAAGGAGGGGAAAGAAGGATAGCAGTGTAAATGGAGACCCTTTGGGGTAATAAAGATCTAGGGTTTTTTTCAGCGATTTATTTTTTAATCATGTGCATGTGTGTGAGTTCATGCAGCAGCTCCTCTGGGGCTGGAGTTTCAGGCAGTTGTGAGCTGAGACTCTGGTCCTGGGCAAAATCAGTATGAGCCGCTAACTGCTGAGCCACCTCTCCGGCCCCCACAGGCCAGTACTTGAATTTGGTGGCTGCATAGCAAGATGGTTATAATAAAATCCTGAAATGTGTTGGGTTGTCTGTTTATTTGGTTGGTTGATTTTGACTTTTTTTGAGACACGGTCTCATTCCATAACCTGGACTGGCCTCACACTGATAGCAATCAGCCTCTTGAATGTAGGATTCTAGAGGTGAATCACTCTGTCTGGCAGAATTGTGTGTTTTCTGACAGTCAAACTTATCTTCTGTATATTTTACACTTAAAAAAACAAAGCCTGATATGATGCATGCCTTTAAGTTCAACACTCATGACAGAGAGGTAGTGGATCTCTGTTAGTTCAAGTCCAACCTGGTCTATACAGCAAGTTCCAGGCCCACCAAGGCAACAGGGAGAGATCTTAAAGATAAATAGATAGAGATAGATAGATAGATAGATAGATAGATAGATAGATAGATAGATAGATAGAGATAGATAGATAGAAAGAAAGAAAGATAGATAGATAGATAGATAGATAGATAGATAGATAGATAGATAGATAGATAGATGATAGATAGATGATAGAGAGAGATGATAGATAGATAGATAGATAGATAGATAGATAGATAGATAGATAGATAGATAGAGATGATAGATAGATAGATAGATAGATAGATAGATAGATAGATAGATAGATAGATAGATAGATAGATAGATAGATAGATGATAGATGATAGAGAGAGTAGATAGATAGATAGATAGATAGATAGATAGATAGATAGATAGATAGATGATATAAATCTCAAGGGATGACTCAACGGATAATGGTGACTGCCATCAAACCAGCTTCATAAACTGTTCTCTTTCCTCCACATGCATACCATGGCATGCATACAGGAATGAGAAAACACAAATGCACATAAAATGGTTGTGAAAACTCAGTCTCGCTATTTGATCAGAAAGAAAGAGCAGAGAAAGAAAAAAAGTAACTAAAGGCTAGAGATAGAAGTCCAAGGTAGAGTACCTGCATGGGAGCATATGATCCTGAGTTTGGTCTCCAGCAGAGGCAGGATGGAGAACACATCACTACACATTTCAATGCATTTTGTTCAAAGTAACAGGTGTGGGAAGCAGAAAGGAAGCTAGCTACTGGGGGAAGAAGGAATGGGGTAGTCAAGATGGAAGAAGGACAGATATGAGAGCAAGGAAAGAGAGATCTTGATTGAGGGAGCCATTATGGGGTTAGTAAGAAACCTGGCTCTAGAAAAATTCCCAGGAATCTACACAGATGACCTCAGCTAAGACCCTAAGCAATAGAGGAGAGGGTGCCCGAACTGAACTTGCCCTGTAATCAGACTGATGATTATCTTAAATATCACCATAGAACCTTCGTCCAGCATCAGATGGAAACAGAGGCAATGACCCACATCAGAGCACTGGACTGAGCTCCCAAGGTCCAGTTGAAGAGTGGAAAGAATGATACTATGAGCAAAGAGGTCAAGACCACGAAGGGTTCATTCACTGAAACAGTTTATCTGAGCTAATGGGAGCTCACCAACTCCAGCTAAACTGGGAAGGAACAAGCATAGGACCAAACTAGTCTCTCTGAATGTGGTTGACAGTTGTATGGCTGGGGAAGACTGAGGGGCCACTGGAAGTGGCACTGAGATTTATCTCTACTGCATGTACTGGCTTTTTGGGATCCTATTCTCTTTGGATGGATGCCTTGCTCAGGCTGGAGGTAGTAATGAGGGCCTTGGACCTTCCACAAAGCAAAGTACCTTACCCTCCCTTAGGACTAGATGGGGATGGGGTGGGAGGGTGTGTGGAGGGAATAGGAGGAGGGAAGGGTGTGGGTGATGTAGGTGGGTCTTCTGTTTTGTGTTGATTTCATTGGTTAATAAAGAAACTGCCTTGGCCCTTAGATAGGTCAGAACATAGGTAGGCGGGGAAGACAAAACAGAATGCTGGGAAGAAGGGAAGTGGGTCAGTAGCCATGATTCTCTGACCCAAAACAGACGCCATAGAGCCAGCTGTCAGGTCAGACATGTTTAATCTTTCCCGGTAAGCCACCACCTCTTGGTGCTACACAGATTATTAGAAATGGGTTAGTCAAGATGTGAGAGCTAGCCAATAAGAGGCTAGAGCTAATGGACCAAGCAGTGTTTAAATGAATACAGTTTCCGTATAATTATTTCGGGGCATAAGCTAGCCAGGGAGCCTGGAGCAGGGTGGCAAGAAGCGGCCCGCTGCTCCTTCTACATGTGGGGATTTGGATTGGTATTTTAAAAAAAAAAATCTAATAAATTTAAAAAAAAGCGGGGGGGGGGGTTACTGGCAGAAGTAGAAAGGGGTTGGAAGATGAGAATCACCAAAACAAATTATGTACGAAAATGACATCATGAAGTCCATGACTTTGCATGTTAATTAAACAAACTACTTAAAAAGAGAAAATTCCTAATTTAGCAAGAACCAGAGTTTTTAAAAATCATTTTTCTAAGTGGACATAGTATCGACCTCCATTCATGAGAAGTTCTTTGTGCAGTGCGTGGAGACTAACACAGAAGCTTATAACTGAGCTAATTGTGCTGAAGACTGCCAGAGTCTTCTCTGTGCATGAGGTTAGGGAAGACCTGGACAAAAATAGTAACTCCTGCATATGGCAAGACCACTGCATCCGTGAGTTCACAGGCACTGCCATTACCTGCACAAGAAACCAGCCAACACTCCAGAGTGGATCTAAATGGGCACATAAGCCCCCATCCCCAGGTGAGGAGTGTCTGACAGCTGACAACTGCCAGAGACATAAGAATCAGTTTTCAAGAGGAATGTGATCCCAGGTAGGTGGCTCCAGCGAGTGGCCCCACACTCATACACTTAAAACCAACACTATTTGGACTCAGTGGGACATAAAATTAGAACATGAAGTTTGGAGGGTGATGTAAGGGAAGATCTGGAACAAATTGAAGGGAGTGTGAGAGGTGAATTTGATCAAAATATATTGTAGGCATATATGAAATTTTCACAAAATAAATAAGAATATTTAAATCATTCTACATGATGAGAATACAACATTATCTAGGTGAGCTTTAAAAATGAAAAATTTTAAAAGATAAACGTCCTTCCAGCTCACGATTATTTATTCAACATTTTTAAATATTTTTATTTTTATTTTAGGCATATTGAGCATTCCACCTCCATGTACGTCTGTGCACCATATGTGTACCCGGTGCCCCAAGATGTTGGTTCTCCTAGACCTGGAGTTATAGACAGTTGTGAGTTTCAGACAGATAGTGTGGATACTGGGAACCAAACCTGGCTCCTCTGAAAGAGCAGTCAGTGCTCTTAACTGCTAAGCCTCCCTCCAGCCCTTACTTAGCATTTATTATCTTCTACCTTATGCTAGGTGTGGTGACCTATACCTTTAATCTCAGAACTCAGGAGGCAGAGACAGGTATATCTCTATCAGTTCAAAGCCAACCTGGTCTACATAATAAGTTTCAGGCTAGTCAGGGCTTCATGGTCAGACCCTGTCTCAAAAATAAATAAAATAAAACCATCTACTTTGGTATCATACTAATACAGAAGGCCTAGTCCAACCTGATCTTGAAGCTGAGTGATCATGAGAAAAGGGTTGGAGAACTTACATGGCCTGAAAGGACCCTCCATCCATCTTCACCAGCTCTATGTCCTCATGGACAGTGGTACTCATGAACTATATCAACTGGCCCATGATCCTCTGACTTCTCTTGGGTTCAAGCCATGGGAAGAGCACAAAGTTGAAGGGATGGAAGAAAGTGAATCTGGAGAAGTTATTGCTTTTGACCCGTGCCCTCATGCTCCCAGCAGATTTATATGTCCCCCAGCTCCTCTCCCAGGTCTTCCCACTACCTCCACATCCACTGAACTTCATCTTCTCTTTTGTTGTAGTTGTTCTTTTTTAAATCTATCTAGTCCAAATGTGTTCCCCAAATATTCTTGAATGTGGAGCCTGCCTTGGAGTGTGGTCCACCAATCCTTAAGGAAAACAGATTCCCTCTCTCTGTGGCCATCAAGTGCCAATAATTTCTCAGCTAGGAATGGGAATGTGTGCCCATCTCCCTCCTTCCACACCAGCTTCCACTTCCTCAGCTGATGCTGAGATTTTGTCCAGCTTGAGTTTGTGCAGGTCTAGAATAAAGTCTGTCATAACTGCTGTGAATTTCTATGTGCAACTGCCCTGTTGTACTGTCTGTCTACTGACTGGGGCTGACCAACTTAAGAACTGGTCTTTAATTACTACTCCTCCAATCAGAGTCAGAAGTCAAATTAATATGCTTAGTTAAAGCAGCCTGCAACTTTTCAGAGAATTCTACAGGGTGCTTCTCTAGCCTTTGGATGCCCCGTAGAAGCTCAGAATTACATCAAGGCAGATGGTATCATGTCATATGAGGAGTAAGCTCATGGTACAAAGAGGAGACTGACTCCCATGGTTTGTCTTCTGACCTATACACACACACACACACACACACACATATAAACACATACTATGGCACATACATGCTTACACACATACAAATACACAAAATAAATGAGCTGTATTTCTTAGATCCCCATTTAAAAAAACTGGACATAGGCTACACATACCTGTAACCCCAGCATTGGTGGGTAGGGACTCAGAGACAAGCAGATCCCAAGAATCCAATGGCCTCACTGAAGTGGTGAGCTCCAGGTTCAGTGAATAACCCTGTCCCCCATCAATAAGCCAGGGAGTGACAGAAGAAGACATCCAGTTTCCTGAACTGGCCATTCTATGTGTGCAGTATAACACACACACACACACACACACACACACACACACACACACACACACATACACACACACTAACAATAACAATAACAACCACAAAAGAAAAACAAAAGAATAAAAACCTTGGAGTATGAAAACATGGATGAGCTTTCTCCTTGTGATGGGGTGGAGTGAGGCACTGCAACTAAAGTGACCGCTCAGAAGTAAAGAGCACTTGCTGATCTTCCAGAGAACAGAGTTCAGTTCCCAGCACCCATGTTGGGCAGCTCACAGCTATCTGAAACTCCAGTTCTAGAGGCTCCACTGGCCACTTCGGGTCTCTGAAAGTACCCACATATGCTCACATAGACACACACATACACATAAATAAAATAAAAAGTGAAGAGTAAGAAAGTAAATGGAGACAGAACCTCGGTGCGTAGGTTACCTATTACTTATACAAATGATTCCAAATTTATCAGCTTAAAATAATACATAGTAAGTACAATAAATGGATCCCTGCATGTATAGAGATGACTTAGCTGGGTTCTCTGGGATACGGTCTCTCACCAGCCTACAGATAAATGTCATCTTGGGTCATTGTTTCATATCATGAGTCAACTGTGGAAGCATCTAACTTCATGCTTCATATAGACTTGCACTGTGAGCAAGTTCTATATGATTTTTTTTCCTGTAGAAATGTGAACAAACATCTACTCCCCACAGACTGAGCACCAATCACTGACCAAAGTAACAATATCAACAAAGTCCAGCTTGATAAGCCATGAGTTTATTGGGATTACTTCCAAGAGCATGGGTGATGAGTTACTTACAGGAACATGGATGCCTCAAAGGCAGCTGTGTCATCAAAAGCCAATCTTAGCGTGGGGGAAAACTCACAAACACTACATCCCACGTATAAAGTGAGGACATGACCATTCCAAGATGTGGTTGAGAAAGTTTTTATTGTAGATATGAGGGACAATACAGCTAGAGACATCTGGAAAAATCCAGTGCAGAGAGAGTAAGTAGTACACCAAACATGGCCAGAAGAGTGAACTGGGCCTTGGGAGGCAGTGAAGGACCAAGGAAAGGGGGCAAGAGAGAAAGGGCAGAGAAAGAGAGAGAGAGAGAGAGAGAGAGAGAGAGAGAGAGAGAGAGAGAGAGAGAACCAAGAGAGCAAAACAATAGAAAGCTGAGAGCCAAAAGAGCTCACAGCCAAAATGGCAGGGCTATATAGGAATGAGAAGCTATACAAAGGGAAGCCCATGATCTGAAGAAGTTTAGGGTCGGGGGGGGGGGGGGGAGAAGAGCCAGGACATCAGCATGGACCCTCTGTAGCAGGTATTTGAAATACTAAGAGATCCAGGAGGCCAGCATGCACTTTCTGATAGGCACTACAGTTAGGCATTTTGTCCTGAGCTTTTTTTTGTAACCTGAAACCAGGTCCCTGCACACCTTGCAGGCAACTCAACAGGCCAGAGTCTCTTCTCCCCAGCAGTCCTTTCTGCTTAAGTAACCTCTGGAAAGGACTTTATGAATCTCATAAATTTCAAGGACATCCTGAGACTTACATGCTTTATTTACTTCCTGGGTCTGTCATTTGTTTGCTTTTTAGATTTTTTTACTTTATTTTATATTTATGAGCATATATATGTATATATATGTATGTATATATATGCTCATAAATATATAATATATATGTTATATATATATGTATATGTATATATATACCACAAAGTCTGGTACCCACTTAAATCAGAGGATGTTGGATCTGGACCTGGAGTTACAAATAATTGTGAACCACCATAAGGTAATGTGAAATTGAACCTGGGTCCTCTGCAAGAGCAGCAAGTGCTCTTAACCACTGAGCCATCTGTATTGGCTAGTTTTATTTCTACTTGACACAAACTAGAATCATCAGAGAGGAGAGAACCTCAGTTGAGAAAATGTCTCCATACAATGAGGTAGTAGGCAAACCTGCAAGGCATTTTCTTTCTTAGTGATTGATGGGGAAGGGTGAGTGGTGCCATCCCTGGGCTGCTGGCCCTGGGTTCTATAAGAAAGCAGGCTGAGCAAGCCATGTGGAGCAAGCCAATAAGCAGCACCCCTCCGTGGCCTCTGTATCAGCTCTTGTCCCCAAATTCTTGCCCTGTTTGATTTCCTGTCCTGACTTCCTTCAGTGATGGACTGCAACGTGGAAGTGTAAGTCAAACAAACCTTTTCCTACCCAACCTGATTTTGGTCATGGCATTTCATTACATAATTAGTAACCCTAAGACACCATCTTTTCAGCAGCTCCCTCCCCATAAACACACATTTTTTAGGCAGGGTCTCTCATTGAACCTAAGCTCACTGGTTAGCTAAACTGTCTGGCCTGCAAATTCTAGGGATACTTTTGCCTCTGCCTATGAAGGACAGAGAGTAGAGGTAGAAAGGTTATATGTAAGAATATAAGGAAAGTGTTCTAGTTTCATTTCTGCTACTGTGATAAAATCCCTTGACAAAAGGTAACTTAGAGAAGGCAGGGTTTATAATTCTGGGTTACAGTCTATCACATCAGGGAAGTCAAGGTAGAAACTTGAAGCGACTAGTCACACTGCCTCCTCTGTGAAGAGAAGAGAGCTGTGAATACATACATGCTCACTCATGCTCAGCCATCTCTCTACACTTATCCAGGCCAAGATTCCCTGTGAAGGGAATGGTGCCACTCATGGTGGGTTAGGTCTTTCCTCATCAATTAACAATCTCAAGACAATCCCCACAGACATGCCCACAGATCAGCCTGAACTAATCAGTCCCTCACTGAGACTTTTTTCCCATTTAATTCCAGATTGTGTAAAGTTGGCATTTAAAACTAACTGTCCCAGGAATGGAATCAAGTTTTGGGTGCACAACAATTTTAAATACTACCTCTGGGTCAAGTTGTAAGAAACTGGAAAAGAAACAGTAGGATCTACTAAATGCAAAGGCCCTTGATGACTTTTGCCTGAGTCATTTCAAAGGGCCAGTTAAGGTTACAGCCCCATGGACCAATCCTTATCACTCATTGACCTATATGGTCACCACCTCTACAGGAGGTGACCAGAAAGCATTCCACACAGCCTGGGGCTTCCCATGTCTCCTGACACCTCCACCAGGAAAGCGACCTCGTTTCTCAAAGACAAAACAGATTCTAGGTCACGTCCCTTTGGAATGAGAGACCAATTGATGTGATTATCTCCAAGAGAAAGGGGGCACCTGCTAAAAGTAGAAACCAGTGCCCCAGAAGGGAAGACATCGGGGAACCTAAAAAAGGGTCTCTGATAATTACCTGCCAAGATTTCAGAGCGAAGGGCATTTCCATGTGATAGCAAAAGAAAAAGGAAAGAGGAGCTGGAATTTTTCAAAGGCTCTCTCTCCTCAGCCACTCGCCCACCCAGCCACTTTCTACCTCACCGAGGAGGCAATTCTGTTACCTACTTGACACGCACAATATGGAACAGACAGCCTCAGTCAAAAGTCAGCAAGAAGGAATTCTATAATGTGTTATTTATAAAATTCAGAGAGCTAATTTCTCAAAGAAATGCAATTCCCCATTGACCTGAGTGAGAAAGAAGCAGGGCATATAGCGAGATGGACACAGAGAACCAAAGAATATGTTCAGAATGAGTGTCTCTGGATAGTAAGATTAAAGGTGAATCAATTCCATCCTCTTCATTGTGTCTGTGTTTTCCACACGTTCCACAAAGTGCATACATTAGTTTCATAGCCTTAAAAGCAGAGGATAGGGACAAGTGTAGCCAAAAGACGTCATCTGGATGTGGCATAACCATTTTACACATGCACTTCCTGCAGTTGTGACTTTCTGCACAAGACCTACCATAGGGCTGTATTATACGGGCCCATATTTCTACATTGTATGGCGGCCAGAATTTCAGGCTACCTGCCACACAGGAAGTGGTCACCTAGCCTTTCCAGACAAACTGACGCTATCCTAGATAAAAAGTCAGGATATGCTAATGTCACTCTGCTCCTTCTTTGTAATTGGAAGGCCGCCTGGGAAAGAGGTGTTAATTCAGTCTATGTGACAGAGCAGGAAGATAAGAAGATGAGACAGAATGGACACAGAAAAGTGTGGACGTGACCTAGGAAACAGAATGCTAATTAATTTCCCCCTCAGGTTACATTTTGGTACAAAAGCTGTTTGGAGAATGAACGCAGGTGAATTTTAAGGATGTGAACTCAGGATTTCATGAGGGATCCCGGAAAACTACCTCCCGATGAAGTCATGTGGGTTGTGTCTTTATTCCCACGCCTCCCCTCAGGTCTGAGAAATAATTTATGTCAAGGCTGGACCCCGACAACCTACATTCACAGGGCTGGATCCTTCTCATGGTCCCCACTAGTCTGCTCATGCTCCAGAGCATGGGCCCACATACGTGTGTATACAGGCAACACTAATTATACTTAGTGGTTTATGTAAAAAAGAAAAGACATGAAGTGGGGAGGTGAGAGGTAAGTCCAGCAAGAGTTATGGGGAGGGTGGATATAATCAAACTGCATTTATACACATATGAGATTCTCAAAAAATATATGTTCAGAATTAGTGGGGCCCTCAATATTTCATCTTAAATGAGGAAGGGGCCCATGGAGCCCCAACACCACCACCCTGAGGGACTACTGGCAGTTAACTGTTGTTGCAAAAGGGATGTTATTTCCCTCAGTGATATCCTGTAAATAATCATGCTCCTGCAAGCAGCTCTAATTAAACTCAGCAGGTCACACACAAGAAGACAGGAAAGTAGACGTCTTGAGAAGACTGGTCCAGGAGGAAATGGATTGGGGCGGGAGAGGGGAACTGAGTGAAAGCGACTAAACTTGATTACATAAACGCATGAAGCTATCAAACACTAAATAACCAGATTGGCATGCATATGGCTTGAGGGATGCTGGCCTCCTATACATAGTCCTCCCTTCCATGCCACAGAGGTTCCCAGACCCTCTCAGACACCAAATCCACGATACTCACATCCCCCTCTAAAGTAATATATATTATTTGCTTAGAACCCACACACATCCTCTTAAATATGCTAAACTATCTCTTAAACTCTAATATAATGCTAAATAATTGGGTACTATGTAAGTAGTTTTTATATTCTATCACCTAGTGAATAGTGATTTTAAAAATTTAGAGCTTGGAAAGATAGCTCAGTGGTTAAATGCTTGCCTAAAGCATGAGGACAGTGTTTAGATCCTGAAGCCTACATAAATACTAGGTGGGTGTGGTGCCCTGCCTGTAATCCCCTAAACAAGTGGACTCATAGACTGTCCATATCGGTTCGATCTGGATTTGATTGAGAGGCCCTGCCTCATTGAATCAGGTAAAAGAGTGATTAAGAATGATTCCTGATATCAACTTTAGGCTTCCACATGCATGTACACAAAGCACACCTACATGTGTGTATACAGAAAGAGAGAGAGACAGAAGAAACACTTGTATATGTTCAGTTTAGATACAGTATGTCTCTGTAGCTGTTTGGATATGTGGGTGTGGAATCCACACAGAGCTGACTATAACATTAGGAAACACTTTTGGGAAGTCACCATTAATCTCTTGGGAGACTGAGAGCCAATCTCAGCCTGTAATCAGTGTTTCTTCTGAGACATCTTTGGTGAAAGTCACCTTGGGACAAAATATCTAAGGGAATGAATTCAAGGTAAGAAACTCCTAAGTCAAAGGTTTCTGATCCATTGTTGTAGCATGTGATAAGGCAGAGTATCATTGTAGGGAAAGTATGGTGGGGCATAGCTGCTCACCTATGGAAGCCAGGACAGGCAAAGTAGGGTGCCAGGGACAATATCTCCTTCAAGAGTATGCCCATGGTGACCTGCTTCCTACTGGGCCCCATCTCATAAAGTTTATACCATCTATGATACCTCATTAAGATATAAAACTATCAATGGATCCATCCATTGATGAGGTCAGACTCTCACAAACCAATCACTTCACAAATGTCTGAATGAAACTCTGCTGAGAAACACGTCTACAACATACAAGCTTTGGACATTTCAGAGCCAGGCCATAATAGCTATCAACCCAGGTGTGAGCAGTAGGCTTTAAAACAGTTTGAGCAGGCTGAAGCAGTGGCTCAGCAATTAAGAATGTGCACTGTACTTGCAGAGAACCCTAGTTTGAATCCCAGCACCCAAGTCCAGCAGCTAACAACCACCCGTAACTCCAGCTCCAGGAGATCAAATGCCCTTCTCTGTCCTCCTGGGGCAACTGCACTCATGTGCACATCTCCCTGCACAGATATATAACCATACACATGCTTAAAAATAAAAGTAGAATGTCTAAGGGTAGAACAGAATCAGGGCTAGAGAAGTGGCGCAGTGGTTAAGAGCATTGGCTAATTTTCCAAAGGACCCATGTTAGATTCCCAGCTCACAACTGTCTGTAAGACCAGTCCTAAGATCCAGTGCCCTCATCGGACCTCCTCAGGTACCAGGTACATATGCTGCACAGACATACATACAAAACACCCATACACATGACATAAATAAATTGAAAAAATGTAGAGCAGAAAATGGTTTGCCTATCTTCAAATGTAGAGAAGTTGGAAAAGACAACTATCTAAAATGAAGGAATTCATGCCTGGTAATATAAACCTGGTCAAAAGTCAGTGGCCTTGGAATTCATAACCCTAGGAGGAATGTAGTGTTGTTGTTTGATTACATGGGCATGCTGCCAAATTGCCTTCTAAATATTCTTTTTATGCCCATGAATTAGCGCTGCTCTCAGCCTTGGCCAGAGAAGCTGCTTCTACCATGGGCAGCAGTTAAGACAAAGAGTCATAACTGGCCAATGTACTGAGAATAAAAGATTGTTGATGCCAGACAGCGTTGGTGGCACACACCTTTAATTACAGCACTGGGAAGCAAAAGCAGGCGGACCTATGAGTTCAAGGCCAGCCTGGTCTACACAGAGTGAGCTTTGGGACAGCCAGGGCTACACAGAGAAACCCTGTCCTGTCTGATGTAGGGAGACAACTGTGAGTGCTCAGCCTAAAATAAAGCTAACCCTCACACCCCAAAACTCAGGAAACATCACAGAAGAGAGGCAGTAAAGAATGTAAGGGCCAGAGGATGCGGAGAAGACTGGAATGCTGTCTTCCAGACGAGATGTGGCCACTGCAGTAACAGCCCCACTGCAGCTGTGGTCACCTGCACCAGACTGAGGCATCAAGAACAGTCAACGTCCCCTCAGGCAGCACTAACTGGACTCAGTGGGTTACAGGAGAAAAGGAACAGGGAGAGAAAATGGTGACATACACAAGGAGATGTGTTGGGATGGTATCCAGAGGTACATAATGTCAAGATACATTGTATGAACTTGTCAAATAAGAGATAAAGATATTCGAAAATAAAGAATGCAGTGCACCATTGAGGCCACAAGTGAGATTTGAGAGCTGGCATGGAGAATCAAAACTGGGAGTTAGAGATGACATCTTTTCTGTGACTAAGTCATAGTGGTTTAAGTGAGAATGGCCGCCATAAATGCATATGTTTGAATACTTGGTCCCCAGTTAGAGGAACTCTTTGGGAAGGAGAGCTGTGACCTTGTTGGAGATGTGTCACTAGGAGTGGGCTTGAAGGTTTCAAAAGTGCACCCCGAGTCCAATCTCTCTGTCTCTCTGCCTGCTGCCTTTGGATCAGGTGTTGCTCCAGAACCTTGTCTCCATGATGATCATGAACTAACCCTCTAAAACTGAAACAAACCTTAAATTCTTTCTTTTATAAGAATTGCCTTGGTCACAGTGTCCCTTCACAGCAATAAAATACTAATTAAGATTATGGATGTGTGCCTGTGTGAGTTCCTGTGCCCCGTGTGCATGCAGATGATTGGCCATCCTTTATAAACCAATTAAGACAGCCAACTTGATAGTAAAAAAAAAACAGAAAAGAAAGATTTATTCACTATGGTCAAATTGGAAAGACTGACAAGGAGATCCAGTGACCTCAAGTCTCCACCTTTGGGGTTCTGTAAAGACCATCGGTCTCTTAAAGAAGAGACCCTAATTATGCATATCTAAGTAGTCCTCGCTTAGGCATGGTTGTGAACAAAACTGGCCCGTCATTGCTCCTCTGTAAGGCAGTCTGAAGGGTTTAATGCTTGTTTGTTTGTTTGTTTGTCTGCTTGGTTGATTTTTGGTTTTTCGAGACAGGGTTTCTTTGTAGTTTTGGATCCTGCCCTGGAACTAGCTCTGTAGGCCAGGCTGGCCTTGAACTTACAGAGATCAACCTGCCTCTGCTTCCAGAGTGCTGAGATTAAAGGTGTGTGCCACCACCACCTGGCTAATTCTAAATTTGAGGTGAGAAAATAACTTAGAATGCCCTAAGAGCTGGGGAATATTATTTTAATCTTTGTGGTGTTATTATAAATGGAATTGTATTTTTTAAGGTTATGAGTGTGCAGGTGCATGAAAACCTCAGCAGTCTTTGATGTCTCTTCCACCATTTTTTGAGTCAGAGTCTCTCACTAGCCAAGAGACGGCCAACTGAAGGGTAGGCTGATGGCCAGTCAGTCCAGGAATCCTTATTTCAGTTTCCCCAGAGAGTCTCACCATCAAACCAGCTGACATGTTTTCACGTGGGTTCTGAGAGTCAAACCCAGCGCCTGTGCTTGTAAGGCAAACACTTTACCAACTGAACCATCTCCCCAGCCCGGTGAATTGTATTCTTAATTCAGTTTTTTGATTGTTCATTCCAAGCGTAAAAAAACATAAATGGGGGACCAAGAAGATGGCTCAGCTAAAGGCACTTGACACCAAACCTGGTGAGTTTGATCCTGGAACCCACACGATGAGAAATGATTGCTGCAGGATGTCTTCTCGCCTACACACACACCCTGTGGTGGTTGGTAAACACACACACACACTTGCGCGTGCGCGCACACACACACACACGTGCGCGTGCACACACACACACACACACACACACACACACAATACATGTATATAGTATTTGAGTATGCCTCAAAACTACTGATAATAGTGCTAGTACTGTTCGAAAATCCCTTAGGATTTTCAAAATGCAAGTCCGTGTCATCTGCTAGTAGGGATAGGTTGGCTGATATCTTTCCAAAATCAAGAGAAACCACAAGAGGAACTCCATAAAAGTGGATTCCTCAAAAATTTTTAACAGACTTTCTAGGTATGATCCCACCTCTCCAGCTTGCTGTTCCCCTCCCCCGCTTCTGGAACGCAATCTGCGTGCTTGTCCTCCTGGTTGCCATGGTGAGAGGAGCTCTGGGCGCACTCATTCTAGCAGCCAGGAAAGACTGGTGTGTGGTTAGGGGTGGGTGAACCCATGCCCATTCAGCTAGGGGATTCCGGTCCAAATCCGGGTACCTAGTTAGGAATCATGCCTGTGGTGCTACCCTCCACCGACCGCGGTCAGGACTCGCGCGTCGGGGCTCCAGAATGGCGCCAGGCAGCCCAGGCCACTTCTCGCAAGGCGCACCTTCTGACCGATCGCTGCGGGCAGGAGGCGGTGACCATGTGGCAGCCCAAAGACACTGTGCTGGACCCGAACTTGGCTCGCCACCTGGGCCGCGCCGCCTACATGGAGCCTTGGCGCTTTCGCGTGGAGATGCTGAAAGGAGGCGGCACCCTGGAGAAGCCACCGCCCGGAGAAGGCGTCACTCTGTGGAAAGGGAAGATGAAGCCCCCGGCCTGGTACGCGCGCCTACCGCTGCCTATGCACCGTGACGCGCGTGCCCAGCAGACCGCCGAGGTTGTGCACGCGCACGCGCGCGGGGCGCGCCTCACTGCCGCACGCCTGGGCCGCGCGCAGCACCAAATCAATGGGCAACTGCGGCTTTTGATGCGCCAGCGCGAAGCCAGCGATCGCAGACTCAGCGAGGTGCGCAAGGGCCTGCTCATCAACCAGCAGAGCGTCAAGTTGCGGGGCTACAGACCCAAGTCCGAGAAGGTGTGACCCTCCCCGCTACCACACCAGAGGCAGAGGTTGACGCTTCCTTCCTCAGATGGACAACACCTTCCATGCTCCATTTCCAGCGAGAACAACCCCAGGATAGGTTGGCTATGCCTCCAAGTTCCAAAGCCTAAAAGTCTCCCCTAAAGTATTACAAAACTGGAGTGACAATCTGTACCCCCAAGAAACAAAGTTAGGCCACCCGTCCTCTATAAGCCAATTAGAACAGCCAAATTAATAGTAGAAAGCAGAAAAAAAAAAGAATTAATCAATGAGGCCACACCGAGAAGAGGAACAAAGAGATTCATTCAGTGACCCTCTTCTGTCCATCTTCGTAGTCCTCAGAGAGATTAAAATTTAAAGAAGGAGCCAGGATGTCCACATCTAAGTAGTCTAAGTCAAGCTGGTCCTGCTCATCGCTGACATTTTGACTCAGCTCTGTCTCCCCAACAAGGTGGTCTGACCAGCAGTATTGTGTGAACTCCCTTTCTGGAATGAAGAGTTCTCCTCCAGCAGGCGCCAGGCCTTTTCCTTCTTTCAGTATGAGGGATCTGGAGTAAATTCCAATTTCTTGGGGTTCATTGATAGACTGAAGGACACAAGTGTCTCTTCAGAATATCTCCATTTCTGTCAGGCTGCTTACAAAATGATAAAATCCCCAGCCCCTTTAACCAATAGACAAACTGTTCTAAATCCTTCCTGAGTCACAGGGCATGAAAATCTTCCCAACAAGGAAAATCCACAGCCCCAAGTCTGAACATCAAAGCACCCCTACCCATTCTCCAACAGTTCCTCAGGCCCACAAGGTCTGCCTTAAGTACAAGGTCATGATGCCCCAACTTCACGGGAGAAATACCCACCCTCATAAGGGTACTTGATGACACTGTGGTTCTCAAACCAGATAAACCACAATCCCATACAAAATGGAAGTATCAGCACTCGGGAGGCAGAGACAGGCGAATCTCTGTGAGTTTGAGGGCAGCCTGGTCTACAAGAGCTAGTTCCAGGACACGCTCCAAAGCCACAGAGAAACCCTGTCTCAAAAAAAAAAATGGAAAATAAAGCCCACCACTGAGCTAGGGAGATAAGTCAGTGGGTAAGAACCCTTGCTGCGCCAACATGAGGACCTGAGTTTGAACACTCACTTGACTGAGACTGCCGGTAGCCCCAGAAGGCCGGAACTTAGCCCAGTGATCAATTTTAAAAAGTCCCGGACCCGGGCTAGAGAGATGTCTCAAAACCTTTAAAGGCTAGGCTCACAACCAAAAATATAAAAGGCCCCAGACCCACTCCCCACTCCCAATGGAGTGAAACTCCTCCAATTGCAAGTTCCAAGCTCTGCAGTTCACAAGGATGTGATGTCCTCTCCACTATGAACGATAACTCCCCACTTCCAGCCTTCTCCTGAGAGTAATTCTCCCCTTGTTTTCTAGATTCCAGACAAGGCTGACAGCATGCTGGTCTGGGAGAAAGAGGAGCTGAAGTCCATGAAGAGAAAAATGGAGAAAGACATGGAGAAATCGGAGACCTTGCTCAAGGTTAGGGGGTACTGGAGAGGGACACCTGGATGCCTAAGGCACAAACTGCTCTGACCTAAGTGGGGATGAATATGGTCAAAGTACATTGTGTACAGTTATAAAAATGTCACAGTGAAACCTGCTGTGTAAAATTAGTATAAAAACTTTTTGGTTTCTCGAGACAGGGCTTCTCTGTACAGTCCTGGCTGTCCTGGAACTGACTGTAGATCAGGCTGTCCTTGAACACAGAGATCCACCTGCCTCTTCCTCCAGAGTGCTAGGATTAAAGGTGTGCACCACTACTGCCCAGAAATAAAAAACGTTTAAAAAAAAAAAAACACAGCAAATAACTAAATAGCCCTCTTCTCCTGATATCCAACTGCTAGTCAGTTTTGTCTACAGACTCCTCTAGGTAGGAATGGTATCTGACCAATTTGTCCCTGTTAGCAGGGCACCGAGCCCCCACTCAGCATACTCTAGCACACAGAAGAAACTTGACGAATATTTAGGTTCATGTAGAAAAAACATTATTTTCTGAAGTACCGGGATTGAACACACTGAGTTCTATCACAGGACCACTTTTTGATTATTTTAAATGGTGAATATATTGGAAAGGGAGGTTGTACATGTCGTGTAGGTGCCCCTAGGAAGCCATGCATCAATTGTTCATGAAGCTGGAACAGACAGTTGTGAGCTACCCAATATGGGTTCTCTCCTTTCACCGTATAGGCCCTAGGTATGGAACTCAGGTCGTCAGAATTAGCTGCAGGCACCTTTACCTGCTAAGCCATTTTATGAGCCCTTGGTAGGCTTTTTCTTGGTACAATGTCTTCCGCCTTGTGTTCTGTATGCCCTGTCATAACTACTCACAGAGGCCAGAGCAGTCACCAGAACCAGTGTGCCCAGGAACAGGCTTAAATTGTGTACTGATTTAAATAAATAAATAAATAAGGGGCTGGAGAGGCAGTTCAATGGTTAAGAGCACTGGCTGCTCTTCCAGAGGTCCTGAATTCAATTATCAGCAAGCACACGGTGGCTTACAATCATCTATAATGGGATCTGATTCCCATTCTGGCATTCAGGCATACATACAGATAGGGCACTCATATACATAAATAAATATGTCTTCTTTTTCTGCTTAAGAAATAAAAATCAAAGCAGACACCAGTCTATAGACTGTAATTTGCTACCGCCCCCCCCCCCAAAAACCCAAGAATGTGCAAAACTATCAGCTTGGTTCAGGGGACAAAGAAAAAAGGCACCAGGAAAAAGCACCTGTTTCCAAAAGCCTCTCCAGCATCTAGGTGGGAGATGTGTTTACAATGATATTTACATATGCAAAAAGACTTCTATTTTGATGAAGTTAGTCTTCACTTTAACAATGAGCTGAGTCAGCTTTTGTGTTTTGGGGTGGCTTCAGCCCTACCCTCAACCCCCAAGCTGATTTTCTTCCTTCTTTCTCTGGCTCTCAGGCTCTGGCCTCCTGCCGGGACAATCTGGACTTCTACTATCAGGAAAGGCTTCAAGCTGTGGATCTCATGAACCAGCCGCTGGACAAGGTTCTGGAGCAAGCTGGCCGCCACTCCTGGGTGGACATCACCCGACCCCCAACTCCTCGAACTCAGGGCCTGAAAACACCTCCCCCTGACCCTGTGGGCACATACACCCCAGGTAGGCACCACGGGAAGGTGTCTGCTAAACCTACATCTTCCTTTAACTAACTGTTCCTTTAGTACACAGCTTTGCTTGACCTCTTTCCCTGGACGCTTCCAATAACACCCATACATTCACAGGTTCCACTTCAAAAGAAGTCAATCCAAGGCACAATTTAAATCATCCTCAGTTACTAGCCCTTACCTGGGTATTCTCCCAGTCCTTCACCCATGGCCCTTCACCCTTGGCCTACCACCATCCTAGAAAGAGTAGGGAGAAGAGAGAGATAGCAGCCTGTGGCCCCCATCTACATCCTGTGCTTTCACAGCCTGTGCTAGGGCCTTGTTTGAAGCCAAGCGCTTGTTGATGGAGTCCAAAGACACCTTAGCGGAGATGGCAAAGAATGAGGTGGACATTCAAAATCAGCAACAGGAGATCAGCGACCGCGTATGCGGCACACTGGTGCAGAAGATGCGTGAGACCTCGGAGTTGAAGGTGCCCAGGCAACCTGGAGAGGCTCCAGAGGGTGGCTTCTGCTGGAGTAGGTGGGGAAGGAAGGGACAGTGGCTCAGTTGGAGACCTCTGTGTTCCCCCATCTGCAGGAAAGAATGACCATGACTTTAGGGCTAATGAGGGGAACTATCCACCGGTGCATGAAATTCAGTCAAGAGATGTATGTCACGAGGGGCCTTATCAAGGTAAGGTTTGAGGGAGAATTCTATAGGAAGGGGATGGGGGAGTGCACGTATGCACTAGGCTCAGCCTCACTGTTCCCCACAACAAACTCTGCCAGGGTCCTCTGTTGAAAAGAAATCTAGAGGCTCGAGAGAAGCTGAACAGACCCTTGGTTCGCATGTATCAGAGACACGTGGGCACCCAGCTCCCGGAGGCTACGCGCCTTGCCCAGGTATGCTTCTCGGGATGGTGGGGGCCACTGTCCTGCTAAGCTCCCTTCCCCTTCCCCAAGTACACCTGACCGAGGAAGAACTGCTGGCCGCAGGACTGCCACCGACAGCTTTTCAAACGTTGCTGCACACCATTCTGGGTTTGGCCCTCCCACAGTCCAGTCTGAAACTCTTAGCATACGTTGCTCAGATGTGTTCCACTGTTCCTGGAGCGTCCTGCTGTAAGAGCATCCCTTCCCTCAGCCATCTCAGTCATTTATGCGTGTGTTGTGTTTTGTTGTTTTTTCACACGAACCTGGGGTAGCTTGTTTTTTCCTGGGACCTCTGCAACTGACATCTACCTCCTCGGCTAGGCTTTTTCGAAAGCGGGGACCTTTCAGGTGCACACCTAGCAAGTGTTAACATCTGCCCCCTGCATAGAATTCTGACCCTCTTCACATCTACTCTAGGCTTATGCCTGCCCGATATAGCACTAGCTCAAGGCTCTGGGTTTAGCTCGCTAGTCCTCCAGCACTGCCCACTCTCTTCCCAGCACAACCCCTTCTTCCCCAACACCAGCCAATATTTCCCCAACCTAAGTCTCCTCAGCGAGACCCCGCTCCACCCGCAACACATCCCCTCCCAAGTTTGGCTACACTCCACCTCAGAACAGCCCCCACCTCCCCCAGCACTGCCTAGATCCTCCTCAGAAAGACTGTGCTAGCTCCTATACTTCCTTAAAAGCCCCACCCCTGCGCAGAACGCCCACGCCCCTTCTCCACAAGACCAGAGCCTCCACAGCACACCTGCTGACCTGTCCCTTTTAAAGCACTGTTCCTCCCCTTGCAAAGCCCTTTGCTCCTTTGCCAGGACCTGCCCCTCCCAGTGCAGCCTAGCCACCTCCTCGCCGAGGCCCCGCCCTTCCCCAGCAAGAATGCTGCCCTCTCTTTCTCCAGGGTACTGACAAGCTGATGCGCCACAACTTGCACATGGAAAAGAATTTAGAAGAGCTCCGCGTAACACACGACAACCTCGCCTGGAGCCTCAGCTGCAAAAAGACAGGACATGACGTCGACTACGATGTCGTGCGCCTGCGCCTGCGCCAGCGCCACCCGCATGTGTGCTATGCGCAGGCACAGAACCTGGTCAACGACTGGGACCCTCGCACACCACCGCGGAACCGAACCAGTACTGTCCCCAAGTGACCACAGCTGGCTTTGTGCTCAGACGACTGGAGCTACATAGCTACATAGCTCTCCCTCCCCTCTGACTCATCTTCCCTTCAAACGCCCTCTAGCAGAACTATAATTAAAGATATTGTCACTTATTAGGCACCTACTTATGTCAATCGTGCCACAAAACCTAATGTGCACTTGCTGTCAGATTGTTAGGATCCAAATCCAGGTCCCTGGTTTCAAGCTGCGTGGCTTTGGGGCACGCACACACTGTCCTTCTCCAACCTCAGTCGCTCTGGCCTGTAAAGTGAGTATTACAGCCCCTGTTCTGAATGGTTGTGATAAGAACAGATGGATATATCTGTAGAAAGTCGGTAGCATAGCTACTCCCTATCGGAACTTGAGCAGTAACATGGAACTGTTATTAACATTTCATGAAATGAAATGAAACCCAGGCGAAGAGAAGTTAAGCCGATTGCCCAGTGTCACACAGAGCCTGCCCTCTTAACAGAATGCCTCTGGTCTCTGCTTCTATCCTCACCCCCACAAAAAGTACCAGACTCAGAACCAGGCAGGTGGCAGCACTGCCCTTGCGAAGCTCACAAATCCATCCCCTGCAGCCAGCTGTGTTCTCTGGGGAGAGGCCCATTCAGTTCACATCCTGTTGTAGCTCAGTTCCTTCTGTGTGCTCTGGTTACATCAAACACCAGCAAAGAACTCTGCTGTCTGTTCTCCCTGGGTCCCAGGACCTAGAAATCACTGACAAGGGGTGCTTACTGCAGTCACATTGTGGAATCTGAATCCATGGATTCAACCAGTGCCAACTTAAAAGAGTCTCAAGACTCGAGGGCTCAGACTTCTACATCAGCATGTCAGCCTCTTCCCCCTTCCCCCAAACTGGTCAGGAAGCAACACACCCACCGGAAGAGAGTGTTTGTTTGCTTTTTGTTTTTTAGCTATGTGTACTTGTATTGGGAGATCTGTGTGCATATGAGTGCGGTTGACCACAGAAGCCAGAAGAGGGCGCCAGATTCCTAGAGCTGGAAGCTGACAACTGAATATCCACCCTCTTCAAGTACAATACACACTCTTAACCAGTAAGCCATCTCTCCAGCCCCAACCCAAGGGAACTTAAAAAAAGGCATGAGGGTTGAACCTCACCAATCAGATTCCGTCTTTGTGCGTCCCCCTCCTCACTAAGAAAAGTCTTGTAGCCACCAATCAAAGCTTGTGACACTTTTGTGCTCATTTGTAGATAGTGGCAGAGCATTGAAATTCAGTCATTCTGACTTGCCACAGGCCCCTCTAGCAGGGACAAAGCAGGAGAGGGCCTGCCTCCTTGCTTCAGCCCCCTAACTGGGAATATGTGTCCTCCTGGCAGTCTGCTTAGCACCCTGCGGTTGCATGTCTCATTCTTTCAGATCCTGGCTTCACTGTGGCAGATGCCCTCCAGGTGTAGTGCAGAAACACTGTTTTAAGATCCTTAAGTGCAAAAGGGTCATGGTGTGTCTCTGTGGGGGAAAAATGCTGCGAGTTGTGTAGGCATAGGTCTGTCATTCTGCATCTGGGTGGAGGCAGGAGTTCAGGCTCATCCTCAGTTACACAGAAAGTTCAAGGCCAGCCTGGGCTACAAGAAACCTACCCTCAAAAACAAAAAGAAGGCTGAGCTAAACAAAACATTTATACCGCTCCCTCTAAGGCCCAGAGTACATTGCAGAAGAGGATGTGAGAAGAATGTATGAGCCAGAAGAAGGTGAATTGCTAAAGAAAGTCATTTTCTAGACAGGACAGATGCAATCACAAACTCATAGCAGCCTGCAGCTGGCCTGTCAACAATCAGGAATGGATGGGGGAGGGATTCATGGAGCCCTATCCTTCCCTGGTGGCTCCTGATAGATTCATGGAAGAAAGTCAATGTCTTAGATTGAGTACCCACTGATAAACCCACCAGGCTCTGGTGGATTGTTCTAATCCAATGGTCACACAGAAATTTCTGCTAAACTTAGTGGATAACAAAACAAAAAGAGATCAATCTGTGAAGAGAATTGATAGGGATGGGAGGGAGATAACGGGATGGGGGTGGAAGGATCAGAATGTATCATATACATGTATAAGATTGCCAAAGGACAAACTTAATAACAAAGGAGGCTGAGGAGATATCTCAGTCAGAAGAGTGAGGACCCGAGTTCAGATCCCCATTACCCAAATCAAAGTCAGACCAGGCAACTCTAATCTGTAACCTCAGAGCTGGGGCAGCCTGAGACAGACTCATTCCTGGCTTTGCTGACCAGCCTGTCTAAACAATTGGTAAGCTCCAGGTTCAGCGAGAGACTCTGTCTCCAAAAAACTAAGGTAGAGTGACAGAGGAAGCCGCCTAATGTCAACCCTGGCTTCCACATACACATACGTGTGGTGTAGGAGGTTCTTCTGTTCATGTGTTGCTTTCACTGATTTGGGACTGATAGGTCAGAACTTAGGTAGGCAGAGAAGACAGAACTGAATGCTGGGAGGAAGAAAGCAGAGTCAGAGAGAAGCCATGGATCCTCTGCCGGAGATGGACGCCGGTTAGAATCCCCTGTAAGCCACTGCCATGTGGTGATACACAGATTAATGTAGATGGGTTAAACTAATATGTAAGAGTTAGTTAATAAGAAGTTAGAGCTAATGGCAAATCAGTGTTTTAATTAATACAGTTTCTGTGTGGTTATTTCGGGTGTAAGCTAGCCGGGTGGCCGGGCCAAACAAGCGTCCCACTCCTCCTACACACGTGCACTTGAGCCATACACATGCATACACATGGATACATTCATATACACTGTACTACACACACACACACACACACACACACAAGACTGACTTGTCATACTAGCTTCATTTAAGCTTGCACGACAATGCTGTTTACTGTAAATGCATCAACAATATTTTTGTCGTAAATAAAGTGCCTGTAAATGGACTCTGAAAACAAGATTGGGTGTGGATCATTTGATTAGAATGTGATCAGAGATTCACAGGAAGCTCACCTTTTGTTTCCAAAAAGAGCCATGGTCCAGCATTTACCTACTCAGTGCTCACAGGGCTTTTCTAAAGCATAGCTAGGACAACTAATTGTTTACAAAGAAAACCTCTGGTGATAGTGCAGCACCAACCTGCTATTAACTGCTGGGGTTTTTCCACAAGTGGGTTTCAAGGACCTGAAGCAAGAAGCTGTTAGGAAATTCTGCAGGGTGGACCCCGCTGGCTGCTGTTCAGCATAGGTAGAACCACTTGTTTTTTTTTTAAGATATGGCCCTTTCTTTCCTGCACACAGGTCTGCTTGTTGATTCTCAGAAGCCATCCTCGGGGATGCAAATGCTCTTTTTGCAAATGATGTTTGCCCCACGGGTTGTAGGCTACTGCCCTTATCCTTGCTGACACAGCCCCATTTGTCACCTCGCCTTACACAATCTTCCCATGCAGCGTTTTCACAATCCCACTGCAGCCTCAGAGGTGTCAGCTGAGTCCCAGGGTGAGTTCCTGGGACTCAGTGAGACACTTTCTCCAGAAGGCCATAAAGGGGTGTCAGATCCACACTGTAGAGAAGAGGGAGTAAGCCAGAGGCTGTGATGCGGCTCAGATATGCCTCTCAGCGAGTACAGGGCTCAGTCTGACTTGTAAATACTAGCAACAAAAACACGGGAAACAATAGCAAGAATTGGCCAGCAGAGTTGTATCAATGAAAAATCTTCCACATAGCAAAGGGAGCCATATAGTACAGAGTTGCCTCCAAGATGAGAAAGAATATTTACTCAATTTGATTGAGGAACAGGCTAATGTCCAGAGCAGTAGTTCTCAACCTGTGGGTCATGACAGTTTTGAAGGTCAAATGACACATTCACAGGGTTGCCAAAGACAACCAGAAAACACAACTATTACATTACAATTCGTAATAGTAGCAAAATTATAGTTACAAGGTAGTAATGAAAATAATTTTATGGTTGGGGTCACTGCAGCACGAGGAACTGTATTAAAGGGTCTCAGCATCAGGAAGGTTGAGAACCACTGGTCTAGAGTATACATGAAACTGAAAAATGAGTACTCCAATGTGAAATTAGGAAATGAGCCGAATAGATGGCTCTCTGAAGAAGAAATAGTCCAGGTCTGCAAGTCTTCCCTTCTATGCTGGCCATAGCCGACTCACTTGCTCATTAGAAATAGTCCAGGTCTGCAAGTCTTCCCTTCTATGCTGGCCACAGCCGACTCATTTGCTCAGTGGCCTTATTAATCTCACTTTCAAGTACCTACTAGGCCTAGAGAGATGGTTCACGGGTTAAAGCACAATACACCTTTGTGCAACAGTTTCCTCTGAGGGAAACCTCTTAAGACATCGGAGGTAAAGACAGAATGAAACATGGTCTTTTAGGACAGAATGTTACAAGGGGGTAAAACAATGGATTGTACTTGGTAGGAGGGGATTGTATCCTAAAGACAGAATTATATTGTAAGCAGAGTTTTCCTCTCAGGACTGCCTGTTCCCAAATACCCAGCAGCCACTTCCCAAATTACCACACAGAGGGTTATATTACTTATAAATGCTCGGCCAATAGCTCGGGCTTGTTACTAGCTAACTCTTACACTTAAATTAACCCATATTTCTTATCTATGCTTCACCACGTGGCTCATGGCTTGTTATCTCATTTTCTATGCATCCTGCTTGCCCTGCAACTGGCCTGTGTCTCCAGCACCTGCCCCAACTCCACCCTTCCCTCCCAGCATTCTCCCTGTTTCAGGCCATCTTTTCCAATCTCTTTCTGCCCTGCTATCAGCCAATCAGCTTTATTAACAATGAGTACAATCCACAACATTATGCAACTCAAATGGCTTCAGGAAGTCCCTGAAACTGAACAGATTCACTAGTTTTCTCCCCTCTGAAATATATATATATATATATATATATATATATATATATATATATATATATATAAACATGAAAGACTACCCAGAGTCATTTTCAGACAAGTCAAGCATCTTGGAAGAGGCTTAGACCAACTGACTTCCTGGAAAGGACACCACTTAAATCCTGCTGAGTGGCTGTAGATGGTGCACTGTGCTCCAGGTTCCCAGTAGCTGTATACTGTACACTGTGCTCCAGCTTTCTGGTCACTGCAGACTGTACACTGCACTCCAGGTTCCCAGTAGCTGTATACTGTGCACTGTGTTCCAGGTTCCCAGTGGCCACAGACTGTGCACTGTGTTCCAGGTTCCCAGTGGCTGCACACTGTGCACTGTGATCTGGGTTCCCAGTAGCTGCAGACTGTGCACTGTGATCCGGGTTCCCAGTAGCTGCAGACTGTGCACTGTGTTCCAGGTTCCCAGTGGCTGCAGACTGTGCACTATGATCTGGGTTCCTAGATCTCATACTGGGAGGGCTTTGGTGATGCAGCTGTCTTTGAATCATTTGGGGTCCTGTAAATAACCCCTTGTCCATATTCCTATAAGTAACCCCAATAAAATTAATTGGTTCACTAAGTTAGACAATGGTGGTATCTGTACTTTGGTCTGGTCTGTCATTGGTTTTCTTCTGAGCTCAGCAGAAATTTCTTCACATCTCCCCAGTAACAGTGACACAACACACACACACACACACACACACGAAAATGAAAAGCAAAATAATACATTGTTAAGCATGAGAAGTGTGAAGTTATTTTTTCTTGTTGTTTATTTACTTGCTTGCTTACTTATTGAGACAGGATCTTACTAACTAGTCCAGGCTGACTTTAAACTCAAAATATTCCTGCCTCAGCCTCCTTGTAATAGAGATTGCAAGCATGTGCTACTAGACAAAGCAATTTGCCTGCAAAATATCATATTGATTTTTCTCTTTATCCACCCATTTCTACTACTATAACTAAATACTTCAAGCTTGGTAACTTTATGAAGAAAAATAATGTATTCAGTTCACACTTCTAGAGACTCAAGGACACAGAAAATGGGACCAGCTCAATAACGTGTAAGTATGAGAGAGCCCTCCTGTGGTCTTTGAAAGAGAATGGCACCCATAGGCCCCCATATACTTCATATACTGAAATGTTTAGTCCCCAGCTGGTGCAACTGTTTGGGAAGGCTTAGGAGGTGTGACTTTATTGGTGGAGGGATATCACTAGAGGGGGTGCTTTAAGGTTTCAAAAGCCCATGAAATTCCCAGCTATCACTCATGCTCTCCCCCTCCCCCAAACTTGAGAATCAGTGTAAGCTCCCAGTTAATGCTTCAGCTGCCTGCCTGCTGCTATGCTCCCCACATGATGTTCACAGCACTCCTTCTGAACCTGTAAGCTCCCAATAAACTCTTCTATATGTTGTCTTGGTCTTGATATCTTACCACAGCAATACAAACAAAACTAAAACACCGTCACAGGCCAGAAACAGGGTGAGGCCTGTTCCTGTAATAACGCTCACTAGAACTCAATCCTAGGTCCTCACCCCCATGGCTCTCTCCCACCTTCATACCTCTTTTTGTTAAACAACCCATGAAGCTAATTAGTGTTCCTCATGTGTGCATAGATGTGTGGCCATCTAACGGTAGGCTTCACCTCTTAAAGATCCGCAAACTGTTAATACCTCCACACTAGAGCCCAGGCTTCCAATGCTGAGGGATGAACCACACTCAAATCATAGCACCCCAATAATCTTAAACACATCTGCCTCCTTTCACCCTAACCTCCACCCTAACCCTGGTTTGTGGCCCATGCCACCATCAGCCTGGGTGTTCCTATGAGGCTTCCTGCCTGGCTATAGCAGTTACTTTTCTCTTGCTATGATAAAATATCATGACCAAAAGCAGCTTAAGGGAAAAAGGGTTTATTTTAGCTTATGGTTCCAGAGTAGTGGTTCTCAACTTTCCTAATGCTTATGACTCTTTGATACAGTTCTTCATGTTGTGTGACCTACCCCAACAATAAAATGATTCCATTGCTACTTCATAACTGTAATGTTGCTACTTTTATGAATCATAATGTAAATATCTAAAATGCAGAATATCTGATATGTGACCCCCAAAGGGGTCATGACCCACAAGTTGAGAACCACTGTTCCAGAGGGATAGGGTGTGTGATAGTGGGGAGCCACAGTAGCAGGAACAGGAAACTGGCTGATGACATCTTTATCCACACATAGGAAGCTGGCAGAGAAAGACAAGAGGAAGTAAAGGAGGCTATAAATCCTCAAGCTTGCCCTGGGTGACATACTTCCTAAAGGTTTCACAACCTCCCCAAACAGCCCCACCACCTGGAATCTAAGTGTTCAAATACATAAGAACCTCTGGGGGGGACATCTCTTATTCAGGCACAGCCCTGTCCATATGTGTCTCCACCATTCTGGTCACCGCCACCTGCGATAGAACACAGTTTACTGTGGCCCTTAAGGCTATGACATACATACAATTACCCTCTGCTCTTTCTAGCTGCCCCCCCCCACTACTCTGCCGCCATCTCCGACGATTCTCTCTTGACTTCAGCCATTTTCATTTCTGTAAAAGTTTGTTATTAATATAATAAAATACTATGAACTTTGTACTTTTAACCTTTAGGAGGGTTCTAGTGTTAAACATCCAAAACAGGTTTACTGGACCCAGGAAGGGAGTCCAGTTATTAAAGTACTTGCCTTGCAAGCATGAGGACCTGCGTTGGATGGCCAACACCTCCATAAAAGGCCAGGCATGATGGCATATGCTTGTCATGTCAGCACTGGGGAAATGGATACAGGTGGTTGCCTGGGGCTCTTTGGCTGGCCTGTGTTGCCGAATCAGTGAACCTCAGGACGTTGTCCCAAAAAGTCAATATAGGGCTGCCAAGATGGTTCAGTGATTAAAGGAGATTGCTACTCAATCCTGACTACCTGAGTTCAATTTCAGAGCCCCAGTATGAGTGGGAGGAAATAACTACCTGTACAAATTAGTCCTCTAACCTCCACACATATACCACAGCAAGGGCTTGTGCCCCCACACACATCACAAACGGTAATAATAAAGAAAAATAAGATGGAAAAGGGGTAAGTTGACGCTGGTTTCCATAGGCACACACATACATGCAGGTACATCATACATATGTGCACATACACACACACGCGCGCATAAATGAGTTTACCAGGCTGACTGTAGGACCTTCTGTGGGTTGCAGAAAAAAATACATTGACATTTCCTATTTCTAGAGGCCACCAGCCTTCCTTAGCTTGTGGCCTCTCCTTCCATCTTCAAAGTCAGTTAATTATAGCATCCTCTCTCACACACAGAAAGAAATCATGCCCCTCAGTTCTCCTTCTAGCCCCTGGCACACAGCAGACATCAAGTCAATGTGTATTAAACACATAAAACTGAAAAGGCAAACTTAACTGAAGTTCACAGGTGTTTCTGTATGCATTGTGTGGTCGATTCTCTATCTTCACATCAGAAAGTTTCCTTTACAATCTTACCCACCAGATTGGTGGTGCACACCAGCAAACCAGCACTTAGGAGTCCAAGGCAGGAAGATTACAAGTCCCAGACCAGTCTGAGTTTCATGGAGGGTCAGCTACATAGTAAGAGCAAGGAGCAAGGTGTAAGAAGCAGCACAGCTTCCTCTGGCAAGCTACAGCCCAGAGCTCCACTTTTTCCTGGGTTCTGTCCTGTAAAACTGAGGAAGGTTTTGTTGTTATTGTTATTGTTGCTGTTGGGGTTTGTTTTGTTTTGGTTTGGTTTGGATGCCTTTTTTGTTGGGTTGCTGTGAGGACCCACTGAAGTAATACTTCACTTACTCCAGTGCCTGGCATGTAGTGAGGTCACCATAGATAGGAGTGGGGAGTCTCATCTTTTGCTTTGTTTGTTTATTAAGAGATGAAATTCACAAGACATAAAGTTACTGGCTATGCTGGTTTGAATGAAAATAGCCCCCATAGGCTCATAGGGAGTGGCACTATTAGAAGGCATGACTTTGTTAGAGTAGTTGTGACATTGTTAGAGCAAGTGTGTCACTGGGCTTTGAGACGTTCAAGCCAAGTACAGAGTCTCACTCTTCCTGCAGATTTAAATGTAAAACTCTCTCAGCTCCTTCCCCAGCACCATGTCTGCCTGCATGCCGCAGCCAAGCTTCCTGCCATGATAATAAACCTCTAAATTGTAAACCTCCCCAATTAAATGTTTTCCTTCCTAGGAGTTTCTGTGGTCATAGTGTCTCTTCTCTGCAATAAAAACCCTAGCTAAGACATTTAACAGCCTTTCAATGTTCTGCAATCCTTACCTTTATCTAATTCCAAGGACTTCACCATACTAGAAAGAAGACCCTACATCCAGAACCCAGCACCCCCTAATCTGCTCTAGAGAAAATGCATAACTTTGGAGGGAATACTTTGTGAGGCAGTGAGTTTCCCAACACATGAGCAACCAAACACAGAGTAAACAGTTCCAGAAATGTGGCAACTGAGAAGTAGGCTTAAAACAATGGTTCTGCCAGTTTTAAAACACCAGACACAGAGTTCTGTAGAGAAGGCTTAAAGTCCAATTAGATAGCTATCAGGTACTCCCATAGTATTCATGGCACTATTGCACCAATGGGTATATCTTGCCAGACCCGTCACTAGATATGATCTAAATACATAGTATACTTGTGTGAAATTGCCAATTAATGAATGAATGAATAAAATCAATGTCTCTGGATTAGGTATGTTTGTGGCACCTGGAAACATTTGACAATATCTGAATTTATGTTTGGCTGTCACAATAGCAGGGTAGAAAATGATGCTGAAATGCAATGAGTCAAGAGAAGAGACACTGCTAAATGTCCCACAGTGTGACACCTGACACCTGTGACTGTGACAGAAGCACTCTGTCAAAAAATGTCAACCATTGATACCATAAACCTGGTCAAAACCTATTGCTCAGAGGATCATAAGTCTTAGGGGTGACCTACTATATGATTGTGATAAATTGACATGCTCTCAAACAAATATGCATGGTCATAACAATAGATGAGTGCCGCTTTCAATCTTCGGAGAATCTTCTCTCTGCAGAGAGCCACAATTAACCTAAAGACTCATAACTGCTCAAGGTGCTGAAAATAAGTGACTGTGGAGTGTTCAGCCCTAAATGCAACACTTATATCACCCCTCAAGGCTTAGGGAACATTGAGAAAGAGGGACAGAAAAAATGGAAGAGTTGAAGGATAGAAATAAGTGCTAAGAAATGGTGTCTTCTGGAAAAGCCGCCACAGTTGCACCCCTCAACTCACTGCATCTGTGGGCATTTACACAAGATCAGATCAACAGGCTTGGTCAGCATTCAGAGGGCAACACTGATTGAATTTAGAAAGGAAGACGAGAAGGACATGTTTGGGAATGTCTGAGGCTTGGGAGGGAGAACTAGGATGAGCTGTCTGTAGTGATGAGGTGAGCAGGTCTGCTTTCCATCCCCCCCCCAATAGCTTTGCCCAAAATAATTACACGGAAACTGTATTCATTTATACACTGCCTGGCCCATTAGTTTCAGCCTCTTATTGGCTAATTCTCATATCTTGCTTTAACCCATATTTAGTAATCTGTGTAGCACCACGAGGTGGTGTCTTACCGGGAAGGAGCTTAGCCTACATCCATCTCGGGTCAAAGAATCATGGCGACTGCCTGAGGCATCTGCCTGACTCTGCTTTCTTTCTCCCACAATTCTGTTCTGTCTACTCCACCTACCTAATTTTCTGTCCTATTAAAGGGCCAGAGCAGTTTCTTTATTAACCAATGAAATTAACACATAGACAGGTGACCCTCCTCCATCAAGCTGTCCACATATATGAAATTGTCAAAATAAGTAAAAGATGTTTCTAATGTGAACTGTACCAAAGTCGAATAACCCCAAACTAAATGTAGTGCCTCTCGGGGTCAGCTTGGAAGGACAAGTTTCCTTTAATTAACACACATTCATTTCACAAGACAATGGTACTCAGTAACAGTGCCTCATATGTGCATAGAATAGACCCCTCATATCTGTTATGGATTCAGTCTGAAATGTGCCCCAAGTCCCCATGTCTGAACCCTTTATCCCCAGCTGATGACAATATTCTGGGATGCTGAAGAATCTTTGGGACATGGACTCCAGACAGCAGAAGTAGGTCACCAAGGCCAGATCTCAGGAGATTTTATCCATCTGCTGTAGACTGTTGTCCTCTGAACAAAGTAGTTACCATCCTCATCAGATCAGCTGTGCTCACACAAGTTTGTCAGGATGGGACTTATCGAGTGTTGACATTCCCTCCTAGAAGAAGGTTTAAGGAGGACCACTGAAACCTCACATGAAGCTCCAGATGCTCCTCCAAGTCATTTGTATGCAGTTCTGCCTGAATTGCACGTGGCCTTGGGGTCTGTGAGGTGTTACAGAAGCTAGGCTTGGGTGAAGTTACAGAGGGGGTGCCATCTACACAGTTGTGGGGAAGCAGTTATCCATGCTGGGTAGACTTCCAACGAAGCTGCTTTGGAGTCAACCATGCTCTTGTAGGCAACCCTTCAACCATGCTCAGCAAATTTAGTAAGCCCAGCAAACTCGCTGGTTAGCAGGCATCTACTTTGAAGGAACTATACTTTGGTTTGTTGTTGGGACTTTATGAAGAGGGGTATCGGGGGAACAGATGAAGTCCTGAGTGAATGTGTATTGTTGATACAACTGTATAAAGGAAGCCAATGTCTCAGGTAATGGCAGACCCTTCCCCACATCAGGCTCAAAGGATGGGCAAAGCCTTCCTCTGGTATGTGTGTCTGTTGATAGTGCTTGCAAAGACTAGGAACTGCAGCTTTCCCCTCCCCAATGCATGCAACCTGACACCACCCATTGGGAGGGGAGGGGCTAGCTAACCCCTCCTCCTTGTCTTGTACATCATAAACACAGTGAGTTTCCAGATAGTATAGTAAGTGCTCTTCAGCAGTAAGAGTACTTCCCACCTAATCAGTCCAGGTCTTCCAGTGTCTCCTCTACAGATCTCTGAGTATCAGGAGTTCCTCCAGGGACCAGAGAACTGGCTTAGTGGGTAGATGTACTTGCTGCAAATGCATGAGGACCAGATTATAAATTCTCGTATCTACATAAAAAGCTGGGCATGTCCGTATGAACACCTGTAACCTCAGCACTGTGAGGGGCAGAAACAAGAGGCTTGCTAGCCATCAACCTAACTCCAAGTTCAGTAAGGGATTCTGTCTCAAGGAAATAAGGTGTTGAAAGGTGGAGCAGGACACACACACATCCTCCTCTGACCTACACATACACAGGCATGCATGCACATGCACACGGGGGGGATGGGAGAGAGAGTCAAAAGAATTATATGTAGGGCAAGAGGGATCAATAGGAAAGGAACAAAAGAGAGGGTTATATAGGGAAAGACAACATATCACAGTATCTTTTATGAGAAATATAGACACACACACACACACACGTATATGACCAGAAAGCAGAAGGGAGGCTTTTTATGAGGAAGAGAGAGCATGGAGGGTTGGAAAGAAAAGATGAGAGAGGATTATAGGGAGACAAATAGTATATAGTGATGAGTATGTGTGGTTAGCATGGAACTGTCACAGGACATCCAGCCATACCCTGTGGAGAAATGACCCTGTGCAAGCAATTCCCCGGAAATCCCTTTCCAGAAGGAATTTTCCATCTAGGTTCTTTCTTATGTCACTGGAATTCCCTCCCCTTGTTCTTTCCCACCTCGTTCCTCACCTGTTTCTGAACACACAAACATGTTTGTGACTCCTACTTATAAGAATAACCACAATTGCTGTTTTTCCTTGTTTGTACTAGCACACAATAATTATTCCTTTATTTCCACCTCATTGTTTGTTTGTACCTCATTAATAAACACAACTCAGCTATTGCTAATTGCTCTGAAGTCATCACATCCTACGAAGCCACAAAGACCTCCCTGGAAGACCTGTCTCAGCATAGGCCTAGTATCAGCCTCTGGTCCCTATGCACCTTCTCCAAAAGGGACCAGGGTCTGTTCAGAGAGAAAAGCCAGTATCTCAAAGGCACAGAGGTCTGGTCCACATTACTTAGTTAGGGTCTGCTGGGTGTGTACCTCAGCCTCCCAGATCACGGGTGTTGGTCATCACATTTAAGACAGGAAAGTGAGGATGGAAAGGAAATAATGGATTCAAGGAGCATCTTGGGGTGAGGGGTCTTGCTCAGAGGTTAAAGTACTTGTCTCAGGAGCCTGAAGTTTAGTGCTCTGATCTGAAATCCACAGAAATCAGTGCTGGATGGTTGGGCAGCCCAACTGTAATTCTAGACTTGGAAGGCCGAGACAAAAGGAACCCCAGAGCAAGCTGGCTAGCAAGATTAGCCTCCTCAGATAGCTCTGGGTCTAATTAAAGACCCTACCTCAGTGAATAGCAAGAAAGAGTGATGGAGGGTGGTTTCTAACATGAATTTAGGGCTTCCACATGCGCACACACACACACACACACACACACACCACATACACACATATACTACCCCCAAACACACCACCACCACACCACGCACTCCACCCACCCCACACACATACACAACATCACTTACACACACACACACCACACACACATACACTACCCCCTCCACACATACACACATATACTACCCACACACACCACCACCACCACACCATGTGCTCTACCCACCCCATACACATACACAACTTCACTTACACACACGCACACCACACACACACATACACTACCCCCACACACACACACACCACACACACATACACTACCCACATACACACACATACACCACACATACACACACATACTACCCACACACACACCACCACCACACCATGCACTCCACCCACCCCATACACATACACAACTTCACTTACACACACGCACACCACACCACACCACATATACACACATACACAAATACACTTCTGGTACAGGACAGTTGTATTCTGTCAATTATGTTTTAAATAAACACTGATTGGCCAGTAGCCAGGCGGGAAGTATAGGCAAGACAACCAGACAGGAAGTAGAGGCAGGGCAATGAGAACAGGAGTATTCTGGGAAGAAGGAAGCTTTTTCCACAGTTATGTCCAGACACAAAAGAAAGAAGATGTGAACTGCCCCACAAGAAAAGGTACCAAGCCATGTGGCTAACATAGATAAAAATAATGGGCTAATATAAGCTATAAGAGCTAATACAAAGCCTGAGCTAACGGGCCAATCAGTTTATAACTTATGGAGACCTCTGTGTAATTTCTTTGGGGGCTTACTGGCTGTGAGAACTGGGCAGGACAGAAACCCCACCAAGCAGGTCCTCATGTTATACACTTCATTTTTTTATTTTCTTTGTGTATGTGTGCTGTATATGTATGTGGCATGTGTACACATGTAGAGTGGGGTATATGTACCTAGACATGTGCAGAAGGCAGAGGACATTGGATGTCTGGCTCTACCACTCTCTGCCTTCCCTGAACTCAGTATCTCCTACTGGAACTAGAGCTAGGCTGTCAGCCAGCAAGCCCCAACAACCACCCTGTTTCTCCTCCCCACAGCACCGAGGTAACAAGCATGCATGAAGCTGTGCCCAGGTTCTCACTTGGGTGTTTGGGTTTAAAACTTCTTGTCTTCATGCTTGTATAGCAAGCTCTCCTACACAGTGAGGCATCTCCCAAACCCATACCTCCCCCCGACAAATAAACACTCTTTTCCCCTTTTTCATTTTTCATTTTATGTTTGTGGGGTGTTTTGCTTGTGTGTGTTTGTGCACCATGTATATGCAGTGCCTGTAGAGGCCAGAAGAGGATGTTGGATCCTCTGAGACTGGACTTATAGGCAATTGTGAGCCACCACATAGATGCTGGAAACAGAACACAGGGCCTCTAAAAGAGTAGTATTCATAACCACTGAGCCATCTACAACCCCGAAATGCATACTTTTCAAAACAAATTAGCAAAATAAAAATTCAAACAACATGGGTCTGACCAAAAGGTTTAGCAGAAGCCAGAGCCAGAGCCATGAAGGAAGTACGTACTTGTCGAAATTAGAAGCAAAATTGCTCTTGCCTCTGATTTCTTTGGGTTCCCCTAAACAGAGGACCTTTGGTGGAGCTTGTGTGACCTTCTCAGCATGGACTTGCAGGGGCCAAAGGCCCCCAGGCTCTTTTTTCTCACTGACCTGACATCAAAGCTGTGGAGCAAAAGAAGAGAAATTGAGAGTCTGAGAAGGCTGCTGCCAGCACCACACTGCCCCCCCCCAGGTCCCCTTAACTTTCGCATCTTTTCAGAGGAAGTTGTAGTTAGTAGGGTTCAAGTCCTTGGCTTTAAATTCTGTGCAGGGATCAAAAGCTTCCTCTGGCAGGTAAGGGCTGGATAGCAGAAGTGTCTAGGAGTGCTTGCCTCCAGCACAAGGTCCTGTATTCAAATCCAGGGTGGTCATACACCCGCCTCTACCCCTAGTGCTGTAGCAAGCAGAGCCTGGAGGGTCACTGTGGCTTGCTGCCTGCCAGCCTAGCTCCAGGTTCAGTGAGAGACCTTTATCTCAGGGAGTAAGGTGAGAGTCCTGGAGTGACAAAGCAGACACTCCTCTGGTCTCCACGTGTGTGCACACGTCCACTCATGCCCTCACACACTAAGACATACTCATTATACCTGAACTGTAGGTATCCTGTGTCCCTCACTATGTGTATCACGTACATAGGCCAATTGATCATTATGTATTACAGTCATGTACAGAAATGTCACACTGTACCACGTGCATATGCATAATTATGTGTCCATTAAAAACACCATGTGTGTTTGTACAAGGTAAAATATGTGCTATGTGTTCCTTGCCATGCTGAGACATCAACCCCTCTCTACAGAAAACTGAGAATGAAATACAAGAAAACAAGCAACTGAAGAAACAAGCTGTTCCACCTAGCCTGGTAGTGCAGGCCTGAGATCCCAGCTGCTCTAACAGCTGAAGTGAGAGGACTGCAAATCTGCAGGCAGCCTGGGCAACTCATCAAGGCCTTGCCTCGAAATAAAAACCGAAACGATGTCTTGGGATAGCCTGATAGTCCAGTACTTGTCTAGCTTGTGTGAGGCCTCAGGATCCGTTCCCAAGACTGAAAATAAGAACTCATTATTTTCATGGCTGGGGGTGTAGCTTAGTGGTGGAGCACTTTTCTAGCATTTGTGAAGTCTTGATTAACAACTGGAAAAAGAGAAGAGAGAAAGGGGGAAAAGGAGGGAAGAAAGAAGAGGAGACACAAGGCATGAGGAAGGAAAGGGGAGAGGAGGGAAGGGGAGGGGACGGGAGCAAGCTTTCACCTAACAATAACACCTTCTAGTATTATTACTGCTATTAAATCTATTTGTACTCTTATTATAAATATATGTGATAGGGGCTGGAGAGATGGCTCAGTGGTTAAGAGTACTGACTGCTCTTCCAGGGGATTCGGGTTCAATTCCCAGCACCCACATGGCAGCTCACAACTGTCTGAAGATACAGTTGCAGGGGATCTGACACCACACCAATGCACATAAAATAAAGTTAAATAAACCATAAAAATATTTTTAAAAATATATGTGATAGGTAAATACCAGAAGGAATATTTAAAATTAAAATAAGATGCTCCACATGAAGCCCTGAAAACTCACAGCCCCACAGAAGCCCTTCCTGTTGGCTGTCAAGCTACAGGTCTTGCAAAACTTCCATGTGCTCAGGAGGACAGACGTGAGCGCCTGAGGCACTCGGGCGTCTTCCCAGACTGTAGTTGACAAAATCCTGCTTAACAAGATGCTATCTCATCTTGCCAGTGCCAGGGTGTCAGTGTTGGGAGTGGTTTACACTTCCTGGTGAGTGTTGGGGCAACGTCACCCCCTTTACCCCTCTTTGCCACTATGCAGTTCTCTTCTTTGCTCGTGATGCAGGGAAAGGGCCAGGTCCTGAGTCCGCTGGACCCACCCACGGGCGACACAGAGTACAGGTTCCAATATGGTGTTTGGTATCAAACACGCAGATACCAAAATAGCAGCTGCCCAAGTCCCTAGTATAAAGCGGCACCATAGAGTCAGTAGATGACTCAGTGGGTAAAGGTGATTGCTACCAGTCCTGACGACCTGGGCTCAAGCCTCCAGACCTACAACTCCTACAAGCTATCCTCTGACCTTCACACACATGCTATGTGTGGCATGCACACACCTAAGTTCATGGGTAAAAATAAATAAATATAATAAAAATTTGTAAATAGCATTGTATTTGTGTACAACACATGGGTACGCTTCAATGTACTTTTTTTTTTCTTTGAAAAGACATGGTCTCAGGTCACCCAGAGTGGCCTGGAACTCCATATGTAGCTGAAAATGACCTTGCATTTCTAATCCCCTGCCTCTCCCAGTGCTGGAACAATAAATCCCCATGCCAAGTTTCATACAGTGCTGGGGATCAAACTCAGGGCTCCATGCATACTAGCCAAACTCTACCAGCTGAGATACACTCCCGGTCCTTCCGTACAGTTTTTAAATTTTATTTTTATTTATGTGTGAGTATCTGTGTGTGTGCCACCTAAGTGCTGGTACCTGCAGAGGCTAGAAAAGGAGGCTGGACCTCCTGAAAGCTGGAGCTGCTGATGGTTTCGAACCTCCATGTGGGTGCTAGGAACCAAACTCAAGTCCTGTGCAAAAAGTAGCAAGTGCTCTTAACTGCTGAGCTGTCTCTCCCACCTCCCTTCCAAACACTTAGAATTATATCTAGGTTAATTGCAACACCTAACCTAATGTAACTGCTATATAACAATATATTTATGACTATGTCCGTGTCACAGGACCCCCATAGAAAATCACTACAGAGCTGGTATCCGATGCAAACACACTGGTGTTTATTGATTACAAGTTAGCTAACTCAGACCATAATTAAACACACCGCCACAGTGGGTGGGGGAGAATGGCCCTGAGGCTTCAGGGTAAGGGGATTTTAAAGAGGAAACCACAAGGCAGGGTAGCACAAGCCTTGACGTTTCAGGATTGGGTAAAAGTATACAATTTTTGAATTTGTTGGTTGGGGTATAGGGAAATTTAAAAACAGTGACAGCAGACAGAAAATTTCAAAACAGCAGTTAATCTACCTACAAGGGTGTCCAAAGCAAGCAGATGTTGTTTGGACACCCTGGTGGGGTCACTTTGACTAGGGCAAACACAGTTTCTTGGGAATGTTTATGACTTTGCTGGGCGGCATTTACCCACCTAGTTAGGTCCTGTCTAAAATGGAGTTCTTTCTCAAAATGGAGTTTGTTCTGCTCCTCCACTATAAAATATTGTGCCCTATCATTAATAGAATGAGAAAGAAAAAAGAATTCTGTGAGACTTTATGTTTATATAAAACAGCTCAAGATTGAACTTATTGCCTTGTGCATGCTAAATTCATGCTCTACCCTGAGCTGGAACCACAGCTCTCCTTTTTTATATTTATCAAATCATATGCCAATAAAAAGGATTTGTTGATTATAATCACTTGATATTATACAGAATTTTCTTTTACTCCTTTTGTTGAAAAGAAATTGTTTTTCTCTCACATAATATATCTTGACTACAGTTTCCCCTCTGTCTACTCCCACTTCCTCCCACTTCTCCTCCCAGACTGATCCATACCCTTCCTGTCTCTCATTAGAAAACAAACAGGCTTCTAAATGAATATTATATTATATTATATTATATATAATAAATATAATGTGACATAAGATAAAACAAAAACTAACATATTGGAATTGGACAAATCAGGAGGGAAAGAGCCCTACAGAAGGCACAAGACACAGACACCCTCCTTTTCACACACTCTGGAATCCCATAAAAACACTAAACTGGAAGCTGTAATATATACTCAAAGAACCTGGTGCAGACCCATGCAGGCCCTGTGAATATTACCTTAGTTTCTGTGAGTTTATATAAGATTTGATCATGTCGATTTAGAGAGCCTTGTTTCCTATACCCTCTGACCCCTCTGACTCTTACAGTCCCAACCCTTCTTTTATTTCTTACTTTAAAGCAGGTCTCAATTATCCATACTAACCTTGAACTTGTTATCCTTCTGCCTCAGTCTCTCAAGTAGCTGGGATTGCAAGCCTGTGCAGCCAATTTAGATGCAAATTTTTTCCCAATTTTTTTTCTCTTTTTAATTTTTTTCATTTTATTTATTTATTTATTTATGTGCATGCATGCATGCATGCTTACATGCAAGTGTGTCTGTGCATGTGTGTGTGCGTGCTTGTGTTTGGGAACACATACTTGCTAAGGTGTGCATGCGGAAATCAGAGGACAACTGGTAGGAGTCAGTTCTCTTTTGTTCTCAGGCTTAGCAGTAAGCACCTGTACGGGTTGAACCATTCACTGGTCCTTCCTATAAGGGAAGTTTCTGTCTCACCCAGTCTTGCAGCCATTCAGTCCCAAAGAAACACACAGAGGTTTATAGCAACTATAAACTGTTTGGCCTATTAGCTCAGGCCTATTATTAACTAGCTCTTACAACCTAAATTAAGCCGTAATTCTTTCTATATTAGCCACGTGGCTTGATAACTTTCATCAGTGAGGCATTCTCATCTTGCTTCCTCTGTGTCTGGCTGGTAACTGACTCTGTCTTTCCTCTTCCGAGAATTCTCTTAGTCTGGTTGCCCCACCTATACTTCCTGTCTGGCTACTGGACAATCAACATTTTATTACAACACAAGTGACAAATATTTACAGGATACAAGAGCATTGTCCCACAGCACCTTCCCAAATCAGCAGTTAGTGGTATCCACAAATGCAGATCCCATGAATAGAGAGGACTGGGGGTGTATGAGCCAGAGGGGAGGGAGGAGACATGATTAAGCCAAGCTAACAAGCACACCCATCACTTCATCTGCTTATCACTTGAGAATGTAATGCTTTATTATAGATTATCTCTGAGTCGTGCAACAAATCACTATGATGTACTCCGCCTATTTCACTGTGGCTTCGAGATGTTGGTCAAAGGGTACAAAGCTTCAGGATACTGCTGGTGACTATGATTGTGAATGTCAGTCTCTTCCAGATATCAAGCCACTATGATAGATAGCAAATACGACACATGGTGGTATTTGATTCTACCAACACACAATACACAGCATGGGCATTTGTGCCTGGCTTCTGTCACTAGGCATGTTTTCAAGAGCTATTCACATAGTGGCATGGGTCAGACCCTCATTCCCACTCCCAACCCCCTGCATTTTGAGGCAGGCTCTCACTATGTAGCTCAAAACTGACAGGATACACAGGACCTCTCCCTCCATAAGATGATGCAAGCAGTAAGGACTCCAGGGAGGGGACACTCTCCAACCTGTCAAACTGCCTGCAAATCATGCAGGAAGCTCCAGGGATGCAGTTTTCGTGAGCTGTCACCCAGGCTGGGATGAGCTTTTGGATGCAGCTGCCTTTGAGGCATTCATGCTCAAACAAACTCATTGTCTCGCCGAGTTCAATTCCCTATCTGGGGTGAATAAACCATTTTGCGCATCTCTGCAGGCAGTGTCACACAAAAGCCTCTCGCCACCCAGACTCACTGTTTACCACCACCATCCTCTTACACTGTATTCCCTAACTTTATGAGAGCAAGCATGGTGCTCTACAGCCACCAAGCTCTCTCCTCTGCTACTGCCCATGCTGGCACCCCTCTGTATCCCCTGCCTCCCCTGACCATGCTCATCCAAAAAGCACCTCATTACCCTGTGACTCTGGCCATGCATCCTTCCATGGAGCCTTCATACAAGGCTCACTCACAAATCCTCTGATGCCTTATTAATGCAATTAGTCAATTAATTTCATTAGTTGTTATTCGAGCCCATGGTAACACGTCATTTTCTCTCACACCTCCTGACATACTGCTGGCATGTGTCTCAGAGCACCAGGGACCTTCTGAGATCTCAGCACAGGTGGACTAAGAGCAGTCAGTAAGGACGCCTCCCTGCTGCTCTCGGTTGCAGGGTTTAACTAGACATCCCGGCACACTTGGCCACTTGCTTTCACTTTCTGGATGCTCGCATGTACCTGTCTCCCAGGGAAATGATCAGGCAGGACCCCTATCAAGGGGCAGGCAGCCTGGACTCCCTGCTGCCCTGCACAGCCTTCAGTCTTGACTTCAGGTCACTTCTTCCCAATCCCACATTCAGGAATTACCTTGAAAGTTTGACATTGGCCACAAGAGTATTACACAAAAGAAACTGTTAAATGTTGCAAATGAACATTATTATTTTATTATCATCATCATCATTGTTATTATTATATTTGCTTTTCATGGTTTGGTTTTTGTTCACTTGTATGTGTGTTTGTAAATTTTATCTCTTTTATTCTTTTTCTTTCTTTCTTTCTTTTCTTTCTTTTTTTTTTTTGGTTTTTCAGGATAAGATCTCACTACGTAGCTCTGGATGTCCTAGAACTTACTCTGTAGACCTGGCTGGTCTTGAACTCAGACCTCCATCTGCCTCTGCCTCCCCAGTGCTGGGATTGAAGGCCTATGTCACAATGTTCACTTTATACCTTCTTTTTTTTAATGGGGTGTGTGTGTGTGTGTGTGTGTGTGTGTGTGTGTGTGTGTGTGTGGTGTCCACATGCCATGGTGCCTTTGTGGAGGTCAGAGGACAACATTTAGGTGTGGGTTCTCTCCTTCTAACTTGTGTGTCCCAGAGATCAAACTCAGGTTTTCAAGTTTGGCAATGAGTGCCTCTACCTACTGAACCATTCTCCGGCCCAGATCTTGGGCATTTTCTTACACACCACACCAGACACTCCTTCCTCAAATCCTTCCTCCAAAATCTAACCTTCTTAACTGGCCAGCCCCTTTTTAAGAAAACACTTTTTAAATAATGTTTCAGAAGCAGAAGGGATGGGTGACCAAGTAGTAAAAATACTTGCTGAGCAAGCTTGAGGACCACAACTAATATAAATGCTGGATGAGCGTGGCCACCTGGCTTTCAATGCCAGCCTTAGACTCAGAGACAGAATCCCCAGAGCAACCAGATTGGCAAGACTAGCCACACACACAAACTCTGGGTTTGATTGAGAGACCCTGCCTCAATGGATTGTGGGAGAGAGATGAAGAGTGATTCCTGGCATCAACTTTGGACTCCAAATGCACACACACACACACACACACACACACACACACACAATTTAAAATAAAAATAAATCTTTAAAAATAAATAAATGAAAAACAACCAAGAAGTCCAGAACATTTTAGAACCTTTTGATCTTTTATCATCTCACACGCAGCAAACCCCAACCCAGACCAATTTCCATTTTCTGTATTCTAGACTGAGTCCTTGTCACTAGAAGTGAGTGTGTTCTGGGAGTAGCAGACTGTGAAAAACGCCCAGTTCTCACAGTGCTCCTAAGGGTAAGCACCATCAGACAAGGACAGGGATCCTCAATACTACTTGAAAGCCAAGCTCCATATCAGCCTGGATTTTTCTTTACCTTTCCTCCTGAACTCACTCAGACAGGAGACGTTCGTTGTTTGAGTTGGAGTGTTCAAGAGGAAATATTCTCAAACTCACGTCTTTCCACTTTGGGATAGGTTTTTCAAAAGAAATTTCAGGACCAAGTCCTAGAGAACAATGCCTGAAAATAACAGAACAAAAGGGGAAAGATTGGGGAGAAAGTCCAGCATGGTGGTGCCTGTCTTGCATGCCTGCAACATGGAAAAAATGGAGGAGGAAACACAGTGTGCCTCCTATGTGCAGAGAGCCAACTTCATGAGCTGCTGTGTGTGCGGGTGACCTTGTATGTCCCCCACAGAGAAAGCAGGCAGTGTCACCGTTATTTCACACACAGGGAAACTCGGGCTTGGTAGGAATAGCCGGTGTTCTCTCTCTCTCTCTCTCTCTCTCTCTCTCTCTCTCTCTCTCTCTCTCTCTCTCTCTCTATCTCCTCTATTGCTTGATGGAAAGGCAACTGGGGGAGGAATGATGACATGCAGAATATGTCAAAGCCAGAGGCAATAGGCCTACCTCTAGGAGGCTCTTTTTCAGAAAAGTCTTCCAGGCAGGTGAGACGGCTCAGCAGCTAAAGGCGCTCACTTGCCGCCAACCATGATGGTCTGAGTGAGGTTCCTGGGACCCACAAGATCAAAGGAGAGAACTAATTCCCTAAAGTTGTGGCACACTCTCATATACACACCTGCAAATAAATAAACACATATATATATATTTAATTTTTGAAGAAAGAAAAGGGACCTAATCATGCGTCTAAACTGGCATGAGTGAAGTTGGCCTGTGGCAACATTTACTTGTCATAGAGAGAAACAAGAAACATCCAAACTGTCCATCAGCAGACGAATGACTAAAGAAATTCCTGACACCCACTCAGTGAAATATTGTGCAGCTTTCAGAGCCTGGAGGTTGCTCGTGTACTGAAATGACCAAGGTGGAAAGGACGAGGATCCAGCGCTGCTGTGGGCTTGGCAAACTCTGCGTTGTGGTGTGAGACTGAAGCAGCTGGCACTGTGTCGGCGGCTCCCACCACAAAGGGGTACCCAGGAGTAAAGCATGTGTGCATTCACCAAAAGAGTCAAGCTATCGGTGCACAGCTCTGTGACTCATAGTCTGAAGTCACACTAGAAATGACCCAAATACCCACCAGTGAGAAATCAGGCAGGACAGGTATGGTCTGCCTACAAGACGCACTGCATAGGAAGCATCCATTTTCAGGGAGCAGTAGTACCACCAGAGGGGTAAGCATTGGTTTGAGAGGAAGAAAAATAATTTTACTCTTTATATGTCTAGTGTTTGGGTACACTGAAGTATACCCAGTATATACAGATATAAATCTGTGTACAGATGTGTAGAGATACAGACCACAGAAACAGATAGGTCTGATAGATTTTCTTAGACAAATTGTAAAATAGAATAATAGATTGATTGTTAGGTGGTGGGTGGATGTGTAGATAGACAGATAGATAGATAGATAGATAGATAGATAGATAGATAGATAGATAGATAGATAGATGGATAAATGAGATATTAAATGGGTGATAGATGGTAGATGGAAATGGATGAAAGATAGATGGATGCGTAGATAGATGACAGATACATGGATAGATATTAAATGGAACTGTAGGAATAAGTTGGATCTTGTGGCTGGGTAGCCCCAAAGCAAACAGGAGAGGTGGGTGGAAAGGAATATTTCAGGTGTGAGAATCAAAACAAGGTGTCTATTTCAGTATTCCACCCTCAGAATTGGGCTGAAGACAGAGGCACTTACACAAACACTAGTCCATGAATGCACATAACATTACACGTGAGTATGTGTGATTCACACCATCTAAAGGCAGAGATATTCTAAATGTCTTTCATCAGACAGGCTTTATCCCAGGTGGCAGTAATCAGTAATGAAGAGCAGGGGAGGCTCATGATGTGAAGGAAGCTCAGAGATACTATGCTAAGTGAAAGAAGCCAGACACAGAAGAAGACCTATCAATTTCTGTGAAATATCCCAAAAAAAGAGATGGAAAGATGCCTCAGCCATGAGAAAAACTGAGTTCAGATTCCCAGGGCTCCATATAAAAGGCTGAGTATAGAAGCACACATTGTAATCTTAGCCATGGGGAGGTGAAGATAGGTAATTATCAGGGACTTGCTAGACAGTTTGTCTAACTGAACCATGAGCTTGAAGCTCAGTGAGAGATCATGTCTCAAAAACTAAAGGGGAGAAGCCATAGCGGAAGATATCCAACATGGATAGCTGGCTTCCACACACATGCACTCATGCACATGCACTCCCACACACACAAGTACCACACATGGTTTAAAACGGGGGGTGGACAAGATGGCTCAGAAGGTAAAGGAACTTACTGTAAACCTGGTAACCTGAGTTTGATCCCTCAGACTACATGGTAGAAAGAGAGATCCAATTACTGTAAGCTGTCCTCTGAGCCCCACAGACATGCTATGGCACAGGGAATATATATTATATGGTTTTAATATATATATAATAAAATTACTTTAAAAATACATGGCTGGGAAGATACATCAGTGAATAAGAGTTTTTCATGTACAAGAATGAGGATCTAAGTTCAAATCCCCAGAACCCATGGAAAAGGCCAGGTGGAACCACTAATTAGGCCTATAACCCTAGCACTTTTGGAGACAGAGACAGGAGCATTGCAGGGAATCACTGGCTGCAGACCTAGTTCCTAGTTCAATGAAAGACCCTGTCTTTTTAAGGCTATGAGCATGTTCTGGAGTGGATGGTGGTGAAGAGTCCCTGGCACCAATCTGCAAAGATAACAAAGCCAGTGAACTGGACATGTCAAATGGAAGGGCTGTATGGTACATGAGTTCATCTCATGAAGGCTGTCAACAGAAAAATAATCAGAAAACAAGATACTAGAAAAGAACAGCAGAGGAAGAATCAAAGGAAGAGAAGAGAGCTGATGAGGGGAACATGAAGAATCAGGAAGGTAGCTAGATTTGCCTGTCCTCAGTTTGAATGCCAAGTACTGGCTGGGTGGTGTTGAGTTGCCACCTGTTTACCCAACCATGAGCCTCGGCTTCAAAATAGGAGGGCCAATGTTAATCTCTGAGGGCTCCTGAGAATTCCTAAGAACTGGAGATCATGAGAAAGTGAAAGCCACTGTTATATGTCCTGATAAGGGGTGGAAATGAATGAAATGGGCTTAATGATAGAGATCACACATTAATAAGGACTTATCTGAACCCAGGGTGGTGAGGGCGGAGGACCTGTGGGTTCTCTCCATTTGGATGCTAATTACCTTGGACAGAAACCTTGGGCCGGGGGGCGTCAGCTTGTGACACACCGTCAGGCTCTCATCCATAATCCAATGAGGCGTTATGAATTCTATTTCCACACCTGCCGCCAAGGGTGTGGCCCTCTCGTCACCAGGCTTCTTGAGTGACAGAAGTCTCGCTGGCAATAAAGGGACAGGGCTTGCACTGCTCCAGTCACAGATAGGATCTCAGGAGAAACCTAGGAAGATCTCTCTGTGTCCGTCACTTCTCAGAGAGCAGCACATGAGTCTAACTTCTCCTGGGTGACAGCGCAGCATCAGCAGTTTGGAGAAAGACAAGCCAGGGCCTGACCCTAAGGAGCACCTGCTTCTGCGGCTGGTGAGGGTTTGCCAGCCACTTACTGTTCTCTCTCTCTCTCTCTCTCTCTCTCTCTCTCTTTCTCTCTTTCTCTCTCTCTCTTTTTCTTTCTCTTTCTCCCTTCTCTCTCTCTCTTCCTCTCTCTCTCACTCTCTCTCTCTGTGTCTGTCTCTGTGTGTCTCTCTGTCTGTCTGTCTCTCTCTGTGTCTCCCTCTCTCTCTGTCTCTGTCTGTCTCTGTGTCTCTGTCTCTCTCTCTGTCTCTCTCTGTCTCTCTCTCTTTCTCTCCTTCCCCCATTCTGTTCTGAAAGAACTGAAGAAATCTCTACCCATCCTTCCATCTGTCTACACAGGCCTTTTCTCATCTGTTCGCTTGTTTGTTATTTGTTCAACACGTTCTCCTCAACACTGCCTCTCCACCCACACTGTCAGGCCTGATGGAAACACAGATAAAGGCATCAGGCTTTTGTCGTGAAAACATCTCAGCTGCCAGTGTCAACCATGGGAGTAAGAGTCAGGAAACAGTGCTGTTTCCTATCCGTGTCATTTTCTTTGATCTAGTCTAAGGAATATTTTATAAAGTATGAGATGTTTCTTGTAAAGTTTGTTTTTCCTGTCAATACATGTGTCTTACAATTTTCTTTACATGCATGTAATCATGAAGATGTTTAAAGCGATATTCAATGTGTAGTTTGTAAAAACACACACTACTGTAATGCAAGTATAAACAGGCAGAGAAAGGAGCGGCACACCCAGTAGGCAAGTAAGGATCATTAAGCCTTCCTTACTTTGCCTTTACTGTTCAACTACTTAGTGCTATTCCCAGGTCCTGCCTTTCCAAGTGCAAAAAAACTGGATCTCAGAGAGGGAGTGAGATGCTTAAGTTTTAGACGATGACAGGGGTAGGAGCAGGGTTTGCTGAATCTGGGTTCAAAGCTGGGTTCCCATCATTTCCAGTCATGGCTTGTGTGTGTGTGTGTGTGTGTGTGTGTGTGTGTGTGTGTGTGTGTGTGTGTGTGTTGTCATCAAAGGAGAGAAAGAGATTTGATGTTCATATCTGTTATAGACCTACACAAGAGCAAAGAGAAGGTCTATCTGATGTAATGTCTTCCCCGTGCTTAATACATTAAAAAAACTGTCAGGAAACATGTCCTTTATGAGTGGAGGAGTAGAGAGTCAGATGCACAGGTGAGAAGATGGATTGGCATAAAGTCAACTAATAGATTGATGGTTGCTATATAAATGAACAGATGGATGATTAATGGTTGAAAGGAAAGTAACTGAGAGATGAGTGCATAGTTGGACCATTGGATATAAAAATGCATGGATGATGAATGGATGGATGGAAGGATGGATGGATGAGTCGATGAATAAATGCTCAGAAAGTGATTGGTGGATTCATGAATGGATGTAAAATTGAGTAGATGGATAGACACATGAATGGATGGTGGATGGACAAGATGATTTGTAGGTAGGCAGAAGAGATGCAATGGAGAGAAGGCATAGCAAACATTATGTCACTCCAATCATAAGAATTCCAGTCTGATACAGAAGTGTTGAGGAAAGGCCCAGAGCGTGCCAGACATCCTTCAGTTTGCCAGAGTGCAAGACAGGACTCGGAGAGGAAGATGAAGACTGTTGACAAATGCTCACTCTCAAGGCAAAGAAGGAGAGAGAGACTGACCTCTTCAGATGAGAGAGTCACCAGGACAGTGTCAAGACAGCCCTCAGTTCAATGGAATTCTCCATTTAACTTAACCCTGAATTGTCCCCAGCTAGTAATCCCTTGGTATAATGGAGGAATACGTGAACTATTTGCCTGATCATCAGTCCTGGGGAGGAAGAGTCTTCCCCAGCACAGTCAGGAGATTGTTCTGGAGGAAGAAAGCAGGGTTCCAGAGAGATGCCTACTTTCCTTTTAGTTTCTTTTTCTCTCCCCTTTGGGTTTTTGAGACAGGATTTCTCTGTGTAACCACCCTGGCTGTCCTGGAACTCACTGTGTACACCAGGCTGACCTTGCACTCATAGAGATCTGCCTGCCTCGATCTCTTGAGTGTTGAGATTAAAGGCAAGAGATGCCAGTTTTGACGGGCCTAGAATAGCATTGATGAAAGACTCCATCATATTGTGATTCTAGAAAGAACACACTCCAGGGACTCAGATCTTGCCCAGTCTGACCATATAGAAACTTTCCTATTCAGTTTCAATAGCCCAAAGTAGACATGTCAATCTGCCACCCAATCCCCTCAATCTTTCTTCGGAGACTTTCTACCTATGTTCTCTTACCTCCAGAACAAGACAACTGAGCTAAAAGCCGAACTTGGAATCAAAGAAAGATGAGCAGTCCTCAGCCCTTGAATGAGGTGGGTGAGGGCACAGAAAGGATGGGGATGTGGGAAAGTGGTGAGAAACTTGATGTTTCAGAAAGAATAAAAGAGATAACAAAAAATACAGACCCAGCAATAGAATCCAAATTGAAGAAAGGGGGAAGGAACCCAACTACATCTGTCTCCAAGACCTAAACTCTTACCACTTTTGTTCTCAGTCAACTGCTTCTCTTCAAAAGAGAAAAACTGACCCCCAATACCATTCTTTCTCAGATGGCACAAGATAGGATCCCAGTCATGGCTTTAGACATTATGAGACTTCCACAAGTGAGCAAAAAATGCAAAATTCTTCAGAGTACCATGAACCTTGGTGACTTGTTTGAAGGTTCTAGCAGAGGAGTGCAATTACTCACTCACTTTTGACCTAAGTGTCAAGCAGGGAAGGCCTTCCTCTTTGATTGAGTGTACAGTTTCAGGAAGGACACACCTGACATAGTAAGGGAGGATGGGGACATCTACTGAGCCAGCCAGATCAGCTTAAACAATCCCTGGAGGTCAATGGGGTGACAGATGTCACAGTCAGACCACCCTGACCTCCTCAGAGCTCCATCTGGAAGGACCAGGAGAGAGCCAAGCCCACCAGATGTGACCACTGGAAGTGACCTTCAAAATCCCACCCACCCCAATCTCCACCCCCACATTCACGCACTCACTTATATCTGCAAACTGAATTTAGACTCAAGGCCGAGTTGTCATACTTGGGGAATGCAAATAGGAGGGACTCAGGTGAATTTGAATTCCACATCAGTAACAAATGGTTTTGTTGTCTAAGCATATACCTGAAATATTTGGGAAATGTTTACACTAAATATTTATTCTGTTTGTTGTTGTTGCTTGTATTTTTATTATTTGAGAATTTCATACACATATAGAATGAAACATGATCATATCCACCCCTATTCCTCCCCCAACTCCCATCATATTTTCCCCAACATGTCCCCTCCCAACTTCATGTTCTCTTTTATGTGTGTAATAATCCACTAGCATGTTCATGGGTATGGAATCTCCAGTGTGATTCCCATGCTTGGATAGATGCACCCACACTTACTGACTTTTTATCTGTCAGGGGCTAGGGATACGGCTCAGTGTTAGAGCATGGGTCTAGTAGAGGGAAGGCCTTGGGTTCAATTCCCAGTACCACAAAGACAACCTTTGGGAGTGAAGTTTGAGTGACACAGGTACCTTTTGTTTTAGCTACCAACCCTAACCTTAGGCTTCATTGCACTGTTTTTGTCTTCCTATGTCTCTCTGCTCTAGGAAAGATATGATATGACGGGTGACCGCCTGGCTCTGACACTGTGTGTCACCAAAGCCCGTGAGGGTTCTGAGGAAGACATGGATGCCCTGAGTCGCATGTTCCATCACCTAAAATTTGAAAGCACCATGAAGTCAGATCCCACTGCTGAGGTACTGAGTTGCTAGCTCCAGGGCAGGAAGAAAGGGGGTAGGACCAGAAAGGTAGACCTCACAGCACCTATATGAGCCTGCTCATTCCTCTTCCTCCAAGCAATTCCTGGAAGAGTTGGAAAAATTTCAGGAGACCATAGATGATAGGGAAGAGCCCGTCAGCTGTGCCTTCGTGGTGCTCATGGCTCATGGCGAGGAAGGCCTCCTCAAGGGAGAAGATGAGAAGATGGTGAGATTGGAGGACCTTTTTGATGTCTTGAACAACAAGAACTGCAAGGCCCTGAGAGGCAAGCCGAAAGTGTACATCATTCAGGCCTGCAGAGGAGGTGAGGACTGGGATACCACATCCTTGTTCTTTGGTGAAAGTGTATTCAGACAATCTCACTATATATCCCAAGCTGGCCTGGAACTCATTATGTAGTCCAGGCTACCTTCAAATTTATGATCTTTCTGCCTTGGTTTTCTAAGTGCTGAGATTATAGGCATGCATCATCATGCCTAGCTGAGTCCATGTACTTTTAAGATTTAGTTTATTTTTATTTGTGTGTGTGTGTGTGTGTGTGTGTGTGTGTGTGTGTGTGTGTAAGTATATACATGGGTAACTAAGGAGGCCAGAAAAGGGTGCAGTTTCCTAGAGCTGGAGCTACATGGGCCCTGAAAACTGATTTTTGATCCTCTGCAAGAGCAATAAATGCTCTTAACCACTGAGTCATCTCTCCAGCCCAGGGTCTGTTTTCATCCAGGTTGGTCCCAGACTCAGGACCCCAGCTGAACCCAGCATGCAACCAGGTTGCTCTACAACCTTCTCTCTGTCCTACTTTTCTCCCTGACTTTTCCTCTGTTCCCCCTTGGTTTTAGAGCACAGAGACCCTGGTGAAGAAATGGGTGGAGAGCAGGTTGCTGCCGTCATGAAGAGCAAACCCCAAACCATCCCAACCTATACGGATTCCCTCCACATCTTCTCCACGGTAGAGGGTATGAGGTCGCAGCTGGCCCAGGAAGGCTGGTGCCGCCCCTCCCCTGACCCACAACCAGCATGCATGACCCCTGAACTTCTCCTTTAGGAAGACACCCTCTCCCAGGGTCCCCTCCACTCTAAAGACTTCTCCAAACTTAATTCTCTGATTTTTGCAGGTTACCTCTCCTATAGACATGACGAGAAAGGCTCTGCCTTCATCCAGATCCTGACAGATGTGTTTACAAACAAAACAGGACCCATCACAGTGCTGCTAGAAGAGGTGAGGCAGCTGAGTCATCTGGGACCCCTACCCAGGCTGAGCCCCTCTCAGTCTTTCCCTATGCTCCCCATCTTTATGCAAACATATTGGGTCTCCCAAGCTCACCATGTGTGAGGATGGATCTTAGGGTAGGTGGTTTTTTTCATGTATTTGTGTGTGGTATGCATGTGTGTAGGCACACATATGTAGGGCTGGGTGGGTATGCATGCATGTTTGTGCATGGTGGAGGCTCAGAGAATCTATCCAAATCGATGAAGTACTAATTCAATGAAAAACCCTACCTCAATAAAACATGTAACCCCAATGTAACCACCTCTCTCAGACAACTCTCACATGCATGACAGAAACATATATACACATATAGATACACATGCAAACCAGCTAACCAATGATTCCACAGAAATTATGGTACACCAGAGGATAATTACTGTCTCAAGACATGGATACCCACCAACCCTTCTCTGCATTCTCATCCATGCTCTCCTGACACCAGCTCCCCAGAAACCCAGTCCTCGAAGCTGACCACGCCTGTTGTTGCAGGTAACCCGACGCATGGCAGAGATGGAGGTGATTCAGGAAGGGAAACCAAGGAAAGTGAACCCTGAAATCCAAAGCACCCTCCGGAAGGCTCTCTACCTGCAGTAAAAGCAAGGGCAGTGGCAGTGTTGCTGCAGGTGCTTTCTCTCTGCCCACGCAGCTGTTTAGAGACAGCCACCAGCACTCCTCAAAGATTGCTGCTGGATTCCTCATTCATCACACCCTTTTATCCATGTCTCTTTTTAGAGCAAGCCAGACAAAACAAAGCACATATTACCAGTAACATTAACATCACCTTCCTCAGGCTGGACTCCTACATCAGTTACTGAAGACTCGGATTGCCTTCCTATAGCTAACTTTCCACTCCTTTTGTCTCACTGAGCCTTCCTCTTCCTCCTATGACTCACACAAAAATAAAGTTATTCCCACTTCAGAGGGAGGAACTTACTGAACAAGTTCTAGAAACTCTCTCCAGCTAAGGTCACCACTGTGGGATTTGGGCACTAGGCTGGAAGATAGATCAGCCCTATTGTCTTTCAAGTATATGGTTCATGATTTTACTGACATGTCTGTCATTGTGAAAACTCACAGTTTAAGATGGGACTTTTCAGCCCAGCAGTGGGGTTCATGCCTTTAATCCTAGCACAAGGAAGGTAGAGGCAGGAGGATCTCTGTGAGTTTTGGGGCCAACCTGGTCTACAGAGTGAGTTCCAGAACAGCCAGGGCTACACAGAGAAACCCTGTCTCAAAAAAAAAAAATGAAAAAAGGGGTCTTTCTTCCTGGTTCCTTTTCCCAAGCTTGCCTAACTTCCTCCCCGTCTTGACCTTGCCTGGGAATTCTGGCCATGGTTCATACACCCCTCACATCCCTCCAGCTGATTTTGAAATGGCTTTTGCACCTGTCTCTCTTCTCTTCCCTAGCAGACTCAAGGTTCAGCCTGGATGATTTCAGCTCTGTGGTTGCCAGAATCCCTCATCTCTCTGTACAACCTGTAGGAGAATTCTCTCTGGAACACTCTAAAAGATACAATGGGGCCTGTTGTTTAGAGTCCAAAGCTATTTAGTTATCACATCTGAGTTCCTCATGCTCAGTTTACAATTTGTCATTATGGGGAAGTCAAGGCAGGAAGTGCACAGCTAGTAACATCATAAAATAAACATTCTATTCAACATCACAGAACTGGATCATGAAACGATCACACTAACATAAACTTCTGGGCCCTGAAGGATTTGAGTCGCCCCTCTCCTCCAGCTAGTAACCTTATTCCAAAGCTCCTGTCCCGCCGGGCGGTGGTGGAGCACGCCTTTAATCCCAGCACTCGGGAGGCAGAGGAAGGTGGATCTCTGTGAGTTCGAGACCAGCCTGGTCTACAAGAGCTAGTTCCAGGACAGGCTCCAAAGCCACAGAGAAACCCTGTCTCGAAAAACCAAAAAAAAAAAAAAAAAAAAAACAAAAAACAAAGCGCCTGTCCCAGGGAAGGAGGTGCCATGAAAGTTGTATTGACCTCTTAGACAGTCACGATCACAGTGGCTTCGTCAGCCCCAGTATAACCAGCACAAACACACGCACACACACACACACACACACACACACACACACATTCTTAGCCAAAATATCTACAAAAAGCCTCTGCTCCTGATGAGACGTTGTTCCTCTCCTGAACCCCAGAAACTAGGCCTCAACTGTCTAAGTTACCTATTAGCTCTGTTTCCAGGATTCAGTGGCATTTCCAACCCAAAGCTTTCACATTCTTCCCACAAAACCTGTCCAAAGTATAAAAGCCACATGGCCAGCTCTATCATAGCAATGAACCCACTTCCTCAGTACTCATTTCTAAGAAAGAGGTGTCTCTGGATGCCTCAAGGGGACACAAAGAACACTGCTACTTAGAGATCAAAGTCAAACCCCACATCTCTGTTTTCTGGATTTGTGTGATCCCACCCAATCAGACCTCAGATAAATTCATCTGCTCTGCTAGGAATTCATTCTCCCAGAAATTCTAGCAGCCTCTCCCTGCCCCCGCCTCTGTGCCTCTGCCCAATCACCATTTCTCCAGGCTTAGGACTCCCATGTGTCTGCCTCTTCTCCTTCCTTTTTCCCACCGCTTCCCCCTAACCACTTACTCCACTCCTGTACTCCTTCTAGTTTATGCTGCCTCTTACCCATGAAAAAGTTCTATAATTTCTTTTGTTGGAGGACAGGAAGCAAACTTTGACTGGCATAATGAGTATTCAATAAACAACTGTCAAACTTGGCAAGAAATGTGTTAGTATTTTTGCTTTGAGTCTAACTTGTGGGAAAAATAGAAAGAGCGATAGGTTTGATTTCTCCCCACCCGCCCCCCATGGCTAGTTACTTCTTGTGTGTGTCTACCATAAGCAGAGATTCAGGACCTGTCTCTTACATACAAGTAGATGTGTTAGGATTTATAAAATTACAGGTCACACTTCAGTGCCAGATGGCTATATGGTATGTATTTTTAATGTGCAGAATGTGGGCATACTATCATGCCTTGTCTAAGCAACATGCTGGAGATCATCTTGTTACAGGAACATAAATGCTTAACAGACATACCACGCTTCCTCTTCTGGTGCCCATAACAGACATAACTAATCAATCATACCTCCTCTCCTACAGAATTCAGACATAGCCTTGAAGTTTTTTCACTTCTCAGTATCCAGGAAGTTAAAACCTGCCTATTGGCATGGATAGTCATTCACATTTAAGGAGATTTTAAGATATTATCACTTTTATTTATTCTTCGAAAATGTCACCTATGTAGATAATGTATCTTGCTCATATACAACCCAACTCTCACTGCCCACTCTCCTCAGGATCCCCCAAGACATTCCCCTTCATGTCTTCTCCTTTGTATTTTTCTGTTAAAAACACACTGAGTTCAGTTAATGATGCCTGTTAGAATATTGATGATCTGGGCTTAGCCTTGTGCAAGTGACCATGGCAGCAGTGAGTTAGTGAGGACAATGGCCATGCATGTTCAGAAGACAACATCACACAGCACTCCTTCACACCTTCCAGCTCTTACTTTCTTTCCACCACCAGCACTGCAACCCCCTTTTCTTGAGACAGGGTTTCTCTGTGTAGACCTGGCTGTCTGAGAACTCACTCTGTAGACCAGACTGGCCTCAAACTCACAGAGATCCACCTACCACTGCCTCCCGAGTGCTGAGACTAAAGGCGTGCGCCACCATCACCCAGATCTCTTTCTACCCCTTTTATGCAATGTTCCCTGTTCTTTGAGGTGATCTAGATGTCCCATTTAAGGCTGAGTACTAAATAAGCACTTATTCTCAGCAGTTTGGAAAGTTTTGAGTCTGTACATTAACTTCTACCACAGCAGAATAAAGCTTCTCTGACCAAGAATAAAAGCTGTGCTAGTCTGTGGGTACAAACAAAAACCTTTAAGAAGGCAGTTTGATAGCATGTCATTTAGCCAAACAACAATAGTAGGTTTTCCCCAGGTCCTATGACTGACCCAATCATTGGCTTTTGCTCCAGTTAAAGTAGCAGACCTTGGTTTCCCCTATAGAGCAGACCTAATGAGATATTTTTAAGGCTTTTCTCTTGGTGATTTGGGGGATAAAGTATAAGTTCTCATGCAGTCTAGAAAAGTGTTCCACCAGAGTCGTGGTCTTGCTTCCACAGGTCATTGCTGATCCAGTTCAACCCTCTCACTAAGAAATGACTATGTAGAATCATCTTCGGGGTCCTGATCTGTGCTACAGTCATAGCTGTGATGTGGTTGGGGCTTCATCTGTTGGGATTCTAGAGCAAAGAACCAAGTTGTGGTCATACCGGGCCAAACAAGTATAGATGACACACATACTGCACACCAACCCATAGATCAAATACCCAGTCATTCTGGAGTCTTTATGCAAAGGTCAAAGAACTGTGGCCCACTTGTTATCCAGGCTTCAGCCTTTTAATAAGCAAAGGTTTTTGGCATAGAGTCATGCTCACTCGTTTACATATTGTCTATGGGTCGTTATACCACATAGCATCTGGTCCTTTATAGAAATAGTCTGATATCCTCAGTCATCTAGCCCATGAGAAGCCTTCCCCACACTCCAACAGATGGCTCCAAATCCGTGGTCACACAGATGGTCCTGGTTAAACACAGTGGATCACAAAACAAAGTGAATAGACACAAAAGTGAAAAGAACTCCACAGAGAATATGGGATGGGAAGAAAGAGGGAGAAGGGAAATTGAAAAAGGTAGGAGGATAAGAGCGGTCAGTATTGTGAATATGTGTGAAATTCTCTAAAAACAAATTTAGTTCATTTTTTGTTTTTCTTTTTGCTTTTTGTTTGTTTGTTTGTTTGTTTTGTTTTGTTTTTTGAGACAGTATTTCTCTGTGTAACAGCCCTGGCTGTCCTGGAACTCACTCTGTGGACCAGGTTGGCCTTAAACTTAGAGATCCACCTGCCTCTGCTTCCCTAGTCTGGGCTTAAAGGCACCACTGCCTAGAGAAACAAATAAAGAAAATACAAAAAAAACACAAAATAGTAAGGCCATTGTCTAGACTGGGGATGTGGTTCAGTGATTGAGTGATTATCTAATGTGTGCAAAGACCTGAGCTCTACCCCCAGCCTTGAAACATAAATGTTAGTAAATACTTACAAAAATAAGTGCAGCTACTTTTTTTATTTGAAAGATTTGAAAATTATCATTCCAACCAATCTTGGGATTTACTATGAAAAACAGAGCAAAACCACCTCATGCCAGTGAGCACAACTGTTAGAAAGAGAGGACTGGGGGACTGGAGGGGGCTAGCAAGAATGTGGAGGAAAAGGTCCTCTCGTGAGACTTTTGATAGAAAAGTAGATTGGCACTGCCTCTATGGGGAGAAGTATAGAGATTCCTGAGGAAGTTAAAAAACAGGGCCAGGTGAGATGGCTCAGAAGGTAAAAGTACCTGCACCAAGACGGAAGACCTGAATATATCCTCCAGGACCAATGGGGAGAACCTACTGCAGCAACTTGTTCTCTGACTTCCACTTACATGGCATGACATGTACACAGCCTCCCGAACACACACATAAAATACATACATACATACATACATACATACATACATACATAGAATGTAATTTTTTAAAAATGTTGTAGAGAAAAGACGTTGAGCCAGGCTGTGGGGGTGCATGCCTTTGATCCCAGCACTCAAAAGCCAAAAGCAGACGGATCTCTGTGAGTTTGAGGTCAACCTGGTTTACAATGTAAGTTCCAGGACATTCAGTTCTGTTATATAGAGAAAACTTGTCTCAGAAAACCAAAAGGAAGGAAGGAAGGAAGGAAGGAAGGAAGGAAGGAAGGAAGGAAGGAAGGAAGGAAGGAAGGAAGGAATTTGAAGACTGGCAAGATGGTTCAGTGGTTAAGAGCAGTTGATCCTCCTGCAGAGGATGCAGAGGACCTTGGACTAGTTCCCCGAACCCACATTGTGTCTCATGACCATCTGTAATTCTAGTTCCAAGGGACCCAATGGCCTTCTCTTGTCTCCAAGGCCACTAAACACTCACACGATGTATGGACATGTATGCAGGCAAAACACCCACAGTCATAAAACATCTTTAAAAGAGTTTAAAGGAAATAGAGAAGGAAGTTGAAAATAAGCCAGGCAGGTAGCCAGGGAAGCTGACTGTTGTAGCTGTGCAACATGGGTGTTAGGGGGCGAATGGGTCCTCTACAAGAGCGGTAAGTGCTCTTGACTGCGTAGTCACCTTTGTCATCCTTGTTTGTGAAATTTTAAAACAGTCAGTGACATATAGGTAGAGAACTAAATACTGGTTATAGAGGAAAAAGGAGAAATATAGAAAGAAGTGGGTAGGTGTTGATCAAAGGATACAAAAGAGCAGATATGACTGATGCAGTGGCCCATACCTGTAATTACCACACTCAAGAAGCTGAGACAGGGGAATGACAAGCTCTGAGTCGGCCTAGGCAGCACATGGTAAAAAAAAAATAGATTTCTAGTGCTCTTACCACCAATAAAAGGTGGGGGGACCAATGGTTAACGAAAAGATGTAATAAATACGTTAACTTGTCTCACTATAGGAATGTCCCCATGTCTGTATATTTGGGGCATCAGGCAGCTTACATGCATACAATTTTAACTCCAATTTTTCTGAATTCAGAGTTATTCAACACTAAAAATTGTGACTGCAGCATCAGTTTGCAAAACACTGGGATGCACAGCTCATGCTTTACGGCAGATGCTTGCAGCTGCAGTCTGCCCTCACTTATTAAGTAAGGGGACTGGGGTGAGGTCCAGGCTAGTGCCCAAGGCCGATTCCCACACCAAAGGGAACAAAAGGAAAGATGTGAATGCTTAGCCTGGTGTGTGTGTGTGTGTGTGTGTGTGTGTGTGTGTGTGTGTGTGTGGTGATGGTCACTAAGCAAGAGCTGCCCCTTTGAAAATTTCCTATTACAGCAAAATAATTTTTTAAATTCTATTAAATTTATTTTAGATATATTTTTTTGTTTCATTGAGCTTTTTTTCTGCTCCACTTGCTTCCTCTCCTCTCCCCTTCTGCCCACTCCCATGGTCCCCATGCTCCCAATTTACTCAGGATATCTTGTCTTTTTCTACTTCCCATGTGTGTCTCTCTTAGGGTCCTCTTTCTTGTCTAGGTTCTCTGGGATTGTAATTTTAGGCTGGTTTTCTTTTTTGCTTTATGTCTAAAAGTCACTTATGAGTGAGTACATATGATATTTGTCTTTCTGGGTCTGGGTTACCTCACTCAATATGATATTTTCTAGATCCAGCCATTTGCCTACAAATTTTAAGATGTCATTTTTTTCTGCTGTGTAGTACTCCATTGTATAAATGTAACACATTTTCCTTATCCATTCTTCAGGTGAAGGGCATTTAGGTTGTTTCCAGGTTCTGGCTATGACAAACAATACTACTATGAACACAGTTGAGCACATGTCCTTTTGGTACAACTGAGCATCCTTTGGGTATATACCCAAAAGTGGCATTGCTGGGTCTTGAAGTAGGCTGTTTCCAAATTTTCTGAGAAATTGCCATACTGAAATCCAAAGCAACTGTACCAGTTTGCACTCCCACCAGCAATGGAAAGTGTTCCCTTTACCCCACAACCTCTCCAGCATAAGTTGCCATCAGTGATTTTGATCTTGGCCATTCTTATAGGTGTAAGATGAAATCTCAAAGTGTGCAAGCTTGAGGAGCTGAGTCTGATCCCCAGCACCCATACAAAAATAAGGCATGGCCAGTCCCTAAAAAAGAATAATCCCACCGGGCGGTGGTGGCGCACGCCTTTAATCCCAGCACTCGGGAGGCAGAGGCAGGCGGATCTCTGAGTTCGAGGCCAGCCTGGTCTACAAGAGCTAGTTCCAGGACAGGCTCTAGAAACTACAGGGAAACCCTGTCTCGAAAAACCAAAAAAAAAAAAAAGGAATAATCCCAAACTACATTCTAAATTTATATTTCTCCTTACAGATAAGTGTAATTCTCCCCTCTCATCAAGGAAACTTCTCTTTGCAACAGACAGAGACCATTACAGAAAACTACAAACCAGTCTCTGCCTCCCAAGTGTACATTATAACAAATACCATGGTCAGCGACCTAGAACCCATGTAAGAAACTCACAGAATCTATGAGACAAAGGGAAATTCACTTTATCTATGACAAATTTCCACTCACTAACATCCAGAGTCTAGTCACTACCACACATAAGTCATTTCCAAAGAATCTAAGTTCAGCCCTAAATTCAACAGGAAACCCAGGGAAACTGATAATACTTCTTTGGCTTTGAGGATTGCTCACAAAAACTAACCCACCTTCGTTCTAATTAGATGGGTTATTTGGGAGGGAAGTATTTCAGCTGTTTATGAAGTTGTTCTTATAGTGATCAATTATAAGAAATGATGTCACCCTCATCACAGTCAGTTCATTAAACTAATCCCTTATTGATGAGGTCCTCCTCAGAATCCACACCCATAATCTTAAGACAAGATCCATGTACCCAGCTGTTTTCCTGTGAGCATCAACAGTGACAGGCACTAGAGAGGAGAGAGAGCAGGAGGGGGGAATGGGAGAAAGAAGGAGGGACAGGGAACAGAAGGATGAAATGGATCCTTTTCTGATTAGATTGCCCCAATAGCAAATCATGTCTGTTTCTTTTCTTTACATTTTAGTTATTACATGTGTATGAAGGGGTGTGCCTACACTGCACATATGTGGAGGTCAGAAAGGCTACCTGCAGGAACTGGTTCTCTCTCTACCATGTGGGTCCTCAGGATTGAACTCTAGTTGTCAGTTTGGACAGCAGACACCTTTACCTACTGAGCTATCTCTCAGGCATGTGACTCCTGCTTCTGACAAAGTGGCAACAGCTAGTCGGTCACACCCTCTGAGAGATGAGGAGAGATGCACAAAGCCATATCTTTTTCAACTCTGAAGCTTCTAGGATCTCACATTGACTTTTTCTTTCCTGGACCTGGAAGTAAAGGTCTGCTGATTTCCACAAGGGTAATCTGCTAAAAGCATAATATTGTAAACACTGTGTGATTCATTGATAGAGTGCTTGCCTCACACACACAAGGCACTAGGTTACACTTGGAGCACTGTCAAATGAATGGAAAAGAGAAGGAGGAAAGAGGGAGGAAGAGATAGATGGACCGAGAAAAAGTCCAGGACATGAATAGATGGCTTGGCAGTTAAGAGCACTTGCTGTTTTTGAGAGGACTGGATTGGATTCCAAGCAGCACATGGCAACTTATGAATGAATTAAAAGAAATTTATGCCCTGACAATGCTGAAGCATGCATATGCAGCCTGTATATGGTAGTTCTGTTAAACCAATATGGTGTCCATATTGGGTTTCTTGGTCTGAGTTGATGAGGACGACTGACCAGGTCTCTTCCCCATGTGGCAATTTATAACCACCCTTGAACCTAGTTCTAGGAGGTCCAGTGCCATCTTCTGACCTCTATGGGTCAGACATGTACTGTAGTACACTACGAACACACAGGCAAAACATTCATACACATACAAAAATGTTTAGAGACTGGGTGTGATGACATATAACCCTCAGCACTCAGGAGGTCAAGCTCTCCCAATCTCTATGAGTTCAAGTCCAGCCCAGTCTACATAGCAAGTTCCAGGCCAGCCAAGGCAACACAGAGAGTCTCAAAAAAAAAAAAACCAAAAAGAACAACAAAAAATATTTAGTATTAAAATTAAAACCTGGAGTGGTAACATATGCCTTTAATCCCAGAACTCAGGAGGCAGAGGCAAGTGGATATTGAGGCCAGTGTCTACAGAGAGAGTTCCACAGCTACACAGAGAAACTCTATCTCAAAGAGGGGGGAAAAAACCTAGGGAAAAATGTAAGGAATCCTAGCATTGCCTTTCTTTTTTTCCCATATATTTACGGAGTAAATGGGCATGGACATCCGTGTGTGGAGGTCAAAGGACAACCTGCGGGGTCAGCGCTCTCCTTTCACCAAATGAGCTTAAGAGAATGATCAAGGTCGTCAGGCTTAGAGACAAGCACCTTTACCCACTGAGTCAGCTCACCAGTCCAGCATTGCCTTCCTGCTTTTCTAGTCCTCTACTGCTGTCATTTAACAAATTCCTATGCTTGGCTCTTTTTTAAGACACCTCGAGTTCTTCTTCTACCTGAATGACCCTTAGAAACATATTACACAACATAAACCAGACACAAAGCACGGTCCCACTAATAAAAAGTATCCAGAAATGCGAGCTCACCGAGACTGTCAATGAGTTTGAGGTTATCAAAAGCTAGGGGAGTTACTGTAAGGTTCTATGTCAGGGACTGGAGACCTGCTCAGTAGTTAAAAGGCTTTGCTGCTCTTGCAGGGAGCCTGAATTTAACTCCCAGCACCCACAGTGGGAGACTCACAACTGCCTATAACAACAGTTCTAGGGTGTGAAAATAGTTTGGTTTTTTTTTTTTTAAATCAAAGATAGTCCTGAGCCTTCCATGAAGGAGTTGTATTGTAAATGTATCGTTGGGAGTAGGAGCTACAACTCCACATTTTGATGGGTTCTGGTTTTCTATAATGGTCTCTATCTATTACAAAAAAAAGTTTCCTTGATGAGAAGTGAGGACCACACTTACCTGTGGATAAAAAGAAAAATATTTAGAACACAGTTGGAGATTTTGCTGGTTCAGTAAAGCAATATCCAAAGTTCATAGCTTTCACTATGGGCAGTGGGCTAGGTTTTCAGTTTCAGGCATAATTTCCCTCTTGGTGAGAGGATTTTAAGTCCAGTTAGAGATCTGTTGGTTACCACATAGGTATTGTGACATTACTGTACACTTGGTGTTATTGTGCTATGCTGATCGCTATTGTGATTCATAGGCATTATAGCTGGGTAGGACTGCTGGTTGCTTCCTTCCTTTAGAAGCTTACATGGTGCCCTCTGGTACCATGAAAAGCTAGGTCTCAGGGAGAAGACTTTCAGGTCAGTGCTAGCTCAAGAGCTCCTGGACCCTGTGTCCAAAATGCATGATATCCTCATGTGAAGGAATTTATCTGCCACCCCTGGAGGGAAAAACCAAGGACAATAGCAACAGCCTATAATGTATTGGAGAGTCTCTTGAACATCTATAACCAACTCTTCATAAAGGACTTCTCATGCCTGATGGTGAAGTTTTTGTTAGATGATCTTTAGTTCTTGGAGGAAACATTGTAAGCCCTGAAGGGGAAAACTTTATCAAAACTGCAATGGGTATTTATCCAGTGACTTATGTATATTATAGCTATTTGGGGGAGATAGTTAATAGTATGATTTCCTTTGACTTTTCAGACGTCTTTACTGCTATTTTTCCTCCTCCTTCCCCATCCCTAATTAGAGCTTCCCCATTTTTCCATTGTTCCCTTCAGATCATTTGTCCTCTACTGTTCCCCCTCTACTACTCCCCCACCCCAGAAATGCTTTTGTTTTTATCTGTTTGTTTGCTTGTTGATTTTCCTGTTGTTTGTTTGTTTGTTTGTTTTTGGTAGTTACTGTGGGTTATATCATCACCACTGGAGATTTGGAACTAGATGAGAAACTGAGATGAGAAAGTATGTGCCAAGTCTGCTTTTATGGATCTGGGCTATCTGAGTTAATATGGCCTTTTTAGTTACATCCATTCACCTGAAAAGTCCATGATTCCATTTCTTTACAGCTGAATAGTATTCCATGCTATATATGTTCTCTCATTAGCTACTTTCAGTTGAAGGACATTTAAGTTGTTTCCATTTCTTTAAGCAGCCATGAACATGGCTGAACAACTGTCTGTGACGCAGGATGTCCAGCCATTTGGGCCGAGGAGTGGTATAGCTAGGTCTTATGGTAGATTTATATTTAACTTTTTGTGGACCTTCCAAACCAATTTTCAGGGTACCTGGACAAGTTCGAAAACCCAGCCAACAATGTTCCCTTCCCCTGACCTCTCCTCCAGCATTTGTTGTCCATAGTTTTGTTGATCTTCGACCTATGGCTGGGTAAGATAAAATTTCAACAGAAATGTTTTGATTTGCATTTTCCTAATTGCTCAGGACTTTTGTGAGTCTCTCTGTCCTGCCAGTCAGCTCCCAAATAACCACATGAAGACTTATTAATTATGAAAGTTTGGCTGACAGCCTAGGCTTATTTTTAACTAGTTCTTATATCTTAAATTAACCCATTTCTGTTCATTTATGTGCTGTCATGTGGCTCATGGCTTGTTACCTCATCTTCTACATGTCATGCTTTCTCCATGTCTCTCAGAGACTCCACCCTTCTTCTTCCCAGAATCCTCTGTGCCTGAAAATCCTGCTTAGCTATTGGCCGTTCAGCTTTTTATTAAACCAATCACAGTGACATTTCTTCACAGTGTACAAAAAGATTATTCCACAACAAGGGGCAATGAACATTTTTTTAGATATTGCTCAGCAGTTTTTTCTCCTCCCCCTCCTCTTTTTCTTCTTCCAGGAACTCTCTGTCCAGGTATGAGACCCATTTTTTTTAAATAGGTCATTTGTTTCTTTGAGCATTTATTTTCCAGCTGCATATATTCTGGATGTGAATCCTCTGTCAGATATTTATCTGGATGAGATTCTCTTCCAAGGGCTTCCTCTTCACCTGATTGCTTCTTTAACGTGCAGGAGATTAATACACATGTCTTTCTTTTCTTTCTCCAGCTGTGGAAATGGAATCCAGGACCTCACACATGCTGGGCAAATGTCCTACGATTGAACTGCACCCTGGATGTGATCCTTGTCATTTCTTGGAGCCTTCAAGCTGCTCTCTTGTAGATCAGTCATAAAATATAGAATAGGCTATTGTGTTTTGTTTCATTTTACAATTCTAATTGCCACAGGGTTTAATCATCCTTAATTACAAAGCAGAGTAAGTAAACCCAGAGAATCTATGTAAATGAATTTGTCAGTTGCCAGGAACTTCTGATTAGCAAGTCCTAGCTTTTGTAATTAGGTTTAAATTGGGAAGAATTTAGATGTTTGGTCCTGGAGCTTAGGGTTCCCGTGCTATTGTACCAAGATAAACTGTCACTCAATCTGGGGAAAATCAATTCTTAGTAATATTTGTTAGTATTACATTGATGAAAGTAGAAAATATGGATACAGACTAACCTAGTTGCTCTTTTTTTGCCTGTTTTCAGCAAATTGCATTATAGAGACTTAATTGTCAAGCGGTATCTATGTCTATGTATGAGCATCACATGATTTTGTGCGTGAGCTTGGTGTGTGAGGGTAGTGTATTCATATATGTGTGGGAATGTGGATTTAACTTGTTAAGGCAGCTGCCTCCTTTGGGCAGATTCTTAGGTGAAGAAAGATGATGCAACTGACTTTGAGCCTCCCTGGCCAATGTTTTCCACCCAACACTTTCCCACTAATAATTCAATAGAGTAGGGTGAATTCAGAACTGATGGGAACACTCAGTAAATGATCCTTCCTTTCAAACCACAGAATTAAAGAGTGTTTACACATCCACCCAGAAGGCATGCTCCAGCAGTTCAATCTCTTCCTGTTTCCAAACAGGATTTCTATATGACAGTTCCCACAGTTTTGTATTTTATATTATTAATCTTTATTCCATGTGTTGTTGCTCCAGGGTATTTGTCTTAATTTACTTTTAAAAATATTTTAATTATGCATATCCCTGTGTGTCTGTGTATGGGTGTGTGTATGTGTATGCTGGTGGTCATACCCAGGAGAGGGTGTCAGATCCCCTGGAGCTGGAGTTACAGGTGGTTGTGAGCCACCATATGTAGGTGCTAGACCCGAAACTCAGGTCATGTACAAGAGCAGCAAATGCTCTTAACTGTTGTTTTCCAGTTGCAGGTATTTGTCTTTCAACAATCCTACGTTGTTATCCATAAACATGAAACCTTATCTGGTAATACAAAGAATGAAAAAGTAGTGCAGGTTATAGCATGAACGAAGCTTGAAGGAATGGGAAATTCCAGTTGCAGAGAGCCACATGCTGCCACACCCCCGCCTCTCACTTGGGGAGTCTAAGAAGCTCTGCCTCTGCACCATGTTCCTGCCTCTCACTTGGGGATTCTAGGTAGGGCCTTTATCTCTGAGCCATGTCCGCAGCCCTGGCCCACATCTCTTCATGCATGTGTAAAAATGTTTCCCCAGGTATAGAATGCTAATCCAAAGGGGGAAGCATATTTCTGATACACTTGCTCACTCATTCTTGCTTTAAAATAGTTGATTCACATCTACCAAATGCCAAACATATTTGAGATACTGAAAATAATGTGATTGTAAAAGTACCAGGTCTGAGGGCTGGACACAGATCAGAGGTTAGGGCAGCTGTTGCTTTTGCTGTGTACCCAATTTCTTCTTCCAACACCCTCACGGCAGCTCACAGCCATGGATAACTCCAGTTCCAGTGAATTCAATGCCCTCTTCTGGCCTCTCCAAGCATTCATATGTAGGCAAAATAATTATAGACATAAAATAAATATATAGAACTTTTTTTAAAGATGTCAGCTCTAGGCCACTGAGATATTTCAGCAGGTAAAAGCATTTGCCACCAAGCCTGACAACCTGAGTTGGACCTAGAGCCCACATGGTAAAAGGAGAGAACCTGTTCCCACAAGGTGTACTCTAACCTCCATGCACAGCGCTCACACGCGCACACACACACACAAATATAAATAATATAAATATAAATATATAATAAATATTTAAGTTTCAAATCTTATGTCTTATGAACATACATTCTGGCAGGAAGATAGTTACTAAATCTGTAACCATACAGTATGATTAAGGCAATCTTAAATACAACAGAGAAAAGCTGAGCACCCTGGGAGTTAGGGAATGATGGGAATAAGTGGCTCTTCTTACTGTGGTGAAATACTCACAACACTTAGTTTATTGTTTTAACTAAAGTGCCCAGTTTCAGTGCAATCCACATTTGTGTATAGCCACCATCTCCAGATAATTCCAGAGCATGTCGTCAGCCCTAAAGAAGACCCTGAACCTAGGTCAGGAAAGGGACTTCAGTTTTGCTTTATTTCGTCTTCTTTCATTTTCTCCTCTTTTGCAAAGTTCTTTCCACTACATTTTTATTTATCACTTTGTGTGTCTGGAGAAGGGCACACACACCACAGTCAAAGTGTGGAAGCCAGAGGACAAACACTGAGGACACACAAGGACAACCATCTCTCCAGCCCTTATTTTGTTTTGTTTTTGTGGTGCCAGGTATAGAAACCAGGGCGTGGCGTGTGTTAAGCAAGTTCTGTGCCACTGACACACAATCCCAGCCCAGAAAGGCAACACCCAAGTCCAGAGTTGAAAGGGTAAAAACCGTGTGAAGAGTTGATGGAGACAGAAAGATGGCAAATCTGAGCCTGGGCCACATAGTGAGATCCTGTGACAAATAAATAAATGGAATCCACGATCTTAGCATGTTACCATCTAGACGCTGGACGAGGTCCATATTCTTCTAACTAGAACAGGAAGTAGTAGCTGGTCAGATAGGGAAAAGACTCCAAAGCAGCAGTTCTGAGAACATCCTGGCGCCACCTCCTGGGTATCTTTGCTGTCTCCTAAATGAACACTGCCTAGAGGCTCTGTATGACTGGTGACTAAGACTGAGCGCGTGCACACAGTCACCTGCTTGGACTATTTGGACTGTCCAACTCCTCCCTCTTCCCACACCTCACCCTTGTGTCTGCCTTGAGTCCCTTAGAAAGACCCAGACCAGCATACCCTGTTCCCAAGCCTCCTGCTGCTTACACAGGACCTCAGGGCTCTCGTGCTCCCTCTTTCTCCCTCTTAAGTTCCCTCCTAGCAATCTCCAATAAACTTCACCTTCTACCACCCATAAATGCCATTTGTTTGAATTCACAAGAACTCCAAAGCTACTGGTTTGGGGTAACTTTGGTGGCCAATGAGTTGTCCAGGGTTCTATCTCCCTAAGAAAGGTCTATCATTCTCAAAGGTACCCCAAAATCCCCATAACATTTCTATTTTTAAAAAAATAGACATTGTTAATAGTCCATTTGTTATAATTCTGCTGGCCTTCCCTGTCACCTAGCTACCCTGTCCCTTTAAGAGACAAGCTCCAGCCACTCCCAATCTCCCTCCCCTCCCCTCCCACCCCTTTCCATCAGAGGCAAGCAGATCTCCTGCCTTCTCTCCCCCTCCCTGCTCTCGCTCTCTCTCTCTCTCTCTCTCTCTCTCTCTCTCTCTCTCTCTCTCTCTCTCTCTCTCCTTCTGAAGAGTCAGTCTCTACTCCTCCCTTCCCACTTCCTCTTTCTTCTCTTTCTCTGCCCCCTCTCTCTTTCTCTTTTTCCCCCCTGCCATAACTCCTTACCCTTATACCCTTCCCAATACCCAGTAAATAAACTCTATACCCAAGCTCTCTCAACATGGCATATCTGTCTGTCTCCCCCCCCACCCCCCCCCCGCCAGTCTCCCACCTACCAGGGGACCTGCCAGGGTTGTGCTACCATTAATCTTTCCTTGGTGCCATGAACTGGGCAGGCTCTCCCTTGTTCCTTTAACCCTTCTATATGGTCACTTTTTCAACTCAAAAATTGCTGGAATTTTACACCCAATATTGAACAGTACGTTCCTCCTACACATCTGGCCATGACTCCATGAGAATGCAGTGACTCAGTGGTGGCTCCCCAACATAAAAAGACCCAGAACTAGTCAACCACTGCCTATTGGGCTTAAAGTCCCTCACTCGCACCCTGGACTCCATATGACAACACGGGTTCAGTTTGTGCCCACCCGTCGCTACCCCTGGACCTTGTAAGTGATCAGCCTGAGTCATGATCCATACTGAACCTCTGGAACACTGGAGTTCAGTCTCTGGACCTTCTTGCCTCACTCATGGAAACTGCTCCTCCCCCCCCCCCCTCAGATATCAAGCTATATAACTGCCTATCGTCAGCTTACATTCTGCCAGTGATTGTTAGATAGAAATGCAGCCTCCTTTCTCTATGTTTGTCTGTCTGCCTTTCCTTCCTGGCATGTAATCACAGCCATGCTAAACTCTGCCCAACCATGGCTAAGCTGTTTGCAGCAGAATCTGTGTCTCTTCCATTCACGGAGCCCTGTCTGTGCCACCACTGCACCAAGGGTATACAGTCCAAGTCACATGGGGATCCTGGACTTGAACCTGCTCCCAGCCCACTTCCCAACTCTGTCTGCTGGGATAATTGGTAAGATTCCCTTCTCCAGGTCCGTGGACAATCACCTCCAGCACTTCCCACGAGCAAGGTTTTTGAGCTCTGCCCTACCCCTGCGCTCACTGAGCAGTGCATTTGTTTTTTGGCCCAGGGCCTCTCGGATCTAGGGATCCTTTTCAGGACATAGTTCCCCTCTAGGCCTAATGCCTCTCAGGTGGCTGCCCTTTCTCGGCCCCCATTATCTTGTGGACCAATGAACTGTGAGGACCTGACTTTGCAAACTCCATTTTAAAGGAAGGGCTTCATCTTAAGCCATATAATGAGCTAGGGGTGGGCGATCTCAGCCCCAGAAATGTGCTGCCATAGCAGAAATTTGAATGGATAGCCTAAAAATGGCCAATTAAGAATATATTGAGCAGGGTCATAAAATTTAACGAGGTCCAGATGCTCTTAGGAGGCATCCTGTCCTTGAAGATACCTTGTCAGTAACTTATGGCTCTTCGTTAGGTTTTTACACCCAAAAACTGACCAATGGGTTCAGAAATTACCTTATCTTATATACTCCTCACTCAATCCCAAAATGACAGGACTCAAACTCCCCTGACTACTGCGTTTCCCCTTTAAAAGTTTGCCCCTTCCCCAGGATCGAGACTGCACTTCCTTCACCCACTGCATTGATGTGGTGGAGGTGTGGTCCAAACTCGAGTTTAAATATTATTAAAAACCCTCACGTAATTTGCATCAGAAATCTGGCTCTGTGAATTCATTTGGAGACCAGAATCTTGGGCATAACAGGATAACCACCTGAGGCAGTCATTTTTTTTTCCTGCCTTACCCACGGGAAACAGGCTGACAAAACCATATACATTTCTAACTTCTACCAGGGGGCGGTTAAACGCAAAGTTACACCATATGGGCAACCACGACTATCACCATTTTGTTTGAGCTTAAGAAAGGGAGGTTCCACCTCTAGCCAAACGGTGCCAGCAACAGGTTCCTCACACGACCTGCTTTAAACTTTTAAAAATTACTTTTACGTTCTGCTACATTTGGTGTGTTTGCATGATGGTTCACCTTGGCAGGGTCTACTGAGGCATCTATTACACAGAGAGAACTCTGTTCGTTGTATCTGTTAATTCCAGACTAAGAAAGCAGTAAGTCTTAAATATTTTAAATTGCTATGTACTGTAGTGGAAGTGGCGGGGGCTGCGTCCAGCCACCCCGCCACCAGCTAGTTTTACACCCGAAATAATTACACAGAAACTGTATTCTTTTAAAACACTGCCTGGCCCATTATCTGTAGCCTCTTATTGGCTAATTCTCACATCTTCCTTTAACCCATATTTAGTAGTCTGGGTAGCACCACGAGGTGTGGCTTACCAGGAGAGATCTTTACCTGCGTCCATCTCGGAGAGGAGCAGCATGGAGACTCCCTATGGAGACTGCCTGAAGCGTCTTCCTAACTCTACTTCCTTGTTCCCACAATTCTGTTCTGTCTACTCCACCTACCTAATTTTCTGTTCTTAAAGGGCCAAGGCAGTTTTCTTTATTAATTAACCAATGAAAGAAACATAGACAGATAACTCTCCTCCATCATTTCCCCTTTTTCTGTTTAAACAAAAAAGAAAGGCTTCAACTTTAACATAGCAAAATTACATATAACAAAACAGTTATCAAGCAAGTATTACAGTTACAATATTTAAATCTATTTTATCTTTTATCATAACTAAGGAAATCTATAACTACCTATTTATTCTTCAACTCCATCAAAGACTCCAGAAGGATATAATATTACCTAAGTAAACAAGTCATATGCAACTTTCAAACTGTAGAAATGACAGAGACAACTCGCTGCCTGGACAGTCACCCAAAGTTCCTCTGTACCGTTGGGGCATCCATCTTCAGCCTACAGGCCCATAGTGTCCAGCAGACTTTTTCATGAAGCAGGAAATTCCAAAGACAGTTCAGTCACTTTCTGCTGTGTCCTGCAGAACGTCTCGCAGACTCTTTCATGAATCAGGAACCCCAAAAGTCATCTCACCTTTAGGCAAGTTCAGCAGTCCTCTTTCTGTGGGTTCCTTGTGTCCAGTTTATGCAACAGTCCAGGCAAGAGCAGTTTCTCGCCCAAATGGCTAACAAACTCCATAAGTAGCCTCTTCGATGCCCATCTTCCTCTCGAAGTAGATTGGTGCTGCCAGGAGCAGACATGTCTCATTGTCATGAAAAACCCTAAGTTATTAAAACATTAAATGCCATATTCTGCAGTCTTTGAAAGATATGAAGAATGTCTAACTGAAATATATCTCTACATATCTAGAAAATCTAATAACATGACTACAAGCTTAACTATTATCAATGATTATCCATTAACAACCTATATTTCCTAATTATACATTACAGTTTTTAAAATGAACTACACAATCAAAATAGCTTAATAAAGATCAGAAATACATATACATATAACAAAATTGACCTTAAAATCTAAACCAATGCAAATTATTCATATCTATATCATCTCCCCCTTTAAATGTAAAAGAACATTTATAAGCAATATTTGGGAAAATGGGCGCAGTTTTTTCTCTCCAAACTGCTTCCTGCTGAATGGGGGCGTTGTTATTTAGATCTTTTATGGTATAACCTGTCTGCCAGGTTCATCTCAGTCGGCAGTTGAGCGAAGTAATTTTTTGAAGATGTTTACAGCAACCTTTCAGGAGGGCGTGGTCTATCATACCATATTGGGATAGAAGCAATCCACAGAGTCTCGTCCTCTGTGAAAACAAAAGAAGAAACTCTTTTCCAAAGCATCATGTTCTTAAATCCAAATCCTGAAGTCATACCATTAAGATGTCCATTTTGGTCTAGACTGGCAGCCCATATAATGAAATGTCTCTCTGTATTTAGCTCCTTTACAGTCAAAAAAATCAAAGAAAACACAACAAAATACATAATCCAGACTCTCTGTGAATTTTCCATTTTTACGTGGCTTATTTTTACTCTATCACTTTACTTCTTTTAATCTATATCTGTACTCTGTCTCTTTAAAGACTTTAACCTTTTTTTTTTAAGGCATTAACTTTATTCTCTATATTTTCTTTTTCTCTCTTTTAAGCCTACGTGAGCCATTTAAAGGCCTTCTATGTCTGAATCTTTTCTATTGTGAATCTGTAATTTTTTACTATCCAGGAGCATTTCTTAAAAGGTTAACCACTTCTTAAAATCTTAAGTTGCGCCAGGGGTAATACGGTACTGCCTGTTTACAGCCAAGTCTAAACCTTAACTGCGCTGTTATCATGGTAATTACGATAGATCCTGCCTGAGCTCAGTACAGTTCAGCATGGCGGAGCAGAGCCAGAGCTGCTACTGCCTCAGTACACAGCAGTCCACATTGGAGCTGCACTCAGCAGTTTAATTTTGATACTGAGCGTGCAGCACAGAAACTCTTTTAATCCAAGTTACAGCCAAATCAGATGCGCAGAGCACTGCGCAGACTGAAAACACCTCTCTCTCTATGGCGGCAGGAATCCGCAAACTCTGTCCCGCTCGCCTAAGCCTGATTCCGCCATCTGCCCAGGTGCAGGAAGGGAGCAGTGAGCCATTGGCATGGTCTCAAAGTACTTTCTTTCCGATCCCAAGCGGGCAAGGTTTTTAAGTGGATTTAGTCACCACGTTGGGCGCCAATCTGTAGTGGAAGTGGCGGGGGCTGCGTCCAGCCACCCCGCCACCAGCTAGTTTTACACCCGAAATAATTACACAGAAACTGTATTCTTTTAAAACACTGCCTGGCCCATTATCTGTAGCCTCTTATTGGCTAATTCTCACATCTTCCTTTAACCCATATTTAGTAGTCTGGGTAGCACCACGAGGTGTGGCTTACCAGGAGAGATCTTTACCTGCGTCCATCTCGGAGAGGAGCAGCATGGAGACTCCCTATGGAGACTGCCTGAAGCGTCTTCCTAACTCTACTTCCTTGTTCCCACAATTCTGTTCTGTCTACTCCACCTACCTAATTTTCTGTTCTTAAAGGGCCAAGGCAGTTTTCTTTATTAATTAACCAATGAAAGAAACATAGACAGATAACTCTCCTCCATCAATGTACTTTTAAATCTCTTACGACATACTGTATATGTGATCCAGCCCTGCTTTAAAATATATTAAGCTGTTCTTCACTGTTGTCAGTTTTACTGTTATGCTTCTATTGCAAACCATTTTTTCTTCTTTATCTTTCTCAAATATAAATCCCACCTGCGAAGTTAAAAACCAGTACAGTCAAACTTGGACCCAGCTCTCCAGGCAGATCCTATACTGTCGTTATAACTTTAAAGATATACATGATAAACAGCCCTCAAGTGCTCAGAGATCTGGGGAATATGGTATTCAAATGTTTAATTATCTCAAAACAGAGAGACAGGTTGACTTCTAGCAGCAGCACCCCAATTCCTCCAAAGAAGACAGAAGACAGATGAGCACAGAACAATCCACAATTTGCTTCAACAAGTAAAAGTGCTAACCACTGGGAAGAACTGTCTTTCATCTAAGCTTCTGAAGATCTCCAGACAGTGGACAGAACTGACTGGAATCAATGGCCTAACATTCAAGGCAAGGTAGGCTTGTCTTCCTACAGATTTCCCAACCCACAGGATCTTTTAAAGCCTGGCAGGCCCTGTGCTAACAGAAGACAAATACAGCCCTGATGCCCCTGCCCTTGGTAACCATGGAGGAGAGGCTCTAGGTAGTCAGTTGAGTAAGTTCCCTGTCATTTTTTTAAATCAATCACTCAAGTAGAATTTTATCCTTCTCAAAGATCTCTGATGCAATTGACAGCTGAGAGGTTTTGCCAGTTAAAAAAGGACAACCTCACCAAACAAATTTTAGTATAACTTCTTACCACATTCTAAATAAAAGGTGGTTTAAGATACACAAATGCAAGTTATTAAGGTGTGTGCCTGCAAGTTATAAAGGTCTGAGGACAAATCCAAGTTATCAAATTTCTCTCTCATTATGCTGCCGTTCATAGTCTTAACATTATCAATAAAATGCTGATAAGCTATTAAGCTGACTCTGGCAGAATTCTATACTGCAAGATCAAGATTTTAAATTCTCTTTGGTCATTTTCTAAAGATACTTTTCATGGTGCAAAAACATCTATCATAGTCATTCTGGCATAAACATGCTGCTGTTAATACAATGTATGTGTCTAAAACTTATTTTTACAAACTCAAAGAACTTTTTTCTTTTTTTCTTGTTTTTATTGAGTTATACAATTTTCTTCACTCCCCTCCTTTCCTTCCCCTTCCCCTTCTGTCCTCTCCCATGATCCCCATGCTTCCAATTTACTCAAGAGATCTTGTCTTTTTCTACTTCTCATGTAGATTAGATCCATGTATGTCTCTCTTAGGGTCCTCTTTGTTGTCTAGGTTCTCTGGGATTGTGGTTTGTAGGCTGGATTTTATCTGCTTTATGTCTAAAAGCCACTTGTGAGTGAGTATATATGATATTTGTCTTTCTGGGTCTGGGTTACCTTACTCAATATGATGTTTTCTAGATCCATCCATTTGCCCTCAAATTTCAAGATGTTATTTTTTTTTACCACTGTGTAGTACTCCATTGTATAAATGTACCACATTTTCCTTATCCATTCTTTGATCGAGGGGCATTTAGATTGTTTCCAGGTTCTGGCTATGATGAACAATGCTGCTATGAACATAGACGAGCACATGTCCTTTTGGTAAGATTGAGTATCTTTTGGGTATATACCCAAAAGTGGTATTGCTGGGTCTTGAAGTAGGTTGTTTCCTAATTTTCTGAGAAATCACCACACTGGCATCCAAAGGGGTTCTATCAGCTTGCATTCCCACCAGCAATGCAGAAATGTTCCCTTTTCCCCACAACCTCTTCAGTGTTTTTGATCTTGGCCATTCTTACAGGTGTAAGATGGAATCTCAGAGTTGTTTTGATTTGTATTTCTCTGATGGCTAAGGATGTTGAACATTTTCTTAAGTGTCTTTGAGCCATTTTAGACTCCTTTGTTGCGCATTCTCTGTATAGGTCTGTACCCCGTTTTTTTATTTCCTTAAGTGTCTTTTAGCCATTTTAGATTCCTCCTTTGAGAGTTCTCTGTTTAGATCTATACCCCATTTTTATTGAATTATTTGTTCTTTTGATGACCAATTTCTTGAGTTCTCAAAGAATTCTTGTGAATTCTAGGGAGCTAAATTGAAGGATTCACTTTAAACAGTTTATGCACACTCTCTCTCAATTCCCTGGTCCTGATACCCTCCTCCTCGATTACCAGGACCTAAAGAAAATTGTTTTCTTCCTAAACTTAACCTTGTCCTCTGCCCTGCCAACACCTTGCCAGTTCCAGGAGACAGCAGACAGTTTTGTTTGGTCAAAGTGAGGCCCCAGCCCCCTAACACTTCTATATCCAAGGACTCTGGGATGTTTGGTCAAAAGTGAGATCCGAGCCTCTGACACCCCTATATCCAAAGAGCCTGGGATGATTTGAAGAGTCATCCCAGCCCCTGGCCTGGGAGTTGCCTTAGTCTGGACTCCACCTCCGGAAAAGCCCACCTGGGGAGGGGTCAGCGCTTGGTACATCCCCCCTATGCTCTCCCTGCCACCCGGGAGCACTGCAGTAAACATGGGCATCTTTTATCCGGTCTAATTTGGTCTGATTAAAATTATTTGCATCAACGGAGAGGCTCGTCTTAAGAATATTCCTAACAAATTCCACACCACAAATCCTAGACAGGAGTGAAGCAACCAGCTACCCCAGGATATGACCGGTACCCAGCTTTCTCAAGTACCCCAAGACTGTTTCCAGGAGGAAACAGTCTTGAGAACTCAATGCCCCACTCCCTTAGCCTACCATGCCTAATTCCTTGCCTTTTTATTGTAAGAGAAAAACAGAAATAATTCTGCGGGGGCCTTCCCTGTCACCTGGGTACGCTGTCCCTTTAATAGACAAGCTCCATGCACCCCCAATCTCGCCCACCACTTCCCTCAGAGGAAAGCTTATCTTCCATCTTCTCTCCCCCTTCTCCCTCCCTCTCTCTTTTTCTGTCCTTCTGAAGAGGCAATCTCTACCTCTCCCTTCCCTCTTCCTCTTTCTTCTCTTTCTATCTCTGTACCCCCCACTCTCTCTCTCTCCCTCTCTTTCTCTCCCTTTCCCTCCCTCCCTCTCTCTTTCTCTCCCCCTCCCTCCCTCTCTCCCTTTCTCTCTCTCTCTCTCTCTCTCTCTCTCTCTCTCTCTCTCTCTCTCTTTCTCTCTCTCTCTCTCTCTCACATTCTCTCCCTCCATAACCCCTTACCCTTATACCCTTCCCAATACCCACTAAATAAACTCTATACCCAAGCTCTCCTCACAAGGTGCAAGGCGTTTCTGTCTGTCTCCCACCCACCAGGGGACCTGCCAGGGTCATGCCGCTATTAATCTTTCACCATTGTATGGAACATATCATTTAGCAATGATGTAAGAAAGAAACATTAAACCACCCTATTGAAAGGACTCAGTTGCAGGGCTCAGGAGAAACACTGAACACTGAGATAGACTGCTGAGGGAAAAGTGTGTTAGAAGAGCTTTTAATGCCATGAGCAAACAACAGCATAGTACCGCTCTGAGGGGTTCAGACATCAGTGCCGTAAACCATGTGATGGAAGCTTCAAGGAGAATCAGGCCTATTAGACAGGAGTGAAGTTCCTTCTTTTATACTCAGAAGAAGGAAATTTTTCACAGCAGAAGCCTGCTGCCAGCTCCAGGTAGGCAGTCTAGAGGAAGGTGTCGGGGAGAGGTACCACTACCTGTAGCCAACAGCAGCCGTTTGATGTGTAAAGTCTAGAAATCTCACTTGAGAAATCCAGGCACTCCAGAGTCCAGTAGGAAGTTAAAGTCATCAGGAAGACTCTTCACAGTGTTAGGAAATAAAAAATAAATAGTTTTGATGTCACACAAAGACAAAAAGAATCTTAACATGGAAATGCTTTTTTTAAAAAAAAAAAAAAGTATACACCATAACCCAAACTGGGCTTCACAACACACTGGGGCCACCATGGCTCCAGTCTTTTATCCTTGTCGTATGTGGTGAAGACTTAACAAACTGACATGACTGACTAATCCAGGCAAAGGAAAGGAAAGGGGAAGGGAGGGTTCAGTTAGTCTCTCTGTGAGTGGAAAGCTGGGAGGTGACAGTACAGAATTCCAACACCTACAGGGTCAACGACTCTCTGAAAGGGGAGGCTGGCTGGGGAGACTGTTATTTATGGCTCTGAAAAGAAAGCAAGAATCCACAACTCAATATCCTGAAAAAGCAGACTTCAGACTAACCTCAGAAGAAGCTTCTATCATTGGCAAGCACTCCTTGGTGCAGAAGCATGAAGCTCCCTCCTCCTCAAATAGCTGCAAGAGCAGAGTTCATTCTACAGTCTCCAGGAGGACAAGTTCCAAGACAAAGGGTCTGTGGTGGCTAACTCTTCCAACCCTGCAGAGACCTGCTAGACCCTAATAAAATCTTGGCTAGGTTTTATTAGCTAGCACTAAAACACGGGTAGTGATATAAACTGTTACAACCTTTGGAGTTCTCAGCTGTGCCAAAGGTTGTAAAATGCTTGTTCTGCCTTTGTTTTTTTATTTGGTTTTGCAATATTGTAAATTGAAGGAGACTCCCAGCCCCACACAGCAGGGGCTCCCCCCTCTAACCCGGGTTAGACAACAAGCCACACCCAAACACCTGTTTTCACAGAGAGATCCTTTATTAAGGGGAAGAAAAGTTAAAGTGGCTGTTTTCTGACCCAGGCAGAAAAACAGCAGCAAATGACCTTGCAAGTGTAATTTTTTTCAGTTTTTTCAAGACAGGGTTTCTCTGTAGCTTTCGAGCCTATCCTGGAACTAGCTCTTGTAGACCAGGCTGACCTCGAACTCACAGATCCACCTGCCTCTCCTGAGTGCTGGGATTAAAGGCAAGTGTAATTTTTAAGAAGAGAAAAAGAGGAAGTCAGTGTGCTGCTGGACTAGGGTATGATGGTATGTTAATGATATGGTATGATGGGTGTGTTAATTAGGTGAGTCAAAGGGGGCTTTCGATTGCTGGACTTCAATACTTTGATAGCTGGACCTTGGTAGTCAGCCTCAGGACAAAGAAGGGGCAAGTAAGGGAATAGATTTTGGAGGCTAGCTTTAGGAATGTAATCTGGTGGTTTTAGGAAGGCGAGGAGAATGGAGTAGAAAGGCAAGGCCTGCGAGAGCCACATGTTCGAGTGTTCTAGTGTCCTTCCTAAGTGGAGGGAGAATGAACCCCCAGGCTTCATGCATGCTGCGTAAGTATACTCTGTCCACTGTCACCCTGCTGTAACCCAGTTCTCTTCTTTTGATTCACCTAGGAAAACCCCCCAAAAAGAGAAAGGTCACTGTGTGGTGGTATAAAGGGCTGAACCTTTAACCCCAGGGCTGGGCCAGTGAGTTCTGGTGTGTACAATGAGTTCCTAAGACAGCCAGGGCTACACAGTGGGAGAGGGAGATAAAGAGGGGGGTGAAGAAAGAGGGAGATAGAGAGGAAAAGAGACAGGATGAGAGGGGGAGTGAGAGGCAAGAAAGGAGAAGGAGAGTGTGCTGGGATTGTGAAGCAGCCATTGAAATAGCAATTATGGGGCATAAATGCCATCTGAGTGGCTATAAAGCTACACAGAGGAAAGTGATATGCTCTCTGAACTTCTGACCAAGCTGTGTTAGATGTTCGATAAATCTCTGCTTGGGGCCAGGGAAACGGCTCAGTGGTTAAAGGTGTTTACTGCCAAGACTGATGAAGGCATTTGATCCCCAGGATACACACACACACACACACACACACACACGCACACGCACGCGCACGCGCACGCACACGCACACGCACAGGCACATGCACATTCACATACCACTGTGTGGCAATCTTCTCTAGGATAAAACACTCTGTCCTGCATGGATGCTCCTTAAGCTCAGAAAGCAAACCAATTCTATGGTTGCGGGAAGTCTGTGTGCTGTAGTTTAGCAGCAGTGAGAATGAACCACAATGTAAAACAAACCCACAAGGAAGTTTATTGATGGGGTGAAAAGAGGGGGTCCTGGAGGCCTATGTTGGAAAAGGAAGTGGTGAAGAGAGAGCAAAGAATGGGCTGGACTTGCTTTTAACGGGGCCTTGGCACGTGGGTACAGAGACTTATGCACCCACGTAGCACGTGTGCATAGATGATGTAGTGACATACAGCTGTAGGGCCCTAGGCTGACTAAGCATTTGCGTGAATACTGATAATGCAGGCACCATCATAGGACCCGGGGGCTGGAGAGGTGATGCTGAAAATGCTAACATTCTTCCCTTTTATTATAAAAAGTGAGCTAGGGATAGCACGTGGGGGTGGTAAATAAGGGTGCCAGGTTCTTGAGACCGCTTCCTGCTGACTTGGGGCATCGCATTTTGAAGGACCTAAGAAAGCTGGGGTGCTGGCCAAGTCCAGGAATCGCTGGATGTTTAACTTCACTGCCCAGGCTCTGTGGGGCCGTCTGGTACCTCTTGGTCTTGGTAAATTACTGGCAGAGAAGAGGATAAAGTTAAGGTTAGGGAAAACTTTTTTCTTAAGTCCTGGTAATTGAGGGAGGGGAGTCCCAAGACCAGGGAAAGGTGGGGAGGCTTTGTTGATTGACAGTACTTACCTGGACTGCACCTGATGATGAAAAATGACCTGTTCAAGGTGGATCCAAGCTTACAAGAATTGCCAAAAATGATTCTGGTTGAAAAACATTAACATTCTTTCTTCTATCCAGAAAACTGTGACATATGTTTTTAGCACAATAGAAAGCTCCTTTTTAAGTCTATAGTTAGAGACCAACCAAAGGGAACTTAAAATCTTGATATTGTGGCTATGATCTTATAGTAATAATATGGTACTTAGCACTCTGCCAGAGCTAGATTAATAATTATCAGAATTCTATCAGTTAGTGTTTAAGTTGTTGACAGTAACATAGTGAGAAAGGAAACTGGAACATGCTTGATTCTTTTATACATCTCAAATCACTTTCTCCTTATCACCTATAGCTTTCCCATGTTCACACAAACGAACCTTACAGCTCCTGTCCCTTCCTCATATCATGGCATCACCTTAACGCTCAGGAGACACAGGTGGTTGGTGGCTGAGGGCAGTCAGTAGTGAAGAGTTATATTGAAATCTGTTCTGTGAGTCTCCTTTTTGAATCTGGGAGTGTGGCTATCTCTGAGGTGTTGTTTCTTACCACCAGGCATGTTTGATAGCCTTTACAACTTTAATGGTTGGTAGTCCTGTAACAATAGCTAATTAGTTTAATTGGAGATTTTGAATATGTCATCGGAGATCCATAGGAAGGAAATTGATGAAACAGGTGTGATTAGTAGAGACAGGAGAACGTGGAGAGGGGTCAGGAAGGAAAGCATTTCAAGTTCCCAATCTGGTAAAGTTGAGTATGGCTGTGGGGTGAAGCCTCCTTCTTCTGGAATCGTAGATAAGGCAGTTGATCCCAGTGTTCTCTAAAACTTAAGGGAGCAGGGTCCTGTTGGAGTTGCTGTGTATAAAGGATTATCTTGAGGTAGAGGGGGTTTAAAGGGTTTGAGGTGGGATAAGTGAATCCAATGAGGGAGGCCCTTAAGTTTAGCAGCTGTGGGTGTTAGAAGAATTACTTTAAAGTGGCCCTTCCATTTAGGGGAAAGGGGTGATGGGTGTTGGTCTGGAGGAGAGAGAAGGACCTTATCCCCCCGATGTTGATTGGGGATGGACAGGGATTGGTGCATGGTCGGGGTATGGAGTGGTCAGTAAAGTTCCATAGGAGGGACTGGAGATTATAGAGCAATGGAGTGAGTAGGTGATCAGGGAGAGGTAAGGATTTGTATGGGAGACCAGGGTTAGAACTGGTCTCCCATATATGAGCAAGATTAAAAGGAGTCACGTTCAGAGAGACCGGTTTGATCACATGCTCCATCAGTCCCAGTCCAGCTGGCCTTGGTGAGCTCCCATTAGATCAGCCCCACCGTCTCAGTGGGTGGGCGCACCCCTCGCGGTCCTGACTTCCTTGCTCATGTTCTCTCTCCTTCTGCTCCTCATTTGGACCTTAGGAGCTCAGTCCAGCACATGTTTTACTTATTTATTTTCTTTCCTTTTTGTTTTTTTGCATGTTTTGCCAAGCTGAAGCTGTGTTGCCTGAACTGGTCTCAAACTCCTGAGCCTCTCAGATCTTAAGGTCTCAGATCTTTCTGACTCATTGCCTTCCCCAATATCCAATAGCTGGAAATACAGGTATGCACTCCCAATCACTCTCCTGCGTGGGAGTCCTTCCTGGAAATACCTTCATAGACGTACTAAGGGACGGGCTTCATCGGCACCAGAGCGCTCTCAACCCAGTCAAATTACAACCAAGAACAGGCCTCACACTAGAGTTGTGCACTACAGCCCGCCAAGCCTCTTCTCCTGCTGGGATTAGGGGTTTATTGACACAGCTGTGGTGCCATCGCTACACATGCTGTCTGTGTGCCTTTGGACTACAGAGAGGAGCAGAGGGGAGTCATGTCAGCAGAGACCTTCACTGCTGGAAGCCTTTACTGCCTGGTCTTTTCCAGAAAAATACGACCCAGCCTGAGAATCACTCAATTATGTTTCTCTAAAACAGTGGTTCTCAACTTGTGGGTCACGATGCCCCTAATCCCTGAGCTCGCCCCAAGATCAGAGTTGGAAATCCCACCAATCCCCACCCTGGAAAACTCTGCCCCCAAGAAAAGCTATACAGCCTGCCGCCCACTCATTGCTTGCTGCTTCGCTGGGGTACAGAGGTAGCCATGCCCCCACTTGGTGTTTTTCCCAGTAACTCTCTTGTGAGGGATTTGTTTTGCTGTGTTACTTTGTAATGTTCCTTGGCTTCTGACTGCCAGGATACTTTTCCATTTGAGCTGTAACACTTACATACAATGTATAAGAATGTAATCCTACACTCCATCTCAGGCATAACGCCTGATGTAGCCTTCCCTTCTCACAGACACCACAGTGGCCCTACTGAGAGTCTCTAGCTAACTAGGTCCAGGTACTCCGTTTTCTCACCCATAAGAGCCAGTTTGCATCAAAGGTGATCACACATCCTGCTCCCCACCCCAGGCCCTGACCCCTGCCTGACTGGGGAGCAGAGCCTGACTGCAGAATCACCCCATCTTCAGAAAGGTCTGAGAATGGACCCCCACTTCTGCCACATGGATCCTGGTTCTCTTCAGAGCCAGCATTGTTTGTCTTTGGCACCAGGTCCTGAACCTGTCTCAAAGCCCCTGCCATGATGTTGTCTGTTTATCTGTCAATCTTTCTGAAACATTAAGCTTCGTGTTCCCAACAATCCATCTCAGGGTCCCCTTGAGCCCTCATTTGAGACCTTTCACATTGTTTACGTGTACGATATTGTCGATGAATAAATAAAAGATATTATTTACATTTATTACTAAATAACATTCTATTTAAGACAGAGGCCTACCCCCAGTGACCTATTTCTCAAAGCCTACCTTTTTCTGCTAAAGGCACCTGAACATTGATTCCAGCAGGAGCCTCTGGGGGAACATTTCAGATTCAGATCTCAACCCCATCTCTGACTTCAGAGAAGATACGGATTCATCAAAACATGAAGCTGGAGAGACAGCTCGGCTGTGAACAACAATTGTTGTTCTTCCACAGAATCTGAGTTCAGTTCCCAGCACCCATGTTAAGCAGCTCACGATTACCTGTTAATTCTAGCACCAAGATATCCAGTGCCATCTTCTGGTCTGTAACGACACTACCATCATGATACACACACAAAATAAAAAATAATAATGATTTTAAAGCCTTCCAAAGATTATCATCCCTACTCAAGGACACAAGCTTGTAAGTGGCATAGGCAGGCCTAGCTATGCCTGGAGCTCTTCCAGTATGTGGCTTCTTCCTAAAAAGGGCATTAGAATCCACCTGCCAGGACTCACACCCAAGTCAAAAACAGAGCTGGCACATCCAAACCATGGTGAGCTACTATGAGTCAGGACTTCAGAGAGGGAGGGACATGAGGGACATGAGGCCAGCATCAGGGTGGTACAGAGCCATACTCTAGATATTAGGAAAGAGTTTGGCTTTCCAAATCTGGGAAACATTTCTTGCCTGACAGCTATCAGGGCACTGATGCCTTCTAGGTGAGATCATGCAGGGTTGCAAGAATTGATTCCTTTTCTCCACCAATTTAAAGAATAAACAGACAGGAAAATCAAGGTCTCAACCCTCTGCCGAGCCTTGAGTAGAGTCCACAGGCACAAAGCAGACTCCACACAAGTGGGGATGGGAATAGGAAACCACACTCCAAGCACCCGAGGACTCGGATCTTTTACGTATTTTTTTGGTGGTACAAGGCAGGTCCCCATTTATTTCAGATTAGTCATCATAAACAAAGAGGGGGCTGGTAGACCTATAGCTTCATGCAAGCTGAAACACATCCAGGACCAGCCTTGGACAGTCTAGGCCACTGACTCTGCCAGCAAGGGAAAGAACTCCACCAAGCCTCATTCCAGGTGACAAAGCAGCTGGGAGTGGGCTGTCTTCTTGTTTGCCGGTGGCCTCCTTCCCTATCTGTCTGCTGGTCAGAACGCCTTCAGCATCACAGAGATTAAAGCGCTGGACTTCACTCTCCCTTCCCTTTGTTCATAATGCCTGAAGGGAAAAGACACGGAATCTCAGACTCCACATTCCCAATGAATATTTAACCATATAAGTATTTGTTAGAGGTGAGCTAGCGGCTAATGTCTGTGAGTCTGTAGCAGGCTCCCTGAACTCCCTGACCTGAAGAAATGCTGAATCCCAGAGACACAGCCCTGTCTATCTCCCATGACAGCACCTCAACCTCAAATCCCCATACCTCCCATGCCCTCATCTCTTGTCCTCCGAACTGATTCTTGGGTTCTTGTGCTACAGGGCAATGGAAACAGCACGTCTGAATTTGTACAACAAACCCCTAGACTTCTAGATTGAAGCAGAATGGCAAGTGCAAAGGAACTTAGAGACAGCAGTCATCAAAGGTCTAAGACACATCCTTAACCTGTCCCACAAAGACACCTTAAGGTGCCACCTCTCTACACCTCCCCCACAATCCTATAGATTTCCCCCTTCCCCACAGTGAAGATAATCCCCCTCCTCTCCTTCCCCAGATGCCTTGAAGTAGGCCTCCTAGCTATTCCAGATCCTCCACACTCTTTCTAGAGTTAAACCTTGTGGTCTCAAAAAGGAATCTTTGTTTCACTCTTGAGTCTAGCAATAATATTGGTCACATTCTGTAAGAGCCAAAGTTAACCCATAAGCCCCATTGTGCAAGGACAAGATAACTTCTTAGAATGCTAGCAGCTGTCGTTCTTAGGAAATAACATGTCACATGTTTCCACTCCCCTAAACAAATTGTTTGACCCATCTACACTGGAAGTGCTTGATCACATGTGGGTGGGAGGTACATAAGCAGGAAATACATCAGGATTGTGCTTGCCCCTGATTGGGCCTGATGGGAAATAAAATGATTATGGATTTTGCCTTTTAAGCTCCTGTAAACGCCTGGAACTCTGGGATACACCTGGACAGGGTCCATCTTTCTGGCCAGTATTTAATTAATTCTTCCTTCAAATTTTGCTCAAAATTGTGGAACTGATTTTTCTCTTGTGAATTTCAGGATAAACATTTCCTGAACACAGATTTCTAATTATACCAACACCATTCATTGAAGATGCTTTCTTTTTTCCATTGTACGGTTTTGGCTTCTTAATCAAAAATCAGGTACTCATAGGTGTGTGGGTTAACGTCAGAGTCTTTGGTTCAATTCTATTGGTCCCTGTGTGTCTTTTTATGCCAATACCAAACTGTTTTTATTACTATGGCTCTATATTAGAGCTTGAAGCCAGGGTTGGTGATGCCTCTGGAAGTCCCTTTATTTGTACAGGATTGTTTTGGCTATCCTTGGTTTTCAGTTTTTCCATATGGAGTTGAGTATTGTTCTTTTGAGGTTTGTGAAGAATTGTGTTGGGATTTTAATGGGGATTGCATTGAATCTGTAGATTTCTTTTGGTAAGATTGCCATTTTTATTACGTTGATCCTACCTATGCAAGAACATGGGAAATTTCCATTTTCTGATATCTTCTTCAACTTCTTTATTCAAAGACTTAAAGTTCCTGTCACCAGGTCTTTGACTTGTTTAGTTATCCCAAGATACTTTATGCTATTAGTGGCTATTGTAAAGGGTCATGTTTCTCTGATTTCTTTCTCATCCCATTTCTTATTTGTATACAGAAGTGCTACTGATTTTTTTGAAGTTAATAATGTATCCCACCACATTACTGAAGGTGTTTATCAGCTGTAGGAGTTCCCTGTAGAATTTTTGGGTTTACTTATTTATACTATCCTAACATCTGTAAATTGTGAAAGTTTGACTTCTTCCTTTCCAATTTGTATCCCCCTTGATCTCCTTTTGTTGACTTACTGCTCTAGCTAGAACTTCCAATACTATATTGAATAGGTATGGAGAGAGTGAACAACCTTGTCTTGCTCCTGATTTTAGTAGAATCGCTTTGAGTTTCTCTCCATTTAATTTGATGTTGGCTGTTGGTTTGCTATAAATTGCCTTTATTATGTTTAGGTATGTTCCTTGTATCCCTAATCTCTCCAAGACCTTTACCACAAAGGGTTGGGTGTTGGATTCTGTCAAAGGCTTTTTCAGCATCTAATGAGATGATCATGTGATTTTTTTCTTTCAGTTTGTTTATTTGGTAGATTGCATG